>NC_045704.1:18464387-19064387 GCF_009834535.1 Camelus ferus | reverse complement strand
CAGAAGCATAAACTGGAATTTTGGTGGAGACATATCCTTAGCCCTGGGCAGCAGGTGCTAACCTGGGAGAGAGAGGGGTCCCGAGTTCCAGCCCACAGCTTAGCCTCGCGGGACTCAAGTTTTCCATGATGAGATGGGCCTGAGAGTCTTCTCGCCACCGGGCAGCAGGAAGGAAGGGCTGGTAGGATGGGGGCTCCATGAGCCTCTACGTTGTTGACATTATTATTATTATGAATTGTTCCTACCATTATTAGCTCAAACGAGGAGGGCAGTACACCTGGGAATCCTCAGGGACTGCCGGAGTGTCAGAGGCCCTAGACAGAGGGCGCGGGGGGCCAGCATGGCCCCAGGGCCAGGGTCGGTGCCAGGTGTGGGCGGTGTGTGTGGAAAGCGGTGAGGGTGAGTCAACAGGGCCAGCCGCGCCCTGCTTTTACTTAAGGCCCCAGCAGCCATCCCCGGCACCGCCGCCACCCGTCCCGTCCCGCTGTCCTAGCCATGGTAGGGAGCTTCGTGAGTGCTTCAGGGGCCCGGGACATTTGTGGGGGTTGGACCCAAGGCTGCCCAGACCAGGGGAGGGGGGACCGGGCTGTTTCAGTGGAGAAAGTGGGTGCTAGGCTGTGCTATGAAGTTCTGGGCTGTGGTTTCTGGGTTGTCCCAACCCGTCCCCATGCTCCCATCTCCCCCTTGGCAAGTTTCCTTTTGCTTTCTAGCTCTTTGGACATTTTTCTGTTGATTTTGTGTTCCTCTCTCCAACTCTTTCCCTTCCTTGCCTCTCATTCCTTCGTCTCTTTCTTCTCTCGGATTCTGCTGGTCTGGGTCCTGGTCACTCTCCCCCTGGAGCTGACCCATCTGTGTCTCTCCTCTGCCTCCCTGATTCACCTCGGCCCCCACACCCCTGCTGCTGCAGAACGTGCCCCACAAGACCTCTCTGCCCGAGGGCATCCGAGTCGGTACCGTGTTGAGAATTCGTGGCGTTGTCCCGGACAAGGCTGGCAGGTGAGAGCCCCGGCCTCGGTGTGGGAGGGTGGGGGGAGGTCTCCAGGCTCAGCTGATCCCACTTCTTCCAGCCCAGAGCCCAGGGCCCCAGGCTAACTTTGCCCACGTGGGTCTTGGAATCCCTGAGTTACTTCTGACCTGGAATTTGATGTCCTCACTTATTTGTCCCACGACTGTGTGCCTGGAGTCGACGTTATTCTAAGAAATTGCGGGTCCCAGAGGAATCCACGGTTCCTACCTAGAGTCCTGTGAGTTTCAGTCTGAGTTCTCAGGAATTCTGGAATTGTCCTGTGAATTGGAGGTGCCCTGAGATCCCTGGCCTCTAGCACATGCTAGGCAGGCCAGAAGCTGGGTAAATGGCAGCCTAACCAATCAATCGTATGACTTCCTGGGTCGGGATCTTCAGGATTTCTGGGAGTCTAGGCTGCCTGGGCATACTGGGGTCCCTGGTATGGGTCCTAGCCCTCTGGGAACTGGGGATGCCTTGGGAATCGGGAGCACCCTGGTCTTCAGGAGCTTGATTCCTTGGCAACTCCAGACTCTGGAAATGAGGGGGACCCAGGCCACAGCTTAGTCACCCTCGCCTAGCAGATGTGTGTGCAGGCCCCCACTCAGGTTTTTGGATGGCCTGGAATCTGGGCTCCCTGGCTTCCAGTCTACAACCCGTCCTTCACTGGTGTGTGTGACAGTCCAGGTCCCTGTAAATTTGTTCGTGCTCTGGAAAAAGGTAAGTCCTGGTGTGTTGGTCCAGAACCTCTTTCCAAGGCGTCCTCTTCCCCCATCACCTACCAGGTTCTATGTAAACCTGCTGTGCAGTGAGGAGCCGGGCGGTGAGGCCGCCCTGCATTTCAATCCTCGGCTGGACGAGTCCACCGTGGTCTTCAACACCCTGGAGCGCGGCGCCTGGGGCCAAGAGGAGCGGGGCTCGGGCATTCCCTTCCAGCGTGGGCAGCCCTTCGACGTGCTCCTCATCGCCACCGAAGAGGGCTTCAAGGTGCGTCTCTGCCACAGGGGTGGGCGCCAGCACCCAGGTCTCTTCCCTTGGGAAGGCTGGGAAGGCCAGGAAGGCCCTTGGGGTGAGGTGAGCAAAGGAGGTGAGCAAAGGCGTGGCCAAGGCTGGGCAGGGCGTCCCCAGGCCCTCATGTCCTCCTGGCGCAAGCGCACTAATCTCTGGCGCAGGCGCACTAGTGTCTGAGGGCAGGTGTGTGGCCGTGGCAAGGCGAGAGAGCAAGAGCCAAGTGACCAAAGGGTAGGTGTCAGGGGAGGGCGTCAGGGAGGAGGGGTGTGAGACGTGGCCCAGACTTTCATCCCCGACCCTATTGCCTGTCTGCTTGAGTCTGTGGTCGAGGCTCAGGGGCAGGAGCATGGATGGGTTGGGAGACAGGACCGAGAAACAAGTTTCAGCAGGAAATGGTCGCTGCAGACCCTGCATCACACAGGCTATTCTTCACTTTCAATCTGCGCATCAGGAGTCAGGTGGTGAATGCAGGGATCGGGGTAACAACATCCACCTCCAACGCTTAAAAAGCACTCACGTGTCAACAATGAGCTCATTTAATCCTCACGGCAAGGGGTTAGGATGAACAGTATTTGCCCAATGGGGCCTGGGGACCGAAGGGGTCCGTGGGTGCCCAGGTCACGCAGCGTGAGTCCAAGTTGGGAATAACCTGGCAGTGACCTCGGGAACCACAAGCCATGTCCCCTCTCCTGTGCAGGCTGTGGTCGGGGACTCGGAATACCACCACTTCCGCTACCGCATCCCGCCGGCGCGCGTGCGCGCGTTGGAGGTGGGCGGGGACCTGCAGCTGGAGCTGGTGAAGATCTTCTGAGCCCTTCCAGGAGCGCGGGTGGGGATGGGGCGCAGGGGTCTTGGATGGCAAATAAAGTCTTAGCCGCTCATCTGTGCGCCTCGTGTGTGTCTGTGGCTCCTTCATATGGATGAGGAAAGTAGGTTCAAAGCAGTTAAGACACTGACTAAGAGTCACGCAGCGATTCCGCAGCGGGGCGGGATCCGGGCGTGGATCTCTCTGGGCATTTCTGTCTCGGGAGGCCACAGGAGGGTCGCGATCTGGTAGGGATGGGGCTTTGGCTTGCCTTCCTGCAGCATTCGGCAAAGCAGCCAGGTTGTAATGGGGTGGGGTGACCTGAGGCAGTTTGGAGGGGCCCAAGTCCTCCCTTGGCGCCCCCTCCGCAAGTGTAAAGGGACTTCCAATCGATCCAAACAGGTCCCTTGGAGACCCCAGCCTCGCGGAGATGGTGTTTGAATCTCAGGCACCCTGCGCCACCTCTGCCCTCTTGTCGCCTATCTCCTGCTCCCTGCGCATCCGACGCCTGCACACTGCTCGCGCAGGGAAGGCCTGGGAAGCCGATCCGGGAGTCGTCTGCCTCCCATCAATCTCCAAGTCGGGACAGGTCCCGCCAGTTCGCGCCTAGGGGCAGACGCGTACTGCAGTGGCAGTCGCCCGGCAGAGGGGACGCGAAGGGCAGAGCTCCTGGGTCCCCGCTCCGTTAAGAGCGTGGTTCGGCCTTACTTCCTCCTTTGTTTACTCAATGGTCCAGAGACCCCGGCCCTAAGGGAAGGGCCCCAGGAGGATGGGTCCCAGGGGGAAGGGGGAGCGAGGATACAAACAGACGCCCAGTCACCCCTGACCGTCAGGGGGGATTTTCTGGTACAGAGGGGTCGCTGGGTCGCTCTTGAAAGTGGGTGTATAGGGGGCGCGGGAGCACGCGAGCGCCCTCTCCTGGGCACCCTCGGCAAGGACCACCGCAGCAGCCGTGGTTCTAGGCTGTAGATGGAGCCAGGCGGGTAGCTACGTGCCAGCGGCGCATATTGGTTTGGGTCCCAGGTATCGAAAAGTCCAGAGTCGCACACCTGGACGGATGTACCGCACGGTTCCAGCCCAAACCTCGGGCAAACACCCTTCTTTCCATGGGCCGCTGCAGTCGTTGCGGTTTAGAAACAGAGGCTCAGCAAGCTATTGCTGGACCTGAAACAGCGGGTTAGGGAGATCACGCCTTCCCCAAGGCTTGAGCTTTTCCGTCCCATTTTTCTGCCCCGTGAGACTCTTTAGCTGAAGCCAACCCACCCCACGCCTAGCTTTTGACAGTTTCTCTCTGGCTGGGCATTTGAATGAAGAGTTCCGCGTCCTAGGGAAGGACCTCTGAATTCTCCTTGTCCCCCAGGGCTCATTGTTTTTAATTTTATTTGCTTGTTCAAGTGTGTGTGTGTGTGTGTGTGTGTGTGTGTGTGTGTGTGTGTGTATTATATATCTTATGAGGGGGAGGTAATTAGGTTTATTCATTTATCTATCTTTGGTGGAGGTACTGGGGATTGAACCGGGACCTCCTGCATGCTAAGCATGTGCTCTACCACTTGAGATAGACCCTTCCCCCTATTTTTTTTTTAAATTTAAAGATATACCTACAGTACAAATTTCACAGTATGCAGTGGAAAGTATATTTATTGGTTATTGACAGAACTGGTAAACGTGGTTGGGGTCCTCGGATTAGATGGCAGTTAACTATGCATGTAAATTTCCTGATTTTCACCGTTGCCTTACAGCAGATGTGCAAGAGAGTGTTGTGTTTGTAGAAAATACACAATAAAGTATTTGAAGGTGATCAGGACGCATGTTGGCAACTTATTCTCAAGTGAGGGTAGAGGGGAAAAGTACTGTTCTTACAACTTTCTGTGTTTATTATTTCAAAATTTAAAAAGTTAGAAGTATATAAAAATATATATGAAAGTCCTCCATTATGTGAGTAAACAGCTGTTAACCATGTCTTGATTTCTTGTGTATCTTTCCAAAACTCTATGCACTTCTAAACACATGCATTGGCAGTTTTTTCCCTCTTTGCATCGAAATGAGCATCCTTCATCTACTCACCTTGTTTTTGTCACTTAGCAATATACATTTGTGTTCAACTTCACTCACTTTGCTGGCTGCCCAGGGCTCCCTTGCAAGGGGGAACACAGTGACAATCACGAGCCCTCCTGGATGTCTACTGCTGTCACATCATCCACTACAGCCAAACAACGCTGCTGCATCCAGTGCAGCTCGGGGCCGTGTCTGAGGACGAGCGATGCAAGACTTAAGAAACAAAGAGACAAAGTAAAGAGCGAAGATGGGACCAGGGGACTCAAGATCTCATGGATCCAGAGTGCCAAAAGCCTGGTCAACATATTTATTAGGGGTATACACCTCAGAAAAAAATGCGATCAAAGAGGTGAGGCTTTAGATATTCCATGTGATAAGCACTAAATTCTGCTTGCTGGTTAACTGATTAATTCCAGGCCTATCCCTTCCAGGAACAATCACCCTCCTCGGGGTATGCAAAATTTCTAAATTTATCCTGTTATTGCCTCTGGGACATCTCAAGATAGCAAGTATTTCCCCTGGGCTTAACCGCATGCTTTCATGCCAGAACAAAGTTCTGTTAATGGATGATCTGGCTTCCAAGACCTACCATTGTTTCACCCTAAGGAAATATCTACCCTCCTTCGTGCCCTTATGGTCAGTCTCAGGATCGCTCACCACAAATTTTCTTTAGCATAATACGTGCTATAGGTCATCTACTGCGTAAAACATTAAAACAAAGCAAGCATGTGCGTTTTAAGCAAGCAAGTGTGAATATAATATTTTAAGCTCATGGAAATTTAGGTGTGGCTTGTTTTCCAGCTGTTCATTTTCCAGCAGCTTGTTTTCCAGCGGCTTGTTCCCCAGCACAACGCCTTAGTATGTGTCCTTGAACCTGGGTCAGCCAGTAACTTTAAACTTTATAATAATCTCCATTCTGATTATAAAATGTATGCATGCTTATTCCCAAATTTTGAATAACAAATTTAAAACCACCCACAATTTCACAATCCAGATATAATCACTATAAGCATATTAATGTTTTTCCTTCTAGACTTTTTTCTATAATAGTTTATATACCCTATACTTTTTTTTCTTTTTCTTTTTTCCCTCTGTTTGCAAAGCCTTTATTTGAGTCGAAGCGTTAAAGATTCTTTGCTAACCTGATCTTTGGTGCCAAAAGCTGGGCTACTTTAACCGAGCTGAGGGGCTTCTGTCCCTCCTAACCCCTGTGCCCTGTACAGTGTCTAGGGACACAACAGGCTCCCAACAAAGTGAACAGAACAGACGCACATATGAACAAGAGAGTGACTGACCACGGCCACACGTGTCACATTAACTCAGTAGATACACTATACATTTTGGGAGGAATTGGAATATAAATATTTGGAAATATACTGGTAATATTTTCCAAATATTAGAAAACTGGAATATATATCATGTACATTTCCATATAAATAGCTAACATTTCCTGAGTCTCTACTATGTACTTTCAACTTAATTGAGTCTTAGATCTAAAGTATATCTTTTTGAGACAGCATATACTTAGATCTTGTTTTCTTAAGCAGTCTGACAATGTATTATTATCTATTGTATTATAACAAATTATCCCATAACATCATAAAATAACATATATTCATTATCTTTTACAGTTTCTGAAGTTAGGAATCCAGGAGTGGCTTAACTAGGTGGTTGTGGCTCTGAGTTTTCATGAAGTTACAATCAAACCATCAGTGGAGGTGCAGTCATCTCAAAGAAGTTTTGGCAAACGATGGCTCTGGCCCAAACCCACCCACTGCCTGTTTTAGTAAGGCTCACAATCTAAGAATGATTTTTGCATTTTAAAATAGCTGAAAAAAATGAAAAGGAGAATAATTTCATAACACTGAAAATTATATGGAATTCAAATGTCAGTGTCCATAAATAAGGTTTTCTTGGGACACAGCCATGCTTTTTCATTTCTGAGTCACCCCATGGCTACTTTTGTGCATTGTCAGTGTCGTGCAGTAGTTGTGGCAGAGACTGGATCACCCATGATGATCCTAACATATTTGCTCTGTGGCCATTATAGAAAAAGTTTGCAACCCCTGTTCTAAAAGCTTGACTGGGATTGGAGGAGCTACTTTCAAGTGGGGGGAGTGTATAGCTCAATGGTTAGAGTACATGCTTAGCATGCACAAGGTCCTGGGTTCAATCCCCAGGACCTCCATTAAAATAACTAACTAAATAAATAAACCTAATTACCTCCCCCACCCAAAAAAACCCAAGCGGAAAAAAAAAAAAAAAAAGACTCTCATCCATGGTTGTTGGCAGGACTTTTCAGTTTCTTGTCACATGGACACTTACATAGGACTGTTAAAGAACTTACTAAGTTGTTATATATATGTGTGTGTACACACACACACACACACACACACACACAATGGAATACTACTCAGCCATAAAAAAGAAAATGCCATTTGCAGCAACATAGATGGACCTGGAGATTGTCATTCTAAGTGAAGTAAGCAAGAAAGAGAAAGAATACCATATAATTTATATGTGGAATCTAAAAAAAAAAGACACAAATGAACTTATTTACAAAACAGAAACAGACTTGCAGACATGGAAAACAAACTCTTGGTTACCAGGTAGGGAAAGGAGTAGGGAGAGGAATAAATTGGGAGTTCAAGATTTGCATATACTACTATATATGAAATAGCTAAACAACAAGTTTCCAATGTATAGCACAGGGAACTATATTCAATATCTTGCAGTAACCTATAATGAAAAAGTATATGGAAAGGAATATATGTATGTATATGTATGACTGAAATATTATGCTGTACACCAGAAATTGACACAACACTGTAAACTAACTACACTTCAATAAAAACAAACAAAAAAACAAAGCAAAAAAACAGAAAAAGAAGGAAAAAAAGTTACTGACTCCTCCCAGCAGAGTGATCCAACAGTGAGAAACCAAGAGAGGAAGCCGAGACAGAAGCTGTCTCTAATAAACCCAGTCTGAGAAGTGACATACCATCACTTTGCCATATTCTCCTAGTCACACTGATCAATTGTGGTACAATTTGGGAGGGGTTCACATGAGGTTGTGAATACCATGGGAGGCCATTTTGAGGACTGATTACAATCTCTGACTTTTGATCAGAATGTTTATTGCATTCACATTTGATGCAGTGATGGATAGAGCTGGTTTTATGGCTGCCATTTTGCTATTTGTTTTTCCTCTCTGTTACTCCTTCGCTACCTGCTTTTGTGTTAGACAGTTTTTGTGTACTATTTAAATTCTTCTGTTGATTTTTCAGAACTGTATATTTTGAAAGCTGGTTTTTAAATAGTCACTCTGAATGGACATATTGAGGACAAAATGGAGGGATAGATGTGCTGGAAGGCAGAGAATTGCATGGAAAAATGGAGGAATGAAGTAATGAATGGATTAATAAAAGTTGGATGTAAGGGTGGCTGAATGGATAGAAATATGGACTAGTAAGTAAATAAATGGTTAGGTATTTGAATGGATGGATGGTCAGATGAATGGGTGAAGGGTTGTATGATGAATAGATGGACAAACAGCTGGATAAATGAAGAGCTAGATGGACTGCTGAGTGGAATGGATATTTAGACAGATGGATGAACATATGCCTGGATGAATGTTTGGAAAGATTGGTGGATGAAGAGATAAATGGATGGAGAGATGAATGGATGGGATGGGTGGATGAACAAGTGTTTGGATGAAAAGATGGTTGGACAGATGGATTGGTGAGTGACTAGAGGGTTTGATGTTTAATGAATAGATGTACGGACTTTTAGTTGGATGGATGCATGGATGGATGGAACAGGCAATATAGTGGCTGAGAGTGTAGCCTTGGGAGCCAGACCACCTCGATTTGAATCCTGGTTCTGCCATTTATGGGCTCTGTGACCTTGGGCAATATACTTTATTTTTCTTGCCTGCTTCCTCTTCATTTACACAGAATAATAATAGTTCCTACCTCCTGGCATTGTGAAGAGTGAGTGAGTTGATACACATAAAGCCCTGGATTTATTATGATGAGAGGATGGATGGACAGTGCATCACTGAACTGGAAGGAAGGAACAGTGAGGGAGGTGAATGGGGTCATGCACACCCACAAAACACTGTTAGACATTTTATTAGGGTCTTTAAAGGATCTTCCTCTGTGTTCCCAATGGTTATGGCCCCAGAAATAGATCAGATCTGGACGTAAGACAAAGTGACATCACCCTGGATCTCCACCATGTCCACTGTCTGGAAGGCAGAAAGGCGATGGGAAAAGTCGAAGAGGTGCTGGCCATTGGCGTAAACCTTGAAGCGATCCATGCCACAGCGAATAGACAGCTGCAGAGAGAGGGGTGGGCATGAGGCCAGAGCTAGGACAGAGGCTTTGGAGGGAAGCAGGGAAAGAGACCCCAGACTTACATCAAAGAACTGTCCAGGACCGAATGGGTTGTAGGAAAGTTTCCTCTCCTCTGGTCCCCATGAGCCTTTCAGGCGGCTGTTCCGAACCACGACGCCCTCATTCAGGCGGGGGTTAATGTGCAGAGCCAGGTCCCCCGAAGATCCCACCTTGAAGTTGATGACAAAGCTGGGGCAGAGAGGGAGTTAGGAGTAGAGTTGGGGGCTGGGGGAGGTGGAGTGGGGAGCTCACTCCCCAAGGAAGGGTGCCTGGACTCTGGGGTCTCCAATGGAGGAGGGGGCTGGAAGGCTCAGACCCCCAGGTCTGAGGGATAAGGGGGACTGAGGAGTCACACCTCTATCTAGATTCTGTACCTCTTGCCTGTGGGGGGTACATAGCCCTTGACTATGATGGTTCTTCGGGGTGTAAGCCCGCCTTGCAGTCTCCCCATAAATGGCACGGGCTGTGGGAAGAGAACATGGTGTCCCATCATCTCTCAGGTCACCAGAAGCAAGATGCAGGGACAAATTTTCAGAGCAAGGAGCTCACTTGTCCTGGGAAACATCCCCGACCCCACCTCCTCCCCCACCCCCCAATTCCACCCTCTCCCCACCCACATCCCACCCCAAACACCCTCTGCCCTCTATTTCCTACCTTCTCAGGGCTCCCTGTGGTTCAGGACTCCCCTACCCACCACCAGTTCTGTTTTCCCACAAATAGGCCACCGTAGAACCCTAAACTCCTGAAGGATACCATACCGGGTTGAAGGCTGGGGGTCCTTCCATGGTCTGTGAAATAAGGAAGAGATATTATTCTATAACTTTTGACAAACCTTGGGGGCACATCTAAGGCATATCTCTAGGTGTTGGATTAGTACAACTGGGGATCCGACCTCCCTGAACATCCCCCTTCCCACCAAATGACCACCCAAACCTCCCACTTACAGGCAGGCTTCTTGATTGTTGGTGGTACTGTCCAGGACCCTACATGGACAGACAGAAGGCATGAATGGTGGAGGAGGCTGGGGGGCGGGTCCTCTGGCTGCCCCAGGACCTCCTCAGCCACTGAACCCCCATTTCAAGGGGATGACCATCACACACCAGCAGGTACTTACTGGGTACGTCGGATTAGGCATGGGTGGCTGTGGGCACAGAAGAAAGAGGCAATGAGGGGGACCCCAAACTAGGGCCTGGAGGTGTAAACGATGCCTGTCCCTTGACTCTGGGGTCAAAGGGTGGCACCCAGATAACTCATTCATGGAGAGGAGCTCGCCGTGTTTAGCCATCTCCAGGGCATTGTGAATCTCAACCCACCCCTCTAGAACAAGCTGGGTAAATTCTCTTCTTGCATCTTGCTGTCCCAGGACCTTCCTCCACCCCTCTCCTGCCCCCTCCACCCAGGAGCCGTACGATAAAGTATGCACGCTCAGAACATCCTCCCAGGTCCACCCGATACCCTGCTCACCTCACCTCCAACCAGGATTGGCCCTTCACTCTATGCGCTCACCCCTGGGGCAAGCTGGGGTACTTGGAAGCAGCTAAGTTCCTGTCTGAGGCTCTCTCAGTCCAAGTGTGTCTCTTTGTCTCTGTTTCTCAGTCTCTGTTCCTCTCTCGCAGCCTCAATGTTTCTCACAAGTCATTCCTTCTTCCTGGAACACCTTACTGCCCCCAGACAACTTTTATTCACCCTTACCCTCTGTTTCCTCCTCTAACAAACTCCTTTCTGCCTTGACTTCTGTTTTAAGCCAGCTAGTCTGAAGGCCCTGGAAAAAATAGCTTTATTGTCATTTTTTTTTTTTAAATGCACTGATGAAGCACGAAGTTAAGATGAACTGCCGTGGGCCTGTGGCTGCCTTACGATAAGACATTTCCTTATCAGAGCAGTAGAAGGGCGGTTTGATTTGTGCCTCTGCTGCTTACAAATGCCATGATCCACAGCAAGTTACTTAAGCTCTCCGTGCCTCAGTTCCCATATCTGTAAAATGGGGCTATGAGGTCCTGGGTTCAATCCCCAGTACCTCCATTAAAAAAGAAAAAAAATGAGGCTGATGGTCATCAGAGTACTTTCCTCGGGGAGGTGCTGGGGGACTTACAGGCTGGGAAGGGGAGAGTCCTCAGCTGAAGGACATGGGGGTCTGGAGTTTGGGTTTCTCTAAGCAGTACTGCTGTGAGTATTCCAGTGTATGTGTTTTGGTGGCCAGTGGTTCACTGTGGACCTGGGAGTGGAGTTTCATGGTCATTGGGTGTATGTCTGTTCAGCAACCATAGACTCTGCCCCGTCATCTTGCAAGGTATGGGAGTGTTGGCCAGTCCACAGCCTCACCAACAACTGATACTATGTGCCTTTTTCATTACAGCCCTTCTGGCGGGTGTGTAGTGGTGGCTCCCTGTGATTTTCAGTGAGTTTCCAGCTGACTAATGATGTCAGGCAACTTCTCAGGAACATGTTTGCTGCTCCTGTGGTTTTTGTTCCTGTGTATCTTCATTTCTTGACTCAGCTTAGACACCCACTTCTCCTCCAGAAAGCCCTTCCTTAAGACTCTCCAGACCTCCTGTGTGTCCCCCATGCCTGCACTGATGACCTGTGGCCAATACCATCTGGCAACACATCCATCTTCCCAGTGGACTGTCTTGGTCACCGCTGGGTTCATGGCATCACCCAGCAAAGGGATGGGCACAGAGCAGGTGCTCAGGAAATAAATGACTGTGGGGATGAATTAAGGAAGAAAGCAAACAAATAAGAGAGGGAAATGCCACACACCTGGAATGGGGCAGGGTGGCCCCCGATGAAGTTGATTGATTGGAGTTCCAGGTCTCCATCCACTTGCAGGTGGGTGACCGTCTGCACTGGGAGCCGGTGCCCATACTCATAGAAGGGGTTCCCATTCACCACCACCTGGAGGGCAGAGGTAAGGTCAGAGTCAGCAACCATGACCTTGGGAAGGTAGAAAGAGGAAATGGGAAACAGGGACTTGGGGTCAAAAGTCTTGAGAGTGAGCTGGGATAACCTCAGAGTCAGGAATCTTGAATCCCCTGGTCAGTGGTCAAGCTGAGGGTAAAAAGACAGCTCACAGACTGGTGACTGGGAGAGAAGAGAGAATTTAGTCTGGAGATGGAGACTGAGAGAAAATCGAGTCAGAGTCCTGGTTTTAGCACCAAATGAGTTGGGTTTGAGGTCTTGTTCTGACGTATCTTGGCTGTGTGACCTCAGGTAAGTTATTCACTTCTCTGAGCCTTTGTTTCTGCATCTGTAAAATGGGGGCTCACTCTGGGATTGTGGAGAAGGTGTGTCAAAATCCTGGGTAGAGCCTTGCCTTGTAATCACATCTCAGCCTACTTTAAGCCAGCACGGTTCTATTTATAATGCTAAGCAGTGGGCATGGGGCTGGGAGCCAGCTCCACTGGATCACAAGCTTCCTACAACAGCTCCGTGAGGCAAGAAAAGGCACTGTCTCTATCGTTCAAGAAAGCAGGTTCCGGGCCCTAGAGTGACAAGTTCAAGGTCACACAGGGGGAGTGGCAAAGCCCAGACTTGAACCTGACTGTGCCCAGCTCAAGCCATGATGTTAACCTCTGGTGATGAGGTTAGAAACCGCGTACCCATATGAGGGCAGGTAATGTCCAGGTAGGTTCTCCCACCCTGCAATTTCCCTCCAGGAGATTCCTTACCTGGGCTGGTGGGCGGGGTGGGGCGGGGTGGGGAGATGAATGTGCACAGGGTTTCCGCTGCAGTGTCATTTGTGCGGAGCCGGAAGTGGGGGATGGAGAGAACTTGGAGCACGGACACAGGGAGTCCCCCATAGGCATCAGAAGGGCCAGACCAAATGTGACAGCGCAACATGGGGGCTCTAACACAGACAAGGTGCATGGAAAAAACAGAAGGCACAGCATGAAGAACACACATACCTAAAAAAACAAAGGCACAGAAACAGAGCCAGAACAACAGATAAGGATAAAGACCACCCCTGGGGCTGGAGGGACTGGGAGGGCCATGAGGGGGCTTCTGGGGCTAGAGGGGTTCTGTTTCTGGATCTAGGAGCTGGTTACCCAGTGCATTCTCACTGTGAAAAAACCGGAAGTTGTGGATGCATGGCGGGCACCTTTCTGTACTTGGGTCACACTCCACTAACACATCTGGGGGAGGGTATAGCTCAGGGGTAGAGCGCGGGCTTAGCATGCACAAGGCCTTGGGTTCAACTCCCAGTACCTTTATTAAAATAAAAAATAATAATAAATCTAATTACCTTTCCCAACAAAAAACAAAAATAAAAAAAGTATATGGAAATTTAAATGACCTAAAATAGCGAGAACAATTTTTAAAAATAAAAATAAATAAATAAACCTAACTACCTCCCATCCACCGCCCCAAAAAAGATGGACATTAAAAAAAAAATTATAACACATCCCAAATCCTCCCATAATAGTAATCAATTACGCTGTGTGGGTCTTTTCTGGACCCTGATTCAAACACACAAATTGTGAAAACAATTAAGATTATGGCATTTGTGATATGCCTGGATCGCTGACTGGGTGTGTGAAGGTGCTAAGACCTGTTCATTGTTTATGTCTGAGCCTGGCATCGTGACTGTGTTCTTAAAAACGGAAATATTTTGTGAATGAAATGATATGATATCTGGGATTTGCTTTTAACTAACACGGGAGGGGCAGTGGGAGGTGGACAGGCCGAGGAGCTGAGGGCTTCCCAGAACTCTGTACTTCCCTGTGTGTTTGGAGTTTTTGGCAAGAAAGAGCAAAAATACGCATTTCGCAAGAACACGGAGTAATGAGATGATATATGTGAAATGTATTAGTAGGCTCTCCCCGGTGGAGGAATGGGAATGAGAAAAAGGCATGGGAGAATTTTTTTCACTAGGCAGGAGAGGAGGAAAAGAAAAGAAAAAATTGAGGCAGGAAGGAAGGAGGGCAGGGTAAGGAGGAGGCAGCGGGAGGGATGGGGCGGGGGAGGGGAGAGGGAGGAGGGAGGCCCCGCCCTCGCGGCTCCGACCTTGTAGTGCTCCGGCAAGATCATGAACACCAGCTCGAAGGCGGCGCCCTTGCTGAAGGGCATGCTCATTTTCCTCTCCTCCTTGCCCCACTTGCCGTCCTGCTGCGTGTTGAAGACCACCTTGTCCCAGCCATCAAAGCGGGGGTTGAAGTGGAAGGCCACGTCCGCCCCAGGGCCCTGGCCCACCACGAAGTTCACAGAGAACCTGGCGGGACACGAAGGGCTGTTCCCCTGCCTCCCACTCCCCCGCAAGCGCCAGCTTCCTCTGGGAAGCCCTGTGTGTCCCAACCTGTTCCAGGGTCCCTGCTAGGGTGGAGGGTGGGGGGTTGGGGGGAGTGGGGAGGGAAGGTGAGGGGGTGGAAGGTGGGGGGCTGTGACCTTGGCACTATTGACCCGAGAGTGGAGGGGTAAGTTGTGCCCCTTAGTCCAGGCAGCAGATTCCCAGCACCACCCCTTCTCTCACTCTCTTTCCAATAAGGGACCCCCTCCCCACACCCAACTTCAGATAGAACTACTACTGGGACGCCTGTGTTTATCCCAACTAGACATTTATCAGTTCAGGTCTCTCTGCCCGCCCCCCAGCCTCCTGCAGGCCATTCCCCATGTGCAGCCAGAGGGACCTTGTGAAAACCCAAATCGGAGCACTGTCCTCACACCAGCATCCCCCAAATCCTTGGGGCAGGCACACACCTGCCTCAGGGCCTTTGCACTGACTGTTCTTTTGGCCTAGAATCCCCTTCCCTCAAATACACCCCAGGCTTCCTCCCTCACCTCCTTCAGGTCTTTGCTGAAAATTTCCCTTCCCAGGAACCTTTTCCTGGCCACCTTATTTAAAGAGACAATGCCACATTTCCCCCACCCCCATTGACTCCCTATTTCCCTTCCCTCCTTATTAATCTCCAGAGTACTTAACATCATCTGACATATTATATATTTGACTTATTTTTTTTAAAATCTGTCTCCTCTACTAGGATGTCAGCTCCACAAGGGCAGGGATCTTTGTCCTGTTGACTGCTCTGTCCCCCGTGTCTAGGCACAGAGTCAGAGCTCAGTGGGCAAAAAAGCAATGGACAAAGAAACAACAGTCCTATGAGGTCAGTTCAATTATTATCACCATTTTAAGATCATAAAAGCTAAGTGTTATTATACCACTTACTTGAGGGCTCTACATGTTTTACACACTGAATCTTCAAAACAATCCCATTTTACAGATGACAAACTAAAGCACGGTGAGCTTTCCATCACACAGTGGGTAAGTGACAGAGCTAGGTTGTGAACTCAGGCGGACTGGCTCTGAGCCTGTGATCTTCATTCATGCTATCACACCTATCAGTCCAATCCAGTGTCTCACCTCTGGGGTCATATATCATGGTGCATCTCCCTGACACCTCCCAGCTCCCAGGGCCCCCACTCCTAATCTAGTCACCATGCCTCGGACTGCCCAGACCAGGTCTCTGACAAACTAGGGTGGAGGGAGGGAAGAAGGCTTCCTACATGAGGGTTGGAAGCCCCCTGTTTGTAGCCCCCTCCCAGCCTAGCATGGTGTGGGGGAGAGTCTTACCTCTTCATGTGCTGGCTAGCCATTCCTTGGATGTAAACAGACATTCCGACCCTGAGACCACCTGGGATGGGGTTGTGGTAGGGCAGCGTCTGCAGAAGGGGCCAGGTGAGGGGCCTCGAAGGCCATTGCAGCCTTCACTCCTCATCCAGGAGCCCCTCCACCCCAACTCCCTTAAGCAAGGGAGAGGAAGCCAAGGGGTGAGGGATCAACATGCAGATGAAGAGGGGGGAGTTAGATATGGGCATTAAGTAGCCTGAGCATCAGGGTGGGATTAAGTCAAGCCCCAGGGCCAGTATTGGGTAAATCATGCCAAGGGTTGGGTGGGCGCCTCTGAGAATCAGGGTGAGGGTAAATTGTGCCTAGGGATCAGGGTGGAGCTAAGTCAGGTCCTGGGGTATCTCACCGGGTTGTAGGTGGGCTGGTAGCCCGGTGCAGGGACAAAGGCCATCTCGAGAGGCTGGGCTGGTGGCTCCTCCTGTGAGAAGAGCTGCAGGAGTGGGGAATGATGGCTGATGGCAAGTGGTAGGTGGCTTTTATACCTGAGGATAAGGGAGTGGCTGGCAGGGCAGGATCTATGGGGTCCCTCTTCTGGGCATCCCCGGCTCACATCTTCTAGGGCATCTCGTCTCCCTTCTCTTACCAGCCTTACTGGTAACCAGCCAGAACCCAGATGATCTGGGCCAGGCCTGGGGGACTCAACTCAGAGCCCCCTCCTCTAAGCCCTTCTGCAAAGAGGAAGTGCTGGCGAACTTTGGCCCTTCCAGGGCCTTATCAGAGCCTACAAATGCCTGCCTTGACCTTTGTTAGCAGAGGGAGGGTGAAGCCAGGAGGGTTGGGCAGGGCAAGGCTAAAAGGAGTGGTTCAGACAGATGGGCAATGGAAGAAAGTGAAATCAGGGAGGAACTGGGAGCTCTTGATCCCAGAAACTGAAAAGACCTAAATTTATTGCATGCCTACTACATGCCTCTACCACGTGCATTATATTGTATATATAGTGGTTTAAATCACTGATCTCTGAGGCCAGAGGTTTTGGGTTCCTTCCTCTGCCACTCTTCCGCTGTTTGATACTGAATCAGTGCCTAAACCTCAGTTTACCCATTTGCACATCTGTAAAATGAAGATATTAATAGTTATCAACCCCACAGGGTCCTTGAAAGGAATCATCCAGTCAAGAAATACCCAGAACAGGACTGGCATATAGAAGACACTAAGGTAATGTTTGGTCTCTTGCCCTTATTCCAAACATAAATCCAGGAGGTTGGGATTACACATGGGTAAGAAAACCCAAAGCTTAAAGAAATGAGGCAGTTAGCCCAGATTGGGTAGCAATGGAACTGTAGCCAGACTCCAGCACTGGATCCCAGGTGCCAGATAGGGGAGAGTGAACACCACCCTCAAGCCTAGAGAAGGCAGGGAGACCATCTGTAGCCTTACAGCCCAGAGGGAGCCATGTGACTTTCTATTGACCCTGACCTACCCACTGCCATTCTGAATGGTCATCACCTGCATGGCTCCTATTCCTATCAGTCAAATCTCTATCCCCAATCTTCAGCACAACTGTGGTCCTTGGAGCCCCCAGGTGCATCATGTTACCCCCTTTCTGCCTCTCCTCTCTCTCCAATAAGGACACCGGGTTCTTAACATTGATTTATTGCTAGTGCGGTGAAGACAAGGTGGGAGGAAATCAATATCATTAAGTTATAAACTAGGAGGAGAAAACAGCGAGGTGACCATGTTCACTAATCCTCTCCGTGAATGAGGAAACAGTGGCACGAGGTCAGACCCTGGGTGAAGACCTGGGACGAGAGGCCTCTCAGAGCTTGGAGAAGGTGACGGTCTTCAGGTCCTTCTTCTCCACTAAGGCCTGTACAGATTTAATGACGTCCTCTGTTTGCAGCATGCTCATGTTCCAGGATTTCTGGATAAAGAGAGCAGCGGGTAATAGAATGGATGCAGAAAGATTTTAATTAGACCAATGGAAAAATGGGAGGGAAATAGCAGCACACCAATCAGAAGACAAGGGCCCAGAGAGCCGCTGTGCCCTGACTGGTCGCTCTGGGATCAGAGAAGGGCTGTGACTGGTCGGATGAAGAGCCTCACCATGAAGTTGAGGCCGTCTGTCACGGAATGGTCGCGGGAGTAGATCAGGTTGATTTTGGTGCCCTGCACCGCCACGGGGCTCCTGCTGGAAATCTCAGATGCCAGGGCGAAGGCTGCGTCAAGCATGACCTCCTTGTCCGGGAAGACCCGACTGGAAATGAAAGGAATTAGGAATCGGGCCATCTGAGAAGTGCCCTCTCCTTCCTCCCATGGATGAAGAAGTGGCCAATCACAGTAGCAAGCGGAAGACACTCCAGTGAAATGGCCCAATCAGAGCAGTGCATTAGACTGTAGCCCACCCAGAGAGAGGAGGCCACTTGAAATCTTGCGTGACGTATATGGGGATTTAGAGAGCCTCACTCAGGTCTGGCTGTCCCTGAACTCTTATCCAGAGCGGAACTCAGCCCTTACCTGACCAACCCACTGTTCAGGGCCTCGTCAGCCATCATCTTGCGGGCAGTGAAGGCCAGCTCGTTGACCAGGCTGCAAGAGGGCAGGGCATGTCAGGGGACTGCAGTCATCCCAGGCCCCGGAGATGCTCTGCGGTCCCCTCACCCAGGCTCCCTTCGCCCACCTCTGGTTCCCGATGACTCTGGGCAGTCGCTGCAGGGTTCCTACATCTGCTGCCAAACCCACGTCCACCTCCTGGGGAGAGCAATCTTGTCAGTGCTTTGGTTTCTGCCCAATATTGCCCCCATGCAAACCTAATGCCAGAGAGAGTCTACACTTACTACAGAGGTCCTACTCCACACCCACCTCAGAGACTCCTTCCCACACCAAACACCCTGTTTCATTCCTATCCACATACTTTTGCCCATGTAGGTTTCTTTGGTCTAGAATAGAGCCCACCCTCCAATTCCTCTGCCCTCCCAATTATTTGAAGTCAGCCACGTCTACCTCCAGATGGAAGCCTGCTCCAACCCCCCTCCATCCATGAGCTCCATCCTGCCTCCCGCCTGTACTCCAGCACTGACGCCAGCAGCACCCTCAGCCTCATCCCTGCCCCCAGACCTTTACTCACTCCTCACTTCACCTGGACTGCATGGCCCACCCTTGACTTCCTGTATAGCCACGTGTTACTATTTAAGGTTCAATTCTGACCAACTCTTCCATGAAGCCCTCCAGGGTCCCTCCAACTCCCTTAGCTTGCTCTTTCCCTGCTCTACCCCTGCTCCCACCTGGCTCTGCCACTCATTTCCCAGCTCTAAGCAGGACCCCAGGAAGCAGGAGTTTGGGAGGGTGACTCACCTTCACCTGGAAGAAGGCATCCTGGGCACAGTACCGGATGTCACAGGCAGTGATGAGATCCACGCCTGGGAGGTAGAGGTCAGGGACACTAACCACAAGGACCAACCCCTTCTCCCAGGCCATGGGGGTGCACCTTGGGGCAAAGTCTAACTAGCAACAGATCTGAGGCTGGGAGCCATTGGCTGGATGGGTGATGGGTGGCAGCAGACTCACCTCCACCAATGCAGCCCCCGTGGGTGGCAGCAATCACTGGCTTAGGGCACTGGAGGGGGGACAGGAGGAGCAGGGTCAAGGCTGGTCCAGGAGCGGCGGGCAGGAGGGATGCCCTGCAACCCCCCTAGAGTCACCTTCTCAATGACACTGAAAGTCTCTTGGTATCTGGTGATGAGGCTACGGAGCTGCCAGCTGTTGCGGGCCACATCAGTTCCTTGTGGTTTAAAGAGTTCTGAAGCCATGTCCATGAGATCGATCCCTGGTGGGGAGACATGAGGAGGGTCACCTAGTCTCCCAGGTCCCACCTATTGCCGCAACTAGAGGTCAGAGCCCAGGCAAACCACCAGTGGAGAAAGCAACTCACACAAGACTTCTGGAGGGATTGCTTATGGGGTGTGAAGTCAAAACAAGCTAACAGGTGTTGAGTCATCCCTCACTGTAGCCTCACGATGACTCTGAGGTAGGTCCTGTTACTATCTCCGTTTTCCCCCAGGAGAAATCGAGGCCCAGGGAGCTTAAGTCACTTGCTCAAGGTCACACTGGTTTGTGAGTAATGGAACTGTGATTTCAAACCCAGAATCACATAGCTGGCTCCTGGGGCCATGCTTTTCCTGATGATGCCAGATGGCCTGCAGGTCAAGGTTTTGGTATGAGCAACTGTGTCAAAGGTGGTCCTGTTTCCGGAGGCAGGAAGACCAGAAATTGAGCCATTTTTGCAGCTCCCGCTTCAAGACAATCCCAAATCTGACCTTTCCTCCACTAATCATTCTCCATGACCCCTAGTCTGGCTAGCACCATCTCTTCCAGTCTCCCCACTCTGTCCTCTGCCCTCAGTCTGTTCCCCACACGCAGCCTCAGGGCCCTCTCCTCTTCCCTCCCATCCCTCTTACTTAGAAAAAAGTACAAGGTTTTCTTTTGCCAAGACCTTACCAGCCCTGCAGGAGCACGATTTCCAACAGGCACACAGGCCTCCAACAGCTGTTCCAACAACACAACACATTCCCTTCCCAGGGCCTTTAGTGCCTACTACTCCCTCTGCCTAGAACAGTCCTTCCCCAGTGATGGACTCCATCACACTGTTCAGGCCACAGTCCAATGGTCGCCGCCAGCTCTGGACACCCCGGCTAAATAGCAGCCCATCACCCTCCAGCTCCTTCCTCTGCCTTATCTCCTCCACAGCCCTCTTGTTATCACATAATTGTGAGCTTATCTCATTTAGTGCCTTTCTGGGATGTGAGCGCCATGGGGGGGGGGTAGCAGTTTTTACCTTTTTGCCCATCACTGTATCCCCAGTGCCTAACAGGGCCTAGTACACAGTAGGCGCTCAATAAGCGAACAATACAGATGACAATCCCTGTGCCCGTGGAGCTGCCCTTCTGTGGGGGAAACAAATGAATAAGAAATTACATTCTGTCAGGTGGTGCTAAGTACTGAAAGAAAGTTAGAGGGAGGTGGAATGGAGTGCGTGTGTGTGTTTGTGTGTGTGCACGTGTGTACACAGTAGAAGGCTGTTGCCATATTAACTGGGGGGTCAGGGACCCTCTCACTGAAAAAGTGACATTTGAGTAAAGATCTGAAGGATGAGAGGGAGGGAGCTGTAGGGAGTAACTGGCATGAGGGTTCTAAATGTCAGGAACAGCCAGCTCAAAGTCCCTGCTGTAGGAACGCCCCTGGTCTGTGTGAGGACCAAGGAGGAGGCGCCAGAGGAGAGTGAGCAGGGGGATGGGGAGGGAAGGAGGAAGAGCCAAGTTTAGAGAGGTGACAGAGGCAGACCCTTGTGGGGACTTGTGGGGCCTTGTGGGCCAAGAGGCGGACTTTGGCTCTGACTTTGAGTGAGATGGAGCTACGGAATGGTTCTGAGCAGAATTTTCTTCCTCCTGAGGTTAATCATTCTCATTTCAACGCTGAAAAATCAAACCTGAAAAATGATTCCTCTGTTTGGCCACACCCCTGACTCTCTGAGGCTTTGTTTCCTCCACAGTTTGTTTAAATGAATGAGACAGGAGGAGTGTTGACTCAGGGTAGAGCTGAATTTGTGCAAGTTAAATATGTATAAGACGGAACTTCCTTGTGTGACCTTGGCCAGGTCACTCCATCTTCTGGATCTTGGGCTTCTGCTCTGAAAAACCCTCCCGAGAGCTGATGGGGCTGCAAAGATTCAAGGACACAGAGCCCAGAGGTGCTGTGAGCAGTGCCTGGCAGGTGACGGCATCACAACAGCTACTAGTATTATATACTCCATCTTAGCAGAGACCAGAACCTCCTGCGTCAGCCTGTGGGCATCTGCTGGCTTCCACACCAGGTCTGAGCAGCTTGGATGACTCATTGGGAGCCCTGCTTACTCCCAGAACAAGCCCAGCTTGGCAACTTGCGACACTTCCTCCCACTGGCTTTTCTGGTTTATCCGCCCTACCTGGATCCGCAGACATTGGTGTCTGCAACCCCTTTGAATGGAAAGCCCCAGCCCATGGTACAGGGTGTCCCCTTCCAGAGTCAGAACTCATTCCAGAGAAGTCCCCTTAGTACCCTGTGAACCTCTGAAGGTTTTAGATGTCATTCATAATCGCAATTAAGTTCTTCATAATCATAAAAAATAACAGCTCCATTAATAAAAGTTTCACCCGAACTAATGTTCTGTGCGTATTAACTTGTTTAATCCTCATGGCTACCTGATGAGGTGGGTGCTGACAGCACCCCCATTTTCTTCAGATGAGGAACCCACAGAAAGGTGAAGGCATGCGCAGGTGGAAGAGGTGGGAGGTGGCTGGCTACTCGGGCCAGGCACCCCTTGCACCAGCTGCCAGACACCTGGGTCAGAGTCACTCAGCAGTGAAGAGCGAGGATTCTGCAGCCGGGCAGCCCGAGTTCAAACATCCCAGCTGTGAGAACTGGGTAAGTTTCTTCCTCTCTCTGGGTCTGTTTCCTCACCTAGCCAATGGGGATGATGACTGAACTTGTCTCCCAGGGTTGTGGTGAGAATTAATTAATATGTGTGAGGTGCTCAGACCCTCGGCAAATGTTGGTAAGTGTGGGCTAGTTCTTTTTTTTTTAATTAGTAGTTTCATTCTATCATTGACTCTACTAATTAAATTGAGACTTTTCTTTCTGGCCTTCCGGTCAAAAATGGGATGAGACAGTCACAATCAGCTGGAAGCTGAAAGAGGGCCCCAGGCTTGGCACAGCTACCCAGGAACCCTCATTTGCACTTCCTGAGGGCGAGGGGTCAGAAACAGGGGCTGCTTCCTGTCTCTGGGTCCGTGGCACCCCGGGAGGGGGCTGGCACTGGAGTGACCTCACTGAGTGTGGAAGGAATGAAGAAAGGAATGAAGGAGAGAGAGAGTCATAGAAAGAACACAAGGGACATGGGAAGATGTTAACAGAAAGAAGCATATTGTTTACTGTCCTCCCCACTGAGTGGAGGGGCTTTCTCAGTCACCCCTGGGTCCCCCGCACTGGCTGGGCCCTATGCAGAAATCAGTGTATGTGACCTTTTACTTCTGTAGGGACTCTGCTATGGATGACAACTATGTGCTCTGATTGGACAAGATCCAATGAACTGAAGGCACCTGGCAGATTCTGGAAGGGACCAGCACCACTTGAGTTACCTGTTAGCCCAAGGGCAGGCTGAAGAAGTGCTTGAAAAATCAGAGGACAGAATCCCTAGGGGGATTTCAGCTGCTGGAAAGTAAGAGTGGAAAATTCCAGAAAGCAGAGAGCCAGAGATGGGAATCCAAATTCTGTGTATGAACTCTGCCCAAATCTCTCACTGACCCATTAACCATCCAAGCAGCCCAGCAAAAGATTTCAAAACTGATTCCAACTGCTAAAACAGAAAATGCAACACTCTGGAATTACATAATGGGATCCAGAGTTTCTACATCTTCCTCTCATATCCCAATAACCAGGATACAGTCCAAAGTTGCTCCAAAAACAAGGAAACAGGAAAATGAGACCCATTTTTATCTAAAGAGAAAAGATGATAAACAGAGATTGACCCCAAAGTGACCCAGATGCTGGAATTGAGACAAAGATTTTAAAGCAGCCATTATAACTATACTAGTTGGGGGAAGGTGTAGCTCAAGTGGTAGAGCACATGCTTAACATGCACAAGGTCCTGGGTTGAATCCCCAGTACCTCCTCTAAAAATAAATAAGTAAACCTAATTACCCCCCCCCAAATAAATAAAATAAAATAAATTTAAAAAACCCTACTCTAATGGCACAAAGAAAAATGATTAAAAGATATAAAACTTCAGCAGAGAAATGGAAAATATAAAAAAGAGCCAAACAGAAATTTGAGAACTGAAAACTACAATACAGGCACACCTCATTTTATTGTGCTTCGCAGACACTGCAGGTTTTTGTTTCGTTGTTTTACAAATGGAAGGTTTGTGGCCATTCTGTATTGTCAGACGGTTAACATTTTTTTAGCAATAAAGTATTTTTAAATTAAGGTATGTATTTTCTTTGACATAATGCTATTTCACACTTAATAGACTACAGCGTAGTGTAAACATAACTTTTATATGCAATGGGAAACAAAAAAAATTCATGGGACTTGCTTTATTGTGATAATTGCTTTACTGCGGTGTTCTGGAACTGAACCCACAATATCTTCAAGGTGTGCCGGTATCTGAAATTTTAAAAAATCACTGGATGGGCTTAACAGCAGGATAAAGATGACAATGAATCTAGTCAATGGAAAGTATCCAGTCTGAAGAACAGAACTGTGGGACAATGAAAAGATCTAACAGAGATGTAACTGGAAATCAGTTCATGTGTGTTGAATGAACTGTATGAAAGCATGATTATTATGACACACCTGACTAACACACCAAAAAACCCCAAAAAACAAAAAACAGACTCTGAGCGGTTAAGGGCCTTGGACAAGGACATATATTCAGGATGAAAACCTAGAATTCAGAGCCCATCATCCTGTCATGTTCTGCTGGATTAATTTCTGTATTTGAAAATGATTAAAGTGCAAGTTAGAAGCTGCTTAAAATCCTAATTACGAAGCATTGCTCTAATCCCAGGAGCAGGGGAGACTGGCAGAGGTGCCTGTGAAGGGGAGTAGGACCCTGTGCCCGCCCTCACTCTTGTTTATAGAAAAGCTGAAGTCTCTCAGGCCTCCCTGAGTCAGAAGAGCAGGCTGAAGCAGTTGATTAGGACAAGCCTGCAAGCAATGGGGGCTGTCAATGATTCTGACCACCTATCTCAACGGTTAACTAAGATTATTCCTTCATTTCCCTTTAAAAGTTTCATGGCTGAACAGAACCTTTGGAGATGGTTTTTGGAGAGGGGAAGACTGGGTCCACTAGATTGCATGCATTCTGATTAAAAGCAACTTTCCTTTTGTTACCAAGGCTATAGCCCCCCAGGATCATACCCCTGCCCCTCCCTAAAAGAGAAACCAATTACTCTTATCTAAGTCTCAGGAGGCAGCTACAGAGAAGAAACAAGAACTGGTTAGAACCCACCCAGTCCAAGATGGTGGAGGATCTGACTTCCAGTGGAACCTTGAGCCTCATTAAATACACTCATTGTAATATATTAGAATGCTAAATGACACACCCACCAGTGCCATAACAGTTGACGGTTGCCATGACAACAATTGAAAAAGCCCATACAAGGACTGAAAAACTCAAACAAGGACTGAGTGGCTCCACCACACCTGAAAGAAGGACATGATGGCAGAAGCCTCCCATAAAAATCCACGTGACCCCTACCCAGGCTGGAGGTGTGTCTACTGCCCATCTTGGCTGACAGCTCCCTGCTCCTCGCTCCTCGCTCGAGCGCCCCTCCCTTCTTTGCTCAAGTGCTTTTTTTTTTACCTTCTCCCTGCTAGAGCACCTTCCTTCCATTTCCCCTTCTGAGCAATAAAGCAGCTGTTCACTTCGTCCCTCTGCCTCTGCTGTGCAAATTCTTCCACAGCCAGCGGCAAGAACCCACACTTTGGTGGGCTTCCTAATTTAGGGGTCCCTCCATCCGGTAACAGGTGTGGAGAGCATCTGGTACCTGCAGTGAACATTTTTCCTGCGCCAGAGATCACCACGGCCCGACAGTCATCGTCGTCCACAATCTTGTTGAAACAAACCACCATCTCCCTATGGAGGGGAAAGGGGGCAAGGGCTGTGTCTGGGGTGGGAATCTTCTGCCCTCAGGTCCAACCCTGCCCAATCCCTCAACCCCTGCCTCCTCTGGCACACAGGCCTCCAGGATCTGCAGGCCAGACCTCCAGAAAGCCTTGTTCATGGCATTTCTCTTCTCTGGTCGGTTTAATTGCACATGCAGAATGTGTTTCTGGGGAGCAGTCACCCGAAGGGACTCATAGCTGTGGTCTGGGGCTTCCTTGAGAGCTGCTCTGGAGGCCTCATCTTGTGCAGAGGAGCCCATGAGATGAAGGCTAGGGCTGAGACCCAGGCGGTTAAGGCCTGTCAATCCTGGGGAGACAAAGGAAGAGACTTTGATGACCCCAGATTGGAGGCACAACACCTTCAAAAGCAGAGTACACATCTCACGTCAGTTACACTACACTGGGTAACAGGCCTGTTAGAGGGCTCGGTTTAGGGAGATACAGACTTTAAGATTAGTGTGTACTTATCAGTGGCCTCAGTATGAGGACCACTTCAGACCTGTGATCGTGGGCCTGACCGCGGATTGGGGACACTGAGCCGTCAGCGACCTGACTGTAAGACACTTTGGATGGGAGCACATAGAACCCCGAGTTAATTAGGGGTCGAACCCTGCCCCGTCCTGCGGTCGCTTTGACAGCACGACAGCTCCACCGACCCCCAAAGGTCAAGAGGTGACTCACGCCGGGTCAACAGGTCGCGGAATCTGTGAGGTGCCACCACCGCCGCTGCCATCGCAAGTCGTTACCAGTAACCGGAAGAGACGAAGCTAAGGGGGCGGGCACCAAAGGCCGCCATGTTAGATGAGGGCATTGAAGCTTTAGCCCTACAGCGGTGACGTCCCGATTCCCACCATCTTTACTAAGGGCAACCGGAACTTGCCTTCCTGTTTCGCAGGGCGTGGCAGTAACTTCAGTGCACAAGGGCCCTTTGGCCGAGTGGGAACATGGCCTAATCCACTGTTGGGACATTCCTGTACAAAGTTCACCATAGCCGTTTCATAATGGTGGAGAAGTTGGATCTAGCCGAGTATCCAAGGGCACATTGGCAGAATAACTGCAGCCCTGCAAGTTTGTAATCAAGCACTTGCACCGAAGTAACTAAAAAGGAAACTAGTTACAAAGTTTATCCATGTAAGGGAGTGAAAATATAGACTGGCTAAAACTAAGCACTCACGGTATAATCTGAATCCTCACACCACCGCGGGGTCACACTATTTTCCCTTGTACGAAGAAGGAAACTACTGGGGAGCATAAGCCTAGTTCAAGGTCTGTGGGCTTCAGGAGTATTTGTGTCCCTTGCACGTTCTTAAAATAATTTTTCAAAAACAAAATCACTTTAGAAAAAGCCAGTTAGCCCAAGGGTGTAAATAGTGCTGTAGAACTGCTTAAGTATACTCTTTAGGGAAATCTTCAAGAAGGTGAACAGATGTCTCTGGGCACTGGGATTGTAGGGAATGAATACCTTGCCTTCTTAATGTGTCAGATGGGTTGGCTCTTTTGGAAAACAGAATCAGTGACTCAACAGAGAACCGGTTATCTACACAATGGGAAACTCCTGAAACCACTGTGTAGATACCAAGATATGAAAAAAAAAATTAAAGACGTAGAACATTAAATTTGGTTGGTGCCAAAAGGGCTGTAGATTGCTCTATGTACAGAGTACTGGATATGCATAGTTCCTGGAAGGAGACTCGTAGCTCAAAGGATGAAAACTGGATGCTGGGAGACCAAGGAGAGTAATTAACTTTTCACCCCTTAACTTTAAAACAAATCCTAGTAGATTTAAGTTTATGGCTGTAAGGTGACTAGTTTCTTCTTGTCCAGAGGTTGTTTGCAGTGTCCCCTTAAGCAGTTTCATCTGATAAATGCCTTTAATAGACTAGTTAATGTTTGGAAACTTCATAGGGAATTCCCAAGGTTTTTTTTTTTTTTTTTTTTCAAAGCACACATACACAAGTCACCAGACTTTTTAACTTCTCTCTACAGGCTCTCTTCCCTCCAGTGAGTCAATATCCTCAAGGCAGGTTCCCTACCAGGATGTTGTCCTGCCCACGCCCAGCCCCAACCACATAAGTTCCCATCTACCAAGGCTGGGGAATAGCTATCATGCTGTAATTAACTATATCCTTTAATCCAGCAATTCCACTGCTAGTAATTTACCCCCACATCAGTAATCAGGGAAGCTGGCTAACACATTTCTATCAAGATATGCACACTAGTACTGTTTGCAGCAGGCAAATAATTAGAAATTACCTTCAGAACCAAGTAAATTATGACACATCCACAGGAGATACTCGAAGTAAAGATAAAGAGGTTGCCCTGTATGATATGATAGAGCATCATACAGTACAAAGCATTTTGTTAAAACACACAATCCAGATAGAACTTCCCTTATAGGGGTGGGGGGAGTCACCAGAATTTGTTTTGAAGGTACTGGGGAGAAGACTCATTTTTATCTGAGATTTTCCAACCTTAGAAAGGCAGGTTATTTACTTTGGAAGATTAAGGCACTATTTTTTTTTGATCTCTTGAATTTTTTTATTTTTCAACACTGTTTACTTAAACATTATTTACTTTCAAAAAGTGACTCTCCACAGATTTTCCTTAGGACTCTAATTCCTAGCATCATTCCTAGTAGGCAGCCCCTGGCCCAACATGCTCCTCTCAGGGCTAGGTCTGCCATGGTGTCCTGGCCTGCCTGCCTCTCTTCAGAAGACTGAGTGGGAGGGAAGCAGACACACCCTGGAATCCCAGAAAGTGCTGTTTATTTTGCAAACAATTTTATTGAAATGTGCCAAGAGTACATGGGCAGCACAAATATATGAACAGGAAAAAAAAAATCACATGTACAGTAATTTTTAAAAAGTGAAGGTTAATCTTGGGAGATGCCAGTTCCCCTTCCCCTCCCCCTTCAGACTTCCAGGATTTCCATTATGGTTAAGCTTCTACTAACCTAGCATTAAAAAAAAGGAATACAGGACATTTGCAAAAAAAAAAAAAAAAAAGGGGGGAAAAAACAGCATAAAGGAAAGAAAATGTTTTCCTGCTCAGATGGGACTCTTCGTAGGCACCTAATTAGGAGGCGTGCTGAGCGGTGGAGAAACACAACTTCAGGGTGTAAGGGTATGGCCCATCTGCAAAAGAGGAGAGAGGTGTGATTGGGCCCCTCACTGGAGGTTCCCCCCACCCAGTTCCTCTGGTTTTGCCCAGCTCCGTTTTTCCGCAGTTCAATTGCAAGGGGCTAACTGGTCACTGCCAGTTTTGTTTTGAGATTCAAAACCAAGCCAAATACACAAGGCTTTTCTCCTTCTCTTTCTCCGGTCCCCCCGGAGGATCCCATTTAGGCCTGCCCAGGAACCGGGTGGGCAAATGTTACCTGCTGGCTAGTACAGCCCCCTTCCTGGGTACTATGTGAGCCGGCCTCTGACGCACAGAGAATGTCAGCTCCCGGGAGGACAAGCCTGAGCAACTCCCAAGCTGGCAGAGTGGGTGGCACAAGCAGCCAGCCTGGCCCTCCCATGGCTCTCCTGGCAACCAGGTCCCACCTGCCTGTGTCAGCTACAATGAGGAAACCTCTGGGGCCCTATCTTGATGGCAGGAAGGATGGCTCTAGCTTAAAGCAAGCCAACCTATCAGGCCACAACGGGGGTGACCGCAGGACACACAGATACTCACTTGGGTTTTTCATCTGGTAATGGTTCAGGAAGCCCAGAGTCTCCAGGGCATCGCTCTTGGACTCCCATTCCAGCAGCCCAGAAGAGCTGCGCTCACCTGATGGGAAAACAAAGGTTTTAGATTGATCTGGGCAGGAACCAGGGAGCCGCCCATCTATAATTCAGGAATAGGGGAGGAGGGCAGGGAAGCTGACTGCTCACTTTTGCCTGTGAACACTTTCACAGAAGATGGCCGCTTCACTCCCAGCTCATCGCAGATCTGCAACACAGACAATGAGTGAGTGCCGCGTGGCGGAATGCAGACTACAACTGAGTGGGTTTTTCTGGACAGCTTCTAAACTTTTATCACACACTCTAAGGTGTCCCTGTGACCCCCCAGAAGGTTGAGAAGCATCACTTGTAACTATTATATTGTCAAAACCCAGGAAACTGCTTTTTACATTTCTTCAGCTATTATTTGGGTGTTGTGTTGGCCCTGGGTAAATGTTTACTGAACCCAGGAGCAACATCTCAGGTCAGACTAAGGCCCAAAGTCCAACTCTGCAGTCAGACTTCCTCCCCTCCCCCAGGCTGCCCTGGTTCCCTCCAACAGCACCTTAACAGGACCCTCCCTTCTAATGTTATCTAGGCACCAGAGGGCTTGACAGCACTGATGCTTTGAGACTGGACTCCAATTACCATCCTATCACCAAGACAGAGAGGAGGAAATCTTCCACAACAAATGAGCAGCCATCCTAGCTTGTCAAAAATGCAGGCTGCATGGCAAATGCCACTGCTGCTAGAAGCACGGGGCCATTCTGAGCCTGACTCGATCCCTGCTGTGTCCCTAGCACCCAGCTCAGGGCCAGCAGAGCAGACGCTCAATAGCTATTTCTTACAAACTAAACTGAATGGCTTCCTCAGATGGCTGCGCGGAGGGAGGGACTCCGTGGCACTTACCTCGAAGAAATTCTCTTCAGTCACCTCCAGAGGGGCATTGAAGAAGTGCAGCACGTTGCTAGGGTGCTGGATGCGGTTCTTGGCTGCCTGCTCTGGAGTGGAGAACCGGTTGTTCCTCGATTCACTGAAGTCTTTGTAACTGGAGGACCCGTCTTCTAGCCCGTATGACTGACCGGGCATGATGGCTGGTTGCTTGGAGACACTGTAGGAGGGAAGGGGAGCCCTCCATCAGACCCCCAGCTGTCCCCCACACCATGGTGGCCGCCTCTCTTGATAGCACTGTAGGCCTCGGGGAGGGGAGCATCTGCTCCAAAGCTGAGGACAGACCGACACTTTCTCCCACTGCTTCAGAAAAGCACCAGGGAGCACACCCACCACACCCAACACCAGCCTGGACAAGCTCCTGGCAGCACCGTGCTCCTCTGCTGAAACCTGTCCTAAGTGGGCCCCCTTCCCCTCACCTTCTCTCCTCAGTCCCTCTCCAACCCGCCCGAGCCCACAAAGACCGGGCACCTACCAGACATTCAGCCTCTGCCCAAACATGAAGTTGTTGTTGAGGTGGGTGATGGCCCGGTCCACAGCATAGCCGTCAGCCATCTCCACCATGGCGGCCCCTGGCTTGCTTTTCATGAATTTCACCTTGAGGAGAGCAGCCGTGGTCAGTACCACTGCCCAGCTGCCAGAGACCTCTCCTCCTGCCCCTTCTAAGTGAGTTAAAAGCAAGTGAACTCCTGCTCTGGATCTAGGCTTCCATGTCCTCACTTCTGAATAGGGAATCAGAAGAAAAGAGAAGCTTGCATGGCTCACAGCAAGTGCTCAGCCCATGTCGGGCAGCAGAGATGAGGTAGTGCTTTCCTAACTAAGACATGACCTATGAGAGGGTCATTTAATGAAGCACAACAGAAAAGCAGGTATAGTGGGGGATAAAAGCAGCTATTTCTATCAATGTCTGTTACAGACATATATAAAGATTTCTGAGTCACGATCATATGGGTTGTTATAAAAATATTAAAAAGGAGTGTCAGCTCTGAAGCCAGGCAATATAACTCTGAGTCCTGCTTCCACATAAAGGCATGCGAGCCTGGCAGAGTTATCTGCTCCCCACCACGCTTTCATTTCCCCTGCTTATCTCAAGGATTCTTCTAATAATTAAACAATTTACAACATGTAAAGTGCTTTTAACAGTGTCTGGCAGAGGAAGAACCCCTGACATGTACAAGCTGCTACTATTATTGAGCCAAGCCAGGGGCTGCAAACTCAAAGGCTTCCAGGATCCAGATGGGTATGACAGAAGCAAGAATCACCCAGTCTGAGGTGGACAATCACCAGGCAGCCCCATCCCCAAGCAAGGCAGGAAGGCCCAGTGTTGCCAAATCACTGCAAGTGTTCCAGAAAAAAACCCTTACACATATTTTACTAAGATGGGTAAAACTTATAAGTCATAATGCTTATGTTCAGTATCAGTACCTATGTGATAGTCTTGGCTCTTAAACATGGAAAATTTAAAAAACAAATCAAACAACCACATATACAGTGAAGACCAAACAAAATCTGTCTGCAGCCAGTCATCTAATTAAGCAAGTTACCCTCTCTGGACCAGCCTGCTCCTAAAGAGGCTCCTTTCCCATCCTGGCTCACTGGGGGCCAGAAGGTCAAGGCGTCCCCCGGGCCTGCCAGGTCTACAAGGAAAGCAGTGGACCTAGCGGCAGCTCACCTTCTCCACATTGCCATACAAGCAGAAGACATTGAAGACCCGGTCACAGTTCATCTTAGATTGATCCAAGCCATAGACCATGAGCACAGGGCTGTCGGCGTGGGGGCCATACTCGGGTGGTGGGGGAGGGGGTGGGGGGTGCCCATACTGGGGGCCGTAGCGACTTGGGCCCCGGCGGTGACCCCCCACTGGTGGGCCCATCCTTCTCCCTTCGTAGTGAGGTGGGGGGGGCCCGTAGCCCTCATCATGGTAATGGCTGTGGTACCCACCGTGGGGCCCTCCTGGGGGGTGGGAAGGAAAGAGAGGGAGGACGGGTGAGAATTTGCGCGTCGGACGGCGGGCAGGGGCACATGAGCCACGGGAGTCCACGGAGGGGAACCCCCTGCCCTCACCATATTCTGCGGGGTGATCTCCCAGGAGAGGGGGCTGCCTCTGGCGTTTGTTAGGGTTGCTGCCAGGGTCACCTGTAGACAGAGAATATAGTTAGAGCCTAGCCTGGAAAAAGGGGCATCTCTCTCCCTCCTGACTAGAAGCTAATCTCAATGTCCCTCAACTCCTGCAAGCCCGGGAACTGGCCCTTCCTTCCTCACAAGAGCTGCTGGGGCCTCCTTCCTGTGGCCAGACCCAGGGTGGGCATGAAGCCCAAGCTTCAAGGCTGGAATTTCCTGGTCTCCCCCCACCCATTCCAAGCAGGCTGTTTTCTGTTCTCTGAAGGATGAGGCCTGATTCTGGGCCTCTCACCTTGCCTGGGCTCTGGCGGGAAGCCCAGCTTTTGGGCGCTTCGGGCAACTTGCAGCTACTATGGAAGCTGATATGGGGACCAGGGACAGCTTTCTAAAATAACTCCCAATGAAAGGAGAGGATTTAACAGGCAGAAAGTGACCTCGGGAAGGGCAGAAAGATAAAACTGGGTCCACGAAGCCCCAAGGTTCTAGGAAGTCTAGGCCCTACTCTCTAGGTCTCTTCTTTCTCAGTCCCGGTCCCAATCACCCTCCCACCCAGACGTCCAACCCGAGGAGAGGGACTGTAGGAGAGGACAAACAGGGCAACATCAGAATCCGTTCAAATGAGCAGTCATGTACAAGGCATCAACATTCTCAGACCCGGACAATGGCGCAGATCCACCCCCGCCCCGACCCCAGCTGCAGTGCAGAAATCGCTACCATTAACTTAGCACTTGAGTGGCAGACACTGTGCTAAGCACTTTACAGACAGACATCACCGGTTCTTAAAATTCCTCACAACAACCCTATGAGGTAGGTACTATTTCACCCCGTTTTACAGATAAGAAAACTGAACAGTTAACTTTTAACTGAGCCGTTAAAAGACACTTTGGCCCAAGGTCACAGAGCAAGTTAGCGGCTGAGCCGAGATTTGAACCCAGGCCTGGCTGACTCCAAAACTCAGGGCTCAGGAACAATGCCCTTTCCTGCCACCCGGCCTGGGTTTTGTTTTTCAACAGTCATTACAAAGATGGAAAAGGGCTACTTACAGCAGAAGTACAGAGTACAATGTCCATTTGTCACAAAAAACAAATCTGTATTTTCTCTTACCATTGGACGCTTCAACAGTGAGTTAGCACAGTTCTGAAAGATGGCGTCCCATCAAACATACACTGCGACCCTGCATCACATGGTTTTACAGTCATAAATACAAGTCACGGTACACATCCGCTACAACTTTTTTTTTAATTGCTTTAAAAGTCAATGCTTTGATTAAATCAAAATGGCTCACAGATGTTCTGTCCTCAGAAGATATCAGAAAAGTGGAAAATAAACGTGTATGCAGTGGGTAGTGTCCCTCCGTGTTGTCACCTCCTCACATTGTGTGCTGCAGTGCGGTGCTTCTGGCTGTGTAGCGCTCCGTGTGCGTGTCTCCTGGTTATGAGGTGTGCCAGTGGCCCCACTATGCCCGCGCTTTTGGCCTTGGGAGCGCGCCCAGTTACCCGCCAGCCGGTAACTGTGTACCTCTGAGCTGTTTGGCTGTCTGGTTTTAGGTCTGTTTTGGTTTTTTGATTTTGTTGTTGTTGTTGCTGTGGTTTTGTTTTGGTTTTTTTTTTTTGGTTTCTGATCTCCAGTTGGTGCAGATTATGTTGGCAGCCGGTGACTGCAGAAAAAATAAAAATATCAAAACAGAAAAAAAAAAAAAAAAAAGGCCCTCCCCAAAGCAAAGGACTTAAAAACAAAGAACAAAAAAACCAAACCCACATGGCGAGGAATGGAGAGGATCCTATTGTCTTGGAGGCCCATGGAATCTACTTCAGTCTATGAAACGTTCTCCGAAAAGAGCGCCGCTGGCTGGCTGGGAGAGCTCTGTTCTCTGTGTTTCCTACTTCTGTGTACATTTTCGGGTTCAAGTTTGCTTGGATTTTGACTTTTTTTTTAATGTTTAATAAGAAAGCAGTGTCTGCTGCCATGTTGCGTCTCTTTCTCTCTTTGTCTCTGTCTGCCTCTGTCTCTGTGCTTGTAGTTGTTCCTTGGAGCGCGGTGTGGTGTTCTTGATGTAGTGAGCTCAAGTCTGCGGCTGTTTCTGGGGACGTGGTGGAGGCTGCATGTTCTGTTCTCTCCAGGAAGAGCTAGTGGTTTCTACCCTGTGTGTTGGTGACCAATGTGCAGAGGCAGAGCCGCTGAAGTCTGGTTCCCAAGGGGGTGGCGAAGCACCGCCCTCACTCCAGGTCACCTCATCAGCTCTCGTTTTTTGACCCCCAGCCCGGGGGCAGCCAAAGCTGAGAGGCATCAAAACCAATGCATAGCCAGCCCCTGCACTAGCCCCTGCCGGTCTGCACATCTTCTATTTATGTTCCTTGGAGAAGAAATGGTTGGTTGCCATGTTTCTGTTAGCAGTCATGTAATGCCATTGCCCGCTCTGGTACATTCACTGGTCACCAATTTGCCTCTGACCTCTGGAGGGGGCAGCCAGCCCCACAGCGCCCATTTTGAGGGTCCTGGGTAAGAGTCTAGCCCACCCTGCCCACTGCTTCCCAGCTGCAAGGGTGAGCAAGACAGGCCTGCCTAGGAACGGGAGGCCTCTGGCTTCCCAGGGCCTGTGAGATGTCATCAACCAGCCTCCTCCCTCAGCCCATGGCCTAGTCCGACGTATCAGACCAAGACAGAAACAGAGATGGACGGTCTTGCTGAGGGGGTGCCGCTGTTTTTCAAAGGCAATCCTCCACCTCTCCCTCCTATCCAAGGCAAACCATTCTTGACAGGTTCTAGGAAGAGGGCTGTCCATTTGGGCCCCCTGCAGAGATGATGCATCCCCTCTACAAGTGAGGTGAGGCTTGTCCGCCCTGTCGCAATCCAGGGTGTCTCACCTCCACAAGGTCAACTTGCTCAAAGGCTCTGCTGCAAGGGCCCGGGAGCCCTCATCACCTCCCCAACCTGTCCCCGCAAACAAGCAGCCCCTCTCAATAGTGGAGAGCAAACGGACCACACCTGGCCCAGTGAGAACGGAGAGTCAGTGACCCTAAGCAGGCTCCTAGAATGGAAGCAGCAAAACCCTTCTGGGAGCTGCTACTGGTTTAGAAGCCATCGCCACGCCCTGTGCTCAGTGAGGCCCGGCTCCCCACCCCACCCAGACCTCTGCCTTGATGGTGCACCCTTGGCCGCAAAGGGGGCCACAAGCAGCAGCTGGGACCTACTGAGGCCCCTCATTCACCCTCTCCCACTGGAGTGTCTTTTCCGAGAGCTGACCCCAAGGCCCTCCCATGTCCACAGGGAGCCCAATGGCATTACATAACCCTGATCCCAGGTCTATGAACTGCACTAGTCAAGTGAAGGCAAGGCGGGTGGGTGTGTTTAGAACAAAGTGGCCGTCAGGATTACCTTGTCCACTGAGGTTGGGGTTTGTATAGTCCCAAGTATCCTGATCGTTCTTGAACACGTTCAAGCGTGTAGGCTGCAGGGACAAGACAAAGCTTGAGATCAGCCAGGCCCTAGGCTCCCCTGGGAAGCTGACAAGAGGCAGCCATTTCCCAGACCCACCTTCGCATATTCGATCTTCAGAGTGCAACAGCCCGAGTAGATGTCAGCCCCATTGAGTGAGGCCTTGGCCCGCTGAGCACTCTGCACAGAATCAAATGTGAGTAAAGTTAAGGAAAGTCTTATCCCAAAAGCTCTCTGCAAAGAGCTTCTAAGTTGTCCCGGAGAGGGATGAGGGTGGAAAGGTAGCACCCAAAAACTGTTCCAGGTGGGCTCCAGGATTATTTCACTGACCACAGCCACTCCTATGTAGACAGCTGGAGTGCTGCCCTGGGTGAGCAGGCACTGGCCAGAGATCCCCCGTGACCTGTACTCCCACTGCCACCAGCACAGGGGTGGCAGGCACCTTCTCCTTTAGCCTGATCCTCTCCCTCTCATGCTGTGTAAGCCTGAACTGAGATGTCAACGAGATTATACTCCTGCCCCAATAATCCACCAGTGGCTTCCCACTGCACTCTGACCCAAGCTTCACCCCACATCCAGGACGCTCTACCAATCCCTCCCAACGTCTTAAACCTCTCCCCTAGTCAACTACTCTTCAGTTGTCAGGATGTCTGCTTTCTCCAACACTAAGATGCTGCTCATCTAAGGACCTTACCTTTGCAGAGGCGGGTTCCTCAGCCTGAATATGTCCCTAGTTTCTCATGGAAACAGAGTATCATCTCCTCAGAAATGGTCCCAGATCCCCTGTAAACTCCATACCCCGTATCTCCAAGTGCCGTTCTTTCCCTTCACTTTAACTCTGCACTTTCACACCACAGTTGACCCTTGAACACAAGGTGTTACCTGTGCGCATGTTTATTAGGGGTGCCAACCCTCTGTGCAGTTGAAAAATCCAAGTATTCAAACAACCACAGATGGTATAGCACTGTACTACATATTTAGAAAGTGAAATCCAGGTGTTAAATGGACCATGAAATTCAAATCCATCTTGTTCAAGGGTCAACAGTTTACGTTTGATTAGTTGTTTATTAACCATCCTTCCCATCATGCCTTGGGCTCTATGAAGACACCTGGCAAGTGGCAGGCATTCAACAGACACATGCTGGTTCAAAGTATGGACCCAGCTGAACCCTGTGACACCCCACCCCAAATAAAACTCATTTCCCAGCAAAGGATATTCCACCATGGCCTGGACTCCATTCTTCCGGAAAATGACAATTCTCTGAACAGGGCCACAAGGATTACAGATAGTGTAAAGAACATCCTGTGAAAGCAAAGATGGACAAGATGAAGGAGCACTTGCAGGCCAGACTGGCTCAGGGAAAAAAGGAAGGAGGGGATTTCATAGAAGAACCCAAATACCCGTTGGCACGCACCGTTGTAATGGAATAGATGGGGTTCAGGATGGTAAAGAGAAGTACACTGTTGACGCTCCGGGAGTCATCAGAGTCCCCGGGGCGGGAGATCTTCTGGCTGGTAGAGTAATTGACAAAAGCTGGGTGGCCAGCAATGTAGATCTGGTTGTCAGCTGCGTAGTTCACAGCGTTGCAAGCCCCCAACACATCTTCAAACTCCACCAATGCTTGTCTCTTTTTAGGCATTACCACCACATAGCTGGCAGAGAGAACACGGATTGCAGTCTTCTCAGGGTGATGAAAACAAGAGTCAGAGGGCAGCCTCAGTCTTCTGTGAGCTGACCCCTCTCTGGCCTCTGGACTTCTCTGTGCCCTAACATGGTTTCCTGACCTGAACACCCCTTGCCGTAAGTAGCACAACAGGCAAAAGAGGTGTGTGCAGCTTTGGCCTCACCTTCTTTGGGAAGCCTTCCCCTCCAAGCCCTCACCTGAGTCATAAGCCTCCCCCAGACTCCTGGGTTCCCCTATCACAGTGCTGACCACTCTGAGCAGGCCAACTGTCTGAGAGGAGTTAGGGCAGTTCTGTTCACTACTGTATTCTCATTACCCAGTGTATGTCAAATACTCAAAACTACAAGGCAGAGAAAGAAAGGAAGGAGGAAAAAAAACCACAGAACTTCCTGTAACTGACCCAAAGTACGATGGCTAACCCTAGGAGTAGAGGAGCCCCAGGACCTAGCTAAAGGATCCCAGACCGAAATGGCCAAATCACTTCCAACAAGAAATCCAGTGACACACAGGACACCAAGGAGTTGAACACCCAACCCCTGACCTCTAAGCTGAATACCTGATGGGTCCAAATTCCTGCAAGGCCTCCACAAGGTCAGCTTCCACCACGCCGTCAATCAGGCCCCTGATGTGGACAACTGGGGAGGCAGGGGTTTTGTGCGGGTCATCGTAGTTCTCCTAAGGAAAGGAAGCAAAAGCAAGATCTCATCGTCTGCTGTAGAAGATAGTGGCCCACTGGCCTCTGTGCTGTTGAGAACCCAGTCAGATAAAATACCTGAGTGTCACCCAGGAAGGACATACAGGGCAGCAATTCAATCATTCACCCCCAAAAGACTCTGGGCTAGCGGAGCAGAGGACCAGGCAAGTCCCATCTTACATTTCTCTTCCCACTGGTCAAGAAAATGTGGGAAAAGAGTGGCTTGGAGGGGATACCACTGGCAGTGAGGGCTCAAACAATTCTCTGCTGCAGTCCGAACCAGGACATTCCCTTTGCAAACACCCCAGCTTCTTTGCCCTTCCCCTAGTGGAGGAAGCTACCATCACCGCCCAACCAAGCACTGCTGCTCCCACCACTCATACCCCAGGTCTAGCAGGTGCCTCAGAAGCTGTGGCAGCCAGGACAGTCTTGACTGCCTCCAGTCTTCAATTACCTTCCCACCAAAATCTGTGTTGGAAAAACACTACTTAGGTCAGACTTAAAGAAAAACTAAGCAAGGAAAATCTTTCAGAAAAAAACAGAAACTCCAACCCGTATCACTAAAAACCAAGACAGTTCTCTTCTCAGGGGAACTATCTTTCCACCCACAGACAGCAGCCTCTGGGAATCAAGAGAAAGTAAACTTTCTCAACCTCTCATGGGCTCTGAGCCCAGCCTACAGACTGAGAACCGCCAGGCAGAAGACCATGGTGGGGGGCAGAGTTGGATTCTATTTCAGGAATGAACCACACAAACCACACGGGGCACATCTGCCTGATGGTTACCAGCTCAGTGATCTGGAGTTCCACAGCCCTGAGTTGTAATCCCAGCCCCTTCTGACACTAGCTATATGACCTAAACGATTCTACCTCACCTCTGTAAGTAGGGAATAACATCATTCCCCATCTCATACAGGAGTATTAATTCAGTTAAAATACTTTTAAGATGCGTGCAACAAGGCCTGGCATGGATTAAAATGGCAATAAATCAGTTACAGAGCGCGGCTAAACCCTGAAAAACTCTGCAAATGGCTTAACAGGAAAGGACTTCGGGAACCTTCAGGGAGGAGGGAATGGGCTCCAAGCCAGAAGTATCAACTGGTAGTCTCTTCGGTGTAGGAGACTAAAGAGGCTGAATCCCTTCCAAGATACCCACCCCCTGGGAACATTTTGGTTCATCAAACCGACTGCACCCAATTAACCCCCGGAAATGGTAAGCAAACTTGTGATGACTCCCAAGCTTGGCTCAATCTCCAAACAGATAAAAAACCCTTTCACAAGACTTTCTTCCGGTTTTCAATGCCCACAAAAATGGGGGACTAGTCTGGCGAAGTATCTTCAAGTAAAACAATTTCTGTATTGAAACAAACCATGACGCTACGATTTAACAGCGATCGAACAAAATTCCCCACTCAGGGGCGGAAAAGGCCACCACCCACCCGTTCCCGCTCACGCGGTGCCCCCCCCAAGGCCAACCGCCCACGAGGCCCGGGCAGGAGAAGTGCGCCTGCGCATGGGGCCAGAGAAGAAAACGAGAAGGGAAAAATGCCCGGCCGCGTGCCCGGCCCCCACTTGCAGCCCGCGGCGCCTGCGCAGTGAGCCACCCGCAGCGCGAGCAGTTTCCTTCGCCCCCCCCAACACCCGGCTCTCAGTAGCGCGCACGCGCAAATGCCTGTCCTCGCGCAAACCCCGCCATTTGCCCAACGCCTGCCCCTCCTCCACCCCGTCCAAGACGCAAGGGCCTGGGCGCGTGCGCACAGGCCCCCATACCCAAAATAAATACCCTCAAGGTGGAAAATTTCCCCTCCCTTCCCAGCCGTCTCCAGCGCCTAGGGCCCTGGCCTCACCCCGCCGCCGCCGCCCGCCGCCCCGGCTCCTCCACCGCCGCCGCCACCGCCTCCATGCTGGTCGCCGGCGTTGTCAGTCTTGAGCCGCTTAGGGGCCCGGCCGCCCTCGCTGCCGCCGCCGTAGTAGCGGCCACCGCCGCCTCCGCCGCCCGCCGCCGCCATCTTCACCATCGCTCCGGACCGCCTCCGCTGCTCGTCCGGCTGCTGCCTCTGCTCCAGCCGCCGACGCCGCTTCTCCGCCCGGGGCAGCAGCCTCCGCGACATGGCGGCGCAGAACCCGCCTCCCCCCGCCTCTCATTGGGGGAGGGACACGCCCGTCACCCGCCGCCCCCACCCGATAGGGGGAGCCACTGGTCCCGCCGCGGGGGGAGGGGAAGCCTCCGCACGCCTTGCACGCCTATTGGGTAAAGTCCACGCCGTTCTGCGGGAGTGCCCGCCCTCGTTTGTCTGGGACACTTCTTATAGGCGAGCGCTTTCTGCCAGTCATTTCGCCAATCCCGCCGCTTTAAAATAAACTGCAACTTGATAGGTCGGATTTCTGGCACTGCCTGGCCCCCTTAGGAGTACCTGATTGGAGCGGCTCTCCCCACTGTCCTGAAAACCCTGCCTCCTTCCCACTTTCATTGGTTTTCTCGCTAACCCATCAAACCGAAAGCCCTTAGTCTTCCAGTCATAGCGACTACCTTCCGGCGCTTCTAGGCAAGAAGACAAGGAAGCCCCTCCCCTCTGGCTTTCTACACTGGTTACTGCAGATGTCCATCCTCTGCATCTCCACTCGATTAGTCAATGGAGAGTGGAAAGAGTCCTCTCTCCAGACGGTAAGACCACTGGTTGTCCTTGATTGGCTGAAAAAGGGGAGCCCCTCCCAGGTCCGTTGGCGCTCTTTGGCGCAGCCTAGCAAAGGATCGGAGGCTAAAACGCATGCGCGAATATGCTTTAAGGCGCCTCCGGAGGCGGGGCGATCCTCTGAAGGAGCGAAGGCCTACAGTACCCTGAGATTTGTTGAGTAACTGCAGTGAGCAGCGCCCGAAGGGTAGACTAAGTTAGAGGGGTAACTACCAGTGCAGCTCTGTCCCCACCATTATATCCTATTCCTCTCCATCTCTAATCTTCACAATACCAGAGGAATTTTTCTTTTAACCCAGGCGGACCCTTTCCCTCACTACAAAACCATTCGCTGCTGCCGACTATCTTCTGACCCTTTCCAGTTCACGAGCGTCCTTTCACCACTCCATCTCTAAATTCAGCCACAATAACTCCTTTGAGTTTGCAGAAAGGGAAGGATCTTTCGCGCACCTCTCAACCTTTGCCCAGGCAGGCCCTTCCACCCAGAATACTTTTTTCACTACCCCTCCTGGCCGGAACTAAGGAATAAATTTCTCTCGTCCGTGCTCAGTTCACTGAAAAGCATTCCTGGTCCCTACCAGCTCTGACACTCCGGGTTCCCCCATGATAACCCCTGATCACTCAACCAATGGTTTTCACGCGACAGCCCTTACTACCCTGGGTTGTCACAGTTTGGTAACTGTCTCTTCCCGTAGCATGTAAGTCCTGGGTGGGCAAGGGAGCGGTAGTCCCTGTCTAGGCCTTAGTGAGATTGACAAGCTCCCGGCACAGTGCGAGCACTCTGTATGTAAAGGAGAGTAGTATGGTGTTCTAAGTTTCCGGCGGGCCCTTGTTCCCGTCAAGGCGGGTACGCCCACTCCACCCAGAACATCCTCAGTCTCTAGGGTCCAACGACCCCCAATAGCCAGAACCTGGGAGCGGGGCCAGGGGCTGACGTAGGATCCCGCCCTAAGGGCTCTAACGTTACGGGGCAGCCTGCTGGGGGCACGCTGCGTTTAAAAAGTGAAGAGAGTCGTGGGAAATGCGGGGGATGCCCCCGAGATGCTCTGGGAACCTTTCCACTCGGGTGAAAAGGGATTCCTGAGATAGAAGTCCTCGTGGAAACTAAGTTTGAAGTGGGGTCAGTGGCACTAAGAGAATGGGACTGGCCTGGTAGGTCCGCGGGTTTGGGGAGATAAGAAAGTTAAGGGTGGGCTGATAGAGATCTAAATCAGCTCTCCATTAGCCAGAGAAGGTCCAAAGAGGGCAGCAGAGCGGAGACTGGAGGTCGGCGCAGCGCCTCCAACACGTGATCGGTGCGACAGTCGCAAGGCGGGGCGGGTCCCACTGAAGGGCGGGGTCGCAAGGTCCGGACGTCAGAGAAATGCGGTGGGGGGAGGGGAAGAGAGGGGCCCCTCCCCTCCCCGCCCCCGCGCCCGGCCCCGACGCCCCTCGCGCCGGCGCGAGCCGACAGGACGCGGCGGAACCGTCTCCCGCGCTGCACGTTCCGGGCCGCTTACCTGCCCAAGCACGCCCAAGGCGGGCGACCGGGCGGCCCCGTTATCTGCACCTCAGTGCTCCCGGCCTCAGCCCCTCCCCCCACTCCTTGCGCTCCGGCCGCGGCGGCGGCGGCGGCGGCGGGGCGGCGCCTCCTGAGGATCACCCCCCACCCCGCACCCCTCCCCAGCCTCTCGCCCCCAGCCCCTACCAGTTCGGCGGCGAGCCTGGCCGGCCGTCCGAGATCGAAAAGAGAGCAGACACTGGGAAGTTTTGGGGGAGGGAGGGGCGGGCCTTAAAGGGACCACGACCTCTTTCCAGCCCGGAAAAAAAATGTAGGGGGGTGTTGGGGGTAGACCGAGAGTTGCTCCGCGTTTGAATGGAGGAGACCACGCGAAAAAGGAATGAGTAGACTCCGCGTCCCTTTTCCCTAAACCCCCTCCACACCCGCCCCCATCCTTCTCAGAAAGTCGCGCAGTTGTTTGGGAATCATACCTCATTACTCCTGGTCGGCCAAGTGTTCTGTCGGTTGAGGTAAATGTTGGGCTGCACATTGTTTAGATGGAGAAATGGGCTCAGGGGACGCAAGCGACCAACCCAGGATCCCACAGCTTTTAAGTGGCATAGCAGGATTCCTCTGCCACCAAAGACTCATAACCAATGCACTGCTGTACCTGTAATGATTATGGCAGCTGCAATATCCCTTGGAAGTGAGCATGGGCCGTGGGGTCAGACTGCCAGCGTTCAAATATGGAGGCTTCACCTACTAGTTCTGTGGCCTTGGGAAAGTGAGTTGCCATCCTGGAGCCTGTTTCCTCATCCAGTAGGAGGTTGGTAATAGCACATTCCTCGCTGGCTGGTCTCGAGAGGTAGTGAGAATGTCCGGAAGCAGAGGGGAACCCCAGGTCTACCTCTGTTTCACAGATGGGGTACAGTTGAGGCCCAGAGACGGGAAAGACCGGCTGAAATTCACCACAGCTGGGCAGCCTCTGAAAAAGCGAGTCCTTCCCTCCTTAAGCATAATCTGACCATTGTGGGCCCAACTAAATCCATCCCTAAGCCTTTCTACTTGTTCTCTACCTGGCAAAAACACTGGTTTTCCTTCTGCTCATCAAATACTCAAAGCTCATTCCTGACATTGCACTGGCTGTTTGGTCTGCCTAGAATATTCTTCTCCCAGATCTTTGGTCCTCATCACACAGACTTTGGCACAAATGTCACCTGAGCAGCCCAGTCTAATTAACCCCCATACACAGTCATAATCACAGCTTACCATATATCGCCTCTTTGCCTTATTGCCATGTGAAAATATCTAGTTGTTTAATTTCTGTCTTCTCACTAGAATCTGGGCTCTTTGGGGGCCAGAAGTGGGAATGTTTTAACCCCTCTAAAGCCCTACCCTGGGATCATTCATTCATTCAACAGATGTTTATTTGGGGCACCTGGGATAAAATGGTGACCAAGATATGGAAAAGTTCCCTCCCTCCCTCTGGGGAGTTACAGTCCAGTGAAAGAGAGGCACAGTACCTAAGTAAAAAGTCATCAACAGGGAAAGAGGATGAGGAGTACACGAGGGCAGTTTGCTCTGCTCTAAAGGGTATTCAGGGGAAGCTTCACTGAGAAGGTGACATTTTAGCAAAGCTCAGAAGCAGGGAGAGTGGAGGACATGTGGATACTGGGGGAAGAGCATTCCAAGCAGAGGGAACAGCCAGTGCAAAGGCCCTGAGGTGAAATGTGCTCGGTGTGTCCCAGAAATTGCTGGAGGCCTTTGTGGCTGGAGTAGAGTGAGGGAGGGGGTAAACGGTAAGTAATGCCATCAAAAAAGGGGGAGAGGGCAGTCTGTGAGGGTCCTCATGGGTCATGGGGTGGACTTTGACTTTCATTCTAAGGCGAGGCCACAAGAGGGTTCCTGAGCAGGGGAGGACCCTGATCTGGCTCCAGTATCTATTTTATGTATAATAATTTGTATCTGCTAATCCCATACCCCTAATTTGTCTCCCCTCTTCTCTTGGGTAACCATAAATTTGAAAAACACTACCAATTTTTTAAACTGAAATATATTAATAAGATAACACATGGACATGGTGCAAACATCAGACAGCATAAAGCAACATATATGAACACTCTCCCTGCCTCCTCACCCCCTTTGCCCTCCCTGAGCCAACTACTGCTACCAATTCCTGAGTGTCCTTCCAGAGCTAACTTAGATCCATACCAGCAAATACTTAAATACACTTTTTTTCACATTTCATACAAATATTTCTGCTTTTTGCCCTTGTTTTGAAGATCATTTTGTATTCATATATAAAGAGCTGCCTCATTTTGTGTTTTTGTTCCTAAACATTTTATCGGACAATATATCTAAACCAAAGCATTGCTTTAAAATTGTAATAAAATACCCTGAGATCCTGCCACTTAGCTTAACAAAGAAAACATGAACGGTCCCTCTTGAATTGCAATGCTGTCTCTGCCCTCAAACTTAACCATTCTCCTGAATTTTGTCTTTATAATGTCCTTGCTTTTTGTTATGGTTTTATGTATTTCAAAACAATCTTGTTTACTTTTCCCAGTCTGAGGCCCTAATAAAAATGGAATCATATTGTTTGTATGATATTTCTGAAACTCATCTGTGATAGTAAGAATTCATTAGTTAACTCATTGCTGTATGCTCTTTTCACAGTACGGACATACCATGATTTATTGATTCTACCAATGGTGGGCATTTGAGTGGTTCCTGAATATTTTGTTATAAAAAAAAAAAAGGCTTAGTCTCTTCTCTAGACTCCATGGTAAAGGCTGAGTGGGATTTGGGACAGAGGTTAGCCACGACCAAAGCTGAGAAGGGCCCGTGCTGTCAGCCCACAGCTTTCCTTCCACAGAAGCCACTTCATTCCTCCATGATAATTTAGAGATACTGTGATTCCCCAGGAAGGGCCTTCTTTTATTTTATTATTTTTTTTAAATTGAAGTATAGTCAGTTACAATGTGTCAGTTTCTGGTGTACAGCATAATGTCCCAGTCTTGCATATATATACATATATTCGTTTTCATGTTCTTTTTCATTAAAGCTTATTATAAGATATTGAATATACGTCCATGTGCTATACAGAAGAAATTTTTTAAATCTATTTTTATGTAGAGAGGTTATCATTTGCAAATCTCAAACTCCCAAATTTATCCCTTCCTACCCCACTTTGCTTGGTAACCATAAGATTGTTTACCAAGTCTGTGAATCTGTTTCTGTTTTGTAGATGAGTTCATTAGTGTTCTGTTCTTTCTTTTCTTTTCTTTTCTATTTTTTTTTTTTTTAGATTCCACATATGAGTAATATCATATGATATCTTTCTTTCTCTTTCTGGCTTACTTCACTTAGAATGGCAATATCCAGGTCCATCCATGTTGCTGCAAATGGCATTATTTTATTATTTTTTATCACTGAGTAGTATTCCATTGTATAAATATACCACATCTTCTTTATCCAGTCATCTGTTGATGGACATTTAGGTTTCTTCCATGTCTTGGCTATTGTAAACAGTGCTCCTAAGAACACTGGGATTTATGTATCTTTTCGAATTAGAGTTCCCTCCAGATATATACTCAGGAGTGGGACTTCTGGAAGAGCCTTTTTTTAGACTCTATTGCTGCATTGATCCCTTATAGACTTCTCCCACTTTGATATTTTTAAACAAATGCTAGGAGGGAATACAGTAACCATCACTCCTTCTTGTGCTGGTTGTCTATTTCTTCTACTATAAAAGAAACAGCAAAAGAACAGAAAAAAGTTTCCTGAATGTGACACATTTCTCTAGTGTCCTAGCTCCCACTGGACACAGCCTGAAAGACCCAAGTCCTTTCTGACTTACTGGCTGGTCTCCCTAACCTACCTCCCTGATAAACAGCAGTGAATTAGAGCTGTGTGATTTTAAAAGTACAGAGAGGTGAAATTAGAAAACACAGTGAGACAGTTAGGAAGTTGAGACCTTTCTGACTCATTAATGTCAGTGCCTCAGCCATGGCCTAGATGTCCAGAAACAACAACTACACACAGTGAGTTTCACACAGTGATTTTCAAATACTTTAAAGCGAGCCTTTTTCCCTCTCTGTATTCGCACTGTAAGCATAATTATATTCCTATTACTGGTGCCTTTTATTTTGTAAGAAAGTGCTGGAGGTGACTGTGGGAAAAAAAGGAAAAAAAAATGCTGCTTTGACTCTGCTGGTGTCGTCTTCTTGTGCACGTGGGGGAGTTTTCAGTAGTAGGACGGCTGGGTACATCTTCCTTCAACATTACTGGTTAAAGCCAAATTGTTTTCCAAAGTATCTCTACTGTACGTTCCCTACCAGAAGTATATGAGAGGGTGTCATTCATGTTAATGTCTGAGTAATTTTCCTTAGATGGATATCCCATAATCTGTTTTTTGGATGGCCATTGAGGTTGCTCCCAGGCTTCTGCTACCACAAATCATGCTGCAGTGACCAACCTAGTACACACGGTATTTTCCACATATGGAAATACATCTGTGGCATAAATGCCTAGAAGTGCTTTCTCAAGGGCTATGTTCATTTTATTGAATTAATGGCTTTTTATTGTTATGGTTATTATTGGTTATTATTTCCTTCTTTCTTTGGGTTTCTTCTGCATTCTTTTTCAAAACTTCTTTAACTGGATAAGCTCATTAACTCAGTTTTTCTTCTTCTCCAATATGGGCATTTGAGGCTGTGAATTTCCCTCTCCACACTGATTTAGCTGCATCCTACAGCTCTGAATGTTTTGTACTTTCTATTCTGATTTCTCTCAAACAGATAGGGTTTTAGTTATCTTTTTGTTGTTGATTGCTAAAAGAACTGCCAGTTGGTGCATTTTGCATGATGTACGAGTTCATCAAATTACCCTCCCTTAAACACTGTAACAATTTGAGTTCCCAGCATTACTGTTTCCCCACTATTTAAAATATAAAAATATCTGTTTCCCCTCTATTTCAAAAACACTGCAAAAATTTTTTACACTTGTCAGTCTAAGGGATAAAACTGTTTGTTTGTTTGTTTGTTTTTGAGGGGGGTAATTAGGTTTGTTTATTTATTTGTTTATTGGAGGTACTGAGGATTGAATCCAGGACCTTGTGCATACTAGGCCTGCACTCTACCACAGACCAAAACCTTCCCCCTGGTAAAACTGGTTTTAATTTACATTTTAACATTTATTTTGTATTTGTCTTATTAAAAGTGAGACTACCATTATATATATATAATATATATATTTATATATGATTGTTCTTAGTGGTTTCCATATATAGGGAGATGATCCTCGACCATCTTGGCCTCTTGGTTCCTAGACGTCCGCCCCTCCAGTGACCTTGTCCTTCTCCAGCCCCTCCCTCACCATGGTCACACCTAGACCTTGTCTCAATAACCACAGCCTCTTTAGAACCTGTTTCATGCATCTCACTCTCTACCTGTTACCTGTCTTTCTAGTTCATTCCCTTCAGAAGGTCTGCTCCAGTATCCCTTAGCTCTACCATGTTTCCATGTCCCCTCAGCCCCCTCATGCCTTCACACGGATTAAATTCCTTGACCAACCACTATCATCACTCCTTATGCATATTCTTAACCCACTTCCTCCATCTCCACCCTGTTCATCTAGCAAAACCGCAATCCTTGTTAAATCTAAGGCTCCATTGATCACATGCCTGCACCTGTGCAGATGAGTGTGGATGGAGAAAAATACCCAACCACGCTAACTAGTCTCACCTTAAATTCATCCCCACCGACTTGGAATGGAGGCGCAATGCTGCCTAACAAATTTGCCTATGTCTCTGGTCCCTTGACTCTCCCAGATGATCAATCAGCTCTCCTCCTCAAACCTCCAACAGCTCCTTCCTCATCCTCACTCTCAGCAGTGACTTTCTTCTTGCTTCCTGAGAGACCCACAGCCACCCTCCCACCACATCCACCCTCCTTCTGCATCTTCACTGCCCATTCCGCCTTCCCACCTGTGACTGGGGCAGCCAGCCATCTACCCACCTGCTAGGCTTCTTTTTTTCACCCTTTGCATATTGTCATTTTTCTCTTCCCTTATGCAAGAAATTGGTCCCCTCTGGGGCTCGGGAGAGAAATGGGACAAGTCCCAAAAGCAGGAATAGGCCAGCTTTCTTTTCTTCCTTTCTTTCTTTTTTTTTCCCAGCCTCTTCAGGGGTCTAAGTGGAAATAGTTTCACGGTCAGTTGGGCCTCAGATTGAAAACTCAGATGCCTTCAGGGGCTAATGGTAGAGGAAAAATTCTCAGTTGCATTACACAGTTGTGACTTTCCCCCACCCCCAGCTTTATTGAGGTATATCTGACATTTAAGAACCCATATATCCATTTTTTAAAAATTTAAAATAAAAGAAAAACAGGAGGGAGACTATAGCTCAGCGGTAGAGTGCCTGCTTAGCATGCATGAGGCATGGGTTCAATCCCCAGTACTTCCAATTAAAAAAAAAGACACTATACATAGTATATAGTTGATGAGCTTTAACTTAATAAACCTGTGAAACCACCACCATAATCAAGACAATGACCATAAAGTAATGAACATCTCCATCATCTCCAAATTTCCTCATGACTCTTGAGAAACCCCCCACCCCTCACCCCTCCACACACACATCCCCAGACAACCACTGGTCTGCTTTCCATCAGTACTGGTTGGTTTCCATTTTCTAGAATTAAGTGATGTAGTATGTACTCTCTTGTCTGGCTTTTTTCATTCAATATAATTATTTTGAGATTCATACCTATTTAACAAGAATTCATTCTTTTTATTTCTTAGTACTATTCCATTGCATGGAATAGCTCATTTATCAAGTCACCATAATTTATTTATTGAGTCACCTGCTGATGGGCATCTGGGCTGTTTCCAGTTTTGGGCAATTACCAGTAAAGGTGCTATGAACGTTGATGTGTAAGTCTTTGTGCGGACATACGTTTTCATTTTTTCTAGAGTATATACCTAGGAGTGGAATGTCTGGATCATACAGTACTTAATTACCTTTTTAAGAAACTGCCAAGCTATTTGCCACAGTAGTTGTACCAAGAAGTCCCACTACTCTAACTAGTAATGATGATGATGATGATACAATGGTTGAAAATGTAATATTTACTTTAATTCTTTTATTTCTTCATGCAACAAATATTTATTGGGTATTGCCCTGGGCCAGGCTCTGTTCTAGGCACTGGGGATTCAGCAGTGAAGAAGACACACGAAATTCCCACTCTCGGGAGCTGAGGTTTGACTTAGATCCTCTCTTAGTCCAGGCGATTTGGTGTCGAGGTTCAGAGCACACATGTGCTCCAGAGGCAGATGGCCTGGTCCAATTCCTGGCTCTGCCATTTCCTAGCTGTGTGGCCAGGGCGAGACCCCTTATCTCTGAGCCTTACTCTGTAAAAAGGGGGATGCTGATGACATATTCTTTACCTGCTAAGGTTGTGGCATTGTTGGTTCGCAAACTGGCCCAGTACACAGAGGGCAAGGAGAGACCCAGAAAAGAGGCAGACCACTCCAGACTGGTGGGTGGCAGGTTTAATAAGCAAGGGGACTTATGTACAAGGCTTGTCTTGGGCAGTTACAAGTTCAGTAGATCTCCACACCCCCTACCAGATTCTTCAAAGTTTTAAGTGGGCTCAGTTGCGTACTCTATCCAGATGATCTCAATAACACCTCAGTCTCCTAAGGCTGTGTCCTTGGAACAGCTCCCACTGTAGGAACGGTGGGCAGTGTACATTCCAAGGACAAGAGAGGGGATGAGGAGCCTCTGAATGCCAGGGTCCAGCTCTCGGGTCAGCTGGCAGTCACGGCCTTTTAATGACCTCCTCCAAGCGTGAGCCACTAAGCATTAGCTGTTATCTATGCTGGGCGGGGCAGGCGGGGGGAACCCAGAGAGTAAATAGGTATAACATACAGTGTTTCTTGATGGCATGAAATGGTGGCTTCTTGTGGCTTTGATTTGCATTTCCCTAATGATTAGTGATGTTTATTATCTTTTCATGTGCTTATTCTCCGTTTGCATATCTTTTATTTTTTTTTTAAGAGGTACTGGGGATTGAACCCAGGACCTCATGCATACTAAGCAGGTGTTTTACCACTGAGCTATGTCCTCCCCCCACATATCTTTTTTTGGAGAAGTATCTATTTCAGTCCTCTGCTCACTTAAAAATTAGATTGTTTGGGGGGTGGTTTGTTGTTGTTGCGGAGTTTTAGGAATTCTGTATGTCTTCTGGATATTAACCCTTTATGACTTGCAAATATTTTCTCCCATCCTGTGGGTTGACTTTTCACTCTGTTGATTGTTTCCTTTGATGTACAGTTTTTAATTTTGATGCAGTCCAATTTTTTTTTCTTTTGTTGCCTGTTCTTTTGGTGTCATGTCCAAGAAAACATTGCCAAATCCAACATCATGAAGCGTTCCTCCTATATTTTCTTCTAAGAGTTTTATAATTATAGTTCCCACATTTAGGACTTTGGTCCATTTTAGGTGAGTTTTAGATAAGGGTCCAGCTTCATTCTTTTGCACGTGAATATCCATCCAATTTTCCCAACACCATTCATTGAAAAGATTGTCCTTTCCCCATTGAATGATATGGACACCCTTGTTGAAAGTCATTTGACCATATCTGCGAGGGTTTATTTCCAGAATTTGCATTTTTAACAAGTTGCTGTTGAGAACCATTGAGATGTAGTATCAGGGTAAAAATAAAACAGGCAGGAAGGTGATGCTTTTCACAGAAAAGGTGACACTTAGCAAAACCCTACAAGAGGCGAGGGAGTCAAACATTCATACATTTGGGAAAGATGTTCTAGGCAGAGGAAAGCCGGGCAAAAGTCCTGTGGTAGGCATGGGGAATACTGAGGAGGACCGTGAGGATGGAGTGAGGGGGTAAGTGGGAGGAGATGAGTGTCTGGAAGGTCGTGTGGGGCCTTGTGGGCCTCGAGGTCCTGGGGAAAGAATCAGGCTTTCGCCCAGAGCGAGATGGCCCATGTAACCTGGGGAAATGGTAAAACTGTGGGTTAAGAAGGGAACTCAGGATCAGGAGGGTGGGTGGGAGCGGGGAGAGGGAGGGCCCAGGATGGGGCTTGGGGCTCTGGGGATCATGAGGGCTCCCTGAGATGGGACTAGAAGGAGGAGTGGGTTTCAGGGAGATGCTGTGGCCTGTGTGGGACATCATGGGAGTGGGAGCCCAAGAGGAGGCGTCCAGGACAAAGCCCAGAGCTCCAGAGTGAACAAGAGGCCTCGAGTGACCCCAGTGTCCTCAGCCAGGGATACCCCAGACATCAGCCATTTGTTTTCACTGACCCAAACTTCGCCACATATCCATGCATCACCTGTACACTTGGCTACTTAATAATTTTTTAAAAATCACCTCACTGTATTTTTTTTCCCAATTCAACACTGTATTTTTTTTTCCAATTCAATTTATACAGGAAATGTCATTTCACTCCAGGAAGTGGAAAACCAGTATCAATTGCCATAAAGAGACTGGAATATACTTAGTTTAGTATTAGAATATAATAATTCTATTTAGATATAGAATTAGAACATAGAATCTAGTGGGGAGGGTACAGCTCAGTGGTAGAGTGCGTGCCTAGCATGCACAAGGTCCTAGGTTTAATCCCTAGTGCCTCTGTTAAAAATTAAAAATAAATAAATAAACCTAATTACCCACCCCACAAAACAAACAAAATAAATTAATTACAAAAATTAAAATATTTAAAAATATTAAAAAATAACCAACGAAATTTTAAAAAGAATAGAATATAATTAGTACTAGAACATAATATAAATTTATTTGTACTATATAATAGTATATAATAGTACAAATAAATAGTACAAATATATAATAGTACAATTAAATCCAATGATTCAGCAAGGATCAGGAATAGGTGCTGAAAGCCTTGGGTTAAATATTGCTGGGGGACAGGTTACTCACAGGGTCTCAAGGTACCACCCGCAGATAACATCATAATTCAAAGGGGAAAAGATCTGGCAGTCACTTCCTATTAAGGGCTAAACTGTGTCTCCCCAAATTCATATGTTGAAGTCCTAACCCCCTGTACCCTAGAGAGTGACTGTATATGGAGGAAAGGTCTTTAAGAGGTGATCAAGTGAAAATGAAGTCGGATGGGTGGGTCCTAATGCAACATGAGCGACATCCTTATATGAAGAGGAGATGAGGACGTGGACACACACAAAAGAAAGATGACGTGAAGCAAAGAGAGAAGATGGCTGTCTACAAGCCCAGGAGAGAGGCCTCAGGATGAAATCCACCCTGCCCACATCTTAACAGACTTCCAGCCTCCAGAACTGTGAGAAAACAAATTTCTGTTCTTTAACCACCCAGTCTGTGCTATTCTGTTATGGCAGCCTGGTCAAAGTAATATACTCCTTAACTCAAAAAGCAAACTTAGCATCACTGATCATGGGGTCCCCTGATGTGATGTACGGAGAAGGACACAGCATCTTCTACAGAGTTTTCTACATTTAACTGCAGGACTGGAGTCTAATCATGGGGAATCACCAGACAAATCCAGGAAGTGGGACTGTCCACAAGACATACTTACGCAGACTATAAAGAGAGTTTACAACTCAACAACAACAAAAAAACGAATGACCCAGTTTAAAAATGGGCAAAGGACTTGAATAGAAGACTCTCCAAAGAAGATACACAAATGGCCAACAAGCATGTGAAAAGATGCTCAACATTACTAATCATTAGGAAAGTGCAAATCAAAACTACAAGAGTTATCACTTCACACATGTTAGGATGGCTACTACCAAAAAACCAGAGAACAGGTGTTGACAAGGATGTGGAAAAACTAGAACCTTTGGGCACTGTTGGTGGGAATGTAAAATGGTGCAGGTGCTAAGGAAAACAGCTTAGAGGTAAGCTGTTAAAAAATTAAATTAAATTAAAAACTGTTGTAAAAATTAAACATAGAATTACCATATGGTCTGGCCATTTTGCTTCTGGGTATACATCCAAAAAAAGATAAGCAAGATCTCAAAAAGATATTTGCACCTCCTTGTTTACTGCAGCATTATGCACAATAGCCAAGAGGTGGAAGCAACCCAATTGTCCACAGAAGGATGACTGGATGAACACAATGTGGTATATACATACAACAGAATATTATTTAGTCTTTTAAAAGATGGAAAATTTTAAATTTTACCTTTCTTTAATTTTTTTTGTTGGGGGGAGGTAATTAGGTGTATGTATGTATGTATGTATGTATGAACTGTGGTAGTGGGGATTGAACCCAGGACCTTGTGTATGCTAGGCACTCTACCACTAAGCTATATACCTTCCTCCCTTAAAATATAGAAGTCCTGTCCCGTGCTACAACATGAATGAAACTTGAGGACTTTCCATTTAGTGAAATAAGCTAGTTCCCCAAGACACAAATGCTGTTTGAGTTCACTCATAGGAGATATCTAGAGTTGCCAAAATCATGGAAACAGAAAGTAGAATGGTGGTTGCCTGGTGCTGGGGGAAAGGGGAAATGAGACTGTGTTTGATGGGTATAGTTTCAGATTTACAAGATGAAAAAAATTCCAGAGACCTATTACACACCGCTGTGTGAATATAATTAACACTACTGAACTGCACACTTAAAAATAGTTAAGAGGGTTTTTACTACACTTTAAAAATACATGAAACATTTTAGATGGCTTTTACTACACTTTAAAAATAAACAAAAAATCCGTACATACAGAAACATATAATAAATCAGTGAGATTCTTGATGCCCTGCTGACCCTGGAGATCAACGCTTTGAGAAGACCTCTTCACATCTCCTGGGTCTGGCCACCTCTCTCAGTTCTTTTCTTTTTTCAACTTGAGGTACTAGGGATTGAACCCAGCACTTTGTGCCTGCTAAGCATGCACTCTGCCACTGAGCTATCAACCCTTCTCCACCTCCCTCAGTTCTGGAATAGAAGCTCAGAGGTTGTATCCTGCAGCTCCCCCCTAGTCCCTGTTTCCTGCTTCACTGCCCAACACAGCCATCCTCAAGCTTTTTGGCTTTCAAAAGCAATCACGAAAAAACTCTAGTCCCTGGCCCATTTTTCAGTTGACATCTAAAATGATAGCATTTCAGTCATTATAAAATGGAAAATGGAAAATTGAAAATTTTAATGGCAATGCATCTCTCCATTTTCCTATTTTTCTAGTAGAATGTCCTTGTTGCTAGAATGAGATGAGTTGGGTATTAACTCTACTCTTATTTTTCTTTTTAACATTAAGTGCTGAGAAACTGTTAGGTTTCCTATGGCCACTATAACAAAGGATTCACAATCTCGGTGGCTTAAGACAACGGAAATTTATTCTCCTACAGTTCTGGAGGCCAGAAGTCAGAAATTGGTACCACTGGGCTGAAATCAAGGTTCATGCCTTCATTGAGACTCTGTTCCTTGCCTCTTCCAGTGTCTGGTGGCTGCTGACATTCCTTGGCTTATGGCCACATCCCTCCAATCTGCTAGGCCAAGGTCTTCAAATCTCTCCTGTCTTCACATCACCTTCTCCTGTTTGTGCTAAATTTTCCTCTGTCTTCCTTTTAAAAGGACACATGTGATTGCATTTAGAATCCTCCCCCTACCAGCCCAATAATCTCTCCATTTTAAGATCCCTAATTTGATAACATCTGCAAAGACTCTTTTCCAAATAAGGTAATATTCATGGATTCTAGAGATTAGGACATGAATATCTGTGGGGGAGCCATTTGCAGCCTACCACAGAAGCTTTGTTCATTGAATCAGTCAGCAAGTATTTACTGAAGGCCTACTGTGTTCTGGGTATTTGTCTAAGCACTGAGGATACAGCTATGAACAAAACAGGAATATCTAGCCTTCTGGAGCTGACATTCTAAGACTGCACTGTCTCAAATAATAGCTACACACCCTGGGTGGCTATTGAACACTTGTGATGGGGCTAGTCCAAATTAAGATACACTGAAGGACAAAATACACACTGGATTTTGAAGATTTAGCACACACACGCAAAGAATGTTCAGTTTCTCACTAATTTTAAAATACTGATTAGATGTTGAAGTGATATATTGGGGTAAATCAGATATGCTATTAAAGTTAATTTCCCTTGTTTCTTTTTAGTCACTTTTAAATGAGGCTACGGAGAATGCTTAGAATTATATCTATTTCTATTTTACAGTGCTGTTCTAAGGGGAAGGAGAAGATTATGAACAATGAACACAATAAATAAGTATATTACATGGTATTTTAGGAAGTGAGAGTTTCTATGGGAAAAAAAAAAGGTCAGGGTAAGGGAATATACTACATTCCTAGCGCTGCTTAGTGGCTTAAAAAATACTATTATCTTGTGGTTCTAAAGGTCAGATGTCCAAAATATGCCTTAAGGGTCTGAGTTCCTTCTGGAGATTCCAGGGGAAAATTAATTCCTTGTCTTTTTCAGTTTCTAGAGGGTGTCTTCATGCTTTGATTCCTGGTCACATCTCTCTGACCTCTGTGTGCAAAATCATATCTCTCCCTCTTCTTCTGACTTTCCTGCCTCCCTCTTATAAGGAGCCTGAGGATTATATCGAACCCACCTGAAACCAGGATAATCTCCCCATCTTAAGATCCTTAATTTAATCACATGTATAAATCCCTTTTACAAGTAAGGTAACATATTCACAGATTCTGGGGCTTAAGAAGTGAACATTTTGGTGGGGGGCATCATTCTGTCTGCCACAGGGAAAGTCAAGCCAGAGAACCTGCAGTTTTAGGCAGGGGTGTCTGGGAGAGAGCCTCACTGAGAAGGTGACATCTGCCTAAGGACCTGAGGAAGGGAGGGAAGGAGCAGTATGGGTATTCGGGAAGAGCATTCCAGGAAGCAAGACTAGCCAAATGCAAAGGCTCAGTGGTCCCTCTTCCTTCTTGCTGCCTCTAAACCACAGGTGTCAGAAGTTGGTGCCTTCCTAGGTGCCTCGCGAATCTTGCTTGGGGAGCAGAAAGGTTTGAGATCCCTAATCATCACTGGTCTCTTGCAAAGTCATCGCCGCCCACGGTTCCTCAAAGGGCAGCTCGGCCTGTGGGGAAAAGCAGAGCCTGAATCAGAAAGGCAACAGGTCCAGCCCTCCTCTCCACCCGCAGTCCAGAGAGCCCGTAGTGATCACCTGGGGTCCGGCGTGGCTCTGTCTGTGGAGCGTTCGCCTGCGGTGCCACTGGCGCAGGGAGGCCCGGGCCTCAGAGCTGAGCCCCTGGGGCGCGCGGCCCGCATCGGGCTGGTAGTGGGCAATGTGGTACAGCGCTCCAAACCACGTGGTCAGGTAGTACCCCGCTAGGGGCAAGAAGGGGAGGTCAGCGCAGCCCTCTCAACTTCCCTGGCCGCCCGAAGCCCCACTGCAGGTTGCCAGCCTTCCCTCCTGCTGCAGGGCGAGCTGTTCGGGGAGCGGGCGGCCCTACGGCGCCCCCTGTCGGGTCTCAGCGTTCTGGGGCTCAGGGCTCACCTTCTCCCCGTAGCTGGTCCGGATCCAAGAGCTCCATGAGAAACTCCACGTCTAGCTGCGTCTCCCCAATGTCTGGACTCCAGATCAGTTCCTCTGTCAGTGCTGGCAGGAAGGCGTCGGCCCCCAAGGGCTCTAGGAAAGATGGAGGACACGCTATGGAGTGGGTGGGGGCGTGCAGACACCTTCCATCCAATCCCCAGGACCGCGAGTGCTGGCTGCCCTTCCACTTTGCCTGGCATGCAAGCGTCGCTTACTAGATCCCCCGGCCCGCGCTGACGCCCCCCGCTAGAGCATGCCATTTTCTCCCTTCGACGTGTGCACGGGCGCCTCCTACCTAGCTCCCCGCAACCCTCAAGTCACTCCACATCCAGGTAGACTCAAGATTCCACTTTTACCTTGGTTCTCACCCCGAGCCAGGCCCGCGTAGACGTCACTGCACACCGCCAGCAGGAGCGACACCTTGCGGCGTGGGGCGCAGGCTGCGTGGAGGTGCGCTAGGCGCGCATGGATGCGGCTCCGTAGGGCGGGGGCGGGGCTCCGCCCCTCACGCCCCGCCCCTTGAGCGCCTGGAGGCCCCGCCCCTGCCCGCAGGGCTATTTGTCGCCGCCTCAGTTGCCGAAGCTCTGGGGCGCGGAGCGTGCGGAGTCGAGTCCACAGGGCAGGCTTCAGCGGTGCCAGTACTGCCCGGCACAAGGCCGCCTCCACTGCGGTGCCTGCCGGAGTTGAGGTGGGTGAAGGGAGGGCCGCCAGGCTGACCCACGCCCACCCTCTCTCTCCACAGACCCACCCTGGCTGACCACCATCCCCTCCTAGCTCCTGGCCACCCTCATGTGTAGACATGGTTGTGAACACATGTGGAAGAGGGAGTCTGGGTGTGAACACGCTCGTGGGAGAAGTATGACTGTCACCCACGTGTGAGATGGACAATGGTGAATAGAATGGATGTTACTACAGGTCGGAAAGGGTGTGTGAGTAGAAAAGGAAATAGGTGTGCACACGGATGGCGAGAAAGAAGTTGGATGTGAACACCTATGCAGCGCCAAGAGGTGGCAAACGTGAACCTAGCCCCAAATTCCCTCATTACCAAGGTCCTCGTCCTTCTGGGGGGCCGCAGGGCCCCTGCTCTTAAAGACAGCCCTGACATCAGGGTCCTTTGCTAAGTGATCCTGGAGGTCTGTAAGGAGGTGCCGCACATCCTGAAGCAGCTCTGTGACAGGGTCCCCAGGCCTGTGGGGACCCCCAGCACCTGAGATGAGGCGTGCCCGAAGGTCTCGGAACTGCCTGGCCACGTAGCTGCTTCGGGTCCTGGCTAGAACCCGGATGTGATGGGTGAGCACATCCTCAGGTCCTTCCTCTTCATCTTTCTCCTCCACCAGGCTGGCCAGAGGTGGCCCCGGATGATGTACTTCTGGGCTGAGTGGGCCTTCCACCCAGGAGACCCGGTGAGGGGCTGGGTTCCTGGGGGCTGAGGTGAGGAGAAGGTTGGGTCCCACAGAACAGTGGCAGTAGCTCCTTCATCCCTCAGGAGCCCAGGGCCCTGCTCATCTAACCTGGACCAGGTCTCTCAGCAGTCTCTGAAGGTGTCTCTGGGGGCATCTGCTCCATCCCCCACGTTCTGTGGGTCTCCAGGTAGAGCTTGTTCACCACGAAGAGCACCCTCCCTGAGGTGCTGAGTTGGCTGCTGCCAGTCTGCGGAGTGTCTGTGGGCCAGCAGAACTGAGGTGGCCCACGTGTCCAAGGGGCCAGCCTTAGTTCCTGCAGGTCACCAGGAGACTTAATTTACAGCCTCATCACTGGAGGAATTGAAGCTTGGTCCCTGGCACCTCCTCAGTTGGCCCAGGAGTTGAGTGCTGCACCCTTCCCCCCACACCCGACTCTTTCTCTTCCCTCAAACCCTGTAATCTGGTCCCCAGGTACCATCCTTTTGGATCAAAGAGGTGAAGAGTTGGCCTCTTTCCCCATTAGAGAATCATGCCTTACCTGTGTGCTGGTCCACAGGCTCTAGAGTGAGAGGGGGCAAGAGCAGTGTTCTGGGCAAAACATCCCTAGAAAATATAAGGAGGAGCCACAATGTGGGTGAGATATCGTAGGGCAGGATTCCCCCTTAGCCCTTCTGATGGGTGACCTGTACCTGCTGGCTGATAGGAAGGCCAGGAGATGGGGTAGGTCTGGCATGCAGAGGTTAGAGGATTCCAGAGACACACCTTGGAGGAGAGGGCAAGGAGGAATAAGTTAGAAAACTCGAGGAGTAGCAGCCTCTTTTTCTCTGAGACTCTCTCTTCCCAAGTCCTGCAGTCCCCAAGGATCTTCAGAACAGAGAAATTTCTACCCCTTGCTGTCCCCATCATTTCCTGTGTCTTTATGCTTGCATCCCACTTATGTCACCAAATAGGATTCATCCATTAAAACATTTATTGTGCATTATTCATTTTAAGGCACTGGGGATACAATTGTCAAAAGGCAAATACATTCACTGCCTTCCTGTAGCTTACCTTTTAGTGGAGGGAGACAAAAATAAATGAGTAAACAAACAAAGATGAGTGTATGATGCATTGAGTGCTATGAATGCAAATGGAGTAACTGAAAGCGCCTAGGGTGACCATTAGCTGTGGTGGTCAAGGAAGGTTACATTTCCAGAAAGGCTTAAAGGATGGAGACTAAATCAACCAATCAAGGAAGAGCATTCATGCAGGGAGAACAAATACCAAGGCCCTGAATTTGGGACATATTTAGCTTGCTCAAGGAACAGAGAAGAGAACAGTGTGACTGATGCAGAGTGAATGAAGGGCAGTAGATGGAGAGGTGAGCAGGGGCCGATCATACAGCACCTTATAGGCCATGATGCGATGTTTGAAGTTTATCTAAAGACGTTGTATGTCCTTTGCAGGGTTTGGGGCAGGAATGTATGACATCTGATTAATGTCTGAGGATACCACTCTGGTGCAGTGTTCAGAATGGATTGTTCAGCAAGGAAAGAGTGGGAGCAGGAGACCAGAGAGGAGGCTACTACAATTGTCTGGGAAAGAGGTGATGGTGCCTAGGACTAGGGAGATGGAGGTGGAGAGGATTAGGAAGATTCAGGAGATATTTTAGAATTAAAACTGACCAATCTTGGTGATAAATTTGCTATGGATTAGAAACTTGGGGTTGGGGGAGTAGACACCTCACCTCCAGGAAGTTTCCGGATCCGGTATGTGTTGACTTCCCCTGGTGAAGATCCTGTCCTCAACACCAGGACCTGGCTGGGGTCATGTCCTATGACCAGGAAACTCTGAGGAATGGAGGCAAAGTTCAGCTTGAAGACGATTTGTGCGGAAGTCTGTTACTTTTACCTGTCTAGCATCCATTTCCTTTGTTTTGGGTTCTACACCCCAAATTTCTTTTAGAGAAACCCACTCTCTACTCTCAGTCCTGTGGGTGGGACTAACTCCCCCCAAGTCCTAGGGATGGGTCCATGACCTGACCTAGCCAATAGGATGGCAGTGTTCTCTGATGACTGATTGGTTCTAAGATGGGCGTGTGACCCAAGCTCAGCCAATGGAAGTCTTCCATAGGATGTTTGCTCGCGCTCTTTGGAAAGAGGCCTTTTTTTACACTGGGGTTGCTAAGCTGGTGAGATGTAGCTCTGAGATGGGGCCAGCCATCTCTGTCACCACATGGAGAGAGCTCCCCTGAGGATGAAACTGTGGTAGACATGTTAGTTGCCATATCCAAATTTACTCCCTATTTCTTGCAGAACTCCAGCTTTATTCAGGGCATTAATAAACCCAGCCATAGAATGTAGATCATGATTGATGTAGGCAGTGGTTCTCACCTCTGACTATATAACTCCCAGGTGAGCTTTTATAAATATCGCTACCTGGGCCCCATCCATATATTCTGAGTCAATTGTGAAGGTTTTTGTTTTGCCTGGTAAAAGAAACAGATAGGACTGGTGCCTCCCGTCTTCCTTCCTCCTGCCTGGAATGCACATGTGTACTTGGGCCTAGGGCAGCCCCTAGGTGACCCTGAGGAAAGTGCAGGAGAATTGCAGAGAAGCTGACCTTACTGTCACACAGCTAGAGCCCGCAGCTGCCTTTCTGGTTATGTCAGAAAGATAAATGCCTATTTAGCTAAGCTGCTATAGAACAAGTGTTTACTTGCAGCCCCAAACTTTTAGAATTCCCTGCAGTTTAAATAAAGCAAAGCCAAGAAATGGGATGGAGAGAAATGTGTAAGTTATCTGCTGCTCAGGATCCAGACATTCCTGAAATTACTTCTACTTCTGGGCTTTTCAGTCATTTGAATCAAGAAGTAGACTTTCAGTTTGCCTGCTTTGTGTTGTGTTTGTCACTAGTGAGCAGCAGGGTCCTGACTGATTCAGGGTGTCATGGGGAGGATCGGAGAGGGTCCCTGGCTGTGACTACTTACCCCTGGTGGCCACAGCTTCAGAAGGGCTTTTGCATCCTGGGCATCCAGCCCTGGGATCTGCCACACCCCCCATGTCCTCTGCAGGCGAAGGAGTGTCTCCGGGGTCCTGAGGATCCCTAGGGGTGTCTCACCTGCTCTATTTGCCTGTGATGGGACCAATCTGGGACATGCAGGGACCAGGAGACCAGGCGTCAGAGGCGGGCAGTTGGACACTGAGGTGGAGTCAGAGGTACAGGAAGGGGCAGCCCAGGGGCAAAGGGTCAGAGATGGGTTCTGGGTCCTGTGTGTGTGTGCGGGGGAGGAGAATTGGATGGAAGGGGCTTCTGAATCCAGGGCAGGAGATGGATTCAACTCCAGCAGCCCTCACCTTTCCCAGTCTGTGGGGCCTGCTGAGGCTTTGTCCTCCGGCTGGGCCATCCTCAGGATGCAGGCGGCCAGTTGGCCATAGTCTGGCCTCTGGCAGGGAGGAAGGTAAGGCTCAAGGCTGCTCCAGTCCAGGGGTAATATTCAAAGTATTTACAACCCATTTGGCCAAGACCCTGACCAATCAGAATGGGCTTGAGACCCCTGGCTATGCTAGGTGTTAATTCTTGAGTTGCTGCGTGGTGGGGAGGCCAGGGTGTCGGAGTGGAGAAGGGAGGGAGAGAACTCAAAATGACAGCTATTTACCAAGTGGTAGGGTAGTATTTCAGATTTTAACATCCAAGGCAGCTGTATGAATGTGGACCAGCTAAACAGCAACCCTTGCCAAAACCCAGTGTCTGGAAAAGGGCTCTGCCCATAGGAGGTACCCTGTAAATGTGACCAGTGTTATACAGCAGGCCCTCCTCCTCCCTTCCCAGACCACAGATGGGCCCCCGGGTATCTTCTCCTAACATTTTATTATGAAAAATATGAAAAATTTCAAACATTGAGAAAATGGAAATGATTTTACAGGGAACATCCATGTACCCACTACCTAGATTCTACTATTGACATTTTACTTTTTCCTTTTTCACACATCCAGCTCTCTATCCATCTATCCATTGGACCCCCGCTTTTAACCTGGTAGAGAGTCCTACAGTGGGTTACCCACTGAGGTGGGCATTTTAAAATATTTTCCCGGCAGCAGTCCCAAGCCCATCCATCCATCCATCCATCCATCCATCCATCCATCCATCCATCCAACAAATATTGAGTGCAGGCCCAGAATAAGGTACCTGGGGAAAGGGTGATGGATAGAACAGGCCTCTGCTCCCAGGGGCTTCCCTGTAGGGGATGGGTAATAAATAGCTAAGCAAATCAATCAGGCCACTGACCGGAAGCCCAGGGTATTAGGAAGAGGGGAACAGAGAGCAGGTGTCCAGGGCAGAGCAGGCAGGAGGGGTGCAGGGAGGGAGGCAGATGCTTACCTGGGTCTCAGGAGAGGGGGACAAGGATGGTGCTGGGTAGGGCAGGATGGGGGTAGCTGCTGGCTACCAAAGGGAGGCAGTGGAGGGTGACGATGCCAGCTGCTTGGTCCCTGGGGGCCCCTACCTGTTCTCATAGGGGAGGCCTGGAGTAGCAGGAAGTGAAAGTGTTCCTCACAGAGAGAGGAAGCTGAGCTGGTGGCGGTGGGGGGAAGAGGCGGGGCTGGGGTGTATCTGAAGTCAACCTTCCTTCTTCTTTCCGGGGGCTTAGGCCTTAGGCGACCCGGCTTTGGAAGAAGGGACCCTGGCAGTCTGGGAGTCCAGGGGTAAGAGCTGGGAGATGCCCACGCCCCAGGAATCCTCCCTTGGCACTCTTTACTCTGTTTCTCTTAAGAGCCTGTCAATGTTCTGGTTTCCTTAGTGGCCCAAGATCTAACCCCCTTCCTCGAACCATTTCCCTGTGCACCCGCAGAAAATAACAGCGAGGCCAGACAGCTGATTGTTAGTTGTTTTTGTTTTTAATTTGTCTCTAATAAGCAACACCATCTGCCCACCCCCGCATGGGAAGTGGGTCCTGAGTGAGGAGACCCAGCACCCACTTTGGGAGCTGGAGGCAGAGTCTTGGGAGGCCTCGAGGCTCAGATTCCCCACCACTGGGTGGGAGTTCTGTTTGGAGGGCACACACCACCACCCAGGGTAGGTTAGATTTCATCTACTTGCCCTGGGTCCCTGGGAGCAGTAGAGAGTGTGGGGGGGTCCTGGGGCCCTTGTCCTGGGACAGTTAGACGTTTGAAGGCACCCCTGGCCTCTGAGCAGTTAGAGATTAGGGGCGGCTGATCCTCAGCCCTGGGGGTGGTTAGAGGCTATGGGCTGTTAGAGGCAGGCTGCCCAAGCCTCAGCCCCTAAAATGTTAAGAGATTTGCTGGGGTCAGGGGTGCTGGGACCCCAGTTTTGGGAGAGAGTAGTTAAGAGATTGAGGAAATGTTCTGAGCTCCCCAGAAAAGAGCTGTAAGTTAGAGGGGGCCAGGGCTGATTGGGGCTCAGCTGTTCTAAAGCTGGGCATCCTGCCTGGGAGACACAGCTGTCACTGAGGTTTCTCTCCCTCCTTGGTCCTGGCCTCATCCTTGGCGGGAGGCGGAGACTTCTTGGGGGAAGCTGAGGTGGTGGGGTTGGGTGTCCCCAACCCCGACTGGGCATCTATGCTGGCATGCTCCTTCCGTACAAGGTCCTCCAGCTCCTTCTGCAGGGGGCAAAGTTCACAGACATCAGAGGTCACCATGTGTCAGAGGGTCATAGGACCTGTGGGGCGGGGGTTCAGGGACTGGGCTCGGGGTGGGCCGGGGTGGCTCAGGTGCCTCACTTTCCATCCGAGGAGGTCGGCAAGGGCCAGGCAGCCCTGGTCGCAGTCACCCAGCCAGGCCACATCCCTGCGGGTGGGGGAGAGTCAGGCTCCCAGACTTGTCCCAGAACCCCACTGGCTCTGCCCTGTCCCAGTACCTTCATGCCCTCCCTCCCACCTTGGCCCTGCCCCTTGCAGGCTCCACCCCCCCACCACAGCCGGGCCTCACCTGTAGGCCTTCTTGGAGTCGAAGTCCATGCCTCCTCCAAGGCCCATCATCATCCCCAGGAAGGGGTCAGTCTGCGGGGGAGGGGGTGGGGTCGGGGTGTGGGGAGCTAAGAGCACAGACCCTGGAGCCAGGTGGCCTGGGTTTGTATCCCAGCTCTGTGACTTTGTTCAAGTGGCCTGACCTCTCTGAGCCTCAGTCTCCTTCTCTGTGGAGTGGGGGTAATCAGCAAAGCCACTCCGAGGGCTGTATTGTCGGTGGGTTAATAATACAGTGAAAATGCTTAGAACAACAGTGTCTGACACAGGGCAGTTCTTGCCTGTTAGAGGAAACATCCGTCAGCAGGAGGGAGCCCCTCCCTGGGAGTGAGGCCACTTCAGGAAAAGGGAGCCAAGAGAGGGAGCAGGTGACTCCCCAGGGCACTGCTGCGGGCCTCTTCAATCCTGGGAAGCCCAACACTCCTGTTTTGGCTTACGCTGCTTTGAGCTGGGGTCCTGTCGCTCCCTCAAAACGGTGAATGACCCAGGGGCCTGTGGCATCCTAGAGTCGGGGCAGCCTGGAATCTGACCCCTGTGGATTCCAGAATCCCTAGGTCTGAGCTGAGGGGTCCAAAGTACTGGGATTCCCCAGCCACCTGTGTCCTGGTTTGCGAGGAAGCCGGGAGAGGCCGCATGGGGCCCGAGTGAGGGCAGAGGGTACAGGTGAAAGGACTCACCTGGCCGGTCTTCTCCTTGTTGATAAGCAGGCGTGGGGTGGAGAGGGGCGCCCTGGGGGATGGTGAGCTGAGTGGTGAGGGCCTGTCCTGGCTCCCCACCCTCATCCCCAGCAGCTCCCCACGGCCCTGACCCCCGACCTACTTGCCAATGAGGGAGGCAAAGGGCTGCACCTGCAGGGAGGTGCCCATGATGATGAGGAGGTCGACCTTCAGGAAGTCCTGCAAAGAGGGAGTGACCAGTGAGGGCTCAGGGGCCGCACAGCCTGGCTGGGCTGCTGTCCCCTGTCCCCCACCGCAAGCCCACCCGCAGCTAGTTGGGGAAGCGACCTTCCCTAGGGCGGGACTGGGTGGGGACACTTACTGACTGCATGCAGGAGAAGAAACGCGCTGGGAGGTTCTCGCCGAAGAACACGATGTCTGAGGTGGAGACAGACGGATAGACAGACACAGAGACAGAAAGGGAGTGAAAAACAGCAAGACAAAGGCAGGGAGGGAGAGAGAGAACAGGTAGGGGCAGAAGGCAGACCTGAGGGCTGGGGTGGGAGGGCAGGGCAGTGGGGAAAGGCTTGGAGCCCTGGAACCCACTCTCCCTGGGGCAGCTTCCGGGCACTGATGGTGGGGAGAGAGGGTGGCGGGATGGGGGTGGATGGGGAGCACAGCCTCCTCAGGAAGGGGCGAGTGGGGGCAGGGGTCCCAGCCCTGATCTACGATTCTAAGATCTACGGTTGGTCCCTGGCCCCAAGGCTTACCAGGCTTCACCACGCTCTGACATTTCTCACACTTGGGGGTCACCTCCGAGAAGATCTTCTCTGGGCGTGGGGAAGGAGGGAGAGAAGGGGGTGAGGGGCTATGTGCCCGGACTGTAGTTGAACTGCCCCCCACCCCCAACCCCTTCCTTCACTGTCAACACAAACATGTCTCAGTCACAGAGGGAGGCGGGGAGCCCACTGGGGTGCTGGCCCTGCTCAGGAAGGACCTCCTTTCTTAGAGAGCTGCCCCTCCCCTCTGACCCCTAGGATTCCTGGGGTGGCTCCCAGCACCAGGCTATAGCTATTAAATGAAACCACAAATAGGTAAAAAACTTGCCCCCAATAGGGGCAACTGGGTTCCCCCAACCACCCCCCAACCTGTGGAATCTGGACTCGAGAGTGAAGCTCTCTTCCAGTGGGTTTTTGAGGGCAGCCCTACTTCATCGTGGCTCAGAAAGGCCTGGTAGGTCCCAGGTCTGGTGGTGGAGAAAGAAGGAAGAATTATGCAGATGATCCTGAGACGGGGACAAAGCCTTAGGCCCAGCTGCTTCCCACCCTTGGGCTCTGTGGCAGATCCCCCACCCCCGCCATGTACACACGTGCTTATGATAATCCTCGTCCTCACTGCTTATTGATTAAGGAAGCCTGAAAGCATTCTGTCACTTGCAACCCACAGAATCCTAGCTGGCTCATTCAACTATTCACTCATTCCTTCAACGAATATTTACAGAGCACTGTTTTAAGGTCTGTAGTTTACTTTAGACTATTTCTGCATTGACAGCATGATATTTTGTGGGTGAGGCTTATGCTGGTAAAACAGAATGAGGTAATGTCAATTGTACATGGCCCCCAGCTGCCTGCTGTTGGGCTATTCAGCCATCCTCGCCCCAGGGGCGGTCAGCTGGGATTTTCTCAGAAGGGCCACACTCCAGAGGCCCTGCTCTAAGCGCTGCAGCTGTCCTTATCTCACACGGACACCAGAGGCTTTGTGAAACCAGCATAAAGAAGGTCAGAAATGGGCTTCCACGAGTGAAATAAGTGGCTTCTTAATCAGCACAAAAGATGTCAGAAACAGGCTCTCCCTGGTGTTCAAGAAATGTAGATTGGCTGCAATTTTTTTCTCTCTCTCTCTCTTTTTTTTTTTTTTTGGACACTTTGCCTTCACATGAACAGAGATGCTGACCTCAGCCAGCCCTGGAGGCTGCACCCTTAGGGACAGCCCCAGCCTTCATTCCTAGCTGGGGCAGTGTTCAGCTTCATACTCCAGAGACTGCTCGCCTGAATCTGGCTTGGGGGGCCAGTTGAATCCTGTGCCTCGAGCACAGGGCTGTCCAATCTGGTGCTTAGAGCCACATGTGGCTTTTAAATTTTAATTAATAAACATGAAGGAAAATTAACAATTCAATTCCTCAGTCACATTAGCCACATTTTAAGCGCTCAATGGCCCCGTGTAGCAAGTGACTGCATTTTGCTCTTTTTTTCTTTTCTGGGGGGTGGGGGAGGTGATTAGGTTTATTTATTTATTTTAGTGGAGGTACTAGGGATTGAACCGCAGACCTCGTGCATGCCAGGCAAGCGCTCTACCACTGAGCTACACCCTCCCCCACAAGTGGCGGCCATTTTGGACAGTGCAGACACGGAACACTTTGCTCACCTCAGAAAGTTCTATCAGACACTCTGTTCTTCTTAGAATGTAGTCGCATTGCCTTTGATGAGCCCTTCATGTCAGACAGGGTCAGAGCACTCAAGGGACAAAGAGCAAGGGCTTCATAACCACACAGTTTCGTGGCTGCATAACCATGCGGGCCTGTGGGCTAATGCACATCTCTGTGTCTAGCGTTTGCATCTGTTATAACCGGGCTGTGAGGCGGGGCTGGGGGAAATGAACCCCCACCACCACCTCAAATCTTTGCCATTATCTATTAAAAAGAGCCACAGAGCTGTGCAGGACAGGACTGGTGTCTGTGCCTGGAGACCGGGAGGCCCGCTGTCGTGGATGACTTCCAGCCCCTCACCTTTCATCCAGCTTAGCATGTACTCCTGCTGGCAGACGGGGCTGATGCAGTGCGACGTATAGAAGGTGCCGTGGGCCTCCACCAGGTCCTCGGGCTCCAGTCCCGCCACTCGCTCCAGTGTGTCTATGTTCTGCAGGGAGAGATGGAGGGAAGAGGGTCAGGAGTGAGCCACGCCCCTCGGGGGCAGAAAGCAGAGCTGGAAGCCAAGAGAAGCAAGTGAGAAGGGGCAAGAAAGGAGGGAGGGAGAGGCAAAGGGAGGGTGTGTCTAAAACTCTTCTGTCCATTCTGATGGTGCCACTGAAAAGCTAAAAGTCATGGATGCTTAAAGGCAGGGGCCCAAACTCAGATGTCTATGAGCCAAGACCAACCGCCACCAACCAGCCCTGGCATTTTTCTGTAAATCTGGATCGCTTTGCTGAAAATTTGTTTTGTTAGAACCAACCACTCTCATGGCACCTGCCAGAAATGTGTTGAAATAAATGGACACATCTCCAGTGTCTCCGCTGCCAACGCAGATACAGCATCCTTCTGCAGGCTCCAACCTGCACAGCTGTACATGGCAGCCCCAGCCAGGCATTAACATAAAATAAATGAACCTGGAGGGTTTCTTTGGTTGTAATCACACTGTTTTTCCATTTAACAGTCAGGGATCTTGCTCTGGTCTGTGGCATAGACAGTATGCTAACTTGTATTCTTTTAAGACGGAGAGACTTTCCTTATTAAATAGGAGAGAATATTCTTCTCTTCAACAAAGACATTTGTGCTTTCTCAATCCTATCGTTTGCCCATGGGAAATGCTGCTGAGATCAGTGATGGAGGACACAGACGTTCCAGGGGTGGCCGGTCACGTGCAGCCCAAGCTGACCAGACAAGGTTTCCTGGAGACACCATCAACAAAAGAAAGGGACCCCTTTCAAAGGCAGATAGGCCCGACTGCCCTCTCTGCTCCCTGCCAGCAATCAGTTTATCCCCAGAACATGCGGGCAAGGATCACTTTTCCCAGACTCCCTGCAGCTCCCCCTGCCCACTAGAAACGCCAGTTTTGCCTTTGTAACTTGACTCAGTCTACCGACACCCTCACACATGGGTAAGCAGTATGTGTGCTGATACCTAAATGGCGCATCAAAGGTCCACCTAAATGCCTCCGTGTTACCCTTTGAAGCCACTTTTGATGGAGAAACCACAAAGATAAACATGGCTGACCTGTAAATACTGATATGAAGTAATCTCTTCAAGATATCAGAAGGCCAGAGCACGAAGAGGCAGTGTATCCAGGATGTGGCAAAAGAAATATGTGAATTTGTGTATTTGCTTGCTTAAGTACAGAATATCTTCAAAGGAGGCCCAAGAAGCAGGGAACAGCAGTAGCCCCCGGGGAGGGAAGCTGGGGCTGGGGAACATGCCCCAAGAAGTTCTCCACGAAGGACAAGCAGCGATGAACTCAGGGCGATGCACAGCGACTGATGGCTGACCCTGGCGTCGGGCAGGAAATGGGACCCCGAGGAGGTGGTCTCTACGTAAGGTGGGCAGCAGCCACTCAGCCTCGGCCAACCACTCTCCTCTGGGAAAGCCGCCCAGGGTGCAGCCAGCTCTTCCCAACTTTTAAGAGGAGCCTGAAGTCTGTGGATTTTCAGTGCAACCTATTGATTTTTAAACCTGGGTTCACTTATGTTTTCAAAACATTGCGTCTCCGATGGACATGATTTTAAGAAGTGTGAGGTGGCTACGGGGGTGTGGATACAGGCTGAAGTGAAAGATAGCCAAGTCCAAACCCCGTGGGTAATGTCAATGCCATAGATACCGATTGAAAAGAACTGTAAACCGTTTTGCTGCGGAGCTCACAGTGACTTGAATGAAGGAGACAACTGTTCTCGGGTTTGAATGGATACTTGTGTCTTGAGATAAAAATAGCATCGTGCAAAGCTTCAAAAGTGCTGCATCGTCACAATTCAGAAACAAGTGAAGACAATGTGTTCCAGAAAACTGGGTCAGTGACTTAAAGTAGTTGAGGTTGAAAAAGAGGGTGACAAGTTTGGGGGAAAAAAAACCAAATGGTTTCGTGAAACGTGAGGGTGGAAAAATTCTTTACACCTCTGTCTATTTCATGTAATATGCCATTTTGACTACATATGGGTAGTTAAATCCATGCAGTAAGTATTGCAAGGAGTGTGGAAATGCTGCAGCATTTTATACAGACCCCGGAGCAGATTCGTGTTGGCGTTTGTTTAAAAATAGCACGCAGCTGGTAGGCTTTCGTGGTTAGGGGCGGGGGTTTCGTCCCCAACAGAGCTGGGAAGCAGCATTCTGAGCAACCCTGATGGGCCACTGCATCCTGGGCCTGGGTTTCTTATGCTGAGACCCCCGTGATCTCATCTCATCTTGTCTGGAGAGTGTAAACATCGTTTACATGCTGTTCTCCAGCTCAGTCCAGACTCCAGTGTCCAGCTGTCTGCCCACATCTCCACGTGGTTGTCCACAGGGCATCTCACCCTCAACGGGCCTTAAACTGAACTCTTCCTCTGCCCCCCACACCGACACGTCCCACCATCTCAGTAAAAAGCAGCAAGTGCTCAGGCTGAGAGCTCTCCGGTGGTCCTTGTCCTTTACGCCTCTCTCTCACGAATCATTGGCAAGTCCTGTTAACTCCATCTTCAAAATGGGATCATAACCTGCCCACGTCTCCTCATCGACAGCTCCCTCCCTGGCCTGGCCTCCATCCTTTCCTGCTTAGACCATCACAGCAACCTCTTCCCTGGTCTCTGTACCAATCTCCCCAGCCCGCCCCCGCAGTCTGGCCCCCATGCTCAGCCAGAGGGACCTTGTGAACACTTGGGTCAGGTCATGTCCCTGCCCTGCTCAGAGCCTTGCAGTGCTCCATCTCACTCAGGGTAAAGGACAGAGCCCTCTCTGTGTCCCCCAAGGCCCCATACGGTCCACCCCTGTAACCTCCCTGAGCTGTCACCTCCCTGACCTTGTCTCCTCCATCTTCTCCTACCACTGTCCTCCTCGCTCACTCAGATCCAACTTCTTGATCATGCCAAATACAGTCTAACCTCAGGACCTTTGCACTGGCTGTTCCCTTTGCCTGGATGCACTTCCCAACCACCCCAGATAATCCCATGGCTCCCTCCTTCCCCTCCTACAGGTCTTTGTTTAAATGTTCCCCGTCTAAAAGAATCTGGAAAAAAAATCATGTATATTTATGTATGACTGAATCACTTTCCCGTACACCTGAAACTAACACTGTAAATCAACTACGCTTCAATAAAAAATACGAATAAAAAAAAGTCCCCCTTCTCAGTGAGGCCTTCCCTGACACCTTGTTTACAACAACACAGCACTCCTCGCACCCACACACAGAGACACACCCACATACACACAGCTTCTGATTCCCCTTTCCTGCTCAATCATGCTCCCTAGGCCTCTCACCACCTGACAGACTGGAGATACCACTCATCCAGCTTGTCCCCCGTCTCTCCCCACACTAGAGCGTCAGCTCCAGGAGGGCAGGGATGTCTGCTGCATTCGCTGCCTGCAGGGCCCGCACAGGGTTGGCACTCAGTAAACACTGTCACAGAAACTGACAAACAGGTTTGCCAGCAGGGCCGTGGTGAGGATTTTATGACAGCACACGCAGAAGGCGCTTGGCTTCAGGTGAGCCATTTGCATCAAGCCTGAGCCACGTCCTGTGGCTAGAACTGACTCTCTGGGAAGAAAGGCCAGGTTTATCCTGAGCTGGGGCTCCTCCTGGAAGGAGGAGGCCATCCCTTCCCTGGCTGCCACCACCCACCTTAGGTGAGAGCGCGGGTCCCCATTTAAGAACCTAAAAAGAATTCATCCTCCCCCTGGTGGCAGTGTCTGGGGCTGCAGGCTCCTAACTGCCAGGTGCACAAGCTATTCCAACACCGCTTTATTTCACTTTATTTCATGTGTTCTCTATTTTATAATTTTGGGAATTAGAGCATGAATGATATCACCGCCATGCTACAGCATGTAATTTCAATACATGTTCCTAAAAGAAAGGTAGAAGGGCAAACGTTTTTCACAATCAGGGGTGCGAGGCCCCAGAAGTTTCACGGACTAATTCAGAAACCCACAATGGGAGCCGTCCTTGCCTGAGAACCCTGGGGCGAGGCCCCTGGTTGAGCACTTGACGTGGTTGAGCCCCCTGGTACATCTGAGGCCTTTGTGCAAATGATAAAAAGGTATCCCTTCCTTAAGACTCTATACCCACCAGCTGGAAAATTGCCAGGGTGTCCTGATTGCGTTAGGCCAAGTCACTTTGGTGTCATCTGCTGGAAAACCCTAACAAATATGAAATCTGCAAAATTGTGTCTTCTCAGAGAAGGGGTCGTCCCTCAGCCCACATGGGATGGCCCTGAGGGGAGTTCACAGCCACAGACCCGAGGGGGCGAAGCTGTTCTGGCCTCTGCTTTATAGAAAGGGGAAACTGAGGCTGAGAGAGGGAAAGTGACTCACTGCCAGTCATGTGACAGAGAAGCAGTCTCATTCTCTGGTGCCCTGAACTCTTAGGCACCAGGGTACCGGCCACATCCAGCTCACCCTCTTCCTCCCCGGATGCCCATGGCCCTGCCTACCTGCGTGTAGCAGCGCAGAAGCAGCCCTTTCTCCTTCAGCAGGCGGATGAAGTAGTGACAGATGGTTGGCTGGAGGGGAGCAATCATAGCAAGGCTGAGGACAGCAGAGGACACCACGCGTGCCACGTGCCAGAACTGTTCAAGGCATCATGCCTGTTTTCCCTCACGGAATCATCCCCATGGACCTCGTGAGGCGCAGACCATCGTTATCCCCATTTCACAGATGAGGGAACTGAGGCACAGGGAGGTCAACTGTCTTGCCAGTCACACAGCTGGTAAGATGTGGAGTTGGGATGAGCACAAGAGCAGCCAGGCTTGAGTCTGGGCTCTTACCCGGGTGGTTAACTCATTTAAGCCTCACAACAACCCTTTTCATGCACTATTACCAGCTTCATTTTACAGATGGAAAAACTGAGGCTTGAGGACACAAGAGCAGTAAATGAAGGACCAGGACTTGGACATAGGCAGACTGGGCCCGGAGCCCATGTACTTAATGGTTATATGATATTTGTCTGAAGGGCCCCAGAAGGGGCCTTCCCATGCCTGCTGTCTCCCAGCCTCCCTCCTTCCTGTCCCTCCCTCCTCCTCCTCTGCCCCTGCCCATCACCCCTGTGAAAAAGAGCTCACCTTGAACTGCCCTGGATAGAGTTCCTTGGCGAGGGTAAAGAACGGCTCTGGATGTTTCTGTGGGAGAGAGAGCCAGAGGGCAGGTAGGCGCCCAGATGCTCCTGGTGAGATGAGAGCTGGGGCCAGGTGGCCCCATTCCCATCATTACAGACGTTCCTCCCTGCAGGACACGCACCTTGAAGTAGCTGATCTCAAAGATGGCCTCTGGGTAGGGAAGATGGTACTTCTCCAGGTTGGCATAGAGGCCCGTGGTTGGGGAGCGGAAGTCAGGGATGCCCGCAGCTAGCGGAGGAGGGGCAGGGGGCAACTGATCAGGGATCTCGGCCCCGTCTCTACCACACCAACCCTCCCAAGTGAGGACCCACGCACAGCTCCTCCCCAGCCCCTCAAAGCAGCACCCCAGTCAGGGGGCAGCTATACAGGGAGGGGGGCACTTACATGTGGAGATTCCAGCTCCCACCAAACAGATGACCCTTCGACCTGGAGGAGAGTTTATGTATCACATGACATGGTTTGCTTAGTACCCAGGTAACACCACCCATCCCAGCCCCTGAAGCCAGTTACTCCATGCTGGGCCCTGGGGCAAGCACTTCAGATCCATGAATAGTCCTCCCACCCATCTCAAGGCCGGTGCTGTTAACACCCCATTTTACAGAAGAGGAACCTGAGGCTCAGATAGGGGGAGGACGCCACACAGTCCACTGGTGGAAGAGCCAGTATGGGGTCAAAGAATCCATGGTTTGAAATTATACCAATGTGGAAAGACTCAAGAGAAGGCCGCACGGAGAGAAATTTCTCCTAGCTAGAACTGGACAAAAATGCATGAGATCTCAGTGAGTGGGCAGGGACAGGGGTTTCCCTGGAAGAGCTGCAGGTTATTGTGAAAAAAATCCCTGGCCACCCCTCATCTTGTGGACACAATCTTGGATGGCCATCTATTTCTAGCATATTCTAAACATCCTTCCCTCCGTAATCAAATACACATCAGCCACCAAAGTCTGGTAATTTTCAGGTGGAGGCCAAAGATTCACCGCTCTCAGCCCGCCCACACCTGGTGAGCAGCAGAGCGGATGAGGGCTTGCATTCCGGGCTCTCCCGCACACCTGCGTGGGGGCAGGGGGTGTCTTAGTTCAGATCCCCACTCCAGGCTTCAGCTTCTTGCTTTGTAAAATGGGCATAATTACAGCACTGGCCTCGCAGGGCTATTGAGAGAATGAATTCATTCGTATGAAGCTTAGGTCAGTGTCCGACACTGATTATTCTTTAAGTCAATTGTACTCAACTTCTTTAGACCCACGATTCGTGTACCTAGATGATCTTTGTTGCCCCATTGTCACCAGCTTTCAGAAAAGAAGAAGGAAAGATGAGATAGGAGGTGGATTCATTTCACAAGCACACGGGGCTGTGCAGAAATAGCACAGTTGCCTCTTCAGGGGCTGGCTGGCTGGCCGCCCTGCCACATGGTACCCTGGCAACTGTCCGTCCACTGATGGACAGACACAAGTGTGAGTCCTCGTGAACTGGATGCCTCTGGGGTGTTCTGTGCAAAGGCAGACAGCAAGGGTGACAAGGGCTGCGGCCTGCCACCGCCTCAGCCCTTGGCTTCGTCTTAGGATGACACTTCGCAGGGGCCATGTGGAAGGGAGTGTGTGCTCTGGATTCAGGCAGCCTGGGGTTGAGCTGTGACTCTGTCTCTTGCCAGCTGTGTGACCCCGCATGAAGTCACAGCCTCTCTGTGCCTTCTCTGTCCAGATGACTCCTGTGATGACCTCACAAGTATCATATGAAGATCAAACGAGAGGACGCCTGTCAAGTGCTTTGCCTAGTGCCTGGCAGACAGTGAGAGCTTGATGAACTGTTATCACTTACTACAATCCCCTCCTAGGCACCCTCATGAGCCAATTATCCTAAAACCCAGGTGCAGGAGGACGGAAGGAACGAAAGCTTTGTAGCCGCTGTGTTCTCTTTGGGGCCCACTCAGGCCAGAAGATGGCTGCAGACAGCCGCCAGCCTGTCCCGGGAGAGGGGGGCTCGGGGTGGCGGGCCTGGCTGCCAGAGGAGGGAGACGGCAGCAGCTGGAGGCCAGGGAAACCGGAGAAGACGTCCTCAACAAAAGGCTGTTCAGGACCCTCAAAGGGTCGATTGTTCTAGTTGAGGACTGCCAAGGGCTCCGTTTCTCAGACTCTGGTGACCTCAACTCCCAGCAAGAAATATAAATTACATAGTGACCCAGTAAAGGGGCACCTGCCCACCACCCCCGAGACAAGCCTCTTGTAAGAATCATCACAGAGAAGACTTACATAGCTCTTGCTATGCTCCAGGCCCTGTTCCAGGCATTTACATCTATTCATTTATTGACCCCCTCATAACCCGATGAGGTAGTTACTATTAATAGCATCTTAATTCTATCACACAGGCTTGCTCAGTCAGAGATGTGGTGATTGGTTCAAGGGCAGGAATGTGACCCAACCTGGGCCAACCGGAGCCAACCTCGGCTCTTTGGCTGGAACCACTGGGAGAAAGATGGTCTCTTCAGTGGGAGCTGCTAGGCTGGTGGAACTTGCTTTGCAGCTGCCAGATGCCACCTTCACCCCAACACAGAGAAGAGCAGCACTGGAGAGGTTTAAGATTTTTGACAACAGCACAGAAGCCCCTGAATCTGGCCCTGCTTAAAGCGGGGGTTTTAGTTACAGAGTCAACATACTCCTTGGGGGGCATAAGCCAGCTGGAGTTGGGTTTCTTGTCACTTGCAGATGAAAGTTGTGACTGGTTGGGGCTGAGGAGTCACTGGGGACCAGGCTGGGGCAGGGGGCCCCATGTAGGTAGGGGACTTACAGCGCTCGCTCTGCATATAGCGGGCCACCCCTTCCAGGGTTAGTTCATCCAGCAGACGCTCCTTCTGGGTGCCTAGGCCCAGTGTCTGGGAGAAGAAATTCCGCAGGAAGTCCACTGGCCAAAAAAGAAGAGAGACAGCAGCTGGGTGGGCATTCGGTTGGGGTGCACAGAGGCCCCGAGTATCCCTGCCCCAGCTCCGGGATCCCCCACCTGCTCAAGACTCAAGGCTCATTGCCTGGCCTGGTCAGGGGCCTCCAGGTGCTGGCACTGCATTCATTACTACACACTTTGAAGATCACCCCAGGTGGAGGTGAGCATCCAGATCCCGGCCCTAAACTGGCCCCCAGAACTGTGTGCCCAAGGAAGATACTCACTCTCTGCTTCCTCACCGCCGGCCGCTCCTCCCTCAGTGTCTGAATCCGAGTCCTGGAAGGGGTGGGGGTGGGGTGACCAGGCCCCAGCAGCAGGGTTAGGGAGGGAAAGAAGTCAGGGGAAGGGTGACACTTGGGTTTAGGGAAAAGGCTGGGAGGTGGGCCCCAGGAAGGGAGGGGTGGTAGGGGACAGCGGGCACTGGGGGCCAGGGTGTGGGCTCTGGGACAGGCTGCCTGTGGTAGAAACCCGGTCCTGCTACTTGCGAGGAGCGCTGTCTCCTGGGAGTGACTTGGCGTTCCTTATCACCCCACCTCTGAGGGCTACTGTGCCATGAAGTGAGTTCACCTCTGTGAGGTGCTCAGAACAGCCCAGGGGGCTGGCTATGGCCATCGTCACCCCCTTGTGTCCACGTCCTCTTGTCCCCTGTAGTGTGGGCCTGCCACCCAAGCAGCCCTCCTCATCTAAGTCACTACTGTGAATAATGCTGGTAGAAACCCTCGGTCCTCACCCTCCTGCCTCAGTCTCCCAACTCCACCTTTCCAACCCCTCCATCTCCTTTATTGACTCCTCCCCTCAGCCAGATCGCAGGTCTGGGACTCTGTCCTGGGCCCTCCCAACCTTCTCCATCCACCTTCCCTGGGTTGGCTGCCTCATCCACGCAGAGGTCTCGGCCTAGTCACTGATGATGCCACCCCTCTGTCCCCAGATCCAGGGTTTCTGCAGCCTCCTGGATGTCTCCCCCTAAATGACCTCCAGCCCCTCACTCCCAAACAGTGACCTAAACTGGCCTCAGCATCTCCCCTAGACATGCTGCTTCTTCCCAGCCCCATCTCAGTGTGGCTTCCGCCTCCTTCCCCTGCTCTCCTGCCCTGATGTAGTCCCTCTCCAGGACTCCACCTGGTCCAGGTGCTCCCCCCAGGGGCCCTGTCCTGGCCTCCTCCCTAGGCTCAGTCTCCACCTCTGATCTACTCCACTGCCCTCTGCACAATGGCCTGTCTGGGTTGGCCCGCTTCCCTGCCTTCGAAAGTCTTCGGCTTCTCCGGTCTAATCTGATCCCAAACATCCAAAGTCCACTTCGGTGGCAGCTCCAAAAAGGCGGGGATTTTTCCTAGTCCCCTTTGAATCCCCAGCACCAAGACTAGGGTCTGGCACTGGGTAGGGGTTCCAGAACCATGCAGAATGGAACAAATGAACATCTACTGTGTCCTGGACCAGGCCTGGGCCCTGCAATGGCCCTCAGAAAAACACAGTCCTCACCAACTCACTCTCCTGCCTCAAACCCCTCCAACACCCCTTTCCGCCATCACTCACTACTCTGGTTCCAAACGTCTCTGAATAGGAACCTCCCTTACAAACATATGTAAAGCCTTTTGTTACTTTAAGATTGTATGAGCTGAACAAAAAGCTTGACCATTAGACAGTGTATAACTTGCGGGCACTTGCCTCATAATTCCCTTGCCCCCCAACCCCCTACTTCAAGAGAACCACTATTAACAGTACAACAGTAATTACTCCAGACCTCTTCTGTTTCTCCAGAAATGGGTCATACCACAGTCTGATGCTGCACCTTGCATTTTGCACAGAACAATATCCCACGGACCCACCTCGTTCTTCTAAACAGCTACATAGTGTTGCATTGTAAGGAGGCACCAGAGTTCATTTAACCTGTCAACTGTCAGTAACTGTCAGCCGTTTGGGCAGTTTCCAGTTTTGCCCTATCACAGACAATGCTGTAGTTTACATCCCTGAATCTCTCTCTTTGGGACTGAGGATCCCTTTTTCCCATGAAACCTTTTTCTCTGACAGTGGTCGTGCTTTGGGAGCCAGGCGAAGGAGAAGCCCGGCCTGACGGGAAGCTCTTCCACCCTCCATGTGGCTCTGCCGAGCATCTACAGGATGCTGGTATCACAGCCTCTGCCCTGCCCTCCATCTGAACCGCAATCCTGTGTCTGTGGGTGCGCTGGCACGCTTTCAGGTTGCGGACAGTGAGGCTCTGTAGAAGGATTTGAGGGCCCTGCCCAGCACGTGGGAACAACTAGGCCTGAGGGGGAGCTGGAGGTGCTGGTCAGGCCTCTGTGAGACTGAAATGAAGTGTCTGCAAGGCAATGTGCTGGGTGCAGGGTGGGTTGCAAACCCACCCCTGCTCTTCTAGCCAAGGGAGAGAGGACAAGTCGCTTAACAGCTGCTTCAAATTTCACATCTCTAAAACGGCCAGAATAGGCCTCACTCCTAACAGGGATGCCAGGAAGATGAAATGAAATGAAACGACGCTTGCGGAGCATTAACCAGGGTACCCAGCTGCAGTTAAGTGCTCAAAAAATGCTAATCATGAATATAATTATCTGACCACTACTGAACCCAGCACACTCTTTCATGACCCATAGGGTTTGCACAAGCTGTACCTTCTGCATGGGACACCATTTCTCACCTTGCTGAAGAAAATTCTAAGTTTTTCTACACTTACTACCATGGGTCTGTATCTCAACCTGACTCCTAGATCAGCCTGTAGATTCCTCCAGGGAGGGGCCTGGCTGAAATCTCTATGACCCTACAAAGTTTACTCTGGGCTCCCAAAGTGCCCTGAGCAACTTTTCATTATCACCCTGTAGGGTCACTTCTCCATGAGATCTGTGAGTTCAGGGACCAAATCTCTCCCATGCCTAGCTCAAATGAGGTTCAGAAGGGATAGAGGGAGGGCAAGGAGAGAGGAAAGTTTGGGAGGGTTGGCCTGGGGTTGAGGCTGCACACCCTTCCCTGGCAGTACCCAGAATCCACCATTCCCAGGGAGGCTGAACCCAGAGGTGGGGTGAGGGACTGGGGCAGGGAGCTGAGGACCCTGGGGGAATCTGTCTCCCCTCTGCCACCTCCCCCCTGTGTGGGCTGTGGGGTGTGGGGTGTGAGAAGTCCATTTCTCTCCTTCCCTCCGCCCTCTCCCCCATCTCACCTGAGCCTCCTGCACCTTCCCTGCCTGGGTCTCCACAGGGTCAGAGGCTGGGGGAGGAGGGGGAGCAGACGTCGTTAAGGTTACGGTGAAGGGAGTGGTTAAGAGGGAATGAAGGGCTTCAAAGCAGCAGGGCAGAGGCAGGCAAAAGACCCACCAACTTAGTTATACTGGGGTGGGGGTAAAAATCAAGTAGAGGGAGGGAAGGGATGGGGGAAAAGCAGATCTTAGAATGGCGAGTGCCGAGAGTTGAGTTAGTTAGTGAGGGACAGAGAGGCTGGGCCAGGAAAAGTTAGGAGAGGGAGGAAAAAGTAAAGCATACAGGGCATAGAAGGAGACTTAGGAGGAGTCAGGAAGGACATGGTAGTGTGTGAGTGTGTGCAGGGAGGATTAGGTTTACAAGCAGAGTGAAGCGTAGAAAAGGAGAGAAGATAAGAGATACTCCGCCTGGAGGCGGGTTTGGGAGAAGAGGTGGTGCGGGGGATGGTAGGTTTAGGAGAGGAAGAAAGAGATAGGGGACACGAGGGGTCCCCTAGCATCCTACAGTTGCCACTAACCACCAGGTACCCTTAGCAACTGGGACCGCGGCATCCTAAGTCCCTAGCAACGAGGGTCTTTAGCAACTAAGGTGCGAGAAACACGCGATCATTAGAAACTTGTGGGACGTGGCAAATGAACCCTTAAAACCTCGCGACCCAGAAACTCACCAATCTAGCAATCTGGATCACTTGGCGACAGCCCCCCGAATCCCATTCCCCCCCAAATACCCCCTATCTCCTACCCCACCACGCCCGCCCTCGGGCCCCGGGGCCTGCAGCCCTCAGTGAGGCCCCAGCGCGGCCCGACCCTCCCATTGGGGCCCCCGACTCACGATCCGGCTCGGCCATGGGCGCGGGGCGGGGGCCCTCGGGACTGTCACCGACTGCTCTGTCCCGTGACGGCACCGGAAACAGGAGGGGGCCGAGATAGGGCGGAGAACTACAACTCCCAGCAGCCATCGCGGCCGCATACAAGATTTCCCACGGCGACTAGAGCGCGCCCCTCTGAGGTAAGGAAGACACGCAAAGGCCGTACTACGATTCCCAGAGTGCCCTGTGCCCACAGCCATGTTGGTAAAGGGCGCCCGGAAAATGTGGGAAAGGGTAGAGAGCCGCTGCCCATCTGAATACTCTGATTGGTCATGGTGTGATATGGGGGCGGGGCGTGTACAATTTAGCCCACTCTGATTGGATGAGTCAGGGGGGAGTGTTGGGGAATTCCCCGCAGGGCGGAAGTGCCGGAATTCCAGGCAGAGCCCAGACAGGCGGGCAGCCGCTGGGGGCCCCTGAGGCTTCGGGGGCCATGGCCGGGGTCGCGTGCTTGGGGAAAGCTGCGGACGCCGACGAATGGTGCGACAGCGGTCTGGGCTCTCTGGGTCCGGATGCAGCGGCCCCCGGAGGACCGGGACTAGGCGCGGAGCTGGGCCCGGGGCTGTCGTGGGCGCCCCTCGTCTTCGGCTTCGTCACTGAGGATGGCGACACGTGAGTGAACCTTAGTCGGCCAAGCCGGGCCCTAGGATCCCACATCTGATTCCCTATTAATCTCGGATCCTGACTTCCCAACCTCTCACTTCTAAATCTGTCTTCCAATGCTTGACTTCCTGACCTCTAACCCAAGTCTAACCTTTGATAAAACCAATTTCCTATCTAGTTTTGATCCTAACCCAATAATTTCTGACCTTCTTTTGTGGAACTCTGGTTTTCATTGTTCCACATCCATTGATGGATGCCACATCCAAAACTCGATCTGAACTTCCTGACCCCAATCCTGAGACCTCTGTTAGGACAGTGGTTCAGGCAGGCTCTTCCTGACGTTTAACTTCCAAATATGATCTTTGATCCTTAGCTCCTTAGATGTTGATTTCCGAAATTAATACTTGGTTTTTGACTCTAAGATCCCACTTTCTGAACGCTAATCTTCAAATCTTACATTCAAAGAGAAAATATAAACTTCGTGACAGCAGGGAGTCATCTGTTAAATAAATATTTACCCAACATCTACAACGTTCCAGGCCCTGTTTTAGATGCTGGTGATAAGGCAGTGGAGAAAACACAAAAACTTAGGCCCTGTGGAGCATACATTCTAAAGGGGTTTTATAGACAGAAAGAAATGGAGGAAGGGCGGGAGGTAAAAAAAGAGAGAGAAGGAAAGAAAGAAACAGAAAGATACATAGACACAAAGTAAGAGAGAGAAGAAAAGACAGGAAGAAACAAAGACAGAAAATGAAAAAAAAATTAAGAAAGACAGAAAAATGGAATGTCAGAAGAGAGTAAGTTCTTTTGAGAAAAATAAAGCAAAAAAGTGAGACAAGTAGATGGTCTGGGGAGAGCATTCCAGGTAGAAGGAACAATGTTGTAAAGACCCAAGTGAGGGAATGTACCTGGGGTTTTTGTGTGGTGTTTACTGCCGTATCCCCAGTGACCGAACTGTCCCTGACCCATAGGAGGCGCTCAAGAAACACTGGTCTCAAAGAGTCAGCTGTGGTTTCATTTATTTTCTCTATTGGTGTTTTTGTTTTTTGTTTTTTATCTTTAATTTAGAAAATTTTTTTGCCTTCTGTTTTGTTGATCTCTGTTCTTTCATTATTTCCTTCTGCTTACTTTGGGTTTGATTTTTTCTTCTTTTTCTAGTTTCTTCAGGTGGAAGCAGAGGTCATTTGATTTGAGACCTTTTCTATTTTTCTAGTTTAGGTGTTTCAAGCTATAGATTTCCTGGAGTAGTGCTTTAGCAGTATGATGTGCTGAAGTGCTGTGTTTTTATTTTCACTTAATCCAGTGTACCTCTTAATTTCTCTTTTGAGGGGGTGGTAGAGTGTATGCTTAGCATGCATGAGGTCCTGGGTACCTCAATCCCCAGTACTGCCATTTAAATAAGTAAATAAATAAACCGGACCCCCCCCCCCCAAGCAGCCAAAAGAAAAGAGAATGGGGAGGGTATAGCTCGGCGGTCGAACACATGCTTACTTAGCATGCACAAGGTCCTGGGTTCATTCCCCAGTATCTCCATTAAATAAATAATTAATTAAATAATTAAATAAATAAAAAATAAACCTAATTGCCTCCCCCACAACAATAAAAATAACTTGTCTTTTGATTTCTTCTTTGGCTGGTGGATTATTCAGAAGTATGTTATTTAGTTTCCAGATATTCCAGATATCTTCCTTTCACTGGTTTTTAAATTTAATTCCATTATGGACAGAGAACATTGTATAACTTGAATCCTTTTAAATTTTTTTTGAAAGGAGGAGGTGATTAGGTTTATTTATTGATTTACTTCTTTTTTTTAATGGAGGTACTGGGGATTGAACCCAGGACCTCCTGCATGCTAGACATATACTTTACCACTGAGCTATACCCTCCCCCTTGTTTTTTATTTTAGTGGTTGCTCTGAAAGACAGAGGTTGGCAAACGATGGCCTCCAGGCAAAATCTGGCCAACTACCTGCTTTTGTCTGGCTGGGAGCTAAGAATGGTTGTTACATCTGTAAATGGTTGGAAAAAATTAAAAGAAGAATAATATATTGTGGCAAGTGAAAATTATATGAAACTCAAATTTCAGACTCGATAAAGTAAGTTCTTTTGGAATCCAGCCATGCCCACTCATTTACATATCTCCAATGGCTGCTCTTGCATCCTGACAGCAGAGCTGAGTAGATAAAAGAGAGACCACATCATCCACAAAGCCTGAAATATTTATCTGGCCTTTCACAGAAAAAAATTTGCTGACTCCTGCTTTAGGGCTTATAGGGCACCACTTTAACTTTTTATGGTCTATCTTCAAGTGATATTATACCACTTCTTATAGTGTAAAAGAACTTTAGAATAGTATATTTTCTTTTGTTTCTTCCTGGCCTTTACGCTATTGTGGTCATAGATTTTACTGACATGTGTTACAAACTCCACCAGACATTGTTCTTATTTTTTTGCTTAAGCAGTCAATTCTTTTTTAAAAATTGTCTTCTAAAGAGATTTACATAGTAAGAAACAAAATCTTTTTAATTTAATTTAATTTTTCCCCCTTAATGGAGGCACTGGGGATTGAACCCAAGACCTTGTGCACGCCAAGCGTGTGCTCTACCACTGAGTTATCTCCCACCCCCCAGGAAAGAAAATCTTATGTACTTACCCATATAGTTATTATTCTCACTGTTCTTTATTCTTTTGTATGGATTCATAGTTCCATTTGATATCATTTTCCTTTTGCTCACAGGTTTCCTTGAACATTTCTTGTGATGTGGGTCTGCTGGTGATGAGTTCCTTCGGCTATTGTATAGTTGAAAGCATCTTTATTTTGTCTTTGTTTTTGAAGGATATTTTTGCTGGGTTAAAGAACTCTTAAATTGATGGTCCATCTTTGAGTACTTTTAAGTTGTTGCTCCATTGTGTTCTCTTGGATTATTTCCTGTGTGAAGTCTGCTGTCCTCCTTATTTTTATTTCACTGTACTTAAGGTGTCTTTTCCTCTGGCTACTTTGAACAGACAATAATTTAATTTATTAAAGACAATAAATTCACCTTCATTGTTGGCTTTGAACAGATTTTTTATGATGAGCCTTGGTGTAGTTTTTTTTTCATATTTCTCATTCTTGAGAGTCATTGAGCTTCTTGGAGCCATGGGTTTATAGTTTTCATCAAATTTGGAAAAATTTCCAGACATGATTTCTTCAAATATTTTTTCTATCCCTCTCCTCCTTTAGGAACTTTAGTTACAAAGATATTAGGCTGCTCGAAGTTGTCCAATAGCTAACTGGTGTCCTTTCCATTTTAAAATATTCTCTTTGTGTTTTGTTCTGGATAGTTGCTATGGTGAAGTCTTCAGGTTCATTAATCTTTTCTTCTGCAGTGTCTCATCTGTTGTTAATCCCATCCAGTGTATTTTTCATTTCACGTGTTGTAGTTTTTATTTCTAGGAGTTCAGTTTGAGTCTTTTCCTTTTATCATCTATGTCTCTACTTGTTGAAGGTATGAGATACAGTTGTAATGAACTGTTTTAATGTCCTTGATTTATAATTCTACCATCTAGGTCATTGTCAATTGATTGATTATTCTCATTATGGATCATGTTTTCCTGTTTCTCTGCATGCATGATAGTCTTTGATTAGATGCCAGACATTGTGGGTTTTTACCTTGTTAGGTTGGCTAGTTTGGTATTCCTATAAATATGCTTGAGTGTTGTTCTGGGGTGCAGTTAAATTACTCGTAAGTAGTTTGATCCTTTTGGGTTTTGCTTTTATGATTTGTTAGGTGGGTCCTGAGCACCCACCTGATCTAGAGCTTATTATTCCCACTGCTGAGGCAAGTCCTTTCTGAGTATTCTACCCATTATCCTGTGAAGTAGGGGTTTTTCTAGTCCTCGCCCTGTAAGAGCACTGGGGCTTCTCTCTCTAATCCTTTTGGATGGTATTCCCCCAGGCTAGGGTGGTTTCCTTACACTCATGCACTGACCAGTATTCTCCTTAATACTCCGGAGGCCCCTCTGTTAATCTCCAGGGTCTCTTCCTGTGCAGCTCTCTCCTCTCTGGTTCCCTGTCCTGTGACTCCAGCTGCTCTGCTCTCCCAAGACTCAACTCTGTCTCCTCACCTCAGGCAATCTGCCTGGGTTCTCCCTCTCTGCATCATGGCTTGGAAACTCTCAAGACAGTAAACTGTGGCAGTCAATGAAGGGCCCAGCGAGCTTGCTGCCTGTCCTTCAGGGTCACTGTCATTCATTGCATGACATCTAGTAACTTGAGAACTGTTGTTTCACATACTGTATTTTGTCTGAGTTTTTGGTGGATTCAGATGGGAGTGAAATCTGGTCCATGTTACTTCATCTTGGGAGGAAGTAGAAGTCCTACTTAATAAGCATTAATTAAACAAATTTGCTGAATTAACTCTGACCAGACCCTCCAGACTCCTGACAATGGGTTCTAGAACTGTGCTCATAATGCCTAGTACACAGTAGGTGCTCCACGTTTGTTGAATGAATACATGTAAGAGTACTTGACTGCTGTCTTCTGACTGCTGTCCTTGTCCTCAGGGCATTGCACTTGGCAGTAATTCATCAGCATGAGCCCTTCCTGGATTTCCTCCTAGGCTTTGCGGCTGGCACTGAGTACTTGGATCTGCAGAATGACCTGGGCCAGGTGAGCCGCCTGTGGACGGTGTTGGGCTTGGGAGCCAGGATTCTCAGTGTGACCCCCTAACCCCTGCCTTCTGCTCCTACAGACAGCCCTGCATCTGGCAGCCATCCTGGGGGAGGCATCCACAGTGGAGAAGTTGTACATGGCAGGTGCCGGGTTACTGGTGGCAGAGCGTGGGGGACACACGGCACTGCACCTGGCCTGCCGCGTCGGGTCACATGCCTGTGCTCGCGTGCTGCTCCAGCCTCGCCCCCAGCGCCCCAGGGGAGTCCCCAACACCTACCTCACCCAGGGCTCTGACCATACTCCTGACGCCAACCATAGCCCTGTTGCCTTGTACTCTGAACCTGACTTGGAGAAGGAAGAGGATGAGAGTGAAGAGGACTGGAAGTTGCAGCTGGAGGCTGAAAACTATGAGGGTGAGGGTCCTCAGTCACGGGGAAGGGCCGGGCTCCCAGGCAGGGCGTAAGCACCTGGCTCTGGGCTCAAAGCCCTTAGGAAATAACACCAAGGCCCCAGGGACCCAGGCAGCAGGACCAAGGACTCCTGCTCAGGCCCCAGATTACTGAGAACCACAGGTCCCAGCTCACCCAGGATGAGGGAATTCAAGGCCCAGGACCTCTATGAGACTCTGGCAGCCTGGGTTCCCAGAGATTGACATTGGGGTTCAGGGACAGCCCTCCTCAGCCAGGCCTCCTGGGGAAAAAGACCCTGTCTACCCAGGACCCTGGCATATGAGTCTCAGCTCCCTCATCTCTAAGCCCAACTACTTGGGACCAGGCCACACCACAAAGGAACTGACGTCATCCAGGGCGCAGTGTTCAGGGCCCACCCCACCCCCTAAGGTACAGGCCCTTCAGCTACTCAGGACCCAGGAATTTGGGGTTCTGGTTCTATGTAAAGTGAGACCAGAGACTCAGGTCTCCTGGCCCAAGATCCAGGCATCTTGTCCACAGCCCTCCGGCTCTTCACTCATAGGCCCCAAACATCCCACGACCCAGCCCTGGCACTGCCTGAGACTTAGGCATTTGGGATTCGGGGGCCTCCTGGGTATACCTAGGAATTCAGGAGCCAGACCCCAAACTCCATCACCCTGAGGCCACAAGGCCCATCCCCAGGATCGTGGCACTGGGGGCCCAGGCCCCTCACCCCTGTCATCTGACATTAGTCACTCTGTCCTCAGGCCACACCCCACTCCATGTGGCCGTCATCCACAAAGATGCAGAGATGGTCCGACTGCTCCGAGAGGCCGGAGCTGACCTCAACAAACCGGTGAGGCACTCCAGGGAGAAGGTGTGGCAGGGTGGGCGGTGTCCCCCAGATTGGGGCGGGGTCTTCTCTGACCTCTCTGCTGCACTCCTCAGGAGCCCACGTGTGGCCGAAGCCCCTTGCACTTGGCAGTGGAGGCCCAAGCAGCTGATGTGCTAGAGCTTCTCCTGAAGGCCGGTGCCGACCCTGCTGCCCGCATGTATGGTGGCCGCACCCCACTCGGCAGCGCCACGCTTCGGCCCAACCCCATCCTTGCCCGCCTCCTCCGGGCACACGGAGCCCCTGAGCCCGAGGACGAGGATAAGCCCGGCCCCTGCAGCAGCAGTAGCGACAGCGACAGTGACAGCGGGGACGAGGGCGTGAGTCAGGAGGACAGACGGGGAGGCCCAGCTGGGGGGGTCAGGGTAAATGGGCAGGTGGGAAGGGGGAAAAGAGAAATTAAAGAAATGGTACTGATATTGGGCTGCTGTGATTAGAGAACTCAGGCAGCAGTGCAAGTGGTATCAGGCAGCGGCCAAGGGAGACCTAGACAGGGGTGGCGGGGAGAACCCAGGCAGTGGTGGTTGAGAAATTAAGACAACGGCAGAGGGAGAACTCAGGCAGAGGTAGAGAAAACACCTCGGTTGTAGTGGTTGGGAAGCACGGGCAGCAGCAGGCGGCAGCAAGGGGAGTTGTTTTGGAGAACAAGAGTTGGAGAACTCAGGCTGCGGGAATATGACCTTGGGCAGCAGTGATTTGAACACTGGCAGCAGCGGGGAAAGACCTGAGCCTGCGGTGAGGAGGTTTCCCTGGAGACCCGGGCAGCAGAGACACTGCCGTGGGCAGGGGCTGATGTTGAGCGGTGGGGGTTGAGGAAAGTGGGAAAGGCTGGGGGAAGGGGTGGAGGGGGAGACCTCGGTGGCTGAAGGACTGGAGAGGCAGCAGGGCTGGGGCCCAGGCAGTAGTGCTGGGAGAACGCAGGCGACCTTGAAAGTGGTGGTTTGAGAACTAGGAGTGGCGAGGTTGAAGCAGGAGCGAGGAACTCGGGCTTCAAGGCAACAGCCAGTTCTCAGGGTAGGTGGAAGAACTTGGGCAGTGGGCAAGGTGGCAGCCGCCTGAGCCCCTCTGCCTGACCCCTTCTGCCCCCAGGATGAATACGACGACATCGTGGTCCACAGTGGCCGGAGGCCAAACCAGCTACCTCCCACCCCAGCCTCAAAACCACTCCCTGACGACCCCATCTGACTTAATTGTTAATAGAGTTTCCAGTTTAATAAAATCCCAGTTCTGACAACCAGTGTGTAGATCGAGATTACTCCTGAGCTCCCGTCCCTCCAAACTCAAGTGCTGCGCAGTAAGCCCCAGTGGTTTTCTTCGTGCTTTATTCACTCGGGAGGGTTGGAGTGGGTTAGACGGTGTCAGGGCTGTTTCCTGAGTCAGTCTGAGCTCAGACTTGGCCCCTCAAGGCCTGGTTCCAAGGCACACCCTTCTCCCCTCTCAGGCAGATTGGGGAGCAGAGTCAGGCGCCAGGTTGTGGGGGGGTGTTGTGTTGGGGGTCAACAGGCCTGAGCCGTAGGGTGTGTCGGGAAGGAGGACCTGAGGTCCGGGGTCAGCCCTCCCTCCTGAGCTCTTCGCCCAGCATCTCCGTTGCCTTCTTCAGCTCATCTCTCACATGCTCCAGCCGCTCCACATCATGCTCCTGGTGGGGTCAGAAATGTTGTGCTCAGCACCCACCCTCAAAAGTGGGCCACCTCAGTGGTCGCCCACAGTGGCAGCCAACTGTGGTCATCCTAGCCATCATGGGCTGTGATGGTGACCATACTGGTTGCCACAAGCCTGAAAGAGTTAGGTCAGCTAACATGACCCATGGTGTCTGCCCCGGCCAACAGCAGCAGACGGAGGACTAGCCAAGGTGCTCAACTTGGATGCCTCCACCCATTCGTGAAGTGATGGCCACTTTAGTAACTGCCACCGATCACGGTGACATCTTTACTTTCCATGGCCCAGCAATGGTGTCCACCTGTATCCCAGTGAACCAGGCACAGCAGCCTCTCTTCACAGTAGCCTCTCTTCACAGTGGCCAACTTGCTGGTTACAGACTAGCAATGGTGGCTAACTCGGACGCTTCTGTGCAGTAACAGGGGCCACCCTGGTCAAGTAGAGACCCTGCTTAGATGTTGCTGCCTAGTCCTGGTGTCAGTCCTGGTCACAATGACCCATTCGGGGTGGGCCTTGCTGTTTATGGCCCAACACTGGTAGCTGTTTGGTACTAAGTCCACTGGCGTCTGGTCCACCCCACTCCCCCACTGCCTCCTCCACTCACCTCCCTGTCCCAAGCCTCTTCCTTCTCCTGCTTGGGCTCAGCTGCTGGCTGGTGGAGATGGTGGCGGTGCGGAGAGTCCTCGTGCCTCTCTCCTTCACCCGCCTCAGCCCCCTGCCACAGGCTGCGGCCCCCGCCCAGCACCTGCACCCCCTTCTCCTCTGCCTCGAACTGAGCCGTCTCGTCACTGGTCTGCTCTGCCACTTGCTTCCCGGGGCCCCCGCCACCTCCTCGATGCTGCTTCCACAGGCCCTCAAAGGTCTCCACAGGCCCCCTCCTCTTCTCCTCCTCCTCCTCCTGGCAGAGCTGGCTGTGGAGCTGCTCGCGGATGGCCTGTTTGTGCAACTCGGACTTGTGGGTCCTTTCTGCTGCCTCGTCCTCTTCCTCGTCCCTCACCTCCTGGCTGGACCTTGTTTTCACAGCCTCTTGCTTTTTAAAATCCCCAACCAGCAGGCCTTTCTCCTCGGCGGGCCCACAGCCGTAGGGCTCTGTCTCACACATTTCTAGTGGAAAGAAAGGATGTTCTCTGTGCAGCCAATCAGGAAGCAGACCTGGAAAGTTCTGGGGCCTGCCCGAGTTCCTACAGGGGGACTGCCCAAAACTGGGAGAGGAGGGCCAGGTGCCAGGAGACAGTCTCCGTCCCTATCCTGTACCTCTGCAGGGAGCCCCAAGGGTGGGGCTGGGGGGGGGCGGGCTCCTTCTCTCTGGACACACTGGGCAGTGCCGTGCCAGCCCAGATGATGGGGCTCCAGGATGAGAAGAGGACACCCCTTCCTCCAGGCAGCCCTGGGTCAAACCCTGGTGGGGTGGCTGTTCCTAGGAGGGGGCCTGGGCCCTCCTTACCTTTGTGGAGGAGAGCCGTGCAGGGGCCTCGGTTGGCCTGGCCCAGCATCAGCACTTCTGTGACCACCTCTGCCAGACAGCGGGTCAGCTGGGGGTGAAGGGTCAGAGGGGAGGTTGAGGGCAGGGCAGATGGGGAGAATGAGAGCAGCTGGTTTGGAGGAGAGACAAGGATCATGGAGGGGGCTCGGCAGAGAGGGCCAGGGCCCCAGGGAGATGAGGCTGGGCAAGGGGGCCACATTCCTCACCTCCTCCTTGGAGGGTCTTGGTGCCAGGGGAGCTGCGGTGGCTGTGGAAGAAGGACATGGGTGCTGGGCTCAGACCCCAGGCGCTGTCCCCGGTGCTGACTCCAGCTCCGAGGTCGTCCAGGGACCTGTGGGTACGTCCCCTTCCCCAGCCCAGCTGCATCATCTCCACCTGGACACTTGGCCCATGAAGTCTCTAGTCTGACCGCGCTGGGTGCACCATCCCTGCCCCTGGTCACCCGAGTCCCTGCTCCCCAGGCTGGCTGCTGAAGTCGCCCTGGTTTCTGGTGCTCACCTGCCCTGAGCAGCAGCACTAGCAGGGAAGGCAGCAGCAGCATGGAGGTGGGCCTGTGGCGCTGCATGGTGGGGTGTCCGGACCAGGGTCCTTGGCGCTGTGCGGGCTGGGGCGGCAGCTCCTTATAACCCATCGCCCCAGTGGCCCCACAGGGGAGAGGAAGTGACATCACTGCCACCCCCTCCCTGCCCGCGGCAGGGAAACAGCTGTGGGGCAGCAACCTGCCAGAGACCCTTAAATTATTCATGCCCCATCCCCCAGTCCTCCAGCTTCCAGACCCTGGGCTCCAGCATGTTGGGTGGGGGCTTCTCTTCCCAGAGAAACCAGGGTTTGATACGCTTAACACCCCACTGGGAGGCGGATCTGGGTTAGAATTCAGAGGCAGCCACTTACAGACTAACCTCAGGCAACTCCTTCCCTTCCTTGGCCCCAGTTTTCTCATCTGGAAAATGGGTTTCATAAATCTACTTCCTCAGGGTTGTAGCTGGGCTCCACCTGAGTCCCAGCTCCACCATTACCAGCGTGCAGCCCTGGGACAACTGCTTAATCTTAAGACCTGTTCCTTACTTGTGAAAAAGAGCTGGTGACAACTTACTCCACAGCTTGATGGTGAGGATTGAATAAATTAACTTGTGTCTAAGTTAACTTAGGCAGCACCCCGGCACTGGGAACTGCACAGATCTGAGCACCTTCATTCCAGTCATTTTTACTGAGTACCCATTGTATGCCCAGTCCTCTTCCTCACCCTGGGCTATAGGCAAACTTCCCTGGCCTCTCAGAATGGACATCTGAGAAGCGGGAGGCAGATAATACTCAAGTAAAGACCCGTTACGTGGGGAAGGAGGAATCGTCTGTGGTGCATTGCATGAGCGCAGCAGTGGAGATACTGAGTGCTGGGGTTTTCACTTTGGCCAGGGTGGTGGGGAAGTCCTCCCTGAGGAGATGACATTTGGGCTAAGGCCTGAGTGATAAGATGGAGACAATCACACAAGATCTGGGGGAAGAGTAGCCAGGGAGGGGACTAGCAAGTGCAAAGATCTGAGTTTGAGTGCTAGGACAGCAAGGCAGGTTGCTGGGTGGTCAGAGGACGACAGAGAGGTGGGTTGAAGATGAAGGCAGGAGGCAGGTCACGTGGGGCCCTGTGGCCCATGGTGACAACTATGTCTCTTCCCCTGAGTGAGGTGGAGCCACAGGATGGCTCTGAGCAGGGGAGGGGGGACAGGTGTCCACAGGGTCCCTCTCACTTTGTGGGGGGACAGGGAGTAGGGAGAGTTTGCCACAACTCCAAATGGGAGATAATGATGGACAGGACTGGGGAGAGGCCGGGGACGAGAGAGCAAAGGCAGGTTCTGGAAATATTCTGAAGGAGGAGCTGCCAGGGTTTGCTGAAGGACTAGATATGGATGTAAGAGCTGAGGATGACTGGCAGGGCTGCGGCCCGAGGAGCTGGGAAAGCAGTACCATGGACTGAGATGGGCACACCTGGGGAAGACCAACTTCTGGTGTCACCAAGTTTGGGCTGCCTACCAGATCCTTACTTGGACCTGGGGACCGAGATGTGCGGTTGACACTGGGGTCAGCACGAGATTCCACTTGTCCCAGAGTAAGGGGAGAGGACTTGGCATCCTCTCAGTTCCCTCGGTGGCCCCCAAGCTCCCCTCTACATGCTCTGGGGGGTGCCGGACACTTCCAGCATGATCCCTGCAGCCACATACCCCTGGATGACTCAGCACTCTGAGCAAATGCCCAGCATCCCCGCAAGCTGGCCACACCATCTCCCTTGCTCACAGATCCACAAAGGCCTTTGTTCTGACCGTTTATTGGGGCCTTTCTCTGAGGGAGAGAAGAAGGAAGGAGGAATGGAGGCCTCCTCTCCCTCTTTTTCCCCCATCCCTAGAACTTCTGAGTCCCCAGACATCCTGTATCCTAGTGCAGGCTGGGACCCCCAACGACAAGAGTCTGACTGATCCTGGGGAAGAAGGGAAGTAGAAGAGGTGGACCCTGGGGTCCAGGGGCCCCCAAGCTCCAGGAAGCAGCGACAACCCTGGTGGTCAATGAGGATGAGTCCTCAGCGGGAGGCAGGATGGCCCGGGAGCCTGGGCTTCTGGGGCTGGTTGGGGCCGATATACTGGAGAGGCACGTGGGTGGGGGTCGTGATCTGATCGGTGCCAAGGTAGGGCTGGAGGGCAGGGGGCACGAGCACCGAGCCATCCTGGGGAGAGAACAGGCCTCAGGCCACTGCCCTGCCCAGCCCTCCAGCCTCCACCTCTCTGGGGGCCATCCTCCCACCCCCGCACCTTTTGCTGATTGCTCTCCAGGAGCGCGATGAGGACACGGGGGACAGCACAGGCCGTGGCATTCACCTGGAAGAGGTACCTGCTCAGACCCAGGCACCAGTCGGTCCAGCCTGGGGAGGGGCTGAGGTGGTGGGTCTCGGGGAGGGGGGGCACTGGGGAGGGTGGGCGAAGGTGTGCGGGCTGACCGTGTGGGCGAACTGCAGCTCCCCAGCCTCCGTCTGGAACATGATGTGGAGACGGCGGCTCTGGAAGTCTGTGCAGTTGGAAGCACTGGTGACCTGGGCATGGGGGTGGGGCGGGCTGAGAGGATGGGCCGTGGGGGGCAGGGTCATCCTCTTTCCCACCCCACGGCCCCACTGGGGTGGGCTGGACGGTGGGGGCTCACCTCGCCAAAGCGGCCACGGCCTGGCATCCAGGCCTCAATGTCGAACTTGCGGTAGGCGGGCAGGCCCAGTTCCTGAGTGGGCATGTCCAGGACCCTGCGCCCAGGAGGAAGACATGGTGAAGGGCAGCGGGTGAGAGGTGTTGGAGGAGGAGGAGTGAGGGGGAGGAAGAGGAGGAAATGGAGGCGATGGAGAAGGAGGTGGCCAAAAAGAGGAAAATGGGAGATAAAGAGATGATAGTGGCAAAGGGGGAGGTGAGGCAGGAGGTGGTGATGGAGAGGCGGGTATGAGGAGGGGGAGGCAGAGAAGAGGTTGATGGAGGTGGGGAGGAAGGGCACATGGTGGAGTATCCGGGCTGTTCACCACTGCCTTTCTTCCTTCTATAACAAGTGTGCCCCCAGGATTTTGTAATGGGTCACCCAGAAAAAAATCCTCATTTCTCAGCCTGTCTTTAAAGCTACGTGTGACTGATGGTGAGAGAGGAGGGACTTGCGACGTCCAGTCATCCCTTAAAGGGAAGGGGTGTGCTCCCCCCACTTCCCCTTCCCACTGGATGGTGAAAAGCCATCTTGGACCAGACAGCTGAGGCAGCACGCTAGGGACCGGGAGCAACAGGAGGGAAGGGGCCTGGTCTTGACGCTGGAGTACGCTGTGCCGCATACACTGCCATTATAACCTCACACAGCATTTTACAGATTGACAGGGTTATATAAGGAATGTCTGTCTACCCAACACAGGCAAAAGACGTCAGAGGGAGAGGAGGTGGTGAGGATTTGCAAGATGGGAGAGCACTTAGCCAACCTTCACTCCTTCCCGCCTCCCTCCCCATCACCACCCACCTCAGCCTCCACCCCAACCCCTCTCCACACCGGAAGTGCAAGCCCAGCTCTGTCAATATCTCCATCTGAAGGGACAGGAACTCCTCCAGCAGCTGTGAGCTCTGCTCCAGCCCAGGGCCTGTCACCCCAAACATCTCCACCTGGGGCAGGACGAGGGCACAGGAGTCAGAAGGCCCTAGGCTGCTGGGGTGACCACCCCCTCCGTAGTCCTAGCTACACTGACCTTGGTGAAGTGGTGCACTCGATACAGCCCCCACGGCTCCTTCCCTGTGTCTGTTTCCGCCCGGTAGCAGGTACTAGAACAGACCATCCTGCGGGGATGGGGTAGGTGGGGTCAGTGAGGGGAGAGGGAATGTCACAAGTGGGGACAAGGTCTAAAGGAACTGGGCATCACCTGATTGGCAGGTCCCTGAAGGCCACAGAGTGGTCCATGAAGTAGCCTGGGGACAAGCAGAGGGAGACAAGATGGGTCAGCCAGGGCCATCATCCATCCACAGGAAACCTTTGTGAGAATTAGAAAAGGTATCCCCTCTGGTGGACACACCTCATGTCAGGATATATGGCTGGATCCTCACTGTACTGTTGTGCAGTAAACAACCTACACAACTGTACATGTTGGCCCTGGGGTCGCTGAGCTATCCTGGGCAGGGAGCTGTCATCTCCCAGGATGCTCTGGCTGTCCCCTTCCAATCCATCCTGCTCTGCAGACACTGGAGGTATCCTCACCCGGGTCTTGCCCCCAGGTAGGCACTCACCTGCAAGCCCTACTTCTGCTGTCCCGGCCAGGTTGAGGTCCTCAAAGCGGGAGGGGTCGATGTTATAAATTTGGGATGGGTTGGCATTTGGTGTCATCCCACAGCCTTCCTGGGGAAGAGGCCAGGCCACAGAGGTCAGAGGGCAGGTAACTTTGGTGGCCCCCATTTTGCAGTCACAACCCCTGCTCCTCCCCTGGAAGCCTCTGGAATCACCCTAGGCTCCCTATTATGGCCTGACCCCCTCAACCCAGCCCCAGGGCAGTTTCCTAAGGGAAGACAGCCTGGTGTCCCTGTGTGAGGCCCCCAGACTGGGGCCTGACAAACAGCGGGACGTGGGGAACAGAATCCTCACTCACAAACACGGCTCCTCGCAGAAGGTCTGGCACTGTCATGGGGGTGAAGCCCTGTGAGGAAGGAGGGAAGGGGTAAAGAAAACAGCCAGGACCCCCACCGGATCCCAAGCTCAGGCCTGAAGAAAGGATGCTGGCTCCCCCTTGTCACTCCAAAGTCCATTTCACTTCCCAGGAAATTGAGGCAGGCCCAAGTAGTGGGCTTGAAGCTGGCCCCAGAGTCCTGGTGTCCCTGTCACTGGGGCCCTCTCTGCTGGTTCTTCATGGTTTCCTCACTCACACATACTACAGGCAGCCAGAGGTGTAGATCCAAAGTATAGATCTGAACATGTCCCTCCCCTGCTGAAAGCTGCCTGTAGCTCCCCAGTGCCCTCAGGAAATGCCTGTGTCCCTCACCATGGACAATGTCACGTGCATCTGGCCCTTGTCCACCCCTCCAGTTTCAACAGATGCTGTATTTCCCCAACACTCCCTCTACACCGCAGGCAGACAGTGAGAGACGGTGGTTACAAACTCAGGCTCCAGGGCCAGCTCCACATACTAGCTGGGAGACCCTGGCTAGATACTCCCTTCTCCAGGCCTCAATGTCTCCATCCCTAAAAGAGGCAATAACAGCACTCAGCTCAGAAAATCGCCCTAAGAATTCAATATGCCAATAATACATGTAAAGCTCTGAAAACAGTGACTGGAGTGGAGGTCACCCCCTCCTCTCCACCTTGAGCCTTCAGAGCGCAGCTTCCATGCCACCCCCACCAGGCAGCCCTCCAATCCTGGCCCATACCCGGCGGATGAGCTTGTTGAGTGTGAAGTTGACCAGGCCGTGCTGCAGGAGGGCCCCAGCCCCTCGCAGGTAATAGGAGCGGTGGCCAGACACATGGGACAGACGCCTGAGAGACAGGGGAAGACAGGGTAGGGCACGTGGGCCAGGACTGGTGGGGGGAGGGGAGACCCAAGCACCCCAGGGCAGAGGCCCAGCTGCCAGGCGAGGGGCCAGGCATCAAACATTCATGCCGGGCGAGGCCTTGGCAGTTCCATATCCCATGCAGAGCCCGGTGAGGCAGAGCCGGCAGCCAGCTGTTGGGGTGGGGGTGGGGGGCTGGGCAGTGGGGGCCAGGAGGGGGGCTCACTTCTGACGGATGATGTCGAGTTTCTCGGCTATTTCCAGGTGGCCCCGGGGTTGGAAAGAGAAAGCTGTATGTGGATGGAAAGCAACAGGGTAAGAGGGAGAGAGAGACAGGGAACAGGGACAGAGAGGAAGAGGATTAGAGAGACAAAGAAAGGAGAGAGAGTAGATACAGGGAGGTAGAGAGGGGAGAGGAAGAGACAGATACTTACAAGTGTGTGGTTGCACATGCCCATGAAACACACACACACACATACACAAAGACAAGTAAGAAAGCCTGATGAGGGGATGAGGTGAGGGGAGAGAGAATGAAAACTGAGAACTGCCTGCAGAGACAGCTAAAGCCCAGCCAGGCCGCCTCCTGCAGCACTAGGAGCTCTCTGGGCTCCAGCTTCTGTCCAGACCCCAGCCTGCACCCTTCCCCTCCCCTCCACCCCCCTGGCACCTGAGCTATGGCCCACCTGGCTTGTCTCCGACTACATGGAGCACTCGGGCCTGGCTCTCATCCCCGACGGGCTGCAGGGAGACAGTGGGCCGGGCGTCACCGCGAAGGTGGCACTAGGCGGGCTCCTGGCCTCCCCGGCCGCCCAGCACGGCACTCACCACATCTGGGTGGGTTTGGTTGGGCAGCCTCAGCGCCCGCAGGTAGAACTGCTCCTCAAGCTGGGCCTCCTTGGGGTACAGGAGCGTGAGCTGCTTCCGGATCTCCCGGCCGTGTGCCCGCAGACTCTGATATTGCGGGTCCTGGGAGTGGGGCAAGTGCGCTCAGCTCAGGAGAGAGTGGGTTCCCTCGGCCAGTTTGACCTTGATCCTGGCTACCACAGCCTTTGGGGTGGATGTTCACTGCTTCTTCTTTTGGCTCAACATACTGAATTTCCTTTTGGGAACCTCCCCTTATCACCATGTGGCATGTCCATGGGTATATGTCTCTGGCCTGGCCTCCTAGAACATTCCCTTGCCTTGGCCATCGTGATTGGCTCAAACACAGACAGAAGACCCAAGCCGAACTTATGTGAACGGTTCTTTCTGCACCAAACCCTGCCTGCCCTTCTCCCAATGGGAGAAAGCTGGTCTGGGAATAAGAAGAACCAAATATGAAGCTAGCACCTAGATCCAGCTGTACCTGAAGCCAGCATTTTTAGTTTCATGAATCAATAGAGCCTGTTGTTTTTTTCCTTAATCCTATTTGAGCTATGTTTTCTACCACATACAATGGAGAATTCATGACTGATATGGTATCCTCACTGCCCACCCCCCACTGGGACAGGATATCAACTCCCTGTAGTACCTGCTCCACTTGACTGTTGTCCTGATTCACCTGGTGGAAAAGAGAATGAAGGGTGATTAGGTTGATGAAGTTGGGGTGAGATGGGGGAGAAAAAGGAAGGATGAAAGGTCACGGCCAGGGGATCTGAATTCCTTGCTCTGCCAGTACCTGGCTAGACCCTCTTCCACTCTGTGCCTCAGTTTCTCTGTCAGCAAAGCTAACAGGAGATAAGATAATCACGCCTGCAGCTCCAAATATCCTGCCTGGCCCTGTGTAGAAGGCTCTCACTCATCCTATTTCTTCATCACTCCGTGAGGTTGGCATCACTGTGATCCCCGTTTTGTAGATGAGAAAACTGAGGCCGGGAAAGGTAAAGTCTGAGCAAGTATTTGGACGCCTGAGACTAAGGACCTCTGATACTTGGAACCTTCTACGGTCCTGAGTACCAGAGGGAATCAGACAGATCTGGGTTTGAATGTTGGGTGTCTACTGGCTGTGTGCCCTTAGGCAAACCTCTTCCTTTCTCTGAGCCTCAGTATCCCAGTCTGTGAAATGCGCTGATAATAGGAGCTCCCCAGCAGGGCTGCTGCATGGCTTCCCCGAGAAGATGAGCCAGTGCTCACTGAACATTCACTGTGATCAATTCTGTTGTTTTTGCCGCCTGCCCGCCTGTGATGTGTGTAGCCTAGGGCCTGGCAAGACACAGTAGGTCACTGGGAGGTGTAATTAGGGGGTGGGGGGAGGCCTTCGGGCAGAGTGGTGAAAAGCAGCCCAAATGTCTGGGTGCAAACCCCACCTCTCCTACTTCCCAGCTGTGAGACTTAGGCATGTTTTAACGTCCTGAGGCCTCAGTTTCCTCGGCTGTAGATCCGGGTCGGTACTGTTCCTTACAGAGCTGTGAGCCTGAGAGTAAGGAGGGCACCTGGAACAGCACCTGGCACACAGTGACGGCTGTATAAACGTCTGAGGGGATGAGGACGATTGTCTGTCAGCCCTCTGTGGCAAAAGCAGTTGGCTGTCCAACTCCAGACCGTCTGCCCTCTTTCCTCCTTCTAACCTAAGACCTCTGACTCAGTTCACCCTCCTGTATTTCAGGGAACACGGGCCCTGCCTCCTGCCCTTGACTGGTGTGGGTGTGGGGTGTCTGAGCCCATGAGACATGAGGGGACTGTGCTGGATGCCTCAGGAAAGGTCTCCCTGCTCTTGGAAAAGGCACTCAAGCTGAATAAGTTTCCTTTTCTGTCTCCAGCAGTCATGCCAAGAGATGGCGAACCACAGCAGCCACCTTAGAACTGCAAGAGGGGAAACAGGTCAGCACAGTGAAGTCCCAGGTGGAGACAGAGGGAAAGAACCAGGGCTGGGGATGCTGGAGGGGACCCTGAATGGCTTGTTTTGTGAGATAATAAGCGTCCCCATCCTTCAAATTCCTGAAATTGGGTTTCCTGTTACCTGCAGCCAGGGGCATCCCACCGCCAACCCCTCCCACCCCAGGACCCCTGTTCACCAGCAAGGCCCGCACTGCCTCAGTCACAGCCCCCTTCTCCTCCTCCAGGCTCCGGATCTGCTCCCGCAGCTGCCTCAGCTCCTGCCACGTAGAGATCTGGGGGTAGACACCAGAGGAAAGGTATGAGGTGGCCACTGTCCCCTACATCTTCTGGCTGGATCCTCACCCTACTGCCCCCTACTACTATTATTACTATTCACTGCCTTATTTTCAACCAGCCACCAGAGGCCACCTGGAACATAATATAGACGCTCCCTAAATATCTGTTCAGTAGAACATTCATTCATTAAATAACACAATTTACCTGCCTGCTACCTGTGGGGTAGGTGCAGAACTCCACCTCTCACTCTCCAAAGGCAAGAGGCCCCCCTCACCTCTGATTCACATGCCTGTTCCCCGTTTTCCTTTGTGGCCTTAGGGTACGCCTGGCATGAGGTTGAAGGACATAGGACATTGGCAGATCCTAGCGCAGAATGGGTACCCAGCAAACTTTATGGAACAGGAGCATTATGGGTTTCTAGACACTACGGCCTTAGCACTCCGTGGATAACGGGCACGTACATGGGTGTCAAGGACAACGCATTGGTAAACCTGGGAAGGAGCAAAAATTCCTGCGGTAAGACCGCCCCCTGCTGAAGAGTATCTTACAAGCCTACTCTGTTGGTGAAGCAACCAGCCAATAGGCAAAGCTACCCGACCCCGCGACCGCCGGCCGGCGCAAGCGCACTCACGATAGCGGGCAGATCTTCTGCCCGTAGCTCCCCCTTCCGGTGCTCCAGGGCGCGCGCGGCCTCTTCCGGGTATGCGCACAACGGCTCCATGTCTAGCTGAGGGAGCGCGCTGTAGCCTTCGCGCGCGTGCTCGTACAGGAGGTTCCGGTCTCTTCTCTCCGTAGCGAAACTCCTCCTTGGGCTCTGGTTGCAGGTGCAGCCTCCCCGGAACTGCAGGCCTCGACCAGCCACCAGAAGACACAAGCGCCGCACTACGGATGCAGCCATCTTGGAAGGGGGACAAAGAGTTACGCACCCTTCGTCCCGCCCACTACGCGTTTAGACCAGTTGCAAAGCCGCTATTGTGCTCGGAAAGAGCCAATCAGACCCTGGAAGGGGGTGATCCCCTTCTATGCATTAAAAAAAAAAAAAAAAAAAGCCAGTTCAGTGAGAACAGTTGTTCGAGATTGACACTATACTTGCCCAATCGTCGCCTGTTCCCCGCCCCTTTAGTGTACGCGAGAGGCAGAACCAGCCAATCCCTGCCGGGATAATCCCCACACCCGGCTAGAGGCCCAATTCCGCGTGTCTACGGACCCTGCTGGGGTCGGTGAGGTCGACAGTGCTCTTGCCTTCTCTAAACTTTCCCCGGCCTCCCCTCAGTTTCCTTGTACCTCCTGTACGTGGGCGGGGGCGGTTGGGTTCCCGAGAGCCTACTTAGCGAGGCTAAACTTACAGAGGGACTTTCTGTAGGCAGCGTTAGGGGTTGTGGTGACGCGGTCAGGAAATTCCTTAGATGTAACCAGAAGGCTCCGAGAGCGGGATGGGGAGAATCTGGACCCTTCCCCAACGACAGCCGCTTTTCCCTCCTGCTCCTTTCTGAGTCTCTTACCCCTAACGCAGGGACGCTGCGGACGGCGGGATGTCATGGTCCGGCCTTCTCCGTGGCCTCAGCACGTCCCTAAATTATGGTAAGTGGAGGGCTTGGACGGCAGAGACGAGGCTGGGTGAGGGTTAACCTCCCCCCCCCACCGGACTTGTGTCCCTCTGCCATGGCCCCGAGGGAATCAGGGTTTTAAATCGGGAATGGATACACAGTGGGTTTTGGCGGAGCTGGGGTTGCAAGTGCAAGAGGTGGGAAGTAGTTTTATTGAGGGCTACTGTGCGTCAGGTGGGTATCAGGAGTTTGGGTAGGTTATATCTTCAGCAAATAATGTTAAATACTTCCTGTGGGTGAGACATCCAGGCAAGACGTTGGAGTCGTTCATTCAACTGATATTTTTCGAGAGCCTAGTACATGCCAGGCATTGCGTGGGACACTTTATGAACCTATTTTTTCCCCCACAAACATCAAATGCTTTTCATGGGCCATGCCCTTTGTGAAATATTCCACTCACTTAGTCACTCTGGAAACCTTTATCAAACATCTTCTTTTTGACACTCACCAAGGGTCACAGGGCTGGACAAGACAGACCTGCGCCCTGCTTGGGGGATCTGGGCTAGCTTGACATGCATATCTCATGGGAGCCTCACACAGGAGGGAGATGTGATTATGGTGCCCACCAGACAGATGAGGACACTGAGGCACTGAGACATGAACAGTCTTGCTCGAGGGCACACCACTAGGAAGACACTTCTAGGAACATCTCCTTCCCTTTGAGGATTCTGCTGTAACTTGAGGCATAAAGACACATGGAAATGGAGAGCAAAGCCAGGACCTGCCCTGGATATGGAGGGGAATGTGAAGTTTGGGTGGGAGAGGGCATCCGTGCTAGTGGCAGAGAGAGAGGATGCACCTCAAAGCCCAGCTCTCTGGGGGGAGGATATAGCTCAGTGGTAGAGCGCATGCTTAGCATGCACAAAGTTCTGGGTTTAATTCCCAGTACCTCCATTGAAAAAAGAAAGAAATCAAGGCCCTGGTCTGGGATCTCCACGGGGGTACAGCCCAGGGCTGTCTCAATCACCACTGTGCCTCCGTTTCTGGGGCCAGGACTCAGTAAGTGCTCCATGAATGTCTGGAAGAGAATTCAGTTATCTCTGAGCTTTCTTACATCCTACTTACTGTCCACAAGCAAGTGCTGTCGTCTGCCGTAGAAACCTATTCCGTCCCCTTTCCCCAACCAGCAGCCACACTGCTCTCCTTTTCTGTTGGTGTGTTTGTGGACACAGGCTAGAGCCAGGAGAGCAAGGAGGTGAGTGGGGAGATGAGGTCAGAGAAGTAAGGGGCGGACCCTGTGGGGCCTCATGGGCCCCTGGCTGGGGCAGGGGGTGGGCATGGGGATTTGGCTCTTGCCCTGACTGAGATGGAGCCACAGGAGGGCTCTGAGCAGGGGGGTGGGGGGTGTGTGATCTGACCCAGGTGTCCACAGGGCCCCTCTGGCTGCATGTGGGGAGCACACAGTAGGAGGAGGAAGGCTTGGGAGACGAGGGTGGACAGGACCAGGGTGGATCTAGTGGGGGAGCGGGGGAAGAAAAGAGGGATTCTGATCAGTTTTGAAGGTTCCGTTGACAGGATCTGCTCACGGGGATGGGAGTGGGGTGAGGTGCGATAGTAGGAGACCCAGGGATACCCCCTAGGGGCACTGTGGGGCGGCATGAGTTAATGCAGGTATGGTGCATAGAACAGTACAGCGCGCAGTGTGAGCCTGTTTGTGTTTATTATGTTTAAATAACATTAAAATAAATAAATGTTCTCTGCAGAATAAAATGAGTTAATCCATGTAAAATGCTTAAAATAGAACCTGACACGTGAGGGAACTGTTATTACTCTTACCCGTGAGTACCGCTAGATGTACACACATGCATCCTCGCGATGTGCCTGCACCGGTCCGCAGAACACCAAAACGGAGTGGCTGATGCTATTATCTATTCACTGGGATAACGGACCCCACTCTGCTCTCCGGTTGTGTCTCTCCAGGACTAGCCCTGGTCCCCCAGACCTGGGCCACGCGCCCCATGGCCACCCTGAACCAGATACACCGCAAGGGGCCTCCGAAGTTTCCTCCTCGGAAATTGGGCCCCACGGAGGGCCGTCCGCAGCTGAAGGGCGTGGTCCTGCGCACTTTCATCCGCAAGCCCAAGAAGCCCAACTCGGCCAACCGCAAGTGCTGCCGCGTGCGGCTCAGCACGGGCCGTGAGGCCGTCTGCTTCATCCCGGGAGAGGGCCACAACCTGCAGGAGCACCACGTCGTGCTGGTGCAGGGCGGCCGCACGCAGGACCTGCCCGGCGTCAAGCTCACTATCGTGCGCGGCAAGTACGACTGCGGCCACGTGCAGAAGAAGAAGTGACTGCGAGGGACACGGCGGGTGGGTGTTCACGCAGAACGGCAGCATCCTCGGGGAGCTGGCCCAGCTCTAGAAGTAGCTGGTCCTGGCTCAAACCTCGGCCACCTCTTCCGTCAGAGCCACCCTTAACCCCATAGTAGTCTTGGGTGTGAATCAGAAAAAGGCGCCCCTCTCCCAACACCCTTGGACAAGACGCTTTATTGCCATCTGCTGGCGAGGGGTTCTAATAAACAGACCACCCCCATGGTTGCGACTGGACCCTCCTTGTATGGTATTCGTTCTCCGTGTGGTCTTGGCAACTGACATCCCCTCTGGCCTCAGTTTCCTCCTCCAGGAAAAACAGTCCCACCTGCAGTATCCCCTTTGTTGAATTTGATGAAGAGTAAACTAGACGCTTTATGTGCATTAACACGTGCGATGGCTACTCTGTTCAGGTGGGCAGCACCGAGGCCCAGTTCCCCTTCCTGCAGGTGGAGGGAGGGCCTGGGCAAGAAGGCCCCGCTGTCAGGCTTCCTCATCAGAAAAGTGGCAGTAATTGTAATGCTGGCAAGGAAAGGGTGTTGAAAGGATTGGATGGGGTGTGTGACTCTTCTCCGTTATTCTCAGACACACACACTTGGCTTCAAATCCTGACTCCACCTCTTCGTTGTTCTATGACTCTGGGTATATTTGTTCCCCGTTCAGGCTGCAGTTTCCTACCTTGGAAAATGGGACTGAGGGTAATGCTGACCTCACGCCATCCCCTGCTTGGCCATGTTAGATTTTTAAGGTTTGGGAGCTGTGCTATTATCACCAGGCCCTGGAACCCAATTGTGGTACAAGTCCGGCCTCCCCTACTTACTGGCCATGGGACCCAGGGGCTGATGGGCAGTGCTGGGGGAGGTTGTGCGGCCCTGCAGCTGAACCCCAAAGCAACAGAGTTCCCTTTGATGCCCCTGTTGGTCCCCTCAAGGACAGATTGCCCCGATTGACCTCTGCACCCTGCCAGCAATCGCCTTACCCCCAAAACATGCTGACGAGTGACTGGCCCAGACTGTCGGCAGCTTTCCCCCTCTATTAGAAATCCTGGTCTGGCCTTTGTTTTTGACTCAGTCTATCAACTGATATCCACACATGAGAAAAAATGTGCAGGTAAAGTACAGGTCTCTAAATTATTCTTTGATGCCCCCTGCAGCCCCACCCCCAGAAGCTGGGGAAGCAGTGGCCAGCTGGGTTTGATCCTTGGTTTCTTGAACAGCATGTGGGTCACTATGCTGAAGCAGCAGAGAGTGGGGTTCCCTGGAGGTGTGCCAGCAACAGTCCACGTGGGACCGCCACTGTCCCCTGGCATCCTCTGGATCCTGGCTGCAAAGCTGCACTTGATTGACATCAGTGACTGGCAGGTGGCAGCATGTCCCCAGAGGCCAGATCAGGCTGGTTAGCTAGGACAGGCGGATCCTGACCTTGACGCTGGAGTGGGTCACGAGGGCGCCGTAGTGTCCCACCCAGGATCGCGTGTCTCTCCCATACTGCTCAAAAGACACATAGCGGATTCCCTTGCCGAAGTTGGTGAAGACGTGGGAGACCTGGGTCGGGAAGGAGAGCAAGAGGCTGAGGTCCTGAGGGCTCCTCGACAGATACTCCCCAACACCGAGTAAGTGGTACCCGGCTCTACTCTGGGTACGGGGGATACAGCAGTGAAGAAAGCAGCAAAAAGGTCCTGCCTTGGTGAAGCTGACCATCTAGTAGGAGACTCGGACCCTGAAAACAGATGGGGGAAGGGCAGAGGGAAGTCTGCAGGAGGGTGGGGTTGTACAGTAAGAGCTGCACCGAGATAACATCTGAGCAGAGACTTGGAGTGGGGGAGCCTTTTGGGGATCTGGAGGAAAAGTGTTCAGGGAGATAAACAGTGCAAAGGTCCCGTGGTGACAGTGTGCCTGGAGCAGGGTGAGGGGAGAAGTAGGAGATGGGGTCTGGGAGGTAAGGGGCAGATCATGTGGGGCCCTTTGGGCCATGGAAGGGCTTTGACTTCCGGGTTTTTTATCTTTTGCAATTATTTTTAATTGAGAGAGAGAAAATTCACCTCACTGTAAAATGTATCACTTAAAACTACAATTCAGTGGGTTTTTTGGTATTTTTGAAATGTTATGCAACCATCACCACTGTCTAATTCTGGAACATTGTCATCACCCCAGAAGAAAACCTTGAATCCATTAGCTGTCACTTCCAATTCCTCCCTCCCCTCTCCCCTGGCAACCACTAATCTGTCTGCTTTCTGTCTTTATGGCTTTGCTTATTCTGGACTTTTCATATAGGTGGAATCATACAATATGTGGCTTTTGTGTATGGCCTCTTTCCACTTAGCACAGTGTTTCCAAGCCTCACTAGTGTTGCAGCGTGAATCTGTACTTCCATCCTTTTGACAGCGGCAGGACGGGACATTGGCTTTTGCTCTGAGATGTAGCCACGGGAGGGCTACAAGCAGGGGTGTGTGTGTCATCTGACTCACTTTTTAATGGGATCTTTCTAGATGCTGAGTCTGTGTGTTGGGCTGGGGGTGGGTGGGAGGAGATCAGAAGTGGAAACCGGAAGACCCCCCCCAAAAAAAGGTTACTTTGATAAATGAGGTATGATTATGGTGACAACTTATGCTCAAGACCCAGCCTGGGCTTGCTTTGGGCCCTGCACGCTTCAGTGTGACTTTGGGCGAGTCACCAAACCTCCCTGCTTTAGTTTCTTCGACTCAAGTAGGGGGATGGAACAGGGACTTAGATTTACCACTGCATTCCCAGCAACCAGAGCAAGGCTCAGCACACAGTAGGTGCTCAATAAATGTATGTTGAACAACTAGGCTGTTGGGCTAATGAAATGAATTAATGGGTGAAACTCTTGGGACAGGTCTGTAATAAGGGCTCAGTGATTGAACAGAATCTGAGCAGGGTGGGAGGTGGGTGTGCCTTGGGGCAGGTCAGGGGTGGTGTGGAAGAGGGTCTGGACCCACCTGGCGGCAGCCTCTCTCAGTCCACTGAAGGACTGGGTTGGGCGAGGCCGAAAACTTGACCACTTCGTTTTCGTACACATCCAGGAGGCGGACCCGGAGTCGGTAGATGCAGCCACAGTTCTCCCGGGCGCCCCACCTGCCAGGTGGTGGTGAGCCTTGATGCCCCCGCCACCTACTCAGGTCTCTCAGTGGGAGGGAGGGAGGCTGAGGGCTGGGCTTCCCCAAAAGGATGAGGTCAGGCCTGGGAACCTAGGGGAAGGAGCCTGGGTGCTCCTGGGTCAGATTCTGTAGGCTTTGGGTCAGGTGTGTGTTGTGGGAATACGACATCTGAGGAGGAACCACAACCTGGGGGAGGAGCCTGTGGGTGTGGGAATCTGGATGCTCTAGGGTGGCCACAGCTCTGGGGAGGAGCCAGAGCCCCACAGAAGAAACTGGATTTTCTGTGGAGGAACAAGATCTTGAAGGAAGCACCCAAACACTTTGGGAAACAACCTGGGTGCTCTTGAAAGGAGGGGGCTCATCGTGAGCCCACAGGCTCTGAAACTAGCCAGTGCCGCATCTCAACTCTCAGGGCACAATGCTCCCAACCTCTCTCAGGCCTTGGGTCTAGGGTCAGGGCTGAGTTGTCCTGGGAGAGGGGGATGCTTGTTTCAGACTTGAGTCAAGCCAGTCAGTGGCCCCTATGCCGACAACCCTGGGGCCTGCTGCAAAGAAGGTGGGGAAGAGAGCAGAGTGGGGACTCTGGGCTCACCAAGGCGCCGCCCCTCCCTGGCTCTGCTACTGTGAGATCATCACTTTCCCTGCTCTCAGCCTCACTATGAAGGGGGCACAGTAGCAATGCCAGCCAGCCTGTGGGGTTGGTGGGGACATGAAATGAACCCCTTCTGCTGAACTGCTGCTACCACCGTTGATGCTTGGGGGCAGGTCGCCATTCTCCACTTACCAGTCGGCCACACAGATCTCTATCTGGGCGCTGTCCAGCAGTTCCTGCCACATCCCCTCCATCACCAAGTCCACAAGCTGCCTCTTGAAGCACCATCTGGGAAGGACGGATGGTGGGAGGAGGCAGGGCGGCAGAGTCCCATATTTCAAGTCACAGCCCAGAAATCACCTCCTCCCAGAAGCCTCCCCTGATCACCTTGTCTAAAGCAGCCCCTCAGGGTTGCTCTACCAGACAAGATGTATGATGAGCTGGGCATCCCCACTGGCCTCTCAGATCCTCTCCACCATTCTCCACCCTGCTCTGGGCTCCAGAAAGGTGACCGTATGCAGGCCTGCCCCTAATATGTGGGGACCGGGACATGAGTACAAACGGAGGGCCACACACTAGACATCTGAGCAGGGAACTCTGGGGTCTCTGACAACAAGTTTGCATTGCCTGTGTGGGCAGGTCTCCCTCACCCTCTGCTTCCTGTTGGGTCAGCCAATGAGAAGCTCCAGCAGGAGATGGAAGAAGAAGAATGTGAGATCAGGACATTTATTCTGCTGGCTCCCTCCCAAGGGAATCATCAGGGAACTGTTGTGTCTCTCAACAAAAAGGCACAACCCCATAGTGCCCTCTCCTCACAGCTTTCTCTGTCTTCACGTTTCAGTAACTGTTTCCTCCTCTTACCCCTGCCAAGCCTAGGATGGTAATGTCCCTTCCCCATACTGTTACTAGCCTGGTCCTGCAGTATCTCGTGTTCTGCCTACACCTTTGTAAAGAGTCCATCTCCTCTAATCTCAATGTGCCATTATAACAGAAATAGTGTTTTTTCAGAAGAACTGATAAACTGACTAGAACAGAACAGAGTGCACAAGGACAGATAGACCAACGTATATATGGGAACATCATAAATTAATAAATGTGGCACTGCCATTCCATGAGGAAGGGATGGATTCTTTAGTAGATAGTGTTGGGAAAATTGGCTCAATATATTGGGGGAGGAGGGGAACTGGATCCTTACTGAACATCACATTCAAAGGTAGATTAAAGCTCTAAATGTGAAAGATTAAACTACGAGTTGACTAGAAGAGAGTATATAGGAGAATACTGTTAGGATCTAAGGGTAGGGAAGGATTTTTTAAACAGCATTTCAAAAATGAATTCTAAAGCAAAAAGTTGAATTTGATCACATGGAAAATAACATAACACCAGGGACACAGTCAAGACGTGCCACAGTCAGATAGTAGACGGGGAGATTTTGGCAATGTCCAGGATGGACAGGGCACTGACATCTAGAATATACAAGGAATTCTTGTGTATCGATGAGAATAAGAGCTCAACCTTAATAGAAAATATGAACAGGCAATTTACAAAAGAGGGAAATGAAAAAGCTAACAAACACATGAAGAGATGCTTAATTATTAGTAAACTGAAACATGCAAATTAAAATAGCAACAAGATATCTATTACCTCACGCCAAACACACTGGTAACTACTAGAAAGCTGGATAATGCCACATGAGAATAATTGACTGTGGGGGGAGGGGACAAGGAAAATGGGCATGGGGTATGAGGATTAAAGAATCAACCGATCATTCAGACTGTTTTGCTATCTTCATAGCATTTATCATAACCAGCTCTAAAGTCAGATCACCTGGGTTCAAATCCCAGTTCCACCATTTACTAGATGTTAGTTACCCTCTGTGCCTCAATTTCCTATTAAAAGGTGTAGATAATAATAGTATTTGTGTTATACGGTTGTTGTCAGGATTAAAGGAATTATATGTAAAGCACTGGCATACAGTAAGCCCTCTAAATGTTTGCTATGTTGTTGTTTTTATTTTACTGTTAACCCTACATCTAAAAGGGAAATAAAAAAGAGCAGGTTCCTGATCTTCCTAAATTTTTCTTGTATCTCTGGCATATAAAACAGTGACTGGTACCTGGCAGGTCCTCAGCAAATATTAGTTGATTGACTGACTGAGTAAATGAATGAGGATAGAAGAGGGGGAAGGTGGGTGAGGGTGAAGACGGTGGCGTAGGGTCCCCTTTCTTACTCGTGGCCCTTGCCCCAGCGATCAAGAGCCACTCACTCGAAAGAAGTCACGAAGCAGGTCTGGGAAGGAGCGCCGGGCACCAGTGTTAGGTTCTTTTCCACCGCCCAGCCATTTCCGCCATGCTCCACCTCCCAGCCTCTGAAGCCCTCTGTGGAATATAACAGAGTTGAACACAAGGGATTCACCTGCCAGCTCGCCCAGCAGAGATCCCGCCACCACCTAATCTGTCCTGCCCCCAGTTCCTCCCATTTAGCAGCCTGCATTTTTGGTCCCACCCAACGACCGTGTCACTCAGGCCTGCCTATGTACTCAGCTTCTCCTCAGCTTCACTCAGCCCCGTTCCCGGTTCTCTTCCCTTAGTTCTCTGAAACTACTGGGCTTCAATTCTGGCCCCTCCCCGGGCTCCTTCCACCAAGGCCATACTCCCTCCTACCAAAGCCTCGGGGCTCCTCCCACCCTGGTCCCGCCGATTCACTCAGTTCCCCTCCTCACAGCCGCTCAAGGCAGCCTTATATTGCTAGGCAAGCCCCGCCCCCGCCATCACCCAATCGGCTTCCCTCAGCCCTCCCCTCGCTCCTCCCTTTAGCCACGCCCACGGAGTCTACAGCTGCTGCGAAAGTCATTCCTGCCATGGCTCTGCCACTTGGCTACCTCTGTTCTGTCCCGAGCATCCATTTCGACTCCCTCCACTGCCCACGGCCCCTTTCCTCCAAGTACCCCGGCCCCGCCCCTGTGTCCTCCGTCCTGGACACCTCCACTCACTCTGCCTCTCCTGGCCCCCTCGCTGCCCATCCTTTGGCTCTGGGCCCCGCCCCGCCCCCGCCCCGTGCGGTTAGGCCCCGCCCCAGCACCCACGCTCTCCACACGAATTGAAGATGAGGTTGCGGCCGAGGGGCGCACGGAGGCAGTAGCGCGCCAGTGCGCAGAGCGGGAACTCCTCCTCGTCCTCGCTGTTGGGCGGGCAGCGCTGGGCCACCGCATAGAGTGCGCGGCCCTCCGCGCTGCGGTCGCGGGCCAGCTGTAGCAGCCACACGGTGGGCCCGTCCACCACGTCGCGCCAGGCGCGGCACACTGGGCGGCAGCGCGTCACTAACGCGCGCGGTGGCACGTGGCTCAGCACCTGTACGAGCAGCTCCGGGGGCAGCGCGTCCAAGGCTATGGGCGGGTCCGCGGGCAGCCGCTGTCGCGAAGGCAGGGCGCCCATCTCCCGCCGCCGGAGTCCTGCAGGTCGAGAGGGTTCGGCGGGTCAGGGCAGTCTGGCTTCCCTCCTCCTCTCCTCCCAGGACGCAAGTGCCCTGCGGCTTCACCGTGACCTCACCAGGCACACGAGCATCCAAGGGGACTGCCACGCCACGAAAATCTGGCATCTACTTCCTGCCACTTGGCTCCGGAGGCGACCGGCTTCTCTGCACCTTTCCCCCTGGCCTGATCACGACCTTACCAGGACTGCTAACCAGGGCCTCCATCCCTGGCCGGTGCACTTGTGTCAGGGTAAGCACTTTATATATGACTACATGCACACTGAAGACTTGCAAAAAAAAAAAAAAAAAAAAAAAAAAACCCACCCAGGAGGAAACCATTTCCACCGCATCCCCCAACCTGTCCCAACTCTCGGGCCTTTGGAATCCATGACGTGTCTTCAGCAAAATCTGTTTCCTCAACCTCTTCACTAAACATTCTTGTCACCTTCTTGCTTTTAACCAGAATCTAGCTCTCCTGTGGCCCTTCCAAGTGGGTAAATCTCCTTGCTCCATGGTGCTGCTTCCAGACCATTCTCCCTTCCTCCTCCCCCAAATTCCCAGCTATCAATTTCATTATCAGAGTAGATCATTTGCCACCTTGTGCATCATCTGCTGACCCAGATCGGTACTCCTCACTTCGCCATGATTTCAGCTCCAGGCTCACTACCACTCATTCTTAGTGATTTCCATATCCAGATGGGTGATCCTTCCTTCTGCCACCCGACTTCTCTGTTCCCTGACCTGCTGTGTGTCCTCTTGGCCCTTTCCTCCCATAGTCACAGCTACACCTGTCTCAACAACCACTGCCTCCTTTAGAGCCTCAATCTCAGGCTTCTCATTCTTCTCCCAACATGTCTTCTTTCCAGCTCTCTCCCTCCAGTGCCCTAGACCTCCCCCCACCAATCCTTCCAACCCACTATGACCTCCCCTTTGTCCCTACCTCTTTTTCACTGCCCCACACCCCCTGGAGTCCTCATTTCTTTCCTATCCAGCCTTAATTCCTTGGTTAATCATTAAAAACATTCTTTGCATACACTTGGCCTCCTCTGGCTTCCTCCTACACATGACTCTGGTTAAAGCTAGCCCTCCACCTACCTGGGCCTGTTACCACACAATTTTGGGGGTTTTTTAGGGGGTGGGTGGGGGTGGATTCGTTTTATTTATTTATTTTTATCGGCGGTACTGGGGATTGAACCCAGGATCTCGTGCATGTTAAACATGTGCTCTACCACTGAGCTATACCCTCCTCTTTGTACCTACACGGTATAAAGCAGCTAAAAACAACACAACTCCACTGGCTGGTCTCAATTCAAGTTTGTGAACTTCACCCTCAAACATGCCGCTAACGCTGCCTGTCAATCAGATTACATTTCTCTTAACTACTTGCTCTTCCTCTCTGTAGATAACAACTTCACCCTTCTTCTCTGTCCTCTAATACATCACATCTCTTTCCACCTCTTCGCTCTCCCTCTTGCTTCTTATTTTGCAGAAAAAATAAAACTGATGAGAGGTGAACTTCTCCCCACTGCCCCATCTACCACCTCTGTGCCCCGTGCTTTCTTTCCCATTGTGACTGCTCCCACCCGTCCTGCCCACCCTTGGCAATGGTCTCATAGTTCTCCACTCCCTCCGCGGCACCGTCAGTGTCCCCTGATCATCCTCCAGCCTCACAGAGCCATCTCTCATCTGAAAACAAAAGAAAATTTTCTTGACTCCGCTCCCCACCTCCAGCTATGGCCCCATCTCTTCGCTCTTCTTTATAGTAAAACTTCTCAAAAAAGTTGTCTACACTCACTGCCTCCATATTTTCTACTCCCGTTCTCCCTTAAATCTTCTCTAATCAGGCTTTGCTTCCCTTCCCCATCCAGAAATGTCAAGGTCACCAATGATCCCCTCCCTCCCCCTACAACCACCTCCTCCACCTCTGCTCAGTGCTGAGCCAACAGCCACTGTTCAGTCCTCTGTCAGTAGCACCTGACACAGCGGGGTGACCCCCTCTTCACTTGGCTCTGGGCCACCACACTCCTCTGGAGCACTCCCATCTGCCTGATGGCTCCTAGTCAGGCTCCTCAGCTGTTCCTTTTACCTCCCTCTGATGTCACAGTGTCAGGGATCAGTCTTCGAACCTCCCCTATTCTCCATCCATACTCCCTCCCTTGGGGATCTCGTCCACTCTTATCACCTCTCATCTGGACCCTCATTGTCTCCCTGCTCCATTCCCCAGTTATCTATTCCCCACTAGCAGCCAGGTCAGGTGTGAACACCTGAGTCAGGTGCTGTCCCTGCCGTGCTGAGCTCTCCTGTGGCTCCACCTCACTCAGGGTCAGGGCAGGGTCCTCACTGCAGCCAACAAGCCCCATACAGTCTGTGCTCATCACCTCCTTGCCCTCTTCTCTCCCTCACTCACTCTGCCCCAGCAACACCAGTCTCCATACCTCAGGGCCTTTGCACAGGCTATTTCCTCCACCTGGATCCAGAGAATTTCTTTGCTCACCTCCATACTTCCCTTCAAATTTTTACTCAAAGTGTCAACTTCTCCCTGAGACTTTCCCTGGTCACCTTATTTACAATATCAGGGCCTCATGATCATCCCCTACTCCTCCTTCCCTCTTTCCTTACTATATTCTTCTCTAAAACTCCTATTATCTTCTTACATACTTCCCCCCACAGAAATATCTATAATTACCTAAGTAAATCTTCCTTATTGTCTGTCCCCCAACCACACAGTAATCACCAAGAGGGAAGAATTGTTGTTGCTTCTGCATATGGCGCACTACAGTGTCCACACCAGTGCCTGACCCATAGTAAGTGTTCAATAAAGAGATGCTAAGTGAACAAACTCGAATGCATCACCACGACAGAAACCTGCTGCACAGATGAAGAAATCGAGGCATGGGAAGGGGAAACACCTTTACTTAACAAGAACTCAGGGATTAGTTCAAGACCTAGTGAGAAACTTATTTCATTTTCCCATCCAGCAGCAACAGCCTAAGTAGGGGAAGTTTTTGTGCCTGGAGCCAGCCAGCCTGGGTTCAGGTCCCTGCTGTGTCTCTTGCTAGTCATATGACCAAGGGCAAGTCATTTGATCTCTCTCTGCCTCAGTTTCCTCTTCTGAAAATGAAGATGTTAACCATACCTACTTCACAGGGAGATGAAACAAGGTAATATTTGTAAAGCACTTAAGAAAAACCACTGGTGTCTCATAAATAAAAGTGGTATTAATATAAAATTAGACACTAAATCATGTTAGTTGCTATTATTATTATACATCATAAAAAGATCACGAGCAACCATTTAGCTATGATATTTTATCTGGTGACATTTATTGAGTCCTTACTAAACCGCTGTGCTGAGCATTTAAGCTGATCATCGCACTGATTCCCATCAATGTGTTTTAATGGAGCAAACATCCTCCAAGGCTGCCCTGGGTTAAGAGGCTTCAATGATCTAATGCTTGCTATGCTATCTAATGCCAGTAAGTGCTTGGTTCATGCCAGCTGTTACTATTTTTAAACAAATTGATTAAGGTCTTGTTAAGAATTAAGCACGAATCAGGCAAGTGATCTATGGATATGATAAAAAATTTGACTCCCTGTTGACCCTACTACAGAGGACTGAAGTTGTAGAGACAGGCTTTAGAGACCAGGTGTGCTTTGCCCCAGGAGGTTGTTAGTTGCATTAATAATTAGCTGTGATTTACAAGCAAGCTCGCCAGCTTGCCAGGCATGGATGTGACACTCACCAGAGTGTAGTCCCCTGGGTTGGCTCTCCTTGGGAATGTGCCGGTCACTGGTGAACAGGGGATCTCCGGAGCTGGGGGGTGGTCCCCTCACACAGTGAAGGCAGCCAGACTTCACTGAGGAGCAAGGACCTTTAAGTGATGTACCGATGAGCCCTGGGTATACAAAGCATTTATTTGCGATGCTCTGCTGAGGGCCATGAGGTGCCTTGTAGCCACCATGTCCACATGGCTGAATGCCAACTACTGGCTGGGTCAGACTGGAACACAGACGGCATGGCACTGCCTGCTGCCAGGGTGTCTGGGAGGGTGTGTGTGTTTGGAGGCTATTGTATTTATTGGTTGTCACAGTGACTGGGAGATGCTACTGGTATTCAATTCCAGGGACCCATGATGCATGGCAGACCGTATCTTCCCAAAATGGCTAGAACAACATATCCAACTGACATGCTCTTCTGGGACTTGACCATTCTCCATTAAGTGGAGTCCATACCTCTCTCTTTGACATAGGCAGGCTTTTGGGACTGCTTCACCTCTCAGAGCACCGCAGAAGTGACATCAGTAAGGGATTTCGGAGGCTGGGTCATCAAAAAGGATACAGCCTCTGCCTGACTCTATGGGGATGCAGGAGCCCCCACTTCAGTGCTGTGCTTCTAAACGTTTGACAACTGGCTCTCCAGGGGAAAAAAGGAAAAGAATCTGAGTTTGCAGCATTTGCTGATTTCTGTGGTGTAAATACACCTACAACGGCTGAGAGCAAGCTACCAAAAGGACGACCCTGAACCTTGGAGCTGGAAAGAGCAGTCCACCATCTGCTCTCAGCAGCTGGTTGCGAGCCCACTCCAGGACACCACCGCCCGAGTCACCATGTAAGACTGGCTGCCCTGAAGTCATCACGGTGGAGAGACCACATGAAGGTAGAAATGCTTGGGGAGCCCCAGCTATGTGTCTCCCCATCTCAGGTGTGAGGTGGAGGAGCGAATGAGCCCTCCCCAACCACTGCCCATGGGCACCTGCACCGCATCCCCTGATGGCTCAGCTGAGCAGTTCTCAGCGGCTCTCGGTCTAACTCCTGGGGGCTCCCCCATTTCTCTATCTCCACGTGGTCTCTCCCGCTAGAGTACACTTTCCCCAGAGTAGTCATTCTTGATAAATAAAAAATAACATAATTTCATTTTTTTTGGAGGGGAGGAGTAATTAGGTTTTATGTATTTATTAATTTTAATGGAGGTTCTGGGGACTGAACCCAGGACCTCATGCATGCTAAGCACATGCTCTACCACTGAGCTATACACTCCCCCCTTACAATTTGAATTTTAACAACTGTATACATCTGTGCAACCATCACCACAACCAAGACAGGGGGCATTTCTGTCACTCTAAAAGGTTTACCCCTCTTCAGTCAACCTTCACCTGAACCCCAACCACTAATCTGCTTCCTGTCACTATAAATTTGAGTTTTCATTTTCAGAGTTTCATATAAATGGAATCATATAGTTATCAATTTACTGCCTCACAGCTCTAAGTTGTTAAATTGAAGTTTGATCCTTTAAGTCTTTCTTTTGCCTGCTGATAGGTTAAATTTTTCCAGTAGAGGGAGCCAGAGAGGCGTGGCAGAAGGAAGGGGGTTTGTTTCCAGCTTCCAGTCTTCGTTCCTGGCAGGCAGCTTCTCCCCACGCTCCCGGGGTGTGCCTGCCTCTCCAGTGGCTGGCATCCCTCAGCCAGCACCTTCCCCTGGCACCTGTCGCAGGGGATTTCCTAGCTGAGTGCCTCTAGTGAGGTACTCCCTTGTGAATGGCTTTCCCTCCGCATTCTAGAGGACCAATTTCTGGCAGGTTCCAGAGGGTGGATTTCCAGGAAGTTCCACAGGTGCGGCACCAAAGGGACTCCTTTACCCTTTAGTGAGCCATGTCCAAGTGTTCTCCAAACACATCAGGGTTTCTGGGACTGTCAAGGACAGCCTAGGACTGTCATCTTTCTCAAGTTCTCTCTCTTAGATCTTAGGGGTAGTGGCTGCTCCTTATATTTGCTATTTATATGTTCATTAGCTTTCTCTTTATTTCTTACTAGCTAATCCATCTAACTCTAATTCCCTGCTATGGTTACTAATTCTTTTTTTTTTTTTTTTTGGCCCTGCAAAAATATTCCCCTGAAAATTAACAAGGTTACAAAATTCGGATCAACCTTACTCCTTCTTTATCACAGTAAAAAATGTATGATTAATAATTCTGTATCTTAAACATCCTCCCTTCAAATTACTGATAGTTTCAATCTCCCGACTGGACCCTGATGGATGCATATGGTATGTGCTCCCTGTGTCTTCTTTCCTTCAGCATCTACACTGCGTGATTCATCCACATTGTCGCCTGGATCATCAAGAGTTCACTCGTTTTTATTGCTGAGTGGTATTCTGTTGAATAGATAAACCACAATCTGTTTACCCACTCACCGTGATGGACACTTGGGTTGTTTCCAGCTTGAGGCTATTATGAATAAAGCGTCGGTGAACATTCATGTACAAGTGTTTGCATGGATGTATGTTTTCATTTCTCATGAGGAAATACCTAGGAGTGGAAGTCTTGGATCACATGGTAAGTGTGTGTTTCACTTTACAAGAAAACAGCCAATCGTCTTCTCTGCAAGATTGTGCCATTTGCCTTCCCATCAATAACATACAAGAGTTGCAGTTGCCAGCACCTTGTACTGTTCGTCTTTTAAAATTTTAGACAGAGTGGCTTCCTTTTCATGCCTTTGGGAGAGTTCCCTCTACTGACATTCTCCCTTACTAATTTTAATTCTTTACTCTTGAACTATGGTGCCAGTGTTGTTTCTAACCTGCAACAAATGGTTAAGAAAAATCATTGATAAGACAAGCTTCTACATTCTTTGCTCTTTAGAATTATTTGCATGTGCGAAGATTCGGTGTGCCTTCCCCTTCAAGAAGGCAGACTGAGCTATTGATAACCAGGGCCTGTACTAGACTGTAAGAACCTTCAAGTAGATTTTTTTTTTTTTAAAGGGACTCTTTCTGGGTGAATGCAAGCCTGGTGATTAGAGAAAGGGCAGGATGTGAGTGGCCACCCATACCACACCCTGGCTGGCCTTGTAATAATAACAGCTGGTTCTGTGCTAGATGCTCTCAAAACAGAATCCCAGGAATTCCAAGTTCAAACGCCTACAAGAGACGGGCCATATCCTAAATGAGGCCGATTGGGTGGAAGGAAACAGGGAGAGGTGGAGCCTCGGGCAAACCGGAGAGAACAGCCCAGGCCAAGACCGCGGGCCCGTGCTTACTCGGGCTGATTAACTGCCAAGGAGGAAGGTGGGCCCAGTTTGGCCTCATTTTCCAGTTTGTCAAGAGACTGGAAATCTGCATTTTTCATATGCAGTCACCCAATTTTTAAATGTTAGCAATGCACTTAAAGAAAAAAAAATTAAAGCACAGTGTGGATCAGATGAGACAGATCTGCAGCCCCCAGGAACTGACGGAGGGTGGCCTTTTGTGGCTTCTGTCTTATCCCAGGTGATCTTCACACCATGAGGAAACTGAGGCCAAGAGAGGCAAAACCACTCACACGAGGTCACACAGCAGTCAGAAGTGGAGTGGCAGTGGGGATCTGGGCAGTCTGATCTCCCTCTCCAAGGGCATCCTCTCGATGTACAGCAAAGAAAGTAAAAAGCAAAGTCAACAGGAGGGACACCACCACCAAAAAAAGAAACGTCGATAAATTTCTGAAAGAGAAAGCAGACTGAAGTGGAGGGGCTAGGATAGAACCCAAGGTGGGGACAACAGAGCCTCAAGGACCCCCAGAGGCTCTGTGCCCAGAGTCAAGGGTAGAAGTACAGATTAGGAGTTGAGAGGGCAGAGTGAGGACAGAGGTCAGTCCATCTTTGAAAAATCAATGCCTATTTGCACCCTGCTCCCTCACTTTCCTCCCCGATGCTTTGCCACACAGATCTCTGGCTGCCCAACACACACAGGAAAAACAAAACTATACTGGATAATTGTTCTATGAAAAAATGGCATGGTGTGTCTGGGAGGTGTGCAGGCTTCGAGTGGTCCTGAGTATAGCCCTCCCCGCTCTGGCACCTGGGAGTGAGCTCCCGGCAAAGACTGGCTTCCTCCATGTCATCATGAACAAGTGCTGCCTCCCCAAAACACAAGGTTCTCAGTCACCCCTTCAACAGGACAAAGAGGCCAGAGGGAAAGCAGCACTATATTAATGGCAGCCCCAAATCTCATACCAGTTGCTTTAAAAAAAGTCACCCAGACCCTTGTTGGTTGGAAAATGTGATTGGACAAGCAAGGATCATTAGACGCTTGAAGGAAACTAGCAGCCTGAAAGAGAAGCATTAAGGTAAACGGGCAGAGCAAGAAGGAATTGACCCCAGAGGAAACAGAGACAACTCAGATGGCCAAAAGAACACAAAGGAAAAGAAAAACCCTAATTAGTACACTCAGGGCTGGCTTCAGGCTTCATGGACCTGTGACCTGGGCAGGCACACATGGTCCCACACTTAGAAGGGCTCCAAGCCTGTTTTAATGCTCTGCTGTCATCATCTTGAAATTCTTAATTGTTTTTAGGCAAGGGGCCTATATTTTCATTTTGCACTGAGCCCTGAAAATTATACAGCTGGTCCTGGGTACGCTTAGATTTGAGAAGAAATTGAAAACAAAACAAGAACAGGAGGTGGGGAGGAATAGTTCAGTGGTAGAGTGCATGCCCAGCATGTACAAGGTCCTGGGTTCAATCCCTAGTACCTCCATTAAAAATAAATAAATAAAAACCCAATTACCTCCTCCCACCAAAACCAAAACAAAACAAAACAAAAAAACAAAACAAGAGACTATAAAAGGAGGAATGTCTTCAAGAAGAAAAAAAAATTCCAAGAAATATATTGGATGGGTTAGAAACAGGAAAATCCTTCTTTTAAAAGGGAAAAAATAAAGCTATGAGAAATAAAGAAACAAAAAACTGTTTAAGAAAGTCATGGTCCAAACATGATATGCACTAAACTGTATCCATATTATGTCCATTTGACAAAGTATAAGGAATCTGTTTGACCTGGAGGCTAGAGGTATTTTTCTTACATTAGTCCTGTTTATTGGTTTTCATGGGAAAAAGACTTTTTGAGATATAATTGGCATATAACATCATGTAAGTTTAAAGTATACAATGTGTTGATTTGATACATCTATATATTGTAATATGATTACCACCCTAGCATTAGCTAACACTTCTATCATGTCACAGAATTATCATTTCTTTTTTTTCAAGAACTAATGCCTTTTAATTTAATGGTACCTTCCTCCCCTCCATTTCTCTTTTTTTTCCTTTTTTATTGAAGTATAGTTAGTTTACAATATTGCATCAATTCCTGGTGTATAGAATAATGTTTCAGTCATACATATATATATATCTACATATATTCCTTTTCACATTCTTTTTCATTATAGGTTGCTATGAGATATTGAATATACTTCCCTGTGCTATACAGTAGAAACTTGCTGTTTATCTATTTTATATAGTTAGTATCTGCAGATCTCGAACTCCCAGTTTATTCCTTCTTACCCCCTTTCCCTGCTAGTAGCCATAAGTTTGTTTTCTATGTCTGTGAGCCTGTTTCTGTTTTGTAAATAAGTGCATTTGTATCTTTTCATTTATTTTTGTGATGAGAACATTTAGGATCTGATCTCTTAGCATAAAGGCTGTCTTTTCAACAAATGGTGCTGGGAAATCTACATGCAAAAAGATGAATTTAGGCCTTTACGTCACACCATACACAGACATCAACTCAAAATGAATCACAGACCTAAATCTAAGCATTAGAACTATAAACATTTTAGAAGAAAATAGGAGAACATCTCATGATCTTGGGTTAGGCAAAGATTTCTTAGCTATAGCACCAAAAGTATGACTCATAAAATAAAAAAATGGATTAATTAAACATCATCAAAATTTAAAACTTTTGCACTTTTAAAGACACCATTAATAAAATGGAAAGACAAGCTTAGATTGGCAGCAAGTATTTGCAGATCATATATCTGATAAAGGACTTCTATCCAGAATATTAAAGAAAAAAACACTTAAAATTCAATAACAAGACTAACAAACCAATTAAAAAATGGACAAAAGCTTTGACTAGACATTTCACCAGAGAAGATATACAAATGATTGATAAGTACACAAAAAGATGCTCAACATCATTAGTCATTAAGGACATGCAAATTAAAATCGCAACAAGACACCATTTCATGGCCACTAGAATAGCTATTATTCAAAAGGTTGGAGAGGACACGGAGGAACTGGAATCCTCACGCGTTGCTGGTGGGAATGTAAAATGGTACAGCCACTTTGGAAAACAGGCTATTTCTTTACAAGTTGAACATTAAAAAAAAAGTTAAACAGAAACTTTCCATAAAATCCAGCAATTCTATTACTAGGCTACCTACCCAAGAGAAAAGAAAACATCCTTCCACACAAACACTTGACTGCAAAAGTGCATAGCAGCGTGATATACTTGGAAACAATCCAAATGCCCATCAGCGGCTGAGTGGATAAACACAATGTGGTACATCCATACGATGGAATACGGTTCAACAATAAAAGGAATGAAGCATTGTATATGCTACAATATGAATGACCCCCCCAAAACAGTATGCTAAGTGAAATCGCCAGACACAAAGGACCACATACTGTATGATGTATTCATAGGCAATATCCAGAAAAGGCATATCTCAAGATACAGAGAGATTAGTAGTTCCCTGGGACTGGGGATGGGTGTTAACAGGAATGACTACAAATAGGCAGAAGGGATATTTTGGAGGTGATAGAAATGCTCTAAAATTGGGGTGATGGCTGGACAACTCTGTAAACTCACGAAATCACTGAATTGTACCCTTAAAAGAGCTGAATTTTACGGTATGTAAATTACACCACAATAAAGCTGTCAAAAAAAAAAAAAACCCTCCAAAAACCCTGCAAACATTACAGTTAAAGCATGGAAGACTTAAATATGGTAACAGAACAGACTGTGGATGTAATCAACCTTGACAGTGTGAAAGCAAATGTACAGCTGACAAAAGATGGGAAATGAAAGGTGGGGGGCGGGGAGGGGGAGCTGAAACTTCTCTCACTTACTCAGTATCATGGGAATCCGAAGTTGCCAGAATAAAAAAATACAAGCGAAGCATAAAATTTAAAGCTACCAAGGCAAGTAAGAAATGATCTTTAAAAAGTACAATTATTAAAAAATCGATGGCGCACACACACAGTAGATTAAAGACCATCTTTCATGGCAGACAGTAACAGATGATACTGAATTTCCTTATTTCTCTATTATTTCACTGTCATCACACTCACAGTCACTCAGCGGCCTTCTGGGCCACATCATGGGTGAAGTAGGAGGCAAAGTTACTTCAATTTGGGGGATATTCTAGTTTAAACATCATGAACATCATGTATATTAAAGAATATACTTTAAAAAAAATCGACCAGCCAGTGCAATATCACCATAATTTACTTAAAATGCCATCAGTGAGAACTCCCACACGCTCCTAAGGGAAGTATAAATTAGTCTCACCACTTTGGAAACTAGTTGGGCTTTTTTTTAACTCAAGTTAGAACTGTGCCTTTGGCAGCAGGTAGGGGTATAGCTCAAGTGGTCGAGTGAGTGCAGGCACAAGGTCCTGGGTTCAATCCCCAGTACCTCCTCTAAAAATAAATAAACCTAATTACCTCCCCCTCCCCCTCTGCCAAAATAAAGTAATTAAAAAAGAAAAACAGAAATGTGCTTTTCTTATAACCCAACATCTCAGACCCCAGAGCCAGGACACACAGACTAGAATATTCACGACAGCTTTTCTCCTAAAAGCTCCAGCCTGGAAAGAATCTAGGTGCCCATCCGCTGTAGGTTGTATAAATAAATTAAAGCAGTCACAGAATGGAATGCCACGTAGCAATAAGAAGGATTTAACTACAAGTAAACACAACAGCCCTGAGGAAACTGAATCGGAGTTTTGGGTGAAAGATGCCAGTTATAACAAGTCACCTAGACTGAGTCCCAGGACAACCTGACATCCTGGGTTGCCAGGGGCAGTCCTTGTCTACATTTTGTGTTCCAGCATAATTAAGGTAATTATTAATAGTGACCCCTATTCCTTCCAAAATTTCCTAGTTTGGATGATAAGTTATATACTCATACCAGTGGTTCTACTCTTAGAAAGTTCATAAACAGGCTAAAATAATATTATCTACAAATGTACACAGGATACTAACACCATATTTAAAAAAAAAGCAAAGCAGGGACATGAGCATCAAAAAAGTCAGAATGCTGGTTCCTGCTGTGGGGAGGGAGAGGGCTATTAATCAGAGAAAGATCTGGGGGCTGGCAATGTTTTCCTTGCTGACCTGTGTGCTCGTGACATGCTTTATAATTATTTGTTAAACTGTACATATATTTTTCATGTACTTTTCTGTATGATTGTTATATCTCGCAATTTAAAAATTCTTAATGCTATCAATGAACACCACGATTATTTAAGTCCAAGACGGAAATAGTCTGACGGCATCTTAATGCAACTAATAATTCAAACTTATCAACGCTTTCTTTGTGTAAGGTGCCCTGGAAGATCCTCTGTGTGCATCATCTCATTCCCTGGAGGCAGTGTTGACATTTCTGGGGCATCACAAGGCTGGCAAGGGACATTGGTCTGGGGAACTGCTGGTGACAGCCTGTGGAGGAGGTGGCACTGGGGAGAGGTGACACATTGCCAGTTCTACATCAGTCAGCCTGGGATAGCCCCAGCCCCCCTAACTCCAACTTCTTCATGAACTTGGGCAAATGGCTTTCCGTCTCTGAGCATAGATTTCCCCTCCAGAAAAGGAGAAGTGCGCAGGTCCACGTTTCCTCTCCACAATCCCCAAATCCAAAAGCTCTGAAAACCAAGTCTTTCCCAGACCTGTTTGGTGGTGGAGCTGACTGGAGCTGATGTAACGTTTTGTTTATCCCACTGGGTATGAACATGCATTTCACTGAAGAAATATCCGTGTGTCTGATTACACGATGCTCCCTAGCCCACTAGGGGGTCTCATGTAATGTACAGGATGGGTTCCCTAGGGCTTGCCTCATATTCAAAAAGTCTGGACTCCCAAACGCATCAGACGCCAAAAGTTTTAGCTAAGATACTGCAGACTTGTAACTCCCACCTCTCATGGTGATGGGGAAATGAAACACGATCAAGGCTTGGTCCTCAACAAGTGTTAGCTGTTACTGTGAACTTTGTGACAATGATTAGCAGTTAACATCCAGCTACAGGGAGTCTGTGCCCATACCTCCTTCGGTCAGAATTAAACAGCCACTGAAACCACGACTGCAGGAATGTGTGCCCAGGGCAGACGTGCTGCGGAAGTAATGGGATGAAACACAGTAGGACACAAAATTTCACCACTGGCCAGATCAGAGCCACTGGGCGAATTCAAAATAGGAAAAGAAAAGGCCAACTTCAAAATCTACCTCTAGACAAAAAGAGGTAGAAGGAAGGGCCCAGTAGCAGTTATGATGTTAAGAACAGTTATTCCCGGTGAGCAGACTATATAGTTAAGAAAAATCCTTCACAAAATATTAACAGCTACTGTTAACACACACTAACTGCTCTATGCCTGTGGGAAGTGTTGTACAAGATCTCACACAAGTCTTACCAGCAACCCCATGGGGTAGGCGCTGTTTTTCAGCTGGGGAAACTGAGGCTTGGAAAAGGGAAGCAACGAACCCAAGGTTACCCAGCAAGCAAATGGCAGACTGGGGATTTGAACCTTGGTGTGTTGGACTCCAGGGTTTGTGCCACGGTGCAAGTCTTCAACCTTAGTTTCTAAATTGTCTTAGTTTATTTTCCTCAGATTTTACCATAAAAATGTCACCATATAGAAAAGTTGAGAAAATAGTTTAAATGAGTGTATGTTCCATATGACACCTCTATAGGTCTACACTACCGCTTAACCTACCAAGAGAAATCCACTCTGCTCTCTAGTATTCAGTCCATGGACACTTTTCCCCATCATCCCAAGGTCTTCTGGAGCTGTTTCTTCCTAACAAAGTTGGGGCTTACACACTTCTGGGGGTGCTCATGTCTCTTTAAACACTTTTAATCTAAAACACTGCCCCTGCCTTTTCCATTTTTCTTAAAGAGATTATATTACTTTTTTAAAATCTTTTTTTGGTGGGGGGAGGTAGTTCGATTTCTATATTTATTTATTTTTTAATTTTTAACGGAGGTACTGGGGATTGAACCCAGGATCTCATAAGCAGATGCTCTACCACTGAGCTAGATCCTCCCCCCTGGAATTATATTACTTTTATCACAGGAAAAAAATTAGATAGACTCATTTCTATTTGATTTGTGAACTATATGTATAACTTGATTGGATTGAAAAATTAGCATTTAAAAAATATAAAACCTTTATTAAGAAATTTTTTTGGTGGGGGGAGGTAATTATGTCTATTTATTTTTAGAGGAGGTACCAGGGATTGAACCCAGGACCTCCTGCATGCTAAGCATGCACTCTACCACTTGAGCTATACCCTCCCCCCTTATTGAGACTATTTTTAAGCAGATTCCTCAGCCAGGCCTTACAAAAAGGGATCAGCAGATTATAATACATATATATATATATATATATATATATATATATATATATATATATATATATATATATATATATATATATATATATTTAATGGAACAAGAAACAAGTATACAAAAATTATTTTATGTTACAAAAGTGCCTACAGAAACGAAAAGGAATGTTGTGATCATATAGGAAGGACGGAAACTGTGGAAATGATGAAAGCTGTCTCCAACTATTTTTAGCAAAGGATTAACAGACATGGTCTAAAAGTTGATAAACTAAGACGTAACAATGGAAGAGTTTGCTTTAAAGATTTGCAACTACCAGTGGAATAAAAAGCAGAAAAAGGATTAAAATGATGCACCACGGATCACAAGTTACTTTTGCCATTTTTGAAGAGTAATTTAATTACGTAATTTTTAATTGGCTGCGTTAGGGGAGGCGCTGTTTAAAGAACTGTTGTATTTCATGCAAGTCTTTGTCCTATTTGTGTCTTATTCTTATGTTACTGGGACATTAAAAAAAGTGTTATTTCTTTTAAAAGTAGATTGGTAATACTGCAGTTTTCAAAATAGGGGGTAAAGAGCTGCTGTCTAATGTTGAAGGAACAAGATACGGAGCGGTAACAAATTTTACAGAACATTGCAAAAGTTAACTTAGAACAAAACTGAAATTGGCCGCTAAAAACATACTGTGCCCAAGTTGCTAAATTAAGAAACGGTGCCCTAAGATCTTCTGATTCACATATTTTTTTTTTTTCCTGCCAGCCAGAGGAAACAAAATCCAGAACTGGTAAAAAGGAATCTGGCCTTTCACCCGCTGCTGTGAACACGTGTTGATCGGGTACGTATTGGAGGGGGATTTATTAATGGTGGCCTCCACGCACCAGCAGCCGGGCGGAGAGGCGTGGGTGGGCTTTAGAAGATCAGTTTTACCAAAGCCCCTCCGTACGATCTGAGGCTTTCAAATGTTCATTTGTTTAACTATGGACTTAAAGGGGCAGAAGTTGGCTGGAGCAGCCTACGACTGGAGGAGGGCTGGCGAAGGGGCTCTGGGGCACAGGACTCCCGGGACATGCCCCTCCCGGCAGGGCATGGGGCGGAAATCGTTCCCGGGGCGCCCCAGCTGCGAGTGGGAACAGGGCGCGGGTCCGCCTGGGTCCCTACCTGTCCCGGCGCTCACCTGGAGGCCTACTTGGAGGCGGCAGCGGGCTAGGATCCTCTTCCCACCCTGCTCTGGGAGGCAGTCGGGGGGCTCCCCAGGATCCGCCCGGCCCAGGGAGCCCCGGGACGGGCGCTCTGGGCAGGCTGTCCTCTCCCGGGGGTGGTGGCTGAAGTCTGGCGCCGGGGGCGGGCGGCTGGGAGATCCGGCGGGCGGGCGGCAGCGCCGGGCCAGAGGCAGGGAGGGGCGGGGTCTGGGAGGCTGCAGGCGGCGGGGGGAGGGCCCAGCTGCCCAAGGCTGACGCGGAGGGGACCCAGCCCCCGAGCTCTGGGATCTGGGGCCCGCTCCTCGGAGAGTCTACGCTTTCTCCACGTAGTTACTTGCTGCTCAGGCGCCCCGCCTGGGTCAGGAGACCCACGTCCCCCGGTGCTCACCGCAGGCACCTCCAAAGGGCAAGTTCCACCTCCTGCCCTGGGACCGGTCCTAGCTGCCCCCTCCCCCCAAATCCCGTCATTCCTTCTTATTGCAGCCACCTGCCTACAGTCGCCTGCGCCGTTCAAAACATCTCCCACCATCTGTCCACCACTAGTAAACGACTGAGCGGTGACTCTGACCCTGGGCCTGGTGTGAAACACTAGAAGTTTCAGTCTACAGGGATTCTCTCGAATTTACATTGTGTCCCCAGAGTAGTGTCTTAGAGGCCCAGGCCTGTTCTTAAGTCGACTTTCTCTGCCACCTGTAATCCCTTGCGGCGCTGGGCGCTCCTGCATTAGAAATCCGCCCCTCCCCTAAATTACAGACAGGAAATTAATCCGAGATTCATAGTAAGGATGGGGCCACGATCCATTTCTCCCTTGACCCTCGCCCTTAGGCCTTCACAGTTATTTTTGGTTTTTTGGTTTTTGTTTTTCTGATTGCCCTAGACTGCCCAACGGACCTCAAGGACTGAGACCTTAGACATCCCAGAGCCAGTCTTCTGCACTCCAGGCCTCCCACACCCTAGGAAATAGTTGCCAGTCCCAGTTACCCCAGCTCTCACTTATCGCAGGCACTGTGCTAAATGCTTTATATGCGTTACTCCATGGATGCCTCTCCTGAGAAACTGAGGCCCAGAGATACGGAGTCTATGCACGAGGTGCAAGTTCTTGCTTGGGGGTCAGACAAGAAAGGGTTTCAGCATGGCTTCCCCAGGTCCCCTCCGCTGGAAACCTCAGAAAGGCACCACAGCGCCATCGTGAGGACGGCATGAGATCCTGCGCATGTAGCGCCCAGCAAATGTTACCTCTCATTTTTGGTACCATCCACCTTTCGAAGCATTTTCTGTTGGACGTTGTAAAATTATTGTATTATTGGTAGCATTTTTAGTATAGGCCCACACAAAGTCTCTTATCTGAAAGGCTTGGGACTAGATGACTTGGATTCCGGATTTTTATTTTATTTTTTTTAATTTTAGAAGGCAGTAGAATGCGTAACACTATATATAGTGTTCCGCAGTACTCCGAGCCAGGGTCAGGGCAGCACTCCATGATCACGGTATCTCTGCTTCAAAGCATGTGTAGAGAGAAAAACATACTTAGTGGAATGGTTATAAATACTTGATGTCGATTCAGGCAGATCTTACTGCTTGAAGAGTTTGGGGCCTAATTTGTGAATAAAGTTTCTGGATAGGAAACTGTAGCAATGCTTTTTTTTTTGATACCGTTATCAAAATAGATACAGTGAACCAGATGCAGACTGCATAGATTATGTAGGTTTACAGGCACTAAACAATTTATTTCAACGCATAATACCAGTTTATTACAGATAAATTAGAAAGAACACCAAAAAAAAAAAAATGAGAGAGAGAGAAAGAAAGAAAGAAAAGTTAAAAGAAAAAAGAATCAAGAAAGAACACAGGGTGTCCCCAATAAAATACTTGGATGATCAAAGGATGTTAAAACCATTGATAAAAGTTTGCCGGAGAACAGTCCAGAATTGTTACCCAACAGATGACTTACTCATTACAGACGGGAAGAATGTACCTACCTAGAGGGCGGAGGTGGGTTTTGGCAGACACTCTCTTAACCAAGTGATCAAACAATATCCCCAGTAGTGGGGCAGAGTGACTCCAAGGGTCTCTTAATGTGACACTACAGGAAGTCCGCAAAACTGCCTGTGCAGAATTCTTGTAAAAAAAAAAAAAGAGTTAAACCTATTTATTAATGATAAAATCATCAGTATTGAACACTGGGGCTATACCTAAGATAACTGACCGGGACTCTTCAAAAAAGCCAACATGAAAAACCAAAAAAGAGACCAAAGAGGCCTAACAACCAGACACAGGGTGTCCACCTTGACTGGGGCCCGATCTGGCCATTTCTTTTGGGCGCTGTCTTGCTTGAGGCCGATTTTCTTTTCCCGGCTGGTGAGCTTGCTTGTTCCTCGCCATTCTCAACTGAGAGACGAGGCTGGTGTCTGGAGGTGAGGGGAGCGTGCTTCCTGTTATAAATATTGGCCTGCTCTCCCCGCCGGCCTCGGCCTGAATGGGAGCTCTGTGTCCGGGTGTGGGGCTTGCCGCCCCGCGGGCCTCCCGTGTGAGTGGGGGCGGGGCCAGGAGCCCCACTTCCGGCTGCCCCTCCCCCTCCCCTCTTCCACAAGTGCCAGAATACTGCTGGCTTTTTCCAGAAGCCGGCACCTAGCCTAGTTAGTACTGCAGGCTGGCAGAGAGCTGGATCTCTTTAGGGAACCACCCTTTGATTCTTGTTTTATTGCCCATGAATTTTGGATGGCCTGTGCCCTAGGGGACAGGGGAGGTGAAGGTGCAGGAAGCAAGGACAGACTGTTATGGGAGCCTTGGCTATCTTTTCTCACTCCTGCCTGCTCCCTACAATCCGGGTGGTGCTGGGCTCCCTCTTCCCTGCCGCCCTCTCCTGAATGCAGTGACCTCTTCACCCCGCTTCATGCCCCTAGGCTTCTACCCGGTTTGTCTGCCAGAAGCGTGTTGGAATCTCTCAGGTGTGGATGTCTCTGTGGTAGGCTGAATAAGGACCCCTGAAAGATGCCCATACCCTTTATCCTTGGAACATGTGAATGTTATCTAAGGTGGCCAAAAAATATTTTGCAGATGTGATTGAGTTAAGGACCTTGAGCTGGAGAAACTAGCCAGCATTATCTGGATGGGTTGTGAATAACGGTCCCCATGGTCCTTATAAAAGGGAGATCGGAGGAGTCAGTCAGAGGGAGGGCAGTGTGATGGCAGAAACAGAGATGCGAGTGAGGAGCTCTGAAGATGGAGGAAGGGGCCACAAACCCAGAATAACGGGACCGTAAGCCTACTAGTAGCTGCAAAAGGCAAGGACACAGATTCTCCACTCAGCACCTCCAGAAGGAATCAGTCCTGCCAACACCTAGACTTTAGCCCAGTGAAACAGATTTTTTTAAGGTTTGTTTGTTTGTTTGTTTGTTTGTTTAATGGAAGTATTGGGGATTGAACCCAGGACTCATGCATGCTAAGCATGTGCTCTACCACTGAGCTACACCCTTCCCCTGACACTTTGCTTTTATCATTTAAAATATGTTTTTTTTCATTTAATATATTTTTGAGGATTTTTCCATATTATTACAGAGAGCTTCCTTATTTATTTATTTTTTGTATGGTTGTACCTGATGTTTTTCTCTTGTCCTTTACTGATGAAACTATACGGTATTTCTAATATTTTGTTATTTCAAACAGCACTGCCGTGCACCATGTGTGTCATCATAGTAGACATTTCTAAAAGTGGCTCGGCCGGGTCACAAGATATGTGCACGGCTATAATTTTAAAAAGGAATGATAACAAATGTGGCTGAGGGTGTGGGGGAAATTGAAACCCTCCTACACTGCTGCTGGGGAAAATGTAAAATGGTGCAGCTGCTTTGGACAACAGCCTGTTTCTCAAAAAGTTGAACGTAGAGTTCCCATAAGACCTGCAGTTCCACTCCTAGGTAGACACTATAGGGAAATGAAAATGTATGTCGATGCAAAAACTTGTACACAAGTGTTTATAGCGGGATTATTCATAGCATCCAAAAGATGGAAACAAGCTCAATGTCCATAAAAGAATGAACAGATAAACAGAATATGATGTATCTGTACAATGGAATTATTGGAATGGGATTATTTCGCCAGAAAAAGGAATGAAGTACTGATATATTCTACCACATGGATGGACCTTGAAATCACTATAAGTCAAAGGAGCCACACACTTAAGGCCACATGCTGTACTGATTCCATTTATTTGGGAATGACCAGAATAAGCAAATTTACAGAGGCAGACAGTAGACTAGTGGTTGCCAGGGGCTGGGGGAACTGCAGACAATGGGGTGATGATAATATTCTGGAATTAGATAGTGGTGGTGATTACACAACATTGTCAATATCCTAGAAATCCCAGAGTCACACCCTTTAAAATGATTCATTGTTTTGTTATGTAAATTATATCTCAATAAAAAACACACTACTTAAAAAAAGGTATGAGCATAAGATTTCGTCAGTGACTGCAGAATTACCCATGACTCACCAGTAATATATTCGAGCAGACATTTTTCCACGCTGCTGGATTTGCCAACATCTGTGGGGCTTGTGTATGGACAAGAATACTAACTATGTTATAACTTGTTCTTTGATAAAATTGTTAAACAGTTATTCTCATATATCAGATTTCCCTAACCGTTTGAATTTGAACACTCCTTCCAAACGCAGTCACTTAAGCCCATCACAAGTCTGATATCAGATGATTGCAAATGTTGTAAATACTGTGACAAATAGACAAGGCAGTCGTGTGATATGATAATGATTATAAAACTAATTACTTGTGATGACACACGTCACAAATGTGCTGACACCATGGGTTTGAATTTGTTTATGATGGTTGTTGCAATTTGTTTTCTTTCCCGCTGGGAGTAAGATTTTACTCACCCAGCGTAAAGAGTCAGGGTTACTGCCTCAAGGCTACTGAGGTTTGGGGTGTAGGTGGAGTCAGTTTCAGGATGGCCAATGATTCAGGACCAGTGAGGAGATGGGGGAACACCCACCACGGCAGCCCACCAAAGTGGTTGTTCCTCAGAACTGTCCACGGGATAGGTTCTGAACTAGCAGACAGGTTTCATTGATGGCCCTGGTCACGCTCCCACCCCCACAGAGTCATGTGTTTTGAGCATCTTCTTAGGCAGTGCAGGCTGTCACTCTTTGTTCTGAGCAGGCCTGTTTCTATCCAGTTAAATTTGAAGCCTTTTGTCAGTATGGCTTAATAAAACCCCAGCTTTTTTTTTTAAACTTTTTTTTACTGAGTTATAGTCATTTTACAATGTTGTGCCAATTTTTTTATTGTGTTAAAAAATATATAACACAAAATCTGCCAATTTAGCCCCCTTTAAGTGGCATTAGTTGCAGTCCTAATGCTTTGCAACCATCACTGTTCTCTATTTCCCCAATTTTTCATCACTTCAAACAGAAACTCTGTACCCATTAAGCAGTAATTCTTCCTCCCTCCTACCCCAAGTCGCTGGGGACCTCTAATCTCCTTTCTGTCTCTATGAATTTGCCTATTCTATGTATTTCATATGAAATAGTAGAATCATACAGTATTTGTTCTTTTGTGTCTGGCTTATTTCACTCTGCATACTGTTTTCAAAGTTCATCTTGAAGAGAGTGCATCCATACTTCATTCTTTTCATGGCTGAATAGTATTCCACTGGCTGGATATAATTCCTTTTGGTTATCCCTTCATCAGTTAATGGATATTTGGTTTGTATCTGCTTTTTGGCTATTGTAGATAAAGTTGCTATGAACATTCACCTACAAGTATCTGCTTGAGTCCCTGTTTCCAGTTCTTTGGGGTATGAACCTAGGAATGGAATTGCTGGGTCATACAGTTATAGTAATTCTACATTTAATGCTTTGAGAACCAACCAATCAGTTTCCTACAGTGGCTGCACCATTTTACATTCCCACCAGCAATGTATGACGGTTCCAATTTCTCTACATCCTCGCCAACACATCTTTTCCATTTTTTACTATTATTATGGCCACCCTAGTAGGTGTGAAGTGCTATACAGCCCCAGCTTTTATTCTCAACCATCAAGATGTGAGATGTTCAACCCCTACATGTTTGCCAGTTCAGTGTGTCATCAAATGTTTTAAATCTGGGGTGGAGCTAGACCGCATGCTTAGCATGCATGAGGTCCTGGGTTCAATCCCCAGTACCGCCATTTGAAAAGTAAGCAAATAAATGAGTAAACTTGATTACCTGCCCCGCTCTGCCAAAATAAAATAAAATAAGATTAATGCTTTAAATCTTTGCCTAAGACGTGAAAAATGGTAAGTCACCCAGTCTTAACTTTGCATTTCTCTTCTGATGAGAAAGTCGATCATCATTTCTTCTGTTTAAGAGTCACTTACATTTCTTTTCTCCCATGATTTGTCTGTTCATCGACCTTTGCCCACTTTCCTGTGGTTACTGGTCACGTGGTGTGTTTTAAAAATGGTGCATTTGTTGCAAACACTGGAAAACTGCAGGGGTGATGTCACAGAAGAACCTAATTTCCCAGCTTCTCTTAGAAATGGAAAGGCTTCCATTTCCCGGCCTGCACTCTCAGATGCAGGGAGGGGCTGTCAGAGAGGCTGCTCTGAGGGCTACACGGTCCCCCACCCGCATTCTGCTCTGCCTGGAACCATCACCTGTCACATGACCTGCCTGGCCCCGTGGGCATGTGCGATGACAGCTCCTGAGATCATCCTTTCCAAGCACACAGCCCAGAGCCTGGCACTGCAGACAACTGTTGGAGGAGGAACGAAATCTCAAAAACAAGCCTGGCCAGCTTCGTCTTAGTGATGCCGGCTAAGAGACCAGTTAATAAATGTGTTTTTAGAAACACATCTTCATGGGGATGATGTGCCGATTTAGATGGCAAAGAGTTAAAATGAAAGCACATTTCAGATAGAGGAAGATCGGAGCGGGAAAGGAAAGTTGCAGGTGAGGGGGATCAGGACACACTACCCCCAAATACAACCCCTTGGCAGACTGAATAGTTTAAGCTGAAGGAGTCTGAGAAAACAGAAGCAGGGTGATCACCCTGACCTCCTCCCCGCTTTGCCCTTCTTCCCCAAAACACGTCATAAAGCCCTTCTGTGAGAGGTGCCCTCCCCGCACCTTAGGAAAGGAGCATCCTTATGTCTGAGGACAAAGGGAGACAAGAAGAACCCTAACAAGCAGAACTTGCTAATTCTCCCAAGTTTACTCCAATCACCTCACACTCCTGAGCCCGTTCCGTTCCTCCATGCCCACCCTCTCCTCGTCACACTGAGTATAAGAATCCACCCATCTTTGTCTCTCTGGGGCATCATTTCCTTATGAAGGCGGCTGGGTCACAGAAAACTTAAATCAGCTATGGGCTTTTCTCCTGTTGACTTGTCCTTGTCAGTTTAATTTTCAGACCCAGCTGGGGACCCTCTTAGGGTCAAGGAAAACTTTTTCCTCCCTGACACAGAAAACCCATTTTGGGGAACGTGGGGCACAAAAAATATAGACAGAGGTAAAAGGATAAGTCTAGGGGTAGGTAAAGATGTAGGTGTAAGTATAGGCACACGTGCTCAGGTGCAGATACAGACAGAAACACACACACAGATCTGTGGGTACACACATGGAGTAAACACCAAGAAAGTAATCTCAGTGCACACACCACCCAGAGAGAACGCGTCTGCAGAGCCTGGGCCGGGTTGGCTTCTTTACTGGTAGAAGTGTGGGTGCCCACGTCATTGCTGTGGGTAGTTGGCCCTGGAGTTTGTAAGGCCGCCAAAGTATCAAGTGTCCATCCTCTCCCTCCCTCTGCCCCACGCAAATCCCCCAACGTCATCTCCCTGGAGGATCATCTATGGCCGCTGGAACAAACTGCCACAAATTTAGTGGTTTAAAACAACACATATTATGGCCATCATTCAAAAGTCCACAAATGACAAATGCTGGAGAGGCTGTGGAGAGAAGGGAACCCTCCTACACTGCTGGTGGGAATGCAGTTTGGTGCAGCCACAGTGGAAAACAGTATGGAGATTCCTCAAAAGACTAGGAATAGACTTACCACATGACCCAGGAATCCCGCTCCTGGGCATATATCCAGAAGGAACCCTAATTCAAAAAGACACCTGCACCCCAAAGTTCATAGCAGCACTATTTACAATAGCCAAGACATGGAAACAGCCTAAATGTCCATCAACAGATGACTGGATAAAGAAGATGTGGTATATTTATACAATGGAATACTATTCAGCCATAAAAACCGACAACATAACGCCATTTGCAGCAACATGGATGTTCCTGGAGAATGATATTCTAAGTGAAGTAAGCCAGAAAGATAAAGAAAAATACCATATGAGATCTCTCATATGTGGAATCTAAAAAAGAAAAAATAGAGAACATAAATACAAAACAGAAACAGACTCATAGACATAGAAAACAAACTTGTGGTTGCCAAGGGGGTGGGGGGTGGGAAGGGCCAGACTGGGATTTCAAAATGTAGAATAGATAAACAAGATTATACTGCATAGCACAGGGACATATATACAAGATCTTGTGGTAGCTCACAGGGGAAAAAAGTGACAATGAGTATATGTATGTTCATATATAACTGAAAAATTGTGCTCTACACTGGAATTTGACACAACATTGTAAAATGACTATTATTCAATAAAAAAGTTTAAAAAATAAAATAAATACATATATACATACATATGTACATACTGATTAAAGGGAATAAAATAAAATAAAATTGCATAACAATGATAAAAAAATAAAATAAAACAACACATATTTCTTCTCCTAGAGTTCTGGAGGTCAGAAGTCCAATGTCATCTTCATTGGGCTAGAGTCAAGACGTTGGCAGGGCTGCCTTCCTTCTGGAGGCTCTAGGGGAGAATCTGGGGTTTTTTGCCTCTTCCAGCTTCTAGCAGCTGCCAGCACCCTTTGGCTTGTGGTCGCATCACTCCAACCTCAGTTTCCTTCATCGTACTGCCTTCTACTTTTCTGCAGTCTAATCTCCCTCTGCCTCCCTCCTTATAAGGACACTTTGAGGGCCCTCTTGGATAATTGAGGATAATCTTCCCATCTCAAGACCCCGTAAAGCCCCTTTTGCCATGTTTGTAAATAACATTTACAAATTCCAGGCATGAGGACCTAAATAATTTGGGAGCCATTTATTCGGACTACCACAAGCCACAGTTCTTTTATTAATTCACTAATTAATTTAATTTTGGGGAGACATCATTCCCTTATAATTACTGCTTGCTAGACAACAGAGTTTGACATCATTTACAGTGACACCAGCATTCACAGAGGCTGACTATTACAGGCATGAAGGTCTATTATTTCCACAAAATGTCTTTTCACACTTCCCAAGTAGTTTTGCCTTTTAGCTATAAATGTCAGTTACCAGAGCCAAACTTGTTCTTAATAAGTAGAATTTTTATGTCCCATTCAATCAAAGAGTCTTTTTACATCTTTCTGGGCCTATTTATTTACACACGGGGAGTGGAAACTGTAACCAGGTGCTTTCATATCATAAGCATTCACACGTGATGCCCACTCTTCATAGGCGATCCAATTTCTCTAAAATAAAAGGAGTGACTCACAGCAGGACCACATAGATGGGGAAGTTCCCTATGGAGGAGACCTCATCCTCTCACATCTTCGGTTTCATCTCCTTGGGGTCCAGCTTCCGTGGCAAGGACCTCGTTTCAGAACATCACGGCTCTGCCTTACCCACGGCTCTTTTATTATAATAGTAGTCATCATTTCAATCGATATCACACCATAACATTCTGTAATTATGACTTTTTTGTGTCAGGTGCTGGGCTAAGGGCTTTAGGAATGACATCTCATCTAATCCTCCCAGCAACCCCCGGAGGCAGGTACCATTGCTGTCCTTAAGATACAGGTGGAGACAACACAGAGCAGGGGGAGCCGGGATCTGACCCAGGAGCCCATCATTCTCATCACCATACTGGGCTGACCCGTCTCCGAGCATGAGAACCACAGTTACCCTCAGATGCCTCCTTCCCTGGGCAGAGGTTTCCTAAGGCCTTGTGTACACTGAATCTTGCAAACTGATTCGTTGTGGTGGCCTCTCCACAAACGCTTCCTGCCATAATTATGTGAAGTTGTCCCCCCACCTCTACCCCCAGCCCCTAGCAGGAGAGGCCCTGCTGAATCAGAGAACTAAGGCCAGTGGGTTTACCTGTTGGTGCCAGGCATACCATGGGGAATCTCTGAGAGCCCTGGGCTCAGGTCACACCTACACAAGTCGTACTTCTCGGGGATTGCTGGGCATGGTTTTCTCTAAGGCAGCGTTTGCCAGGTATCAACTGTCTGTAACCTGGATCACTTTTGAAGATCCAGGCTTAGGAAGAAAGGCAGCCAGTAGCTTTTGTCATGCTGGCCAGCTGAGGCACCAGGAGCCCTGGGGTTACCAGAGAGTTGCTGACCCATAAGAAGAGAATTTGAAAAGAAACGAATGAATCTCTCCTTCATAAGCAATACCTCCCTGGGGCAAAGAAAGAGACAAGCAGCATTTATATGACAAATGACATGTGTGCTAGTGATGAGTTGCCCAATGACTCATGGGAGAGAATATGTATTTATTAACAACTGTAAAGTTTTGGGGAGAAAAAACTAAAAACAGATATCAAGCACACTGAACTATAAGGTCTTAGTTATCATTGATGAGAGTGAGGCTAATTTGAAGAGAGAGAGAAAGGGGAAAGGTCTAACTCGGTGGTAGAGCCATGTGCCTAGCATGCACAAGGTCCTGGGTTCCATCCCCAGTACCTCCATTAAAAATAAATGAATTAAATAAAATTAAAAAAAATTAAAGATTGATTAAAAGATGTATAACTGAATCACTCTGCTGTACACCTGAAACCAACACAATTTTGTAAATCAACTATACTTCAGTTAAAAAAAAACTTAGAAAAAAAAAAAGGTGATGTGAGAGGTTGGGAAAAGCTGAGAGTTAGCTGTTCTAACAGAGATCCAAGTCAGAAGTTTGTTTTGGGGGGAGGGTATAGCTCAAATGGTAGAGCTCATGCTTAGTATGCATGAGCTCCTGGGTTCAATCCCCAGTACCTCCATTAAAGAAATAATAATAATAACCAAATAAAAATAAACCTAGTTACCTCCCCCCATCCCACCCCCCCAAAAGAAGTTTATTTTGTTCTCATTTATCTCCAGGCTGATAAAATAGCTCTGCCCCCATGAAGTCAGTCAGGGACAGGGATATTGTTTCCTGCCAGGAGTTGGTCTTGTCTGTATGGTCAGGTGGCTTGTCACCACTACCACTCCCTACATAACCATGCCTGGCTGCAAGGGAGTGTGGGAAATATAGGTTTTCTTTCTGGAGGGTCTTATGCCCAATAAGAGTCAATTACTATTGTATTTGTTAGCTACTGCTGTGTAACAAGTCATCCCCTCCAAAAAAAAAAAAAAACCATAGTGACTTAAACAATAACACTTACATTTTATAGGGTCAGGAAGCTGGTGCCTCTGGCTCAGGGTATCTCCCCAAACTACAAGTAAGGTGTTGGCCAGAGCTGCAGTCATCTCAGAGCAACAGAGGGAGGATCCTTTTCCAAGCTTCCTGGTATGGTTGCTGTCAAGCCCCCAGTACTCACTGGCTGCTGGCCAGTGACACCAGTTCCTTGCCATGTGGGCCTGTTCACCAGGCAGCTCATAGCTTGGCTTCCCTCTGAGCAAGAAAGCAAGAAAGAGGGTGAGAGAGGGCACACAAGTGAGAAATTACAGTCTTTTTGTAGCTTAATCTCAGAAATGACATCCCATCACTTTTGCCATTTTCTATTTGTTCAAAGCCAGTCACTTGGTCCAGCCCATCCTCCAGAGGAGACTGTGCAGAGGATAAACACGAGGAGGCAGGGATCTTTGGGGACTGTCCTACAACTGTGGACCAAGAGGTGGTGGATTTGGGGGACAATTAGCTGTGTCTAGCACTGTTTCTCAAAGGGGAAGGCAGTAACTTATATCAGTGAGGGGGATGGCTTCTAGGTACCAAATAAGGACAGAGTGTTCATGCATGTGTTCTGGTGTCATTGGGGAGACATTTGTGCATGGAAAAGACTGATTTACTTCATGTTTTAAACTATTCTTCAATAGAAAAAAGATAAAAACAAACAAACAAATAAAACAAAATAAATTATTCTTCAATGTGTTAAAGCTACCAATTAAAAATATTGTCTTCTTTAAGCTTCAAACCGCCACTTCCAAATATTAGTCTATTTATAAATCCAGTAAAATTTAACAGTCACTTTCTGGGAGATCTTTGATTAATGTTCAACCAACTCCAGTTTTAACAGCTTCACATCCCATTTAGAATCTCAGTCAATTAAGGGGGAGGGTATAGCTCAGAGGTAGAATGCATGCCTAGCATGCATGAGATCCTGGATTCAATCTCCAGTACCTCCACTAAAAAACAAAAACAAAACCAAAAAAAAACCCCTTTATATTATAAAAAAGAGAACAGTAAAAGAAAAAAAAATCTGTTAATTAAATTTCCTTAAATGTTCTGCTTTCAAAAATTTCAATTGTTCAATTTTCTTCAGATGCTCAACAGAAGTTTCTAAAAAGCAAACCTCACATACTTCACTGTCCTAATAAATTACAAGACTATCAAGATCTTTTAAATATTCTAGTACCGTTTACTCACTTCAAAAAATTCTCTTTCGCATCTAAGTGAAAAATTACAAGTCTAAAATAATGAATTACTCAATTATGCACTTTATGTTGGAAGGCTTACATTTATAGGACAAATTTGTCACACTTCCCCCATGCCAAATTCTCTTAAACATTTCAAATGTTTTAATTGCCAATTATCCCAGAGGATTCTTAAACATAACACAAATGTATTAATTCGGTGGGTTCAATTAACTTTCTCTAGTGTAAGCCTTCTTACCATTGAATATTTAAAAAATGCTCAAAAGGAAAATGTTACTAGTGAGGGGAGGTTAATTCTTGGCCAGAGATTTGGGTCTGGAACAGGAGCTCTGACTTGCTGGTTATGAAAAGATCCACTGGGCCCTTTTAAAATAGTTACCAAAACAAAGTGGCTTCACAGGCTACCAAGTTCTGGTCCCCTGGCCTGCATCCCAGGTAGGGTGCAACGTCACCTCACACGTGTACCATTTCCCCAGTGAAATCAGAGGAAGTCTGTGACGCTACCTGGGTTGCTCACAGCTGGATTGGCATCAGCTCATCTGTCTATGGCCCAGCTCTATTCTGCATTCTTTCCTGAATCTCGCTGTTGGGCTTGGCCACAACCTCTGGAGATAGTTAAATGACATCCAGTGTGTTAATGCCTTCACTTAGCATCTCTTTGCCTCTCTGCTCCTGGCCAGGCTGAAGTCAGAATTATGACCCAGAGATGAACAGGGATGTCTTGGAGGGTCCTGCAGGGATGGGAGATCAGTGATCTGTAGATTGTCCCTGGGATGGATCAACTCTCACTATTATGTCAGTGGGATGTGCGGAGGGTGCCACCAGCCTGGAATTGACCAGCTTGGGTGTCGGGGGAGCAGCTGGGCTCAAGTCCTTAACAACCTCAAAGACCCTGCAGCCAATCCAGCTATGAGCAACACACAGGTAGAAAATGAGAAATTCAGATAAACAAAACCAGGAAGGACAAAAGTCACCACTATCCACCCATCAGCATTGCAGTAACCCCGTAACACTTTATTTCTTATTCTTCTAAATACATATATCCGGAATACGAAACAAAGAAATACATAAATATATTTAAATAAATATATGGAGAGTTTAATTTGGCATATATATACACACCCCTACATATATGCATACTGTACAATATAACACACAACAGTACATATATATCAAAAAAAATTATATGATGGCTTTTTTTCCTGGCAATGGTCTATACCCTTCGCTTCCTATAAATACCTATCTCATTCTTCATATTCAAATTCATACATGTGGCCCCAAAACATCCTCCAGAGCTGAATTGTCCAAACCAGTATCTACTCCAGGACCACATATCACATGTGGTCATGACTGTTAGGTCTGTTTCAATTGTCACAGTCCCCTTGGATGGTCCTGGCAGAACACAGCCCCCTCTGGGTGTGTCTGCAAGGTGGGAAGGCAGTTCAGGGTGGGGACCTCACAGCACACCTCATTTGCATCACATCAGGAGACCTGGAACTTCTTAGGGATCCAGCAGCAGTGAGGTCATGGCCCTGGACTACGGTGGGGACAGGCTGATCCTGCCAGTGCCTGGTTCTCTCACCTTCAGGACTAGAAACTCACAACGTGGTGTCGCTGTGACACTGTACCCACACCTGCCGCCTGCCAAATGCTTTTAACCCTGATTGATAACCTTTGGTGGGATGCTTCCCTTAGGGTTGGGAAATAGGGCTCTCTTTCACTCTTTCCACTGGAGAAGACCTTCTGTTCGTGCTTTCTTCTGTAAGAGTTTTTCTTCCTCAACTGGGACACTACTTACTCTGAACCAAGTATTCATCAAGGCAGTAACATTGTGTGTCTATTAAAAAGATCTGACTCTTTTGGCAAAATAATACATTTATGCCTATGGTTGGCAGAAATATTGCTCATTTATTCTCTCCATATTTCAAAAGAATTTCAAAATAACAAAAGAATTTTATACACCATACAATTCAGGGTACAGCTGGGCTCAGGGAGCACTTCACTTTTCACAGAGTGGGCAGAAACATCTGTCTCTAAATATTTTTTGAGGTAGGTGACTTTCAGCTGTGAGTCCTGGTCCCAGTCTTGAAACCTCAGGAGGTTAAGTTCACCATCCACGGGGGCGGGAATTCTCTCAGCCATAGGGAGGAGGTTCCAGTCAGAGAGGAGGAGGCTTCCCGGGAGGCAGCGATAAAGCCTCTTGAGCAGAAACAGAGGAGACAAGGGCAGAGGGGACTGGGGCTGAACCAGAAGGGCCTTGGAGGGAGGGTGAGGAGTCCTCTCCAGTTCCAGAATTTCCCTGTGCTCACCCGGGGGTCTCCACTCTAGAACAAGGGGCTGCCTTAGAGAAACAGCAGCAGTTAAATCTGATGGAGGAACCCTTCTAGTAACTTCCAGAACCTGAAGACAGGCCCAGTAGCACCCTCAACTGGACCCAGGAGATCCCAGGATGCCAGGAAAGTACAAGCCCTTGATTGAATGAGATGGCCAACCGATGGTACCAGTTCCTGGAAGGCACAGTCAGCCACAGAACCGAACAATCACAGTGGAGCTGAATACAGAGATTCCACATTCATCAGGCCAGACCTCCAAGTTACAGGCCCAATGTTCAAAAGACACAAAGCGGACACCTGTCTTGAGGTTGGAGAACACATGGCTGACCTGTAGGCAGAGAAAGAGGTAAGTCCCATTGTGCCATGGCCTTGCCCTCAAAAGCTGAGGTTGGGGCCTTCTGGCAGGTGGAATTTTCCACAGACGGCTGCGACAGCTCCTCCAGTGCCCCCTGTACTTCTAGAATCAGACCACTCCTCATCCAGGGTTGGTGTCTAATCCCCACTCCCCTTGAATCTGGGCGGGTTTGCTTGTAACCAACAGTGTGATAGACATGATGCTGAGTAACTTTCACCTAGTGACCTCCAAGGCTGGGTCAGAAAGGCAATGCAGCTTCTGCTGGTTTCTCCAGAACCCTCATGGGGGAGCCCTGAGCCCCCAGGAAGCAGTCTGACTGGCCTGAAGCCGCCATGCTGTGAGGAAGCCCAAACTAGGCCACGGACAGAGGTCCCACGGCCAAGCTCTGAGACTAAACCAGGAGATGCTGGCCAACCACCAGCTGCTGTGTGCACACTGCACCCCACCCTGCCCCCAGCTCCAGCCAGTCTCTGTATGCAACCATGTGAGAGTTGGAGCCAGAAGCTCCCAGCAGAGCCCCACTCAGAAACCAGGAGAGGTGATAGAATCACAGCTGTTGGTATTAAGCCACTAAATTTTACGGCAATTTTTTATGGAGCAATAAATTGATCCTTGTAAGCCCCACATTCCTTTCCCCTCACCCCTATCAGAGACTCACCTCAAAGAAGGAAGTGTGTCTCCCATTCCAGATGGGAAAAAGCATAGTAGAAAATTGATCCAGAATGGCCTGGTTGGCATCTAGAAGTTGGATACTTAGGTCATAGGTACAGCTATTGCCCCATTGTCGACCTATCTGCCTGCGGGAGAAGGGAGACCTTGAAGGCTGGACCTGCTGCCCCATCTCTTTGGGTGTTTGCCTCCTCCACCTGATTGGCCTCCCCATGTATACAAATCCAAAATGATACTGTGGTTCCCAGACTAGCGACATCAGTGTCACTTGGGAGCTTGGCTCCACTGCATACAAAATGAATCTGCATTAAACAAGCTCCCCTGCTGGTCTGCAGGCACAGTCTCTTCAAAAGTGATGACCTAGAGCAGTGCTCTTCACGGGTCCTCCTCCCATATTACTTCTCTTTCTATGTTTCAGTGGTGGCAAATGGTGTCATTTCCAACAAGTGCAATGTTGATGTTTCAAGATACATTTTTCTTATCAGTCCTTTAAAAGCATCCAGGGGAATCTAAATTGGTGATGGGATACCCAGCAACATTCAAAGAATGTTCATTCAAGAACATTCAAAGAAAAAAAAAAAAGAACATTCAAAGAAACACCCAGTCAACATTCATCAATGGTAAATGGATAAATTATAGAATATTCACATAATGAAATATTATACAGCCATGAAAGTAAATTAACTACAGCTACAATTATGGTTAAATTTACAAACATGTTATTGGGTAAAACAAGCCAGATACAAACTATCTACTGTACAGCTCCATATATATTAAGGAAAATGGACAAAACCCATCTATGGTAACAGAATTCAGATAGTCCTAGCCTTGGGTCCGTAATGATGGGGAAAGGGCATGACGGATGCTGAGGGTGGGCTTTGTGGATGTAACATACGTAATGGGCTGCAAATACACAAACAAGTATCTTCTTTTACAGAGACTTCATATCACTCCACTTCTTAGTATTGGACGTCCACTCTACTTCTCACACAGGACTTTGTCCTAATGTAATATTTTACTCATATTCTGCCTTGACTTCAGTTTTCTCTGCCAACAACACCACACACACAAAAAAATTTTCCCGAGACCATAAAACTCAAATGTTAAAACTTTTGGTTTGAATTATTACCTACTATTGGTTCCCAGAGATTGCTGCAGATTGGAATAATCAGGAATCTTGAAAATATTTAGGAAAGGATTTAGCCTTGTCCAAAGGTATGGTCTTTGTCCTCCTTGCTTCTTGAAGGTAATGTCTGGACCCTTGGAATGTTATGCTGACAGGAGTATCTTTGTTTGCCTGGGGACTTTGGGTCATACTGAAGAGCATGCCAATGTGATTTGGTGGTGGCTGGCTACACCCACACAGATGATCTTACAACAGGGGCTAGCTACTCCAGGAAGACCAGTATGACTTGCTTCCCAGTGACCTTCCCCTTGGATAATTTTCATCTACCTTTTCCCTGTAATAAACTACATGTATACTAGTTTTCCGTGAGTTCTATGTCTTTCTAGTCAATTACTACACCTGAGGGTGGTTGCAGGAACCCCCCACATTGGCCATTGGAAGGTGGTCTTGGGATTGTGCCCTCTGACTTTGTAGTTGGCTGTAAAATTCTGAAAGATGTTGATGGCTGGCTCTCTCACCCCAGATTTAATGGGTGTGGAATGTGACCCAGGCATTGGGAGTTTTAAATGGCCCTGGGTGATATATGGTAAAATTTGGGAATCACTATTACAAAAGACACACCATTGCTCAAAGCAACACAAACATGCTATAATTCTTTGCTAAAAGGATTAAGTTAAAAACAAGTTGATTATAAATACATCTCCTAATGAGATGGGCTTTCAGAGAGAGGAAGTTTATGAAGTCTTGATTGAAAGTGAATCTGGTAAGGCCAAAATTTCACATGGTCAGTTGGCCTGTGTCACCAGTACTCTTTACAGCCTGTATGCAATAGTGAGGGGCTTTATTTCTATAAAACTAGAGGAGGACTGTGACATAGGAATTGGGAAAGCATAATGATTTCATTCTCCCAACAAAGACTGCATCGGTAGACGATCAGTTTATAACAGGGAACATAAAACTGTGGAAGAATTGGAATTTGCCTCCCTTAAAATCATCTGGATCATGTATCCCTTGGACGGTCATCAATGGACCCCAGTTTCAAGACCATCCCTTCAGACCACAAGCCCTGGAGTCAGACAGCTATGAACCTAATGCCAGGTCCTGCCAAGCCCTAGCTGTGCCACCAGGGAAAGTCGCCTCCCCTTCCTGAGCTTGTCAATTCAAGGTCTTCAAAGACACTTTCCCACAGGATCATGGATCATGAGGGTTTCCTAAAACAGTCACACTTCAAAGCACTGGCTGTGTGCTTGTCATGTAACCCCGTCTTACGAAGACAGGGAAACTGAGGCACACTGACTTGCCCAGGGCCACAAAGCTGCAAAGCTGGGGTGTGAACCTGGGAGTTCTGGCTCCAGAATCTGAATGCTTACCCCATGATCTGGTATTGCCCCCTCCTAAAGCAAGGAGCATCCACAGACAAGTCTAAGTTGGGCCCAAGTGCTCTGTATTGGACCCCATCTGACATCTTCCAATGCAGTTCCCTCTGGGGGCTAGGAGAGGGGTTCAGGGAGTGCACTCTGCTAACTCCTAAAGCTCTGATGGTGGTTAAGTCATTTCCTGACCTGCTTTATCCTAAGGGGTTGTTAGGAGGCCTGAATGGAGTCACCTGTGAAAGGGCAGCGCTCAGCAAAAGGGCTGTTTTTGTCATCACACTCACCAGTCATAGACAGAAATCTCAACCTTGCCACTATCCAGGAGTTCGGGCCACAGACCCTCCTCCTCCAGGTCCAACACTTTCTTCCGGTAACAATACCTAAGAATGATGGAGAGAGATAGAATGAGAACAGGCAAGGATTCACAACGCCCTGGCCCTTGGGGAGTAGGGGCATTCCCTGTAGGAGGGCACAAAGGTGCTCAAAAAAGGGAACACATACGTGAGCCCGGCTTTATCCTGCAGGGACCAGCCATCCTGAACGCCCGGTACAGTCCATTTCTGGAAGCCTTCTGTTAAATAAAAAAGGTTTATGTCCGAGCTCCCCCCAATCCTGCCAGAGCAGGAATAAGTCTCATGGGTGTTCCGTGCAGCCCCGCCCCTCCAGCCTCTCCCGCCGGCTCCCGTGAGGGACCCCTTTCCCTGGCTCCCCACTTTTGCTCTTGGGATTTCGGAGGAGATTGCGTCCTATGGGTCCGCGTGCGCAGAAGCGGCCCAGGAGGCAGGCACTGGCGGCGTCAGCGCGCGGTAGGCAGCTGCGGACGACCGGCCGCAGAGCGCGGTGGTCCCGGGCCAGGATCTTCAGCCACAGGCCCGGGGCGTCCACCAGGGCGCGCCAGCGCCGGCACACCTGGCGGCAGCGGCCGAGCAGCGTGCGCGGGGGCAGGAGGCTCAGCACCACCAGGAGCAGCTCCGGGGGCAGTTGGCTCAGGCCCATCACTTCCTCCGGTTCCGGCTCTGGCGCGGGGACCCCGACGGGATGGCCCGTGAAGGCCGAGGCGTCCGTGTTCTCTTCACCAGCCCCTGCTGCCAGTGGGAGAGATTCAGAGTCCAGGTGTCAGGGACCTGCAGCCACAGCCAGTCCCGCCCTTGCCGTTCACTCCCCAAGACTGTCAGCCTTAACCCCGCCAGCTGCCTCCCCATCCTCACCACCCCCAGCCCGGTCCTCAAGTCCCTAAAGTCCCCAGATTCCCAACCCATCCTTGTCGGGCGGACTATCTCAGCCCCTCTCCGCCACGCGCACCACCGCAGGCAGCGGCCAACCCCCTCTGCGGCCTCGCGGACCCCCAAGTCCTAACCCTGCATCTCAGCCAGATCTCCTCGTTGGTGGGCCTTCACTTTGCCTCACTTGCTCCCATGACATCCGCAGCCCTTTTTATTTGCCTGCCCCTCCCTTCTTACTGTCCTGCCATCCACTCCCCTACACTGCCCAGACTACCAAGCCAGCCCCTCCCAGACCCATCCTCCTATTCTCCAGACACCCCTTCCTTCAGGCTGTATTTGGCCTACAGGGTAAATCTAACCGCATAGACTAGGGTGGAGGTGGGGATGGCCAGATTCCAGGGATGGCCAGGTTCCAGAGTTGACCCTTCTTACTCCCCACCAGTAGTGCCTTGGAGTGTCCCTAACTCAGCTGTAAGGCTCTTGGCGCTGAACAACTACTGTTACTTTGGTCAGGTATCCGGGCAGGAGGCCTCATATCCATTAATGCCTGTAAAAATTCCCGTCACCTTTAAGGGACGGGCATCACTATCCCTGAGATCACTTCACAGGAGAAAGCAGGCTCCAGCAGGAACCAAATGCATTTCTATTTGATTCTCTGATTGAGTGCTCTAACCAGTGATAACCCCAGCCAACCTTCAGCGAGCATTTATTCTACCAGTGAGGGTAGCAACATCCGGTAGTAGACAATGGTATGTACCCACTTCACAGGTGAGAAAACTGAAGCCAAGTGACCTACCCAAGATCACACAGCTAGTAGCTGACACAGCTGGGATTCAGACCTAGCCAGGCTGCCTCTAAAATCCTTGCTTTTAACCTCTATACAAACTCTACCCAATAAAAGTAAAATGTGAGCTATACATACAATTTTAAGTATCAGGAAGTAAAACTAGACGTGGATTCCTGCCTACATGTGACTTACCTTCTAGGGGAGAGACATGGTAAATAGGAGGCAGAGAAAACCAATTATACGCTGTTGGGGAAATCATTAAAAATAAAATCTCCTGCCAACACCCTCTCCCCAGAATCCTCTCCACAAACATAGAAAAGATGAAACAGTTTTATTATTGAAGTGTTGAATCTGACTGTAATGCACACAGTCATGGTGAGCAGTAGACGTCACATGTAAATTATGTCCTGTGTTGAAAGGGAATCAGTGCTGTGGAAAAGTGGAGCAGGGAAGGGAATGGGGGGTAAGCAGTCTGGGTGGGGAGACCCTGAATTCCCAGAGATGAATTGACAATTATATGGGCCTAATTTTTTTTTTCAATACATGGATTTTCAAGAAAATGTTTACTATTGAGGTTTTCAACCAGATCCCAAAGTAGAACAGGGTAAGAGCACTGGCTCCAACAGTTCACTCCAGACCAATCTACCTTCATGTCTACTCCCCTCTATTTGCTCCCCTAGGGAATTTGAAACAAATCTCAGAAATCACACCGTTCTGTCCATAGCAATAGTTTATTTTTAATGTAATGTGAAAGCTGTGGGAATCTGTTTGATAATGAGATTATGGAAATTGACTGTGACCCAACTATGAGTTCAAAAATAGTTTAAAAAACCTCAAGTAGGATAAAAGGGCAGATACTGACAAGTGATTTTCCTTTCCATTCTTCAATTTCCTTCTCAGAGACAATCTCTGTTAATTCTTGGGATTATATCCAAAGCTGTACTCTGATTAAAAGGAAAAACAAATATAATTGGATTTCAAAAGGGCTTACCACCTAGCAGATAACAATTAGAGGATAATGGTTCCCAGGAGTGGAGGGTGTACAAAGCACCCCAGGGGCCTTTGGGGAAAGTTGTGGGTGCATTTTGGTGTCACAGTAATGGGATGCTATTTGGAAGCTGTGCCTAGGAGAGGGCCACCTGGGGGAGAATGGTCCTGGATTCCTCCTCCTAGTCAAAGTTCCGTATGTTTCCATGTAGGAGGAAATCCTGTGAATCTGAGTCTAGAACCCAATTCCAGCTTGCATGTAAATGTAAAGTGTGTTAATAGACACTGATGCTCCAGGAATGCAGCTACTGGGTTAATCAGAAGATTGTCCATGACTTTGTCGGCACTTTGCTGCTTGTGCCGCAGGTGAGAAAAACCACAGGATCTCTTCATCATGGTGGTACCCACTGTGTGTCTTATGAAGCTTTAGGGATCCACAGAGAGGTCCGAAAATCTTGGGGCTCTATCATATTCCCAGGGGAGATTTAAAAATCTGAACTCTGAATCAGGTCTGCATTTGTAATAAATTCGCAAGGGATGCTGATGGCTGCACTCTGTGGACCACACTTTGAGTAGCTGAATCTTATTGGGATCAAGCCCAAGCATCGTTTCCATATTGAAATAGGTATTCTTTTAATTATAAATTTCTCTCCTTTTCCCTCACATTTACACTATATATGTATGAGGGGCATTTTATTAACATTTAAAGAATCTCAGGTGAGGCAGTTTCACTATCTAAGTATTTCATTTCAAGATAGTAAAGGCTGCACGAGACATTATTTACTACCTACGGTGGTAGGGGTTGGTTGGCTCTGACAGAGAAGCAACCAGTATGGCCAGGTGAGTGGGGACACAGGTGCATCTCACTGCTGGAGGTGTGGTTGGGAAGTTGGGGGAAAAACCCTGCCAGTCTGGTTCGCAGAAGTGGAAAATTCCTGAATCTCAGGGCACTGGGAGGCAGGCTGCATCAATAGTTCCAATGACATTAGAAGCTCCACGACCTTGGCTTTCCTGACCCCGGTTCTCCTATCCTGTTAACAGGAGTGGGGAGGCAAGCTTCACGATGTGATCATTCCAGGAAAGGAACTGGACTGGGAATGGGCCTCGTATGTGGAAAGGCGGGGGAGGGGGTGTTGAGGGGAGCAGGTAACTAGTTAACACATCTCTTCTTTCGGAAGGGTGGGACAGATTTGAAAGGAGGCTAACTCCCTAGAGGTAGGATTTATTAGATGGTTTCAGTAATCTAGCTCCTTCCCCGAGGCAATTCAGCCCTGGCAGGCCCTTCTCTCCTTTGAGGGGGCGGGGTGTGTGGATATTGGTGGGGAGATGGAATTTCAGGTAAAACCCTCTCAGCTCCCCACCCAACCCAGCCTCTCGGGGGTCAAAAGCAGAAAAGAGCCACAAATCCCACAAAACTGCTTTGCCCTAAAAAAGGAATTCCTCCTCCTGAAGCTACACTTAGAAATAATCAAGACCTTAAGAAAAGTTCAGGCCAGAGGTAATTTTCTAGGTTAAACATAACAACAACAGAAGAGGCTTTAAAGATCAAAACACCAACCTGTTCCAATGGGACACACACCTAGCAGGCTTTGAAAAGAAAGAGCTGAGAGGGGCAAGTTGCTGGAAGGACCAAGGAGGGCCTGGAGGGACAGCAGTGAGTAGGGAGGGTCTGCACAAAGTGGAGGGTGAGGGGTAGGAGGGCCCTCCCTGGAAGGGGAGATGGCCCTGGAGGGTACTGAGGGGCTGCCTCCTTCCAGAGGAATCCACCATACCTAATGCCCTCAGGACTGTCTAGCCAGAATATCCAAAACAGCAGACCAGGTGAGCATCCCTACCAAGGGCTTCAGCCAGGGCTGCGGCATCTGGTATACCACGCCCAGTAACATTACTGCATACCGCTGATGGCCCATTTTGTAATTAAAGGTCATCCCATATAGTTAAAAAGACATTAATAATTCCCAAGTGGACAAAGTTGTTGCAGTTCCCTTTAAAAAGGGATAGACCCTATCTTTTAAAGATAATATTAAAGTATTTTTGGAGGAAATGATAGGCTGTCTGGGATTACATTAGAATAATCCCCTGGGAGAATGGGTAGAGGTATAGATTAAAAAAAGATCGACTACAAATATGAAAAGGAATATATGTATGTTCATGTATGACTGAAGCATTATGCTATACATGAGAAATTGACACAACATTGTAAACTGACTGTACTTCAATAAATATATATATATACAAAAAAAGATTGACCACAAATTAAAATAAACACATGAAAAGGTGCTCAGCCTCCTTAATCAAGAGGGAAATGCAAATTACAACTACTACATATCCACCAGCATGGTTGAAACCAAAAAGCGAAAAACCAAGAACAAATCAAACACAAGTAAACTAATGCTAGCGAGAGTGTGGAGCAATTGATTGGCGCTCTCTTACATGGCTTGTGGGTGTGAGGGTGGGAGTACTACATTAGAGAATTGTTTGGCTTCACCTGATAGAGATGAATGTATGGCTACAACATGACATGTGTTAACCTAAAACTATAAAATCACCAGTTATTTTATCAGCAAAACTGGGTTTACTCAGAAACAGCAAGAAATTGCAATTTGGGATGTGCAACAATGGTGAACCACGTACAAGCCCCCTATAGCAAAGGAGAGAACTTTTTTATGGAGAGAGGGAAAGTTTGAGGGGACTGTTATAAACAAAAATTCATTGGAGAAAAGGAGATGCTCTGAGTGTAGAGGTTTTTCATTGGCCAAGTTGTGACAGTCTCTCATTGGCTGAGCTGTTGCCAGGCAAGAAGAAAATCTGTCCTCCTGTTGGCTGTAGTAGCATCACTTCCAGAGATGCAAGGTAGGTCTCTTCCCTGTATTGATATGTTGGGGTACCTGCATAAGAGCTCCCCTTTCTGGCCTCCTGATTCCATGTTAGTGTGGTTTCCTTTTCTCTTGTAGAAGAAATTCTCCTGGAATTGTGATTTCTGCCATCCTGCCTCCTTCCCTGTGAGGCTGCATGATTCCCCTCCCTTCCCCATCCTCCCAGCCCCTCCTGCTGTCCCTGAGGAAATCTGATTCACTCTGGAATCTTCCCCTTCCCCTCTCTGCTCCCCATCAACCCCCCTGACCAGGTGCTTTCTTCATCCCTCTGGCCCTGCCTCTGTCTGCTCCTCTCATTCTCCCTGGGAGTCCTGGGGTCCCCAAAGGCTCTCAGCAAGGTGCCCTGGTGCAAATCCACCTGCCCTTTCCAAGTAAGTGTCTTCCACTCATTCCTGGGCATTTCCCATCAATGTCCAGTCACCTGGGGGCTCAGGAACCCCACACTGGCTGCTGTGGGAGCCTAGGTTGGTGGTTCTTCCTGAGCCTCAGTTATCTGCCTCTGTTAAATGGGTGCATCTGCCTGTGTGGGAAATGATTCTGGTGCCCAGACTATAGTTAGCAGTCTTCTAAGGGGGCTGCTGTTGTCATTACTCACTGTGTGATTGCTCCTTGTGTTCCCACAAAGCTGCCTCCTGGTCCTTGATCTTGGGGTGCTGGTGCACAGGGGTAGTAAGACCCTGGACTTGGACCCTTTGCACCCAGACTTCCTGGGTTTTAATCCCAGCTTTGCTGCTTACCTGCTGTGTGACCTTGGGCAACTGACTTAACCTCTCTGGCCTCAGCCTTCTCATCAAAGGAGTCATATTAGTGAGACCTAAATGTGAGGAGTCAATGAGATATTACCTGTGAGGCAGCAAAGCAGATCTTGGCGTGTGGCGTGGTTTTCACAGGTTTTTGTTCAGGAAGCTTTTGCACAGCTAAAGATTATAACCTCAGAGAGCTTTAGTTTATGTGAGTTGCATTTGTAATAGTCACCATATCAGAAACTAAAAAGGGGGCATTTGAAACTATTGATTAATTAATTTAAAAATGGGTGATTATAAACCCATTCAATAGTAAGCTAAATGACATTTTTCGCGGTAAATAACTACAATCTACACAGAAAGGAAATGGAGTGAGAAGAGTGGCATTGTTTTACATCTTTTTAAGTCTCTTTGCTGTCTGGCTTACCAGGAGACAGGCAGATTCTCCTTACATCTGGTTCTGCTCCAGTCTGTCTCCATATGTCACTTTGGTTGATGTTCATGTAGAAAATTTCACCTCACATAGACAGTAGAAACAGGGAGGAGGGTTTTAATAGGAGCTTCAGGTAATTTTGGCTATTCCTTTTTTGCTACAGCTCCAAAATTCAGCACACAGTAGTTTCTTTCTCTCTTTAAAATTGTTTTAGCTTTGCTCTTTGCTCTTACAAAGGAAACAATAAGGAAAACAGAAAGACAATCTATGGAATGGGAGAAAATATTTGCAAATGATGAGACCAAAGGGATTGATTTCCAAAATATACAAGTAGCTCATACAACTCAATATCAATAAAAGACAAAAACAAACAACCTAATCCAAAAATGGGCAGAAGATCTAAAGAGATCTTTCTCCAAAGAAGACATACAGATGGACAACAGGCACAGGAAGAGATGCTCAACAGCACTAATTATTGGAGAAATGCAAATCGTAACTACAATGAGGTATCACCTCAAACCAGGCCGAGTGGCCATCATCAAAAAGTCCACAAATAATAAATGCTGAAGAGGGTGTGGAGAAAAGAGAACCCTCTTACACTCTTGGTGGGAATGTAAAGTAGTGTATCCACTATGGAGAACAGTACGGAGGCTCCTTAAGAAATGAAAAATAGACTTACCACATGATCCAGCAATCCCACTGTTGACATATATTTGGAGAAAACTCTAATTCGAAAAGATACATGCACCCCAATGTTAATAGCAGCGCTATTGACAATAGCCAAGACGTGGAAACAACCTAGATGTCCATCAACAGATGACTGGATAAAGAAGTTGTGGCATGTATATATATATGAAATCATGTCATTTGCAGCAACACGGATGGACTAGAGATTATCGTACTAAGTGATGTAAGTCAGAGAAAGTCAAATACTATGTGATGTCACTTTTATGTGGAATCTAAAACAAAACAAAACAAAAAGATAGAAATGAACTTATTTACAGAACAGAGACTCACAGACATAGAAAACAAACTTATGGTTACCAAGAGACAAAGTAGGGTAAGGATAAATTGGAAGTTTGGGATTGAAAGATTCAAACTACTATGTACAGAATAGATAAACAACCAGGTCCTGCTGTATAGCACAGGGAACTATATTCAATAGCTTGTAGTAACCTGTAATGAAAAAGAATGTATATTTGTATAACTGAATCACTGTGCTGTACACCAGAAACTAATACAACACGGTAAATCAACTATATTTCAATTAAAACATTAAAATTTAACACTATTTTAGCTTTTTCTTTTGAAATAAAATTAGACTTACAGAAGACTTGCGAAGGTAGTACAGAGTTTCTGTGTACCTTTCATCCCCCTTCCCCTGATGTTAATCTGTTAAGTACCCACGCAAAATCAGTAGGTACAAAATTACCGCTATCCACCAATTACCATTGGGATAACTTTGTAACTGTTTAACTCATATTCTTTTTCTACTGAATATATATCTCCAGAAAGTAATCCAGAATACAAATACAAGGATACATACAAATATATATAAGTATGTCAGTTCAATTTAATTTGCTATATGTAATACACACATACCTACATATATGCATATTATGTACAATAGGACACATAAGGGTTATCTCAAAATTATGTGGTGGCTTTTCTTTCAGGCATGGTCTCCACCTTTCTCTTCCTGGAAATGCCTCTCCTATGTTTCAGATTCCTCCAGTTGATCCCAAAATATCCTCCAGAATTGACGCAACATTGTAAATGGACTATATGTCAATAAAAAAGAAAGCAAACTATTTTTAAAAATGTCATCCAGAGCTGAATTGTCCAACCAAACCAGTATTTACTCCTAGAAGACTCACACCACATGTGGTCCTGACTCTTAGGTCTGTTTCAATTGTCACAGTCCCTTTTGGATGATCCTGGCAGAGAATCTCCCCCTTGGGGTGCATCTGCATGGTAAGGGGTGAAGTTCAGTGTGGGGACCTCACATTATTTGCATCACATCAGGAGACCTGGAACTTCTTAGGGATCCAGCAGCAGTGAGGTCATGGCCCCTGGGCTGGGGTGGGGACAGCCTAATCCTGTCAGTGCCTGGTTCTCTCTCACCTTCAGGATTAGAAAGTCACAATGTGGTGTCGCTGTGACACTATACCCACACCTGCCACCTGCCTAATGCTTTTAACCCTGATTGATAACCTTTGCTGGGGTGCTTCCCTTAGGGTTTAGGAAATAGGGTTCTAACTCTTCCACTCTTTCCACCTTGATGGAACATCTTGGTGTTTTCTTTTGTCAAGTTTTCCCTCCTCATTTGGAACAACTCTTCACTCTGAACCCATAGTCAGAGAAAGACAGCAACATTGTATTTCTATTAAAAAGATCTGAGACACTTGTCAAAATAATACATTTATTATCTATGGTTGGCAGATATAGTGCTGCCAGTATTTCAAAAGGATTTAAAAATAACAAAAGAATTTTATACACCATATAATTTGGGGTAGAGTTGGGCTCAGGGGACCACTTCATTTTTCACAGAGTAGGCAGAAACGTCAAACTCCAAACTTGTTTTGAGGTAGGTGACTTTCAGCTGTGAGTCCTGGTCCCAGTCTTGAAACCTCAGGAGGTTAAGTCCACCACCTGAGGAGGAGGGAATTCTCTCAGCCATAGGGACGAGGTTCCAGTCAGAGAGGAGGAGGAGGAGGCTTCCCGGGAGGCAGCGATAAAGCCTCTTGAGCAGAAACAGGGGAGACAAGGGCAGAGGGGACTGGGGCTGAAACAGAAGGGCCTTGGGGGAATGGTGAGGAGTCCTCTCCAGTTCCAGAATTTCCCTGTGCTCACCCGGGGGTCTCCACTCTAGAACAAGGGGCTGCCTTAGAGAAACAGCAGCAGTTAAATCTGATGGAGGAACCCTTCTAGTAGCTTCCAGAACCTGAAGACAGGGCCCAATAAGACCCTTGAATGGACTCAGGAGACAAGATGCCAGGGAGCTACAAGCCCTTGATTAATGAACGAGATGTGCCAGCCAATGGTCGCAGCTCCTGGAAGGCAGTCAGGTGGTTTTGGAAGGACAGTCCTTTGACTAGGACAGAACGACCTGCACGATCACACTGGAGTTGGGCAGATAGATTCCATAATGTTTGGAACAGAACTCCATTTCACGGACCCAGTGTTCAAGAGACACAAAGCGGACGCCCGTCTTGAGGTTGGAGAACACATGGCTGACCTGTAGGCAGAGAAAGAGGTAAGTCCCATTGTGCCATGGCCTTGCCCTCAAAAGCTGAGGTTGGGGCCTTCTGGCAGGTGGAATTTCCCACAGACGGCTGCGACAGCTCCTCCAGTGCCCCCTGTACTTCTAGAATCAGACCACTCCTCATCCAGGGTTGGTGTCTAATCCCCACTCCCCTTGAATCTGGGCGGGTTTGCTTGTAACCAAGAGTGTGGTAGATGTGATGCTGGGTGACTTTTCATCAAGGCTGGGTCGGAAAGGCAATGCAGCTTCTGCTGGTTTCTTCAGAACCCTCATGGGGGAGCCCTGAGCCCCCAGGAAGCAGTCTGACTGGCCTGAAGCCGCCATGCTGTGAGGAAGCCCAAACTAGACCACAGACAGAGGTCCCACCGCCAAGCTCTGATACTAAACCAGGAGATGCTGGCCAACCACCAGCTGCTGTGTGCACACTGCACCCACCCTGCCCCCAGCTCCAGCCAGTGTCTAAATGTGGCAATGTGAGAGACCAGAGCCAGAAGCTCCCAGCAGAGCCCCACTCAGAAACCAGGAGCGGTGATAGAATCACAGCTGTTGGTATGAAGCCACTAAACTTTAGGGAAAATTTTTTATGGAGAAATAAATTGATCATCATAAGCCCCACATTCCTTTCCCCTCACCCCATCAGAGACTCACCTCAAGGAAGGAAGTGTGTCTCCTGTTCCGGATGGGGAAAAGCGTAGTAGAAAATTGATCCAGAATGGCCTGGTTGGCATCTAGAAGTTGGATAGTTAGCCGATATATAGAGTTAATGTCTTGTTGGTCTGTCCACCTGTGGGAAAAGGGAGAACTTGAAGGCTGGACTTGCCACCCATCTCTTTGGCTGGGCCTGCCTCCTCCACCTGGCTGGACTTCCCATGTGTGCAAATCCAAAATGTGGTCCCAGGGACTAGCACCATCTCTGTCACTTGGGGGCTTGGCTCACCTGCACTGATGAACTAGCAGTGCTCTTCAAGTTACCTCCCCCATAGGCTTGTCCAAAGGTATGGTCTTTGCCCTCTGCTTTGGGGAGGTAATCTCTGGACTCTTTGAATATTATGCTGACAGGAGTATCTTTGTTTGCCTGGGGTCCTTGGGTCATATTGGATGGCCTGCCAATGTGATTTGGTGGCTGCTGGCCACACCCACATAGATGGTCTTACAGTAGGGAACAGCCACCCACGGATCATAGGAGTTCCTAAGCAGCTCACACTTCAAAGCACTGGCTGTGTGCTTGACATATAACTTTGTCTTATGAAGATAGGGAAACTGAGGCACATTGACTTGCCCCACAAAGCAGCAAAGCCAGGGTGCGAACCTGAGGGTCTGGCTCCAGAATCTGAACTCTTACCCAATGATCCTATCTTGCCTCGTCCTAAAGCAAGAATCATCTCATCCATAGACAAGTCTGAGTTGAGCCCACGTCCTCTGTATTGGACCCTGCCTGATATCTTCCAATTCAGTTCCCTCTGGGGGATAGGAGAGGGGTTCAGAGAGGGCACTCTGCTAATTCCTAAAGCTCTGATGGTGGTTAAGTCATTTCCTGACCTGTTTTATCCTAAGGGATTGTGTTAGGAGGCCTGGATGGAGGAGTCACCTGTAAAAGAGCAGAGCTCAGCCCAGGGCTATTTTTATCATCACACTCACCAGTCAGAGAAACAAATCTCAATCTTGCCACTATCCAGGAGTTCGGGCCAGAAACCCTCCTCCTCCAGGTCCAACACTTGCTTCTTCTTATGATACCACCTACAAAAGAGGGCGAAAGGTGAATGAGACTAGGCAAAGACTCACAACCAACCCGCTGGCCCTTGGGGGATAAAAGGTATTAACCTGTAGGGAGACCGGAAGCAGATCCGCAAAGGGGCCCTAGGCATAACCTCCCAGCTTTCCTCCATATCCAGGTCGTCCAAATCCTGCACCACCATTGATTTCCAGAGGCTTCCTGTTAAACAAAAATATTTATGTCTCGGTTACTCGTCCTCCAGCTGTCCGCGGTCCCAGGGAGAAGTCCAGTGGTTTCCCGTGTGGTCCCGCCCCTCCAGCCCCTCCCACCCGCTCCCTTGAGGACGATCCTCTTTCCTGGGCTCCCCACCTTCTCTCTCACGTTTGCACAGCAGGTTGCGTCCTATGGGTCCGCGCGCGCAGAAGCGGCCCAGGAGGCAGGCACTGGCGGCGTCGGCGCGCGGCAGGCAGCTGCGGACGACCGGCCACAGGGCGCGGTGGTCCCGGGCCAGGATCTTCAGCCACAGGCCCGGGGCGTCCACCAGGGCGCGCCAGCGCCGGCACACCTGGCGGCAGCGGCCGAGCAGCGTGCGCGGGGGCAGGAGGCTCAGCACCGCCAGGAGCAGCTCCGGGGGCAGTTGGCTCAGGCCCAGCACTTCCTCCGGTTCCGTCTCCAGCGGGGGGACCCTGGAGGCCGAGGCGTCCATGGTCTCCTCTCCAGGCCTGACTCTGACTGCTGGAGAGCCAGTATCAACATCAGGGACCTGCAGCCTCCGCCAGCCCCACCCCTACCACCCACATCTCAACACTGTCAACCCCTAAGTTCCGTCAGCTGGCTTCCCAACTTCACCACTACCAGCCGGACCTTGCCAGCAGTCCATGTCAGTCCCCCCTTCCGCCATGTGCACCACCAAACCCAGCAGCCAACCTCCTCCGTGGCCTCACCAACCGCCAGTCTTACCCTGCATCTCCTCCAGTGCTCCTCGCCAGGGGGCTCTCACTTTGACTCAGGGGCCCCCATCTCCACTGCCCTTTTAATTGGCCAGGCCCTCCCTTCTTAATACCCAGCACCAGCCCCCACCCTCCCTCCCAATACTCCCTATTACCAGTCAGTCTCTGCCTGCCCCTCCCTTCTTACTACCCTGCTGCCTCCGCCCTCTGCCTTGCCCAATCTTACAAGCCAGCCCCTCCCCGTCCTGCCCTCCCATACTCTCTAGTCACCCCCTTTTCAGGGTATGTTCTGACCCCTGGGTAACTACGGTAGGAATCAGATGCGGCAGAGGAGGGAGGGGGCAGAGGCGCTGAGATCCAGAATCTGTCACTAGTCTTTGGGACCAGTGGCCCCTTGGAGTGTCCCTAACCTGCTGTAAGGCATTTGGTGCTGAACAACTGCAGTTATTTTGGTCAGGCTTCCTGCATAAGCCTCATATCTGTTACCTCCTGTAAAAGTTCCCGTCACCTTTAAGCGCCGGGCATCACTGTCCCTGAGATCATTGCATAGGAGAAAACATGCTTCAGTAGGAACCAAATGTATTTCATCTGACTTCCTAAATGAGTGCTCCAACAAGTAATGACCCCAGCTGGCCTCACGGAGAGTTTTATTACTAGTCAGGGTAGCAAGTCCCTGAGGTAGGAATTGCTATGTCGTCATTTCACATGTGAGAAAACTTGAGGCCAAGTGACCTGTCCAAGGTGACAGCACTGGGATTTGAACCTAGCCTGGCTGTCTCTAGAATCCTGCTTTTAACCTCTATACTAACTCTATCCAATAAAAATGAAATGCGACCTACTCATATAATTTTGAGTATCAACAAGTAAAACCAGACATGGATTCCGGCCCACATGGAACTTACCTTCTAGGGGGAGAGACATGGTGAACAGGAGGCAGAGTAAGCAAATTATATACTGTTGGGGAAACCATTAAAAGAAAAATCTCCTGTGAACCCTGAATATCCTTTCCATAAATGCAGAAAAGAATGAAACACTTTTATTATTGAAGAAGCATTAAATCAGACTGTAAAGCACATGGGCCATGATGAGCAGTAGACGTGATGTGTAAATTATGTGGTGTGATCAGCTCTGCGGGGAAGCAGAGCAGGGAAGGGAATGGTGGGTAAGCCATCTGAGTGGGGAGATACAGCTCAGTGGTAGATAGGTGCTTGGCATGCACAAGGTCCTGGGATAAATCCCCAGTTCCTCTGTTAAGGAAAAAAAATTAAAAATAATTAAAAAGAAATGGTTACTATTGAGGTTTTCAAACAGATCCCAAAGGGAAGCAGGGTAAGAGCACCAGCTCCAGCAGTTCATCTCTACTCCCACGGACTTGCTCCCCCAGGTAATGTGAGCAAATCTCAGAAATCACACCCTTCCGTCCATAGCAATACATTATTTTTAATGTAATGTGTAAGCTGTGGGAATCTTTTTGATAATGAGATTATGGAAATTGACTATGACCCAACTATGAGTTCAAAAAGTAGTTTTAAAAAATTTTAAAAAACCTGAAGTAGGATAAAAGGGCAGATACTGACAAGTGATTTTCCTTTCCATTCTTCAATTTCCTTCTCAGAGACAATCTCTGTTAATTCTTGGGATTACATCCAAAGCTGTACTCTGATTAAAAAGAAAAACAAATATAATTGGATTTCAAAAGGGCTTACAATCTAGAAGATAACAATTAGAGGATAATGGTTCCCAGGAGAGGAGGGTGTACAAAGCACCCCAGAGGCCTTTGGGAAAAGTGCGTGCATTTTGGTGTCACAGTAATGGGATGCTATTTGGAAGCTGTGCCTAGGACAGGGCCACCCGGGGGAGAATGTTCCTGGATACCTTCTCCTAGTCAAAGTTCTGTGTGTTTTCAGGAGGAAAGCCTATGAATCTGAGCCTAGAACCCAATTCCAGTTTGCATATAAACGTAAAGTGTATTAATAGACGCTGATGCTCCAGGAATACGACTACTGGGTCAATTGGAAGATTGTCCTTGGCTTTTTTGGCACTTTATTAGTTGTGCTCCAATTCTGAAAACCACAGAATCTCTTCATCAAAGCAATGCCAGCCATGGGCCTTAGGGAGCTTCACACTTTGAGTAGCTGAATCTTATTGGGACCAAGCCCAAGCATCATTTGCATAGTGAAATAGATATTCTTTTAATAGTAAATTTCTTCCTTTTATTTCACCTTTACACTATATATGTATTGGGGGCATTTTATTAACACTTAAAGAATTCTCAGTGGAGGTTTCATGATCTAAGTATTTCATTTCGAGATAGTAGAGGCTGCAAATTGGAGTGTGGTGGCTGGCTACAGAGAGAAGTAACCAGGGTGGCCACGGAATGTTGGGATGCAGGTGCATCTCTGCTGGAGATGTGGTTGGGAATTTGGGGGGAAAGCCTGCCAGTCTGATGGTTTGCAGAAGTAGAAATGCCTGAACCTTGGACCACAGGGAAGCGGACTGCACAAATAATTCCAAAGACGTTTAGAAGCTCCACCAGCTTGGCTTCCCTGCCCTCAGTTCTCTTATTCTTTTTTCCACCCCATTTATTTAATTGAAGTATAGTCAATTTACAATGTTTGTTAGTTTCTAGTGTACAGCAGAGTGATTTATACATACATATATATATATATATGTATATTTTCCATTTCATATTTTCTCATTAGAGGTTGCTACAAGATATTGAATATAGTTCCATGTTCTATACAGTAGGTCCTTGTTTATCTATCTTATATATATTAGTTCATATCTACAAATCCCAAATTCCCAGTTTATCCCTCCCCACCCCCATAACCATAAGCTTGTTTTTTATGTCTGTGAGTCTATGTCTGTTTTGTAAATAAGTTCATTCTGTGCCTTTTTTTTTTTAGATTCCATATATAAGTGATATCATATGATATTTTCTTTTCTTTCTCCTTCTGGTTTACTTCACTTAGTATGATGATATCCAGGTCCATCCACGTTGCTGCAAATGGCATTCTTTTTAATGGCTGAGTAGTATTCCATTGTGTATATATACCACAACTTCTTTATCTGTTCATCTGTCAATAGACATTTAGGTTGCTTCCTTGTCTTGGCTGTTGTCAGTAGTGCTGCTGTGGAATACAATCTAGATTTTCCAGTCAAGGTGGCAGAGTAGTAGGACCACAAGCTTGCCTCTTGCGACTACAACAAAACCATAACTGACTGCTAAACAACCATCAAAAAAAAAAAAAAAAAAAAAAGAGAGCAGGACCTAGCAAAAAAGGTCTTCAACTGGAAGCATAGAGAGGGACTCACAGCAGGATGGTAGGAGGCATGTGCTCATGATATAATTAGGCCCTGGGGGTAGGCCACCCACAAGCTGAAGAATAGTTAAGTCATAGAGGCCCTCCCACAGGAGTGAGAGTTCTAAGCCCCGCAACAGGCTCCCCACCCCGGGGTTCCAGCACTGGGAGGAGGAAGAGATCCCAAGACATCTGGTTTTGAAGGCCAGTGGGGCTTAACTCCAGGAGCCCCACGGGACTGGGGAAAACAGAGACTTCACTGTCTTGGGAAGGGTACACAGAATCTTGTGCATGCCAGGTCCAAAGGTAGAGGCAGTGATTTCATAGGAACCTGGGCCAGAGCCTGTCTGCTGGTTTTGGAGGATCTCCTGGGGAGTTAGGGGACAGCTGTGGCTCACTCAGGGGACATAAAAGCTGGTGGCAGACACCCCAAGAGTGTTTTTCTACATGAGCTTTCCTGGAGTCTGACATCTTGCTTGGGTCATTAGCACCAAGACCTAGCCCCACTTAACAGCCTGTATGCTTAAGGGCTGGGATGCCTCAGGCCAAAAAACATGCTGGGTGGGAATGCAGCCCCACCCATCAGCAGACTCCTTCCTGAACCCAAAGGCCTCTAGACAGGGCCCTACCCACCAGAGGTCCAGAACAAAGCTTCACCCAGCAGTGGGCAGGCACCAACTCCTCCTGCCAGGAAACCTGCATAAGCCTCTAGTCCAGCCTCAACCACCAGGGGGCAGATACCAGAAATAAGAAAACAACAATCCCAAAGCCTGTGGACCAGCTGGATCCTGGCTCTTGGGTGATAAGAGAGGAGTGCACTGCTGGAATGATGCATAGGACGTCTCCCACAGACATCTACTTCTCTAAGGTCAAGAAATGTAACTAAGCTACCTAAAAATACAAATAGAAAGATAGACAATATGATGTGACAGAGGAATATCTTCCAGGCCGCAGCACAAGACAGAATCCCAGAAGAAGAAATAAGTGATGAGGAGATAGGCAATCTAACTGAGAAAGAGTTTAGAGTAATGATGGCAAAGATTGTCAGAGAACTCAAGGGGAGTATAAATGCACAGAGTGAAGTTTTTAGCAAAGAGTTGGAAAATATAAAGAATACCCAAACAGAGTTGAAGAATACAATTACTGAAATGAATAATATGCTAGAAGGAACCAAGAATAGACCAAATGAGGCAGAAGAATGGATCAGTATCTAGAAGACAGATTAATGAAAATCACTACTGCAGAACAGAATAAAGAATGAAAAGAGATGAGGATAGTTTATAAGAACTCTGGGACAATGTGAAACACATTAATATTCACATTAGGGGTACCAGAAAGAGAAGGGAGAAAGGACCTGAGAAATTATTTGAAGAGATAATAATTGAAAACTCCCCCAACTTGGGAAAGGAAACAGTCACCCAAGTCCAGGAAGCGCAGAGTACCACACAGGATCAACCCAAAGAGGAACATATATTGTAATCAAATTGACAAAAATTAAGGATAAGGAGAAAATATTAAAATCAGCAAGAGAAAAGCAACAAATAACATACAAGGGAACATCCATAAGGTTATCGGCTGATTTTTCATTCAGGTGAATGGACTTTGACCCCTGTCTCTAGCACCTGGCTTCAACTAAGACAAGAATCACCAAGCTAGGATGAGAAGAAGACAGTAACAGACAACTGAGCCGAAAGGCTGGACCAGGTCTATAAGACCCATGCTACTGGTTCAGTTGCACTGTTTATCAAATGTCTGTCTCACTATCAAAATGAAAAGTTATTGTTTTATTTCTAGCTATGTTTTTGCCCCAGTGTTCAGGATGAAAAGAAAACTCTGTAGTAACACTATCAGAAAGTATAGCTACTGGGGGCAATTTAACTGGTTGTTTGATCTGTCATCAAATTCCTTGATCAATACAAGGCCAATAGAAGCGCTTCATAATTCCTGTCACTGACTTTTCAGATGTTCCCATAATCTATAAAAAATTTCCCCCTTAGCATATGTTTGTTTACTACCTTCAATTAATTTACTTAATTCTGAAATTTCTATGATGAGAAAGTGATGTTGCAAAACCAAATGGTTCTTGCTTTTTAAAAACTGCTTTGCAGGCGGAATCTTGTGCTATAATCCAGATAGAATGTTGTGCTTTCATATCGGATGAATCCCTTGATATAACCATCTAATGACTCACATAGAAAATAAAAATTTCTGCATTGAAGGATTTCCTTTCTAGTCTCAATAAAATCTTAGGTATATAGTTCAGTTCTGAGGCTTTATGGCTTAAATCTTTGCTTCTGACTTTGTTATCATTGTTGGCTGTATTGATTGTGTTCTGTATTTTTTATAGAGTAATAATTTCTTGTGCCTCTCGATGTATATTCAAAACTCCAATTAAAATAATGATGTCTAAATAACTTGAAATTGTTGATCGTATCTATAGTTCTATGTAAAATAATGGGCATGCACAATGTACATACATAAGGAGGCTGGCATAAGTCATATTGGTTGGAGGTTGGCATAAGTCATATTGGACAACTCAGAGAAGACGATCAGTCCTTGTCGAGAATACTTAAGTTGAAAAAATTTAAATTCCATATATGATCCAGCAATCCTACTTCTGGGTATCTACCCACAAGAATTGAAAGCAGGACCCCTTCAAGAGGTCTTTGTACACCCATGTTCATAGAATTGTTCACAACAGCCAAAATGTGGAAGTAACCCACGTGTCCATTGGCAGATGACTGCATAAGCAGAATGTGCTGCTTACACACGATGGAATAGCATTCAGTCTTAAAAAGGAAAGAAATTCTAATACATGCTGCAATATGGACCTTGAGGAGAGTGTGCTAAGTGAAATAAGCCAGACACAAAAAGAAAAAAACAGTATGATTCCACTTCTATGAAGTTCTAGAGGAGGTGAATTCATAGAGGCCAAACAGAATGGTGGTTGCTGGGGGCTGGGGTGGGTGAAACAGGGAGATACTGATTAATGGGTACAGAGTTTTGGTTATACAAGATGAAAAGTGTTCTGAAGATTGGTTCCACAACAGTGTGAATATACTTACCATTACAGAACTCAGAAGTCGTTAAGATGGTAAATTTGACATTTTGCCAATTAAGAATTTCTATTAATAATTTTTTAAAATCCTGTTTACAAAATCTTAAGGAGGCTCAGAATAAATCCAATGAAAGATATGCAATACTTTAGGAAGAAATTTATAAAACTTGAATGAAGACCATTAAAGAAGAGTTAGATATTGGCACACAAGAGGGCAGGATCTCCAGGAGGAGCAACATGGACGAATCCAAAAGCATGTCCTCAAGGCAAATGTGAAGCTGTGGGTTGGTGAGTACGACATCACATTTACATACAACTTAACATAAAACAATGCTCTACAATAATTGTTGGACAAACATATGTAGAAAAAGGAGAAAGTAACCCAAGGCATGTACCTTCCCAGGACAGTGGTTGTGGGTAGGGGGTGAGATTGGAGCGAGGGGGCAGATATGGAGTGTTTGGTTTGTTACAGCTCAGATTTGAAGCCTTCACATTCTTGGCTTGGAACTGGTGCTAACGATTTCTCTAGGTTCAATGCCAACTTCATGGACTGCTGGTGGAGAGGGGCCAGGGGCTCAGGGCACCTGCCTCCATCTGCACTCCAAGAGCCAGCTACTTCCTGAGACTGACTCCGTCCTGTTGCTGCCTTGATCAGATGTCCCGCACAGCAGGTAAGAGGCAGGATCAAGAGCCACCTCACATGTATAGATATTTTGATGGTTTCCGATATTTTGCAATTACAAATAGGCTGCAATGAATAACTTTATGCACATGAATTTTGTGCGTATGTTGCAGGAGGAAGAACTCCTCTTCCATAAAACAATCACTCTTAAAGAGTTCACTTACAGACTTTTATTCCATGTATCTCTATCTCATTATTTTTGAAAATATCATCATACCAACATGATTTTCTTATTGACAGATTTCGAAGCAGAGATGACATGAGTTTACTGACTTGTAGTAAACCTAGGCGCCAAGTAAATGTATTACGTTTAATGCTGATGACTCTAAAGACAACTCCACACTAATCAAACCAATAACTCAAAGTTGTTTCACTTATTAAAGATGAATCCTAGAGCACGTGATCCTTTAAAAATCTGAGTTAGTTTTGGGTAATGTTTAGAAATATTTGATTTTTAAGTGGTTACTTTGAAGTCAATTAGAGCTCTTTTACAAATGAAATTTTATAATATTATCTGGACATACAAACATATCATATTTATAATGTACACACAGACACAGATATCCAGGTAGACACAGACAGAGACCTCATAGTTTTCCTGCTTGAGTTTTAAAAGGCCTTCCTCCTCCCTCTAACCCCTGCCCTATATTTTTAATTCTTTTTTGGTATCAAGTTCTTCTAATTGAGCCAAGGCTGCAGCCTCTCAGGCAACATAGGCTGTGTCTGCCTTTCAAGGACATGGAAAGAGTTATAACTTCAAGTTGTCTCCCAGGAGACCTATTTCTCTTTTGAAAAGATGTTTTATCAAGCTGGCTCCTTTTAACTGTGCATGCAAAAATCAGTTTGGGAATGTCAAAAGCACTCCATCCTGGCCATTTGAGGGTTAGATTAAGTACTTGCAAGTATTGGCTCCACACCAAGTGAGGAACCATTGGTCCTCTGCACCTAGGAGATGTACCAGTACCCTCTTAAGTCTAGAATTCTTAAGATCACCGTTCAAATAAAAGTCATGGACCACCACCTAATACAAGGAGCTCTGAATATAAGGAAACACTCACTGAAACACCTGAAGGGAGCTGTGAAGCCGAGCTGCTCAAGGGGCCCTTGCCTGGTACCGAGGGCCAGTCCAAAGTAGACCCCAGGTGGGGTTTTGTGTGATCAATGTCTATAGCAATGTCAATGAACATAATGATTAAACAATCTCTTATAGGAATAGAAAAGAGTTTTATTTGAGGGAAACTGAGGATTACAATCCGAAAGACAGCCTCTCAGGTAAGCTGGAGGAAATGCTTCAGAGAAGCATGGTTTTCAACATCATTTTCTACCTTGTCAGAACAAAGACCATCAAACAAGTCAGGGAAACATTCCTTTAAGGTTATAAAGACAAACACTTACCCAGTAAGTCAGTGTGGCCTTGGCTCCTGGGAAGGGAGTCATGCAGGGAGGACCAGCACTGGCATCCTAGGAAGGGAGGCATTTCATCTTTATTCTTCACATGAACATTCCTTAACTGTGGTCACTGCACCCTTTTCTTCAATGATCAAAGCAGACGTACAGCATATGTTTGATAGGCCACACACAGGCTGTTTTAGTTACATAAAACTTGAGTTAAATCACATATAAGCCAGAATGACTTCCCCATACATCAAGATGTGAAAATTTCTTTCCAGGAAAGTCTAGGAGGGGGAACCTTTCCTATGAAGAAGAAGGGGAGACATGGAAAGGCTTCCACAACCTGGAGGGCCCCCCATGACGCTGCTCAGTTTCAATCCCCCCCCCCTTTTCTTTAATGCTTCTCAATTTTGAGGGGAACAAGAAAGGAAATGAAGTTGTGGATGGAGAGGTTAATCATAGACTCAGCTGGAGAACTCGGCTTTAGTGGGACTCAGTCACAAACAGAGAGCAGCTCATGCTATTCCAAACCATGGGCAACTCCATGGCCAGCTGCAGTAGGATCTCACCATTCCCCACCCCTTTCCTTTTCCCCAAATAATGGAGCCATATTTTAGGAGGCCAGGATGCTCCTAGTTGTCCCACTACTGCCACCACTGTTTGTTTGTATGACCAAGACAACCCCCATGCCCAGATATTTGCCAGAGGGACTTGGGGGGCTCAGGGTAGAGTTGTCCTCACTCCTGAGACTCACCACAGTGGTGCAGGAAAGATGAACGTTTGAATCCTAAGAGAAAAACACACAGACAAAGATAAGAATCCATGTGCCTCTTCCTTCCACCTTTTCCCTTCCCTGAGGGGTCCTGCAGAGGGTACTCAGATTTCACCTTAAGAAACTAGAAAAAGGATGGACAGGACCTTGGCAGATAAATGTGGAAGGCAAAGGGATTTATAGACGACAACTCTGAAGTGGGTTACGTGTAGTAATCATGTGTGTATATTTACACATTTATATATGAGCTAATAGGAGGATCTTCTGAAAACTAGTAAAGAGAAAGAATAATGGGGAAAAAAGATCTGAGGCACTTTTGTCAAAGTAATACATTTATTACATATGATTGGCAGATAGTTTGCTGCTGATTTATTCTCTCCAAGTTTGAAAAGAATTTCAAAATAGCAAAACAATTTTATACATCATATAATTTGGGGTATGGTTGGGCTCAGGGGACCACTTCATTTTTCACAGGGTAGGCAGAAACATTTGACTCCAAACTTGTTTTGAGGTAGGTGACTTTCAGCTATGAGTCCTGGTCCCAGTCTTGAAATCTCAGGAGGTTAAGTTCACCACCCAAGGGGGCAGGAATTTTCTCAGCCATAAGGATGAGGTTCTAGTTCAGACCAAAGGAGAGGGCTTCCCAGAAGGCATCAGTAAAGCTTCTTGAGCAGAAAAAGAGGAGACAAGGGCAGAGGGGACTGGGGCCGAAACAGAAGGCCTTGGAGGGAGAGTGAGGATCCAGCCAGTTCCAGCATTTCCCTGTGCTCACCTGGAGGTCTCCACTCAGAAGGACAGGGGCTGCCTTAGAACAGCAGCAGCAGGTAAAACTTATGTAGGAACTCCCTTCTAGTGGCTTCCAGAACCAGAAGCCAGGGCCCAGTAGGACCCTCAGTTGGACCCACGGCCCAGTAGGACCCTCAGTTGGACCCAGGAGATCCCAGGATGCCAGGGAGCTACAAGCCCTTGATTAACAAATAGGATGTCCCAACCAATGGTCGCAGCTCCTGGAAGGCACAGTCAGGTTGTTTTGCAAGGACAGTCCTTTGACTAGGACAGAATGACCTGCACGATCACACTGGAGTCGGGCAAATAGATTCCACAATGTTCAGAGTAGAGCTCCATATCCCAGATCCAGTGTTCAAGAGACACAAAGCGGACACCCGTCTTGAGGTTGGAGAACACATGGCTGACCTGTAGGCAGAGAAAGAGGTAAGTCCCATTGTGCCATGGCCTTGCCCTCAAAAGCTGAGGTTGGGGCCTTCTGGCAGGTGGAATTTTCCACAGACGGCTGCAACAGCTCCTCCAGTGCCCCCTGTACTTCTAGAATCAGACCACTCTTCATCCAGAGGTGGTATCTAATCACCCCCCACCTCCTTGAATCCGGGTGGGTTTGCTTGTAACCAAGAGTATGGTGGATGTGATGCTGAGTGACTTTTCATCAAGGCTGGGTCAGAAAGGCAATGCAGCTTCTGCTGGTTTCTTCAGAACCCTCATGGGGGAGCCCTGAGCCCCCAGGAAGCAGTCTGACTGGCCTGAAGCCGCCATGCTGTGAGGAAGCCCAAACTAGACCACAGACAGAGGTCCCACCGCCAAGCTCTGATACTAAACCAGGAGATGCTGGCCAACCACCAGCTGCTGTGTGCACACTGCACCCACCCTGCCCCCAGCTCCAGCCAGTGTCTAAATGTGGCAATGTGAGAGACCAGAGCCAGAAGCTCCCAGCAGAGCCCCACTCAGAAACCAGGAGAGGTGATAAAATCACTGCTGTTGATGTTAAGCCACTAAATTTGGGGGCAATTTGTTATGCAGCAATAGTTCATCATAGACTCCACCGACCTTCCCCCTCACCCTTGTCAGAGACTCACCTCAAAGATGACATTGTTTCTACACTGCCGGATGGGATAAGGTTTAGGAGAGAAATGGTCCAAGATGACGTGGTTGGCATCAAGAATCTGGGCAATTAGCTGATAGACACAGTTCGTGCCTTGTTGGTCTGTCCACCTGTGGGAGAAGGGAGACCCTGGGGGCTGGGCTTGCTGCCAGTGCAGCTGTGATGGTGCTTAAGTCATTTCTTGACCTGCTGTGTCCTAAGGGGTTGTTAGGAGGCCTAAGTGAAGTCACTCAAGCAAAGGTCAGGGTTCAGCAAAAGGGCTGTTTTTATCACCCCACTCACCTGTGGGAGACGTAAATCTCCATCTTGCCACTATCCAGGAGTTCCGGCCAGAAACCCTCCTCCTCCAGGTCCAATACTTTCTTGTTGTAACAACACCTAGGAAAGGGGGAGAAAGGTCAATGAGAACAGGTTAAGGACTCACAATGGCCCTGGCCCCTGGGAATAGGCCCATTTACCTGTGGGCAGATAGGAGGTAGGTCAGATAAGGGAGTCCAGGAATGACCTGACAGTTTTCCTCCTCTGGCCAGTCGTCCCCATCGCTCAGCCTCATCCATTTCTGGAAGCCATCTGTTAAATTCAAAAAGTTTGTGCCCAAGTTCCACTCCTGCCTGCTGCTGCCACAAGGATAAGTCTCAGGGGGTTCCCAGCGGCCCCGCCCCTCCGGCCCCTCCGGCCCTGCCGACTGACTCCGGGGCAGCCACGCCCACCAAATCCTTCCGGCCCCGCCCCTCGCCCCCTTCGGCGGGCTGGCTTGAGGGACTCCTTTCCTGGGCTCCACACCTTCACTCTCAGGTTTGCACAGCAGGTTGCGTCCTATGGGTCCGCGCGCGCAGAAGCGGCCCAGGAGGCAGGCACTGGCGGCGTCGGCGCGCGGCAGGCAGCTGCGGACGACCGGCCACAGGGCGCGGTGGTCCCGGGCCAGGATCTTCAGCCACAGGCCCGGGGCGTCCACCAGGGCGCGCCAGCGCCGGCACACCTGGCGGCAGCGGCCGAGCAGCGTGCGCGGGGGCAGGAGGCTCAGCACCGCCAGGAGCAGCTCCGGGGGCAGTTGGCTCAGACCCAGTGCTTCCTTGGGCTCGGGAACGACGGGGGAACCCCGACCAGCCTGCCCCTGGAGGGTAAGACACCCATGATCTCCTCGCCAGGGTAGGCTGTCCCTGTTGGAGATCCAGTGTCAAGACGTCAGGGACCTGCAGCGCCTCGTCCCCCAACCCCTCCCCTGCCAGCCGTACCCCAAGACTGTCAGCTCCCAAACGCTATCAGCCACCTCCGTATCCTCACCACCTCGAATTCTTTCCTCAAGTCCGCAGTCTCCCGGCTGGTCCTTGCCAGCCACCCATCTCAACTCCTTCCCACCGTGCTCACCACAGACCCCAGCAGCCGACCCGCTCCGTGGCCTCAGGGAACCCCGAGGTCTAACCTACATGTCAGCCAGTAGTCCTCAATGGTGGGCTCTCACATTGCTTCACTCGCCCCAGTCTCTAATTCAGCCCTTTGTATTCGCCAGCCCCTCCCTCTTAATTCCCAGCACTATCTAACCCCTGACCCCATCCTCCCTCTGACCTCCCAGTCTTTGCCCTCCCCTCCCTCCGCCTTGCCCAGACTGACCAATCAGCCCCTCCCGGACCCGTTCCCTCGCCCCCATTCTCCAGACAGCCCCTCCTTGGGACGGTATTCAGACCACTGGGTAACTACCCAACCTAATTGAAAGCCTCAGAAGAGAGAGGTGGGGCACCGGGATCCAGAGTCTGTCACTCTTGGTCCATACCAGTGGCCCCTTGGAGTGTCCCTGTAAGGTGCTTGGTGCTGAACAGGTGCTGTTATTTTGATCACGCTTCGGCGGGAGTCCTCATATTTGTTAGTTCCTGCAAAAATTCCCATTACCTTTAAAGGCTGGGCGATTACTTCACAGGAGAAAACGGGCCCCAGCAGGATTCAAATGCATTTCTATTTGACTCCATAAAAATGCAAGCTACACATATAATTTTAAATAACAGCAAGTAAAATGAGACGTATATTCTGGCCCACATGGAACCTAGCTTATAGGGGGAAAGACACAGTGAACAGGAGGCAGAGTAAGCCAATTATACACTGTTGGGGAAATCATTAAACATAAAATCTGCCAACACCCTTTCCCCGAAATCCTCTCCACAAATGTAGAAAAGATTGAAACAGTTTTATTATTGAAGAAGTGTTAAATCTTGTTGCTGAGTCCAAACTCATTCTGCTTGCTACACGACAGGCCAATAAATCAGGAGATGAGGTTGGGGCAAGGAATAGCGACTTTATTTGGAAAGCCGGCAGATCAAGAGGATGGCAGACTAATGTCCTGGAGAACCATCCTCCTCTAGTCAGAATACAGCCTCTTCTTATACAAAAAATAAGGGAGGGGGTGTGGTTGATTGTTGTAATCTTCTTGCTGCAGGCATTCTTTGTTCTTGCAGCCCTCCCCGTGGGCTAGGTCATGGTGTCCCTGTAAACCTCCAGCAAAACAAAGGTTATTCTCTACTACAATCTGACTGTAATTCACATGGGCCACGGTGAGCGGTAGATGTGAAGTGTAAATTACGTGGTGTGTTGGAAGGGGATCAGCGCTGCGGGAAAGCAGAGCAGGGAAGGGAATGAGGGGTAAGCAGTCTGGGTGGGGAGACCCTGAATTCTGAGAGATGGAGTGACTATTACATGGGCTTAATTTTTTTTTCAATACATGAATTTTCAAGAAAATGTTGACTATTGAGGTTTTCAAACAGATCCCAAAGTGGAACAAGGTAAGAGCACTGGCTCCAACAGTTCACTCCAGACCAATCTGCCTTCATCTCTACTCCCCCTACCTGACTTGGTCCTCCAGGCAATTTGAAGCAAATCTTAGAAATCATACCATTCTGTCCATAGCAGAACTTATTTTTTTTTAATGTAATGTGTATACTGGAAGAATCTTTTTGATAATGAGATTATGAAAATTGATTATGATCCAACTATGAGTTTAAAAAGTAGTTTTTTAAAAAGTTAAAAAACCTCAAGTAAGATACAAGTTCAGATACTGACAAGTGAGTGTCTTGTCCCATTCTTAAATTTCCTCCTCAGATATAGACTGCTATTTCTTGGTAAAACCTGCCAGTCTGGTTTGCAGGAGCAGAAAATTCCTGAGCCTCAGAGCACTGGGAGGCAGGCTACACAAATAATTCCGAGGACATTAGAAGCTCCACCAACTTGGCTTCCCTGCCCTTGGTTCTCCTATCCTGTTAACAGGAGTGGGGAGGCAAGCTTCACGGTGTTTTCATTCCAGGAAAGGAACTGGACTGGCAATGGGCCCTGTGTGTAGAGGGAGGTTTGGAGGGAGCAGGTAACTAGTTAACACATCTCTTCTTTCAGAAGGGTGGGACAGATTTGAAAGGAGGCTAACTCCCTAGAGGTAGGATTTAGTCTGGACAGTCCTGGGTGTTGGTAATCTAACTCCTTTCACCAGGCATTTCAGCCCTGGCAGGCCCTTCTCTCCTTTGTGGGGGCGGGGTGTGTGGATATTGGTGGGGAGATGGAATTTCAGGTAAAACCCTCTCAGCTCCCCACCCAACCCAGCCTCTCGGGGGTCAAAAGCAGAAAAGAGCCACAAATCCCACAAAACTTCTTTGCCCTAAAAAAGGAATTCCTCCTACTGAAGCTACACTTAGAAATAATCAAGACCTTAGAAAAGTTCTGGCCAGAGGTAATTTTCTAGGTTAAACACAACAGCAACAGAAGAGGCTTTAAAGATCAAAACACCAGCCTGTTCCAATGGGACACACACCTAGCAGGCTTTGAAAAGAAAGAGCTGAGAGGGGCAAGTTGCTGGAAGGACCAAGGAGGGCCTGGAGGGACAGCAGTGAGTAGGGAGGGTCTGCACAAAGTGGAGGGTGAGGGGTAGGAGGGCCCTCCCTGGAAGGGGAGATGGCCCTGGAGGGTACTGAGGGGCTGCCTCCTTCCAGAGGAATCCACCATACCTAATGCCCTCAGGACTGTCTAGCCAGAATATCCAAAACAGCAGACCAGGTGAGCATCCCTACCAAGGGCTTCAGCCAGGGCTGCGGCATCTGGTGTACCACGCCCAGTAACATTACTGCATACCGCTGATGGCCCATTTTGTAATTAAAGGTCATCCCATATAGTTAAAAAGACATTAATAATTCCTAAGTGTGACAAAGTTCTTTCAATTCCCGTTAATAAAGGGGAGACCTTATCTTTTAGAGATGTACACTGAAGTATTTTTGGAGGAAATGATAGGCTGTCTGAGATTGCATTAGAATAATCCTGGGAGGATGGGTGGAGGTATAGATTTTAAAAAGGTTAACCGCAGCTGGAGGGTATAGCTCAGCGGCAGAGCACATGCCTAACATGCACTAGGTCCTGGGTTCAATCCCCTGTACCTCCATTAAGAAAATAAGTAAATAAACAAGCCTAATTACCTCCACCTCTAAATAAAAAAAAATTAAAAAAAAATTGACCACGTGAAAGGTGTTCAACTCCTTAATCAACAGGGAAATGCAAGTTAAAACCACTACACATCCACCAAAAAAAACAAAAACCCAACAACATACCCAAAATAAACAAACAAACAAAAGCAACCAGTGTTATTGAGAGTGCGGAGCAATTGGTTGGAGCTCTGTTACAGCTTGTGGGAGCGAGGATGGTAGTACCACATTGCAGAATTTTTTGACAGCACCTACTAAGCCTATATCAGGACAGGTGTTAACCTAAAACACTAAAGCCATCTAGGGGTGGGGGTGGGGAGTGGGACTGGAGGGAGGGGGCAGATATGGAGTGTTTGGTTTGTCACAGCTCTGATTTGAAACCTTGGCAGTCTTGGGCTTGGAATTGATACTAACAATTTCTCTAGGCTCAATGCCAAGTTCATGGACTGCAGGTGGAGAAGAGCCAGGGGCTCAGGGCACCTGCCTCCACTTGCACCCCGAGAACCAGCTCCTATCTGAGACTGACTCCGTCAAGTCACTGCCCTGATCAGATGCCCCGCACAGCAGGTAAGAAGAGGGATCAGTAGCCACCTCACCGTGGACCCTGTTCAGCTGTGTGACTTTGGGCAGGCTGCTGCCCTTCCCAGACTTCATATTCTCATTTTGTAAAATGGGATGGGAATTGAGAGGAGCTGATGAAACAGTCCTCCTAAGACATTCAGCAAGGTGCCTAGGATGGGACACCGTTATTACTGTTATTATTATCGTCATGTTTCCTGGGTGGAAGGGCTTAAGAAGCGTTGGCCATCATCAAGGGGAATCCCAGTAGCCCACGACCTTTCCATCTCATGCCAGAGACAGAGTCCCCAGCAGAAACCCACTTCTCCAGAGCAGTGACAATCACATCCCCACTAACAGCAACCCCTCCAGGAGGCGGCGCAGTACCGGGGTTCAAAGCATCAGATCTAGAGTCAGAGGCAAACAGCTCCACCCCTCCTGAACTGGGCAAGTCATATGTCTTTTATCAGAAGCTCAATTTTTTCCTGAATTAAATGTGAGCCGTCACCTTTGTTCCCAGAGGTGGACAACGATTTCCTGACGTGGGTCATAACTGTCATGACTCATCAGCCCCTCCCCCTGTAGAAGAATCTAGTTAAAATGGAAATGTAACCCTGTGAGAAAGTGCTGCATTCACTCATGCGTTCCACAAGCATTTACTGAGCATTTATTGTTTATAGGCCCTGGGCTAGGTACTGGGGACACAAGAATGAATGCAGCAGGTAATGCATTTACACTCCTGGAGCTGGAAACAGATGCTAAATAAGTAAAGATGTGAATAACATAATATAGGAGGGTGGTAAGTATTATGGGGGAAAAATGCAGCAGGGAAGGGGCATAGAAAGTCTAGGAACAAAGTTGCAGTTTCAGGCAACTGAGAAGTAGGTATGTGAGTGAATCTGAAGGGGATAAGGAATTAAGACATAAATATCTGGGGGAGAAAGACTCTTGGAAGGGGGCACAGCAAGTGCAAAGGCCCTGTGGCAGGAGAAAGGAGCAAGAAGTCCTGTGTGGCCGAAGCATAGGGATCAAACAGGAGAGTGGTAGTGTGAAGGAAAAGCCCAGCTGGGCTAACAAGCTAAGTCACAAATCTAAGTGTAACAAGTGTCGGATTACTGATCTGAGTTCTGCTGGGCTAACTTGTAAATCTAAATTAATAAGTGTCGGTTTGCTGATTCCCTGTTCATGTTTTGCTAGCCAGCTGGATTTTCAAAGAGACATATCTGGCCTTGAAATGTTGGTTTGCTGCCTCACTGCCTCTACTTTTGTGATAACGATGTTGCTAAAGCTGTTGCATACCTATTGGCCGAATACCCCAAGCTTGTACTTAACCCTGTAAAACCTCATGTGCACTTCTTGGAGGAGCTCAGAGCTTAGGAGCAGAAGCCCCTCTGAGCCCACCGGTGTAATAAATCTGAGTACTCCAACCCTCCGAGTGGTGCTTGTTTCTTGGCTGGCCTGTCATTTCCGTAACAGTAGGAAATGCACTCAGAGAGCTGATGGGGACAGCCTGTGGGAGCCTTAATATTTCCCCTTACTGAATCCTTATATAAAGGCTTTGTCCTTTGCCCTTTGGAAAGAGGGAGTCAGGAGAGTACTCAGAGCAGGGGAGGGTGCTCACAGGTGCCCTCTGCTTCTTGTGGGAAGACCTGGGGGCAGAAGGAGGAAGGGAGCAGAGGAAGAAGAATGCTGGATGATACGGGTGTCAGGGAGGAGGGGCCTGGACAAGGGTAGGGCCATTGGAGAAGGGACAAGTGGACGGGTTCTGGATAGATCGGTAAGTGGAGCTGACAGGATTGGTGGAGAATTGAGTGTGGGCTGCAGAGCCCCACTGAGGATGTGTGGGCTCTCAGGCAAATTTTTTCCCTGTGGAGTCCCTGTCTATGGAGATGATTTGATTGAAAAATGTGTTACAAAGTTCATGGACACAAGTGAGTTATAGTATGAAGATTTAGAATGATGGCTCAGAAGAGGTACTTCAGTATTTGCTTATCTTTCAATCCTGGGAGGTGAGATTCTTTGATGTCCAGGTACCATTTCTTCACGTTTTTTGTTGTGAGAGGTTGTCATTAATGGCTAATTTAATAGCCCTCATTAAGCAAAAAAGGCAGGGATGCTGTTTTTACTCACTGTTATTGCCTCTGCTGATCTGAGTCCTGAGGCCCATTAGAGAGTTGTCTCAGCAGGTGAGTTTACCTCCTCTCCCCTTCTCTGAAGTCCTTATTTAGAAATGATTAGCATTAAAGCCAAAAATCAGAGAGGTATGTGCCCCAGCTACCATCACCTTGGAAGAACTGAAGTATGGGGAAGAGAGGTGATCTAAAGTCAGTCGACAATTTTCAAATTTCGAAGGTCATTCATTTAGCTGTGCTGACATCATCTCTCATGTCTCTGACTCATCCATTGTGCCCCTGTAACCACCAGCTTCCGGTGATTCTCTCCAAGGGTGGACTGGGCTTTGTTAATGATGACCGCATATGCAATTTTTAACAGAATGCAGGAAAGCATTAGCAGGAATTTTTTTTTTTAGTTTTTATTGAAGTATAATTGATTTACAATGTTGTGTAAATTTCTTGTGAATATCATAGCCAATCAATTATACATATATATTCCTTTCCATATTCTTTCTCATTAGAGATTACTGCAAGATATTGAATATAGTTCGTTGTGCTATATGGTAGGACCTTGTTTATCAGTTTTATGTATGGTAGTTAGTATCTGCAAATCCCAAACTCCCAATTTATCCCTACACACCAGCTGTCCCACCCATCCCCAACGCCGGTAACCATAAGCTTGTTTTCTATGTCTCTGAGACTGACTCTGTTTTCTAAATAAGTTCTTTTGTGTTCTTTTTTTTTTTTTAATATATATGATTCTATGTATAAGTGGTATCATATGGTATTTTTCTGTCTCTTCCTGGCTTAAGTAATACAAGCGAATCCTCCTTTACAGGGTTTTAAAAAATTAGCCCTTGGAGAAGAGAGGCAAAGGCTTACTTGGCCCTTGGCCTAGAGTGTGGGGAGCGGGTTGGGAGAGCGCCCTGGCTGCTGGTGGCTGGGGTGGGGTGCATGGATAAAGGCTCCTGTGCTACTCCCACTGTGCCTTTGGGTGCTATGGGCTGGAGGCAGCAGAGAGATGATAATTGATGGACAGACCCACCTCCTAGGCTCCAGCCTAAGGGATGGTGGCAGACAGGTAATGATCCAGAACCCTGAACTTGTCCTGTGTCCAGCTGAGCGAGTGAAAGGCATCCCAAATCAGTATGCCAGCGCTCTTCTGGCAGCCAGCCCGTGGGAGCCATCAGCTCGCCAATCTACTCACCATGGGACCCCAGGATGACCCCATTAAGGCAAGAGTCCTAGAGTGCCTCTGGGCTTCCAGCTGACCCCATGCACCAGGGCTGGTGGTGGAGGTAAAGGCAGAGCCCCTTAATTGGGCAAGAAACAGGATGAGACTCACCTAGGTCCTGATCTAAAGTCGGGGTCCGTGCCCAGAGAGCCCACAGCCCTGGCTTAGAGAATTTCCAGGAAAGTGCTACATAGGGTGGGGACCCCTTCCTGGGTAAGGATGCTCTTGATGGGGTGGGAGAGAAACAAGAAAAGTCCAGGGGGACGCCAAGGTTTCTGGTCCAAGAACAGAAAAGATTTTGCTACTTTTTACTGAGACAGGATGAATGTGGAAGAAGCTGGTGGGGAAGGGGTCAGAAAATCAGGACTCAATAGGAGGGAAACCGAGGCTCAGAAAGTCGAGTCCAAAGGCATAGAGTAAGGATGTGAACCTGTTTTGTCTCGTAGCCTCCAGGCAACACCACGTACCCTGGCCCCAGGGGAGGTACCATTTTCAAGCACTTGGTACACCAGGCCTGGTGCTGCACTTTTCATAAATGATCTCATTTACTCTTCCCAACAATGGACACTCTGATCCTTTTTTAGGGGGAACAAGGGGAGACTCAGAGAGATCTTGTGCAAGGCCTCAGACTGAGGAGGTGGCAGGCATCAGTCACGTGTGCGCTCCCAGAACCATTTCTCCTCTTCCATCCTGGCTCGGGCTTTCCTGAGACTTCCTCCTCCTGGAATCAGGGAGCCGAGGGTCTCATCTTTGCCATCCAAGGGCCCCAGGGCTAATTCCTACTATTTTATTTGCATTGCTCAGACCCAGCTGGCCCCAGCTCTCACCTGGTGGCCAGCTAGGAGGTGTCAGAAGTGGGGACAAAATCTTCCTGGGTCCTGCTTCCATTGCCCCTCTTAGGGGGCAGAGCAGGTAGGCGTGGGGCACCCAGGACTGGCCAGACATGTGGGACCTGCTACCCTGGCTGTCTCGGGAGGCTGTTACCTGGAGAAGGCAGGGTCTTCTGGGGCTGGGACAGCTGAGAGCAGCAGGAGGCCTCTGTGTCTGCAAACTCGAATACCGGGGTTGCACTGGTAGCAGGATGCTCGTTTGCCCAGTTGGCACCCCAGCGAGTGAGCTGGAGACCAGGAGGGAGCCCCCAGTCCCAGCTTCTGGCCCCCTAACCGACCAGTCCAGGCCTGGCTATGCCCTGGCAGGCAGGTCCTCGGGGAGCAGGAGAAACACCAGAAAGTCACAATGTGGTGTCACTGTGACACTATACCCACATCTGTCATCCGCCTAATGCTTTTAAACCTGATTGATAATCTTTGCCGGGATGCTTTCCTTAGGCCTTGGGAAATAGGGGTCTACCTCTTGCATTCCTTCTACTGGAGAAGACCTTGTACTGTTGTTTTCCTCTGTAGAGTTTTCCCTCCGCAACTGAGACACTCCTTGCTCTGAACCCAGTAGTCAGGGAAGACAGCACCACTGTGTTTCTATTTAAAAGATCTGAGGGAAAACAAAAAACAAAGCGATCTGAGACACTTTTGGTAAAATAATATATTTATTACCTATGATTGGCAGATAGAGTGCTGATTTACTCTCTCCATATTTCAAAGGAATTTCAAAGTAATAAAAGAACTTTGTATACCATATAATTTAGGGTACAGCTGGGCTCAGGTGACCACTTCATTTTTCACAGGGTAGGCAGAAACATCTGACTCCAAACTTGTTTTGAGGTAGGTGACTTTCAGCTGTGAGTCCTGGTCCCAGTCTTGAAACCTCAGGAGGTTAAGTTCACCACCTAAGGGGGCTGGAATTCTCTCAGCCATAGGGAGGAGGTTCCAGTCAGAGAGGAGGAGGCTTCCTGGGAGGCAGCGATAAAGCCTCTTGAGCAGAAACAGAGGAGACAAGGGCAGAGGGGACTGGGGCTGAAACAGAAGGGCCTTGGAGGGAGGGTGAGGAGTCCTCTCCAGTTTCAGCATTTCCCTGTGCTCACCCAGGGGTCTCCACTCAGTAGAACAGGTGGCTGCCTTAGAGAAACAGCAGCAGTTAAACCTGATGGAGGAACTCTTCTAGTAGCTTCCAGAACCTGAAGACAGGCCCAGTAGCACCCTCAACTGGACCCAGGAGATCCCAGGATGCCAGGGAGCTATAAGCCCTTGATTAACGAACGAGATGTGCCAGCCAATGGTCGCAGCTCCTGGAAGGCACAGTCAGGTGGTTTTGCAAGGACAGTCCTTTGACTAGGACGGACGGACCTGCACGATCACACTGGAGTTGGGCAGATAGATTCCGCATTGCTCAGGCCAAAAGGCGAAGTCCCAGATCCAGTGTTTAAGAGACACAAAGCGGACGCCCGTCTTGAGGTTGGAGAACACATGGCTCACCTGTAGGCAAAGAGGTAAGTCCTATCATGCCATGGCCTTGCCCTCAAAAGCTGAGGTTGGGGACTTCTGGAAGGTGGAATTTCCCACAGACGGCTGCGACAGCACCTCCAGTGCCCCCTGTACTTCTAGAATCAGACCACTCCTCATCCAGAGGTGGCGTCTAATCCCCATTCCCCTTGAATCTGGGTGGGTTTGCTTGTAACCAAGAGTGTGGTAGAGTGACTTTCACCAAGTGACCTCCAAGGCTGGGTCAGAAAGGCAACGCAGCTTCTGCTGGTTTCTCCAGAACCCTCATGGGGGAGCCCTGAGCCCCCAGGAAGCAGTCTGACTGGCCTGAAGCCGCCATGCTGTGAGGAAGCCCAAACTAGACCACAGACAGAGGTCCCACGGCCAAGCTCTGAGACTAAACCAGGAGATGCTGGCCAACCACCAGCTGCTGTGTGCACACTGCACCCACCCTGCCCCCAGCTCCAGCCAGTCTCTGTATGCAACTATGTGAGAGAACAGAGCGAGAAGCTCCCAGCAGAGCCCCACTCAAACCAGGAGAGGTGATAGAATCACTGCTGTTGGTATTAAGCCACTAAATTTGGGGGGCAATTTGTTATGCAGCAATAGGTCATCATAGGCTCCAACGACCTTCCCCCTCACTCCTGTCAGAAACTCACCTCAAAGATGACACTGTTTCTATGCTGCTGAATGGGAAAAGACAGGAGAGACGTGGTCCAGGACGGCCTTGTTGGCATCTAGAAGCTGGACGGTTAGTTGATACATACAGTCAGTGCCTTGTCGGTCTGCCCACCTGTGAGAGAAGGGAAACCCTGAAGATGGACTTCCACCTCCATTTATTTCTTTGGGTGTCAAATGACTTCCCCATGTATGCAAATCCAATATGTGGTCCCTGGGACTGGTACCAGTGTCACCTGGGAGCCTGACCCCACTGCACACCCAATGAATCCATCTGCACAAAACCAGCTCCCCAGCTGGTCTGTGTGCACAACCGCTTCGGAAGTGATGACCTAGAGCAATGCTCTTTACAGCACCTCCTCCCCGTATTATTTCTTATCCATGTTTCACTGGTGGCAAAGGATGTACAACGTGTACAACAATGATGTCTGAGATACAGTTTTCTAATCAGTCCTTTAAAAGGATCCAGGGGAATCCAAATCGATGATGGGATACCCAGCGACATTCAAAGAAACAACATCCAATGACCGTCAATGGTAAATGGGTAAATTATGGCATATTCACATAATGGAACATTATACAGCCATGACAGTAAAGTAGCTGCAGCTACATGCAATTATGGGTGAACTTACATGCTATTGAGAGAAACCAGATACAAACTATATACTGTATGGCTCCATATATGTTAAGTACAAAAATGGACAAAACTCATCTACTGTAACAGAATTCAGAATTGTGCTACCCTTGGGTTGGTAGTGATGGGGAAAGGGGCATGAGGGATGCTGAGGGTGGGATTTTCTGGCATTTTCTGTTGTTGATGGGGGGGGCTAGTATGGTGAATGTCTTCACTTTATAATAATTCATTCAGTTGCACTCCCAAGAAATGTGCATCTTTGATGTTAGAAATTAAAAATTTAAGAGTAATGAGTTGTATAAATTCACAAACATGTATCTACTTTACAGACACTTCACATCACTCCACTTCTCAGCTGTCTATTTTAATTCTCCACAGAATTTTGTTCTCATGTTAATATATTTTCATGTTCTTCGGATTTACCTTTCACACTATTTGGTGGCAACCACATACAAAGAATATACATTAAAAATTTTAAATTTTCTGTGACCATAAGGCTCTCAATGTTAACATTTTTTCTTTTGGACTGAATTATTGGCTACTAGTAATTTACAGACACTGCCCCAGATTGGAGTCATCTGGAATCTTGAAGACACTTTGTAGAAAAGAATTTAGCCTGGTCCAAAGGTATGGCCTTTGCCCTCTGCTTCTTTGGAATATTATGGTGACAGGAATGTCTGTTTGCCTGGGGACCTTGGGTCATACTGGATGGCCTGCCAATGTGGTTTGGTAGCGATTGGCTGCATCCACATGGGTAGTCTTATAACGGGCGCCAGCCACTCCAGGAGGACTAACAAGAGGACATGGGATGCATCACACAGTGTCAGTTGACTGGAGGCTGAGCTGAGACACATGAGAAAGCCCGATAAAAGCTCAGGTGAGCTTCCCTGGTGGCAGTATCCCATGCACATGTCACACATGATGCCAGGACAGTCTTGTGTCTGGACTCCAAGGGCAGAAGAGAGCAATGGAAGTCTGGCATTGGATTCTTCCCTTGGATGCTATCCGGTGACCTTCCCCTTGGCTGATTTTCATCTTTATCTTTTCCCTGTAATAAACTAAATTATGTATACTAGTTTTCAGTGAGTGCTATGTCTTTCTAGTCAATTACTGAGCCTGAGGGTGGTTGTAGGAACCTCCTACACTGGCCACTGAAAGGCAGTCTTGGGATTGTGCCCTCTAACTTATACTAGTTGGCTATAAAATTCTGAGAGGTGTTGATGCCTGGCTCCCTCACCCCAGATACTTTGACTTAATGGGTATGCAGCGGGACCTAGGCATCGGGAGCTTTATACAGTCCTGGGCGATGTCTGGCAATATTTGGGAGTCACTGATTATTACCATGAAATGGTACATCATTGCTCAAAGTAACACAAACATGCTACAATAGTTTGATAAAAGATTAAATTACAAAGAGAGGTTGATTGCAAATTCATCTGCTAATGATAGGGGAAACTGAGGCACATTGACTGACCCAAGGCCACAAAGCTGCAAAGCCAGGGTGTGAACTTGCGAGGTCTGGCTCCAGAATCTGAACTCTTACCCAACCATCTGGAATTGTCCCCTCTTAAAGCAAGGAGCATCTCATCCACAGACAAGACTAAGTTGGGCCCAAGTCCTCTGTATTGGACCTCACCTGACATCTTCCAATGCAGTTCCCTTTGGGGGCTATGAGAGGGGTTCAGGGAGGGCACTCTGCCAACTCCTAAAGCTCTGATGGTGGTTAAGTCATTTCCTGACCTGCTTTATCCTAAGGGGTTGTTGTTAGAATGCCTGAATGAAGTCACCCGTGAAAGGTCAGCACTCAGCAAAAGGGCTGTTTTTATCATCACACTCACCAGTGAGAGACACGAATCTCAACCTTGCCACTATCCAGGAGTTCCGGCCACAGACCCTCCGCCTCCAGGTCCAACGTTTCCTTCTTGTGACACCATCTATGAAAGAGGGAGAAAGGCGATGAGAACAGGTAAGGACTCACGACCACCCTGGCCCCTGGGGAGTAGGGGCATTTACCTGCAGGTAGATGGGAAGCTGGTCTGGGAAGGGGCCCCAGGCAGGACCTCATAGTTTTCCTCCTCTGCCCAGCCGTCCCCACCGCTCAGCATCGTCCACATCTGGAAGCCATCTGTTAAAAAGGTTTGTGCCCAGGTTCCTTTCTGCCCACCAGCCCAGGAATAAGTCCCATGGGGTTCCGGTGCAGCCCTGCCTCTCTGCATCCTCCCACCACTCCGTTGAGGACGATCTGCTTCCTGGGTTCCCCACCTGTGCCCTTAGGGTTCTGAAAGAGATTGCGTCCTATGGGTCCGCGCGCGCAGAAGCGGCCCAGGAGGCAGGCACTGGCGGCGTCGGCGCGCGGCAGGCAGCTGCGGACGACTGGCCACAGGGCGCGGTGGTCCCGGGCCAGGATCTTCAGCCACAGGCCCGGGGCGTCCACCAGGGCGCGCCAGCGCCGGCACACCTGGCGGCAGCGGCCGAGCAGCGTGCGCGGGGGCAGGAGGCTCAGCACCGCCAGGAGCAGCTCCGGGGGCAGTTGGCTCAGGCCCAGCGCCTCCTCGGGTTCGGGCTGCGGAGCCGGCCTCCCCCTGGAGGCAGAGGCACGTATGGGCTCCTCGCCTGGCCTGGGTGCCCCTGCGGGAGAGTCAGTGTCAAGACGTCAGGGACCTGCAGCCTCAGCCAGCCCGGTCCCTGCCACCCGCAACCCACGACTGTCAGCCTCAACCCCGTCAGCTGCCTCCCCATCCTCACCATCCCCCCGCCCGGTCCTCAAGTCCCCAGATTCCCAACCAGTCCTTGCCAGCAGACTATCTCAGCCCTTCTCCCCAACACGCACCACTGCCCCCAGCAGCCAACCCCCTCTGCGGCCTCGCGGACCCCCGAGTCCTACCCTGCATCTCAGCCAGTGCTCCTCGCTGGTGGGCCTCCACTTTGCCTCACTTGCTCCCATCTCCTCCGCCGCCCTTTTTATTCACCTGCCCCTCCCTTCTTAATACCCAGCAACGTGGGCTCCCACCTCACAGCTCCATCCTCCCTCGGACCCAGTATCTGCCAGCCCCTCCCGGCCCAGGCCCCGCCCCCTTATTCACCAGACTACTCTCCTTCGGACTTCATTCGGACCACAGGGTAAGTAACCACCAGCCTAACCACCAGCCGAACAGAATCGCAGACCCCACAGATGAAAGAGGGATGGAGGCTGCCAGGATCCACAATGTGTCACTCATCGTCTCCACTAGTGGCCCCTTGTTGCTGAACAACTGCTGTTATTTTGGTCAGGTATCCAGGCAGGAGGCCTCATATTCTTTAGCTCCTGTAAAAATTCCCATCACCTTAAGGGCAGGCCATCACTATGCCAGGGAATCACTTCACAGGAGAAAACAGGCTCCAGCAGGAACCAAATGCATTTCTATTTGATTCTCTGATTGAGTGCTCTAACCAGCGATAACCCTAGCCAACCTTCAGGGAGCGTTTATTCTATCAGCAACGTCCTGTGGTGGTGAGTGCTATGTCCCCACTTCACAGGTGAGAAAACTAAGGCCAAGTGACCTACCCAAGATCACACAGCTAGTAGCTGACAGAGCTGGGATTCAAACCTAGCCAGACTACCTCTAGAATCCTTGCTTTTAACCTCTATACCAACTCTACCCAATAAAAATAAAATATGAGCTACACATACACTTTTAAACATCAGCAAGTAAAACCAGACATGGATTCTGGCTCCCATGGAACTTACCTTCTAGGGGGAGAGATGTGGTGAACAGGAGGCAGAGTAAGCCAATTATATACTGTTCAAGAAATCATTAAAAATAAAATCTCCTGTGAACCCCCAAATATACTTTCCACAAATGTAGGAAAGAATGAAACAGTTTTATTATTGAAGAAGCATTAAATCAGACTGTAATGCACATGGGCCATGGGGAACAGTAAACGTGACGGGTAAATTACATGGTGTGTTGGAAGAGGATCAGCGCTGGGGGAAAGTAGAGCAGGGAAGGGAATGGGGGATAAGCCATCCGAGTGGGGAGACCCTGAATTCTGAGAGATGGATTGACTTTTATATGGGCTTAATTTCTCTTCAATATATGGATTTTCAAGAAATTGTTTACTATTGAGGTTTTCAAACAGATCCCAAAGTAGAACAGGGTAAGAGCACTGGCTCCAACAGTTCACTACGGACCAATTTGCTTTTATCTCTACTCCCACCCACTTGCTCTCCTGGGCTATTTGAAGTAAATCTTAGAAGTCACACTACTCTGTCCATAGCAATATATTACTCCCCCTGCACATTTAAAGAAATTGAAGTATAGTTGAGTTACAATGTTTGTATTAGTTTCTGGTGTACAAGTAGTGATTCAGTTACACATATGTATACATATTCTTCATATTATTTCTCGTTACAGGTTACTACAAGCCATTGGATATAGTTCCCTGTGCTATACAGTAGGACCTTGTTTATCTATTTTATATAGAGTGGTATGTATCTGCCAATCCCAAACTCCCAATTTATCCCTCCCCACTCCCTTTACTCCCAGTAACCATAGTTTGTTTTCTATGTCCATGAAGCTCTTTCTGTTTTGGTAATAACTTCATTTGTGTCATTTTTTAAAATTTCATATATAAGTGACACATATGGCATTTGACATTTTCTCTGAGTTACTTCACTTAATATGATAATCTTTAGGTCCATCCATGTTGCTACCAGTGACATTACTTCATTCCTTTTTTATGGCTGAGTAGTATTCCATTGTGTGTGTGTGTGTGTGTGTGTGTGTGTGTGTGTGTGTGTGTGTGTATCACATCTTCTTTATCCATTCGTCTGTTGATGGACACTTAGGCTGCTTCCATGTCTTGGTTATTGTAAAAAGTGCTGCTATGAACACTGGGGTGCATGTGTCTTTTCAAATTAGAATTTTCTCCAGATATATGCTGAGGAGTAGGGTTGCTGGATCATATGGTAACTCTATTTTTCGTTTTTTAAGGAAGCTCCATACTGTTCACCATAGTGGCTGCACCAATTTGCATTCCCACCAAAAGTATAGGAAGGTTCCTTTTTCTCCACATCTTCTCCAGCATTTATTATTTGAGCAATACATTACTTTTTAAGGTACTATGTAAGGCGGGGGAATCGTTTTGATAGTGAGATTATGAAAATTGATAGTGACCCAACTACGAGTTCAAAAAGTGGTTTAAAAAAACGTTTAAAAAGTGGGGGAGGGTATAGCTCAATGGTAGAGCACATGCCTATCATGCCTGAGGTCCTGGGTTCAATCCCCTGTACCTCCACTAAATAAATAAATAAATAAATAAATAAATAAATAAATAAATAAATAAATAAACCTAATTACCTCCCCCTCCACACACAAAATAAAGTTTAAAATACTTCAAGTAGAATAAAAGGGCAGATACTGACAAGTGATTGTCCTTTCCTGTTCTTCAATTTCCCCCTCTGAGACAATCTCTCTTAATTCCTGGAATTATTCCCCATGCTGTAATCTGATTAAAAGGAAAAACATAATTGAGTTCCAAAAGAGCTTACCGCCTGGAAGAAAATGATTAGAGAATAATGATTTCCAGGAGAGGAGGGGGTACAAAGCATCCCAGGGGCCTTTGGGGAAAGTTATGGGTGCATTTTGGTGTCACAGTAATGGGTTGCTATTTGGAAGCCGTGCCCAGGACAGGGCCACCCGGGGGAGAATGGTCCTGGATTCCTCCTCCTAGTCAAAGTTCCGTGTGTTTCCATGTAAGAGGAAAGCCTGTGAATCTGAGCCTAGAACCCAATTCCAGCTTGCATGTAAATGTAAAGTGTGTTAATAGACACTGGTGCTCCAGGAATGCAGCTACTGGGTCAATTGGAAGATTGTTCTTGGCTTTGGTGGCACTTTATTGCTTGTGCTGCAAGTGAGAAAAACCACAGGATCTCTTCATCACGGCGGTGCCCACTGCGGGTCTTATGAAGCTTTAGGGGTCCACAGAGAGGTCCCAACATCTTGGGGCTCCATCAGATGCCCAGGGGAGATTTAAAATCCGAACTCTGGATCAGGTCTGCATTTGTAACAAATTCGCAAGGGATGCTGATGGCTGCCCTCTGTGGACCACACTTTGAGTAGCCGAATCTTATTGGGATCAAGCCCAAGCATCATTTACATATTGTAATATGTACTCTTTAAATAGTAAATTTCTCTCCTTCTATTTCACCTTTACACTATTGGGAGCATTTTTAGAAATGTCTGTGGAGGTAGGTTTTATTAAGTGTTTTATTTCAAGATGGTAAAGGCTACATGAGAAATTATTAGTTATAATGGGGGAAGGGGGAGGTTGACTCTGACAGAATGAAGCAATAGTGATGGCCAGGTGAGGGTAGGGACGCAGGGGCATCTCCCCACTGCAGGTGTGGTTGGGAAGTTGGGGGGAAACCTTGCCCATCTGGTTTGCAGAAGTAGAAAATTCCTGAACCTCAGAGCACTGGGAGGCAGGCTGCATGAACATCCCAAGGACATTAGAAGCTCCACCAACTTGGCTTCCCTGCCCCTGGTTATATCCTGTTAGCAAGAGTTGGGTGGCAAACTGGGAGGTATTCTGATTCCACAGAATGAACTGGATTAGGAAATGGCCCTTTGTGTGGAGGGAGGGTCCGAGGGATCCTAGGAAGGAGGAGGTAAGTAGTTAACAAAATCTCCTCTCTCAGAGGGTGGGAGGGATTAGGAAAGAGACCATGACCCTGAAAGTAGTATTGAGTCAGGCCAGCCCTGGGTGTCGGTAATCAAGCTCCTTTTCCAAGGTGATTCAGCCCTAGAACGCCCATCTCTCCTGGAGGGGGCAGGATTTGGGTTTGGAGATGGGATTTCAGGTAAAACCTTCTCAGCTCCCACCCAACAACCCAGCCTCTGGGTTGGGGGTCAAGAGCAGAAAAGAGCCATAAATCCCACAAACTTCTTTTCCCTAAAGAAGGAATTCTTCCTACTGAAGCCAGACTTAGAAATAACCAAGGCCTTTAGAAACGTTCTGGCAGAGGTCATTTTCTAGGTTAAACACAACAACAAAATAAGAGGCTTTAAAGATAAAAATACCAGAGAAAGACAAATACTGTAAGATATCACTACACCTGGAGCCTAAAAAAATACAACAAACTAGTGAATATAACAAAAAAGAAACAGACTCACAGATGTAGAGAAGGAACTATCGGTTACCAGTGGGGAGAGGGAAGGGAGAGGGGCAAGTTGGAGGTGGAAGATTAAGAGGTACAAACTATCAGGTGTAAAATAAGCTACAAGGATGTGCTGTACAACATGGGGAATAGAGCCAATACTTTATAACAACTATAAATAGAGTATAACCTTTAAAATTGTTTACTATATTGTATACCTGTAACATATAATATTGTACATCAATTATACTTCAATTTAAGAAATATGATGTTGTAAAATAAATATATTTTTTTAAAAAGATCAAACACCAACCTATCTGGAGAGGACACACACCTAGCAGGCTTTGAAAAGAAAGAGCTGGATGGGGCAAGGAGGTGGAGGGGCCAGGGAGGGCCAGGACGGGAGCATGCTCTCTGACCTCAGACAATACTACAAAGCTACAGTAATCAAAACCATATGGTACTGGCATAAAAACAGACACACAGATCAACGGGACAGAATAGAGACTCCAGAAATAAACCCACGCACTTATGGTCAATTAGTCTACAACAAAATAGGCAAGAATATACAATGGAGAAAAGACCGTCTCTTCAATAAGTGGTGCTGGGAAAACTGGACAGCTACCTGTAAAAGACTGAAATTAGAACATTTTCTAGCACCTTTACAAAAATAAACTCAAAATGGATTAAAGACCTAAATGTAAGATCAGGTAGAAAGTCTAGGAATAATGTAGTAGTTTCCAGTGGGGCAGCCAGGGGCCTCACTGAGAAGTTGATATTTGAGCTGAAGTCTGAAGGGGATAAGGGATTAAGTCATATCAATGTCTGGGGGAGGAAGATTCCTGGGAGGGGTACAGCAAATGCAAAGGCCCTGCGGCAGGAGAAAAGAGCAAGAAGAAAGCCCGTGGGGCTGGAGCACAGGGAGCAAAGGGTAAAGTAGTAGAACATGCACTCAGAGAGGTGATAGGGGCAGCCTGTGGGAGCCTTACCTTTTGCCCTTAGTGAGTCCTTACATAAGAACTTTGTCCTTTGCCCTGTGGAAAGAGGGAGCCAAGAGAGGGCTCAAAGCAGGGGAGGGATGCCTCCTGACTCAGGTGCTCACAGGCGCCCTCTGCTGCTTGTGGGAAGACCCAAGGGAAGGCAGAGGAAGGGAGCAGAGGAAGAAGATTCCTGGATGATACAGGTGTCAGGGAGGAGGGGCCTGGATCAGGGCAGGACCATTGGAGAAGGGACAGGTGGACGGGTTCTGGATAGATCAGTAAGTGGAGCTGACAGGATGTGTGGGCTCTCAGAAAAACTATTTTTTTCTGTGGAGTCCCTGTCTATAGAGTTGATTTGATTGAAAAAATATGTTACAAAATTCATGGACCCAAGTGAGCTATAATATGAAGATTTAGAATGATGGGTAGAGGAAGGGTACTTAGGTATTTCCTTATCTTTCAGTCCCTGCCAGTGAGATTCTTTGAAGTGTCCGAGTACTGTCTTTTCATGACCTTTATTGCCAGATGTGTCATTTCTGGCTAATTTAATAGCCCTCATCAAGCAGCAAAGGCAGGGATGCTGTTATTACTCACGGTTCTTCCTCTGCTGATCCCGAAGTCCATTCATTTAGCTCTGCTGATGTCATCACCATGTCTCTGCCTCATCCATTGTGCCCCTGTGACCTCTGGCTTCCGGTGACTCTCTCAAAGGGTGGGGCGGACTTCACTGATGACGGTCACAAATGCAATTTTTGTTTGTTTGTTTTTTTTTAACAAATGCAACTCTTAACCAGAGAATGCAGGGAAGTGTGAGCAGGAATTTTTCTGGTTGTGTTAAGGGTCATGTTTGGGATTTTGCAGTGTCAGGGCAGAACACATCTTCAGACCAGGTCTTTCTTACACTCTTTAGGTTGGAATCCCTGCACTCTTTTCAACTTTTCAAGATCTTTCAAGCTTGACCGTGCCCTTGCTTCTATAAACCATCCCCAGTGAGGACAAACGCAGCAAGGAGTGGTCCCATGTCTGCCCCACGCTGCTTAAGACTGGCCTGGGGGAGCATCTTTTCACCTATCACCTGGAAGGGCACCTGGTGTCTTGACAGCCCTGGGAGGTCAGAGCTCTTCCTGTTTACTGATTATAGAGAAGGCATTGGCCAGTCCCTTAAAAGCCTAATTTCCTGCAGCAGGAGTTACAGGTCATGGATAATAGTTTCAGTGGTAGAAATAACACGATCTTCAGAGACAGCTGAGAAAGAAGTAAATGCTCCTCTCTGAAGGTTCATAACCTTATTGTAAATCCACATTTACTGAGAGATTGGCCTCATTCTTGAAAATCCAAGAAAGTACAATTCTTAGATTTGGGGCCAATTAGGTCAGAAGAATCAGAATATATCCTGAGTGTTTATAATTTCTATTTTGATCAGGAAACATATGGTGGATTCTGATGATGCTTTATTTAGATTTGTAAAGGAAAAACCCAGATGTTTCCTTCCTATGTAGGGAAAACCCCAGTTCTTCCTGCTGAGTTTCTCCCCGTGTGTCTCCTTTACTTCTCACACAGAACACTTCACTCTGGTCCCCAACTGTGTGGAGGTCCCCCCCCCCCATAAACGATTCTCTGTGACACCAGCGGGAAGTCCAAAAGTCTTACAATTTACCTCAGTTCTGACACTATCTACCAGGAGATAGTTCAGATCCCACAGGTTAAGGGCTCAGTCCCACAAGACTGCCCCCTCCCCATCAGATGCCAGTCTCAGGCCCAGGTTATCACCTGCGCTTCTGACCAACTGGCTATGGGTCTACAGATGAGACATTCCAAAGACCCCTTCCTGGAGTTCGATTAATTTGAAAGAGTGGCTCACAGAACTCAGGGAAACACCTTTATCAGTTTATTAAAGGATATGACAAAAGATACAGACAAACAGCCAGATGAAGAGATACACAGGGTGGGTCCCCCTCCCTGGATAAGGATGGGGCGGGAGAGAAACAGAGAAGTCCTGGGGGACTCCAAGGTTTCTGGCCCAAGATGAGATTTCGCTGCTTTTTACTGAGACAGGATGTATGGGGAAGAAGCTGGTGGGGAAGGGGTCAGGAAATCAGGACTCAGTAGGAGGGAAACCGAGGCTCAGAAAGTCAAGTCCAAAGGCATAGAGTAAGGATGTGAACCTGTTTTGTCTCGTAGCCTCCAGGCAACACCACGTACCCTGGCCCCAGGGGAGGTACCATTTTCAAGCACTTGGTACACCAGGCCTGGTGCTGCACTTTTCATAAATGATCTCATTTACTCTTCCCAACAATGGACACTCTGATCCTTTTTTAGGGGGAACAAGGGGAGACTCAGAGAGATCTTGTGCAAGGCCTCAGACTGAGGAGGTGGCAGGCATCAGTCACGTGTGTGCTCCCAGAACCATTTCTTCTCTTCCATCCTGGCTCAGGCTTTCCTGAGACTTGCTCCTCCCAGAATCAGGGAGCAGAGGGATCCCATCTTTGCCACCCAGTGACCTAGGACTAATTTCTGCTATTTTATTTGCATTGCTCAGACCCAGCTGGCCCCAGCCGCATGCTGTCCAGGTGCCGCCAGCCCTGCAGGGGTCCCTTGCAGAGGCCTGGGGGAGAGGCACTGAAAGGCAGGTGCCACTTGGCTGGGCCACCCATAAACTTCCACTGTGACCCATCCACCCCCGCAGGAGGCATGGTCCCCATGGTGCCGGCCATTCACCATGGACTGTGCCTCAAGCCTGCCAGGTGCCCAGGCCACGTGTCCCGTTCTTTATTCTCCCTCACCCACGTCCAGCCTCTCAGCAAACCTTGCCAGCTCCAACCTCATAAAATCTATCCAGAACTCGCTTCTTTCTGTCCCCACCATGGCTGCCTCCCTAGTCCTGTCCACTTTCGTCTCCTGTCTGGACTACAGTCTCCCTGTCCACCCACGGTGCCACCCACCTCACAGTAAATGTCAAAGTCCTCACTGTGGCCCATGATCTATCAGATCACGTCTCTGACCCCATGGCCTCTCCCACTTGCCCCCTTGCTCAGCCTATTCCAGCCACTCAGGCCTCCTTGCTATTCTGTGACCCCATCAAGCGTGCTCCACCTCAGGGCCTTTGCACTGGCTGTTCCCTCTTGGTGGAACACTCTTCCCTAGATGTCCCCATGGCTCCCTCCCATCCCTCCTTTGACTCTTTGCTCAAATGTCACCTTCTTGTCCACACCTTCCCTGACCACCATGTGTAGTATTACCACTCTGACCTTTCTATGCCCCATACCCTGTTCTATTTTTCTGAGAAGATTTCCTGAAAAGGAAAAACTCATTTTTCCACCTCCCTGTGTAGGGAAAAACCCAGTTCTTCCCCATCGTGTGGGTCTTTATCCTGTGAGTCTCCTTTATGACCTACACAAACACTTTTCTTCTAGGCATTGAACATGTGGAGGGTTTTTCCCATGCCACGCGATTCTCTGAGACATTAGCTAGGTGCCCTACAATTTAACTCAATTCTGACATTATCTACCCAGAGATAGTGTCAGATCCCACAAGTTAAGGGCTCAGTCCCACCAGACTGCCCCCCTCCCCACGTATGCTGACCCTTGAGACATCAGCTGCAAACTGTTATCACCTGTGCTTCTGACCACCTGGTTATAGAGTGGAGGTTCCAAAGACACCCTCCTTGGGTTCAGTTAAGTTGCCAGAGCAGCTCACAGAACTCAGGGAAACTCCTACTAATGTTCACCAGTTTATTAAATGATACAATAAAGGATACAGATAAATATCCAGGTGGAAGAGTTGCACAGGACAAGGTATGTGGGAAGGGGAGGGCAGAGCTTCCATGCCCTCTCCAGGCACATCCCACTCCCAGCACCTCCACCTGTTCCCCAACTCGGAAGCTCTCTGAACATCACACTATTGGAGCTTTATGGCGGCTTCCTCCCGTAGGCATGATCAATTATTAACTCCATTTCCAGCCCCTCTCTCCTCGCTGGAGGACAGGGAGTGAGGATGTCCCATCTCCCCACCACCACTGACACAACAGCAAACACTTGTGTCTCCAACCCTGGTACAACCCTGACCTTGTTACCTCCACTCAGACTCCCAGCCAATCATCCCTGTCTTCTCCTCTCTACATCTCTGGGCCAGTTTCCTACCCTAGACAAAACAATCTCTCTGGAAATTATCACTTATTTCCTCCCAAAACAGCATTTCCCAAAGAGTAAAACATACTGGTGAGATTTTAGGTGGACACAAAATGAACATTTATCATATAAACAGCTCCATATTGTCTTTGAAAATATATTAAGTGGTATTGGTTTTCCCTTTGTAGTAGTGATATAAAGATATCTTTTAAACTAAATTAAATCTAAAAAAGATTAATGAAAAACTGTTAAGCAAATAGTAGTTCAAGTAGTCCTCAAACATGACTAAAAATCTCAAATTGTACACGAGCCACCGAGGTTGGGGGAACTTGGTCTTAGAGGAACCCAGGTGATAGTTTTGCCCCAGGTGATGGCCCCCAGTTTGTGTGGCTTGGCCTTGAGAATCTCCCTTCTTTCTTGGATCTTCTCTTCATATGTGTGAGTGTCCAGCACCTAGCTGGCCAAGGGGAAAGTTGATGGTTATCACAAGCAGCCAATATCTCTCTGTTAGAAGCCTTCAAAGAAATTACATTGACAATGATTCAAAGCAAGCAGAGAACTTTAGGAAACCTCTGCTGAGGTAGCACAGACCATGCCCACACTCCTATTTCTTAATGTTCCTGGATGAGTAGGGGCAGGGCTGTGGGCTGTTGGGTTATGCTGTGGAAAGGGAGAGGTTTCACCACATACAAGCCATGTGATGGAGACAAGCTACCTAATTTCTCTGGCCTCAGTTTCCTTATCCGTAAAAGGACTAATAAGGAAATCTACTTCTTGTACTGTGAGAACAAAATGAGATAAGGAATGTAAAATACTTCGAGTGCTTGAAGCCAATAAGTCAGATAAATTAGATGACCTCAAGAAATAATCAGACAAATCCAGAATGTGGGACGTTGTAAAGCACAACCATCCTGGACTTCCTCAAAAAGTCAGTATCTACGTCTGTGAGTTTCTTCCTATTTTGTAAATAAGTTCATTTGTGCCATTTTTTAAGATTCCACATGTAAGTGATATCATATGATTTTTAAAATACTCACAGACATAAGAAACAAATTTATGGTTATCAAAGGGGAAAGCTGGGCAGGGAAAAATTAGGAGTTTAGGATTAGCAGATAAAACTACTATATGTAAAAAAGATAAACAACAAAGTCCTACTATAAAGCACAGGGAATTATATTCAATTACTTGTAATCACCTATAATGAAAAAGAATATATATATATATAAAATTGAATCACTATGCTGTACACCAGAAATTAACACAACATTGTAAATCAACTATGCTTCAGTAAAAAAAAAAAAAAAAGTCAATATTATAGAAAATAAAAGGATGTATGTGTGGGAAACTAAAAGGGACTGAAGTTGTATAACAAACAAATGCCATGTGTGAGTCTTGATTGACCCTAGATTTGAAAAAAAAATGAGAACGGAAGGGGAGGAGGAAGGGAGGGAAAGAAGGAAGGAAAAACGCTATAAAAGACATTCTTGAGGCCATTAGGGAAATCTGAGATGGACCAAGTAGAAAATATTATGGATTTAGATGGGATAATGGTAGTGAGGTTGAGTAGGAGAAGGACCTGATTTTTAGGAGATGTGTGCTTAAGTATTTAAGGTTGTTAAAAAAAAATTCAACTGAGTGAATTTCAAGATCAAGTTGGCTTTTTCTGGAAAAGGCACAGCTACAGAAACAATAAAAAGATGGTGGTTTCCAGGAGTTTGGGGAGAGGGAGGGAGGGAGGGAGGGATGAAGAGATGGAGCAGAAGGGATTTTTAGGGTGATGGAATTATTCTGTGTGATATTATAGTGGTGGCTACATGTCATTATGCATTTGTCAAAGCCCATAGAATGTACAATATCAAGAGTGAACCCGAATGTAAACTACGGACTTTGGTTGATAATAATGTGTCCATGTTTGTTCATCAATTATACCAAATACGCCACACTGGTGAGGGATATTGATGGTAGGGGAGTATATATGTGTGGGTGGGGAGGGCTATGTGGGAACTCTGTATTTTCTGTTCAATTCTGCTGTAAATCTGAAATTGCTCTTTTAAAAAAAAAGTCTATTAAAAAAAAATCAAGTTGGCTTTACTCATCGATATGTGAATTGGGTAGCAGCCCATCTGGCAAATAGAAAGGTGTCGGTGTCGCGATACCATGTACACATACACACTGTACGCGGAGAGAGCTGATGGCTACTCTGAAGCTTTATTAAGTCACACAGTCTTATATAGCAAAGAAGAACGACAAGGGAAATGGTTAACAGGCAGTGTCTGGCTCAAGGTCAGAAGACCCTTTATGTTTTGGTAAATCATGTTCGTGTTGGCACCAGCGAGCCTTACAGCTTATCAGGGCGGATTGTATGAGAAACGGCTGCCTCACAACATTCTTCTTGGACTCAGGCGGCTGTGCCTGTCTTAGGTTGCGCCCCTCTGGGGATCTTCCCCGTCCTTGGCTACCCAGCCTTCTCACCTGTGAGTCTGCAGCTTTTTATAACCTGTTTACCATTCTGGCCCAAGGCTCGTTCCTTTGTTCCCACAGTCAGGGGCCTACAAAAGGAGCTCCAAAGACCTGAACAAAATGGGAGGCTTTTATAGGCAGAAGAGGGTGGGGACAAAGAAAGAGCAAATCGCTTCACCTTTTTGGGGGGGATGGAAAGTGGGGATGGAAGGCTATCAGGTGGATTACCTCTCAGTGCTGACCAGGAAATTCCAGACTGACCAGTGAGGACTGCATTTCTGGGGGAGGTAAAAACTTCAATTAGGTTAGGTATGAAATCTTGGTTTGCTGATGTGGGGCTTTGCAAGAGTGACTCCATTTGGGGCTGGCTGCTTCTTTTTTCGGTAGGATGAACAGTCATCATGTCTGCAACTCACTCTCAAATGGTTCAGAAAAAAAAAAATCAGGACAAAGCAAACACGGCAAATTATTGATAATGATTAAATCTAGAGAGAGGTAATAGGTGGTGTTTATTATACTCTCTCCATTTTTCTGTATGTTTGAAACTTTTTAGTAAAAAAGGCCAAGAAAATATACATTAGCATAAGCGATTCTACTGATCAAAGGCAGGGCTAGAAAACTTTGGAGGAATTCAGAAGAGATGGGGTCCACTTAATGCTCAAAGTTATGATAGATGGTAGACCTGCTCCCCCTTGTGCGAATGGACACACAGCCCACCCCACAGCCAAGCCCTTTGTTCCCATCTTAGAGAGCCCCAGTTTTGTTCAGGTACCAGGCAACCATATTCTCAAGGAATTGGTTCCCTTTGAGGTGGAGAGGTCCAGGTCTGTGGGAAGAATGATGTTGAAACTTTGGAGAGTTTATTCTGCTTGATAACAACTATGAGGTGCTTATACTCCCTCGGGTTAGGGAAGGCTGTGATTCGGAGGGGCCATGAAGAGGGAGACATTGGGATAAGGCAGCGTTTTATATCTTGACGTGGTTGGTGGTTGCTTGGGTGTTTGCATTGTAATAATTCATTTATGTTGTTTATTTATGTATTTTGGGTATGCATGTTATAGTGTGAGTGTGTAAATGTTTCTTTCCTTTTTGCAGCGCAGCTTGAAGACACAGCCATGCAGGAGGCACGAGAGGCTATCATAAGATAATGAGACGTCTGGTCCCGAGGTGGATGTCAAAGTACTGGAGGAGAAATATGGACAGAGACGCCTCCTGCTGCCATTGCTGAAACCACACTAACCCAGGTGTGGCCCTGTCTCAACCTCTATGGTTATCAGGGAGAATAAATATCCTTATCTTCAAAGCCTCTTGGAATCGGATTTTCCCCCTTTACTATATCCCAAAGAATCTTGGGTATGGTGTTAGGGGTCTCCCCAACAACCCTTGTGTTTAGTGATTCCCTGGAAGGACTCACAAGACTCAGAAGTTGTAATACTCAGAGTATTTTTCTGTCCACTTTTACTTACTTATTTTTATTGAAATATAGTTGACACACAGTATTGTGTTAGTTTCAGGCATATTCCACTGTGATTTGACATTTGCATACATTATGAAATGATCATCATGGTAAGTTCAGTAATCATCTGTCCTCATACGAAGTTCTTACAACACTATTGACCATATTCCTTATGCCTTGTCGAGTTGTTGTTCATTATAGTGACAGGATGTGAAGCCAGGTATGCAAAGGGAAAGGTGCATGGGAAGGAATCCAGAGGAAAACATGTGCCAGCTCCCAAGAATCCTCTCCCAGTGGAGTCACACAGGATGCATGGCATTCCTCCAGCAGTGATGTGTGACAACTCATGTGCAGTGTTGTCTACCTGGGATACTCATTTGAGTCTAGGAGTCCAGAGTTTTTTCTGGGAACCGGTCATGTAGACACACATGCTCAGCTGACTGGCCATAGTCACTGAAGCTCCAGACCCCCTCGAAGGGAAGCAGGTGTTGAACCACAAATCATGCTGTTTGCACAAACCAGACAAACTGGTACAGTGTAGTTCAAGATCCTAACTGTGCAAAACACTCCTAACAGAACCTTCGAAGAGTTCAGTTTCCAGGTGTTGGCCAAGTGCCCGTTACAGCAATTTGGGTCCTTCTTGGGAATGTGCAGGGTTTGGGCAATTCAGACCTGCTGCATTAACTCTTTTCTGCACAGTATGATCATCATCCTCATTCTTCCCTTTGAGGAAATGGAGGTCAGGAGGAGCAAAGACATGTTCCCAAAGCCACTGAGCTAATAAAGGGTGGGGCTCTTAAGCCCTTGGTATGACTGCTTCAGATGTCCCCTTTCAAGTTGGCCACACCTCTGGGGCCAATTTTCTGGGCCAGAGAAAATATGGATTTGGCTCATAGGCCTGCATCTTCTGAAGATTCCACTTCTGGAAATGTCTGTAAAGGAATAAAAGGAGAGAATCTCCCCAATGGGAAAGAAAAGGGTCTAGGAAGAAAACTGTGCAAATGGATAGAAATGTCAACAAGTTTCCCAAAGATGGAACTTATTTGGGAAGCTGTTGACCTTGGGACAGTGAGAAGTTCCTGGTCCTGAACCTGCAGGAAGGGCCTACAGGAGGCACAAGGCGGGGCCAGGTGATGAGTGCGAAGAAGAGATGACAACAGGGGCTTCTGCTGTGTTAGCTGGCTGCTTACAACCTCTTCCTTCCTGCTCCACCTCCAACCACAAAGCCCGGGTAACCCAACATTTAAACCCATGACCCACCAAAAGATAAGAGGGAGGATGGACTATTTCCTAAAGCAATGCTTTCAGAACTGCAGTAGAGACTCATTCCTGGAGTGGCTACTGCTCCCCTGGGGGTGTTTGGGAAACTGGAGGAAGGTTTTAGTTACAGGAGTTAGGGGGTGCGCCAGCACTTCCCGGGAGGGGACCAGGATGCTAAATGCCCCCAACGGGCAGTCCCTCCCCACATCCCATGAAACATTCATGGAAGTAAAGAACCTGTTATCACTACCCAAGTCCAGCTCTGAGCTCCATTTCACTCATAAACAAAAATAAAAATTTCCCAGGAATGCAACTACCGCGTAAAACAAGGGAATTCTGTTCACAGTTCACCATTTTGTTCTTTAAATGGCAAATATAATGTACCTGTGTCTGTCTTCATTTGTGGCCGTCCAGACAGCATTCCCGGAGGTTCTGCCCCAAGTGCAGACCCCTAGCCCCACCATTATATCTTGCAGCTCAACCAGGCCTGAGCCTTTCAGCATCACACCACAGATTACTTTCCTCTTATTTTGTCTTTCTATTACAATAAGGACACCTTGATAAAAAAATTTTTGTATGTGGGTAGGTTATATTATCCATACATTTTAATTCAGGTTAGTAAAGGGAGCATATAAAAATAATTATTATAACACTAATCTATGGTGATAAAAATCAGAACAGCAGTTACCCTGGCAGGGAGGTAGGTGGTAGGTGGTGAGAGGATGGACTGCAAAGGAGCACAAAAGAACTTCCTGGATGATGGAAACATTCTCTACCTTGATTGGGGTGGTATATAATCATCAAAACTCATCAAACAACACACTTAAAATGGGCTCATTTCATTGTGATGTAAATTATACCTCACTCAAGTTGAATAAAACATAAATCTCAAAAAAAAAAAAACCCATAAATCTCAACATATCTGTACAGAAAAATTATTCAATTTATATTTGTTGTAAAAGAGGCATGGGATCTGCTAAGGCCTTGAAATCGATCAAGTGGACTTGGACAGGCATTTAAATACAAAGGTGAAACATAACAGAATAGACAATGTCAGTCAGCACTGCCCAGGGATAAGCACTGCTCCCTGAATGTTGCACAAATTATATAAAACTTTCAATTAAATAGTAGATACACAGATATATGTGCATGTTGGGCCGTGATGTGAATGCATTTCTTATTGTGAATTGTAGCCACAAAAGTTCGAAACCCTCTTTTTATTTTTTTACAGAACAGCAAGATAACACATTTTTATTGTTTAAGCCACTTTGTTACAGCAACGAAAGGAAAATAATACAGAGATGATTGACATTTTTCAATATCAAGTCATCCCACCCAAGAACAATTGTGTTTTTTTCTTCTATTTACATACTTTTTTTGATATCACTTAGTAACATTTTAAATTGTCTTTCTATAGATCATGCACATTTTGTTAAATTATGAATTAGTGCTTTTTTTTTTTTGATAGATGTAGAAAAACACTCTTAAATAGGAGTTGCCAGCCTTGGATGGCACATCTTTCAGTTTAATACCCACTCAGGGCAAAGGTTTCACTGATGGTGAGGGATGAAAGTCCCTTTCATATATTTTATGGATCATTTCTGATTCTTCTGCTGCAACCATATCGTGTGTGGTTAGATCATCCTGGCTTTACCCAACAAGCTTGCTGGTCAGGAGATTGTGTTTGCAAGAGGCTTAAATGTGGCAGTGTTAGTTCTAATAATGGAAATTATAGGGAAGGGAAGAAAAAAGATGGGGTAAGAAATCTAAATCTTCATAATGAAGAGTTAGTAGATAATGCCTAAATTTGGTCAATCCAGAATTAACACTAACAAAAATAGGAAAGATACAAATCGTGTTACATACAAAAGACTAATTTTCCTAATGTGTACAGAAGGTCCCTGACTTAATGATGCTTCAACATATGAGTTTTTGGCTTTAAGGCAGTGGGAAAGCAATATGCATTCAGTAGAAATCGTATTTTGAATTTTGAATTTTGCTCTTTTCCCCAGGCTAGCGATACAAGGCCCTCTATCATGATGCTGGACAGCAGAAACAGGGGTCCCAGCACGTGATCAGGAAGGTAAACGACTAACACACTTGACAACCATCCTCTACCCAGACAACCATTCTATTTTCCACTTTCAGTACAGTATTCAACAAATTACATGAGATATATAACACTTTATTATAAAATGTGCTTTGTGTTAGATGATTTTGCCCAACAATAGGCTAAGGTAAGTATTCTGAGCCCTTCTAAGGTAGGATAGGCTAGGTTATGATGTTTGGTAGGTTAGGTGTATTCAATGCATTTTTGACTTATGATATTTTCAACTTAAGATGGGTTTAACCCTGCCTGTCATAAGTCAAGGAAGATCTGTATATAGATTTCCCACAAATCAATAAGGAAAGAACAATCCCATAGGGGGAAAAATGCACAGAGAATATGAACAAGAACTCCTAGAAAAGAAAATTAAAATGGTTCTTAAATATATGAGAAGCTATAAAACATGACTTGAAGTAAAATAAATGCAGATTAAAACAGCACTAAGATATCACTTTTTATAAAGCAAATTGGTAAGGGACAAAAAGATTGGCAATGCCTTGTATTATCAAGACCTCAGGGGAAAGGGCAGGCATTGCTGGTGGAAGTGTCAGTTAATATCATTTCTTTGGTGGACAGTTTTCAATATTTGTCAGAATTAGAAATGCATCTACTCTTCCACCCAGAAATTCATGTGCAGGAGAATGACACACGACAGAGTATACAAATACATTTGAAATAGCAAAAGATAGGAGACAATCTAAATATCCCTCAGTAGGGGATTGGTTAAATAAGTCATGGAACCCCCAACACAGCATAACACGCGGCCACAAAAAATGAATCAATCAATAGCTCGCCACGGTCACCAATGACCTCTATGTTGCTAGCTCCAGAGTTCAATTCTTTCAATATCCTTGGTCCACCAGCAGCATTTGACATGGTTAAGCACTCCATCCTTCCTTTTTCCTTTGGCTTCCAGGATACCATGTCTATTAGCATTCCTTTTCAGTCTCTCAACACTCGGTCGTTGGTCCTCACCTCTACCCATTGGTGCTCACAGCCAGTCTTGTGGCCTTAAATACTATTGATTAACTGCTGGATCCCAAATTTCTCTCTCCAGCCTGAACTCTGCCCTGAACTCCAGACTCGTTATCCAACTGCCTATTTGACATCTGCTTTAGGATGCTGAATAGGCATCCCCAGATTAACATATTGAAAACTGAATTCCTGATTTTCTTGCCAAAATTTTTTCTCTTCCCTATCTCAGTGAAAAGCAATTCATCCTTCCAGTTGCTCAAACCAAAAGCCTTGGAGTTGTCCTTGTGTCTTCTGCTTTCTTTCTAATCCTCTCATCAGTCTGGCATCAAATTCTGTCAGCTCTACCTTCAAAATCTATCCAAAACATGACAGCATCTCACCCCTTTCATGCTCCCTCTATACTGGTCCTGTCCACCCTCATCTCCCGCCTGGACCATCTCAGAAGCCACCTCACTGGTCTCCTGCTTCTACCTGCCCCTCCTTGTGTCCACTAAGTTGATAAAAAAAAAAAAAGGCCCTTCCCAGGACACGTCACAGTGAAGTTTTAGAACTCTGGGGACAAAAAGATTTAATAAGCTTTGGAAGGGTGGGGAGATGACAGGTCACCATCATCACCATCATCATCAACATCACCAGCAACCACAAAGGATCAGGAAACAGAATGGTTTTAGACTCTCAAGAACTGCCAACAAGACAATGATAAGGGAGCAATATCTTCAAAATTCTGAAAGAAACTCCTTTCTGTCCCTGAGTTCTCTAGCCAGCCAAACTATCAGTAACAGGGAAGTCAAAGACATTTTCTGATGTGCAAGCTCTCAAAAATGTACCTCCCAAGAAACCTTCCTCAGGAAGCTACAGGATGTGCTCCACCAAAATGAAAGCAGCACCAAGAAAGAGGAAGAACTGGGATCCAAGACACAGGGGACAGAAGTGAGTGGGAATCGCCAGGATGATGGAAATCCCAGCCGGGCAGCTGGGTTAGAGGTCAACCCGTCCAAAAAAAAAAATAACCTAGGTGACTCAAGGGACACTTGTGTTGACAGCTGGCATCACCAGCATGCCAACTGCCATTGTATTGTTTTGATTTTTAACCTGAAGACACAATGGTGGGTGAACATGAACCACATTCCAGTCTTGTCTAGAGAGTGATGGAGAGCCTGCTCTCCCTCTGGCATGGGCTGTTGGATTCACTGGGAAAGCTCATTCCTCCCCTAATCAATGCACTGTATGGCGCCCGAGCATGAGAGCCTGTGGAAGGCTAGGGTGTTCTCAGAAGGGGAAAACAGTGCTGACTGCATTCCTGCTGGCCATGCAGAATGTGGCCCACTTTTTGGTCCTGACAGCTACCCTCATTTACAGTTGGCTGTGTGCCTTCTCATGCCTTCACTCACTGAATTCTCCAGAAAGGGTTTTCGTAGACTCTCAGGAAGCTGACACCAGATTACACCTGGATGTGGTCCAGCTCATCCTCCCCTAGGGGCCTCCAGTCAAGAATGGCCTGTCTGTCCTTTCCTTGCACAAACAGATGGTCCTTTCTCTTTAAACTTTTTTTTATTTAAACTCAACTACATAGTGGGGGGGGGGGTGGAATAGATTGGATATGTAGTGGAAAAATCAGGTAAAATCCAACTAAAGTCTGTAGTCAAATCAGTAACATTGTGTCAACATAAATTTCTTCGTTTTGACAAATATACCATGGTTTTATAAGAACCACTAACATTGGAGGAAACTGGGCAAGGGGTATATTGGAGCTTCTGTACTATCTTTGCAACTTTTCTGTAAATCTAAAACAATTCCAAAATAAAAAGGTGGAAAAGAAACCTTAATCACTATGGTGTTGGAGGAATCCATGCGTGGGTGATAAACTATAAAGAAAAGCAAGGAAATGATTAACACAGAAGTCATGTTAGTGGGGGTGGGTATAGCTCAGCGTGCACGAGGTCCTGGGTTCAACCCCCAGTACCTCCATTAAATAAATAAATAAATACCTAACCCCCAAAATAAGTGAATAATTTTTTAAAGAAGAAGCCATGATAATGGTTACAGGGGACTTGGGTAGGACACACAGGTGGTGCTAAGGCACTGATAATGAAATGGTTCCTTACCCACGTGGTAAGTGTACAGGTTTTTAAATTGTTATTCCTTAAGCTGTATGTATGGGTTTCACACTCAGTTCTGTGTTGTAGGAAACATAACACAATATTTGGGTAATGTCTTACACAATACTTCATTATAATCTGCTATCACCAGTGACACTCCCAGCCTGAGTGAACACACATATTACAGGCATTCAATTTGTGGTCTCATGGAAAATCCTCCCTTCCAAAACAAAACCAGCTCCCTAAAGGCTATTCTATTTGATAAGCATGTGTTTCATGACTTTGTCGTTCCTTCTCATGGTAATTGTCATCCTAGTATATGATGATACATATTTGTAAGATATCTTGGATCATCAATGCAAGCCAAGCTTGTTCAGTGGGTTCTGTCATTGCTCTCAGATTTTAACCTCAATTCAAGCTTTAGCCAAACTACTGTGCAGTGATCAACTCCAACGTCTGAGGAAAAACAAGATGTCTGTGTGGCGGCTTACCCAGAGAGAAGACGTTTATGCGTGGCTTTTCTCATCTGTGAAATGGGTATAATAATATCCTTACCTCACAGCCTTGTTACAACCATGGATAAAGCACTTAGAATAGTGCCCCACCCCCCACTGAGTGATCTGGAAAGTTCTTTTTTTTAAAAAGACATAGAAAAGGTTTTTTTTTTTAAGGTAATTTAAAATAACATCTGCTTTCAACTCATATTGACTTTCAACTCCTCCTCTACCCTTCGGTGTGACTGTAATGGAAAACGTAGCCAAACCAACAGTACAATAAATAGTTGGGCAAACACTAAGGAGAGCTCACATTTGTTGAGGGTTTACTCTGTCCCAGGTTTTAATGCCGGTTTTGTGGAACCATCTTTTCTACCCCATGATTGGACAGTATGAGGAGATGTCACTGGCCTTGAGTTGAGGCTTGAAATCCAGGATGTGATGGCCGATGTCTCTAGGCAGAGGGATGAGTTAGAGACAGTGAAGTCTGGTGGTTAAGTCCCTAGCGGCAGGGAGCCCTGGGAATGAACCCCAGATCTTCTTCTTACTAATTGTGACCTCAGGTAAGTGAGCTCACTTCTCTGAGCCTCAGTTTCCTTTTCTAGAAAATGGGGATGAGAGAAGAGCTGTGGAATTCACAGAGTCACACTCATAGTACCTGACACACAGTGACCTGTGTATGGCTCATTATGGCTGTGGCCATGACTATAAGGATGGAGTCTCAGGTGGGCAGAGATGGAGTGTTCAGGGGTCTGCCCTGGGTCTGTCACAAGATGCTTCCATATCCAAGGGGTGAGTCACCCTTCCTTCCTGCCATAATTTGAGTCAGGGTGGCATCTCCCAGAAGGTGATCTGTGCCCTGGGCATGCCCCTCACTTCTGATGGCTCACAGGTCCCCTGACCCATGACATCACAGTCAGGATGAAATCATGGGGCCCAAAGGTTGGGGTGAGAAGGAATGGTTCTCTATTCCCCTCTTCCTCCCAATCTCAAAGTCTTGAACCCAGCACTTAGCCAGATTCCTCTTGCAGCAGCTGGGCTCTTGGGTGTGAGCACTGGCCATGGTTACCCCTGGTGAGGATGGGGGTTGGAAGTCAAAGATAGGTTACGCTTCCAATAGTCATTAGGATTCATTCAAGTATTCAATCATTTCACAAATCTTTATTGTGCGCCTACCATGGGCCAGACACACAAAACCCCTGCCTTCCTGAAGCTGACAATCTAGTGGGGAAGTTAGACAATAAACATATCACATAAGTACAGTCTGTTAGAAGGTGGTGAGTGTCACGTGAAAATACTGTGACACGCAGGAAAAATCTAGCCCATCATTTGTTTTTGTACAGTTCCCAAACTAAGAGTGGTTTTTACATCTTTTAACATTTAAGAAAAGGAAATCAAGAGACGATTTTGTGATACATGAAATTTGCATGAAATTCACATTTCGGTGTTCATAAAGAAAGTTTTATTGGAACATGGCCATGCTCATTCAGTGACCTATTGTCTTTGGCTACTTTGTGTTATAATCAGAGTTGAGTAACTGTGACAAAGACCCCATGGCCGGCAAAGCCTGAACTACTTAATATCTTGCCCTTTACAGAAAATGTTTGCAGACCCCTGACTTAGGGGATTGGGAGTGATGTGTGGAGGTGGATTGCAATTTTATGTTAGAAAGTCAAGGAGAGCCTCATTGAGAAGGTGACACTGGGTGAAGCCTGAAGGAGGGAGGGAGGGAGTCATGTGGGCATCAGGAAAGAATGTTCCAGGCAGAGAGAGTGGCCAGTGCAAAGGCCCTAAGGTAAGAATGTGTCTGCTGTGTTTAAGGAACAGGGCAGAAGCCCTGTAAAGTATTATAGGCTTTAATATAAGCACTCAAGCACTTAAGAATTAGCCATTGCTATACCCATTTTAGAGATTAGGGCACTGAGGCTAAGAGAAGGGCAGGAATTGCCCAAGTTTACCCAGCCAAGAAGTGGCAGAACCAGGATTCAAATCCAGGTTCATCACTTCCCTGAGATGTTAAAACTTTCTAGCTCCTTCTGCTTTCTTATTTCATAATAAGTAATAAGATGATTAACTTTCATAATTAAAAAATACTTTAAAAAAAGAAGTCTCCTTAAGAAAGGAGACTCATTTATCTTCATTTTATTAGCCATGTGTTTTAGTTTAATAAAATTAAAAACCCTACCTCACACCATACACAAAAATCAGGTCCAGATAGATTGTCAACCTAATCATTAATGCTAAATGATAAAGCATTTGGAAAAATAACAAGAGAAAATCAGTGTGTTTTGGCAGCATAGGGTATTTCTTAAACAAGATGTAAAAATAACTATCCATAAAGAAAAGATTAAGAACTTGGATGTTACTAAAGTTAAGATGTTCTGTTCATTAAAAAATGCCATTAAGAGAGTAAAAAGGCAAACCATAGAGTAGGAGAAGATGTTCATAGGATGTACTGCTAACAACTGGCTGGTGACCAGACTATATAAATAACAAATTCATTTTTAAAAAACCCGGCTAGGGGGCAGAGTATAGCTCAAATGGTAGAGCTCATGCTTAGCATGTACGAAGTCCTATGTTCAATCCCCAGTACCTCCATTTAAAAAAATTAAATAATTAAATAAATACACCTAATTACGCCCCCTCAAAAAATGGACAACCCAGTAGGCAAGACACTTGAACAAGCACACCATGATAAAGGATATTCAAAAGGCCAATATGCAAATGGAAAAGATATTTAATTTTATTACACATTCAGGAAATGCAAATTAAAACTACAATGAGCTACCACTACACATCCATCAGAATTGCTAAAAATAAAACGCTGACATGGCCAAGTGTTGGCAAGGATGTGAGGCAATGGAAATGCTCAACTTGGCTGGAGGAAGGAGAAGAAATTATTACAACCACTTTGGAAGACTCTTTGGTAGTATCTGTTAAAGATACATATATCTCCCATGACCAAGCCATTCTACTCCTGGGTCCATACCCAAGAGAAATGTATGCATATGTTCAGACTATGTTATGAATGTACTAGAACAAACTATGTAGTAGAGTGGTAAGAGCAATACCATTTGCAAGAGCCAAAAAATGGAAAGAATTCAGATTTTCATCGGCAGTCGGTATCTAAATAAATTGTGGTGTATTCACAGGATGGAATACTACTCGGCCATGAGAAAGATTGGATCGCACTTATACACCCACCTGGATGAATTCACAGTCATACTGTTGGGAGAAAGAACACAGACACAAGGGATTACACTGTATGGTTCTGTCTATGTGATGTGGAAAACAGGCAAAACGAAACTGCTGTGCACAGAGAGGCATACCTAGGTACTCAGGTAAATCAGATGAAAGTCAGTGAAGTGGGTACCTTCATGTGGAGGGAGAATGCAGTGCCCAGAAGGAGGAAGGAGGGAGCTTGTGAAAAGCTGAGAAGATTTGCTTCCTCATCTGGGTGGTGGTTGGTTACACAAGGGTGTTTGTCACAATTCATTAAGTGGAATATTTCTGTTTCAGGTACTTTTCTGTATGTATGTCATATTTCACAATAAAAGAGGTTTAAATAATTACAAATGACTGAGAAAAGTAGTTCATCATAGTCTTATCTCACAAACTGGGCAGACTGGAAGTCTAGGGTATAATGATAATTGGTAGGGATGTGTGTGGCATTGCTCTGTGCTGAGCAATGCTCTAAGTGGTTTATACCTGTTATCTGATATAATGCTCACAACAATCCTATAAGACAGTTACTATTATCCCCATTTAAGGGATGGGGAAACTGAGGCACAGTGGGGTTCAATAATTCACCTAAGCTTGAGTCAATGCTTGAGCTAGGTCTAAACGCAGGGGCCACCTGGTCCCAAAGTAGATGCTCTGTTCACCACCACAAGATTCTTCTAACGAGTGGAGTAAGAAATAAGGAAGTGGAAGTATATTTCTCAAAACACAAAGGTATCTAAAAAGAGAAACTAGAAATCTATGATCGTCCTGAGAGTGAGAGAGGGGTGAGTATATGAGCAGGAGAGGGGAAAGGGGCCAGAAGTGAGCTATGAGCCTTCTTCCACCACATCAGGGACCAACAAGTACAATTCCAGCAGGGCTTTTTAATGCGAGTTGTCAGATGAAATTCAGGGGCTGTAAGGACTTGGATTGGAAAAACAACTTGGCTTTTTTTTTTTTTTTTTGAATTTTTATGTATTTATTTACTTATTACTGTTTTTATTTTTCATGGGGGTAATTAGGATTTTATTTACTTATTTTTAATGGAGGTACTAGGGATTGAGCTAGGACCTTGTGCATGCTAGGCATGCACTCTACCACTGAGCTACATCCTCCCCACAAATACAACTTTGCTTTTACAATCCTTCAACTCAATAGCCCTCAAAATGTGGTTTGGGACCAAAATTTTTTCATAATAAAATGAAGTTCTGTTCCTCTTTTTCACCCTTTGGAAGCAACCTGAGCTGTGAAGATGTCATTGCTGTGATGGCTAATGTATGTGTATTCTTGTGTTTTAAAAACTTTCCAGTTTTATTTTCTTACAATGGAAATATTAATATATATAACCCACATATACCAAAGCCCCTGGGGGTCCTCAATAATTTTTAAGAGTATCAAGTTTAAGAACTGCTGCTGTAATTAAAATTTACCAAGTCTTTCTGCCATGGGGAGTAGGGAGGGGCAACCACAAGACAGTCAGCAGACATCTGGCTTTGTCATGAGAAGAAATCACAGATGTTTTCAAATCCCACTGTAATCATCACAAGGCTCCCAAACATTTTCTATACACTCAACAAAACTTTTAAATTACCATAATTTTGGGCCTATGCCTAGATCTTGAAGTTTAATGCATTGATAAAGAAGTATATATATTACTGTATCACATATACAAAAAAAATTGTATATGTGTAATTCAGTAGCTAGTTTCCTTTGTAATCCTGCATATTTTTTATGCATGTAAAAACCATGGTTCAGAGAAGGGTTTCACCAGCCTGCCACAGGTGTCTAGCAAAAAATGGTTCAGAACCTCAGCTCCTGGAAGACCACAAGAAAAACTAAAACTAAGAAGTTACAACTGGTGGAGGTGAGCGGGGTCTTGCGGGTATTTGAGTACGGCTAAGAGAGTGACTTTTTATTACACGTTAAGTTGTAATGAAGACGCCAGGAGGTGGGGGGAAATCCACACAGTACGAAAGCCCATCTTGAACCCCCTCCCTGAGTGCCAGTCTATGAAATTGCTGTCCCCAATCAGCAGCGGCTGCTATACTTTGAATTTACAAAGCCAAATCTCAAGTCATTTTATGTGCAGGCAGGAAGGAGAAACAACTGAAAACCTGGACTCTCTGACTTTTCCTGCTGCTCTGGGGAAATATCCAAGGGTATTTTGTGACAAATCACTCGCAACCTTCAAACAGCTCACAAAGGTTTACAGGCAAAATTCTCGTTTGCTCTCACCTAGACCCGAGGGCAATTTCTGGAGCTCATGCATTAATAATAATAAAAAGAGCAGCTGATTCTTATTCAGTCCTTACTCTGGGCCAGGCCATGTTCTCAGCATGAAATTTCATGTGCCAACTGGTTTTACCCTCACAATAACCCGTAGTGTAACGTACTATTATCACCCTCATTTCGCAAGGGAAGAAACCGAGGCCCAGCGAGGTCGAGTAACCGGCCTGGGGCAACCGCTGAGAAGCAGCGCTGCGGTTGGGTGGACTTTGATTTTCTCTCCTCAGCAAGCCCGGGGGCCTGGCGAGGAACCAGTGTGGGCTAAGACTGCAAAGAGAGGAAGGCGGAAAGAATTGCAAGGACCACGAAGCTGCGGCTGCGGGAAGGGATGAGGGAAGGGATGGGGGAAGACCCCCGGTCGCAGGGGCTGGTGCCTCCACACCTGGGTACCTCGGGATCCGACAGCCCCAGAAGTGGGGGGCCAGTGTCCGTGCCATGGGGGCTTCGCAGCCGCGGGTGGGGCTCCTGGGGGACAGGCGCAGCCTTACCTGTCCCAGCGCTCACCTGGTGGCCGACTTGGAGGTGGCGGCGGAGGCGTAGCAAACCTTCCTGGGTCCCCTTCCCTCGCCCCGCCCCGGGGGGTGGGCGGGTGCGCGTGAGGCGCTCAGGACAGGCCGGACCTGTGGGACCCGGGGCCCCGGGTGTCTGGGGAGGCCGTCAAATGGAGAAGGAAGGCTCTTCCGGGGCTGGGACAACTGTGGGCGGCGGGATACCTCGGCGCTTGCAAACATAAATACCGCCGTAGCAGTGGTGGCAGGAGACGCGCGTGCGGGCAGTTGGCGCCCGCGAGGGTGAGCCGGGGACAGGGACGCAACCCCCAGCCCCAGCTCCTGGCCCCCGGATGGACGGTCCTGGCTTGGCTCTGCCCAGGCAGGCAGGTCCTCGGGAAGCTGGAGACCAAACAGGAGCGGGGCGGTGGAGGGGCTGGGGGCGGGCATGGGGCGGGCAGTGGGGGAAGAGCTGGGGAGGAGGAGGGTGAATATCCATGCAGGTGCAGGGCGGGGGAGACAGGTGGAGATAAGGGGGGTTGGAGTCACTAAAGGCAGGATAGGATACTGGGGAGGGGCCCGAGGGGATGGGGCTCTCTATGTAGGATGGAATTCTTGAGGGGTCTGGGGATGGAGTGAGGGATTGGGGTCACTAAGACGGAAATGGAATGATGGAGGATGGAGATGCTGAGGTCTCTGAGGGCAGGGTGGAATACTGGGGATGCCATCGTCAAAGGCAACTTCCCACACTGAGCTCCCCCACCACATTCCCAAACCTCCTGCACTGAGGGGGCTGCGGTTAAGAGCAAGGGGAGCCAGGACCTCTCCAGCCTCCGGTCCCAATCCCCCACTCCATCACGCCCGAGCCCTGCAACTGAATCACTCCATCGCTCAGCTTCCTCATCTGTGATGTGGGACCGGAGATCGCAGTGGCCACCATACGTAGGAATGTCGTCAGACTCCCATGAGTTAATCTATGCAAAGTGCTTAGCACCCAATGAGGCTCAGAGGGCACCTGCCTCTTGGTACTGATGATGTTTTTTGTTTTCTCTGCAGCATCTGGAAAACCATTCGTGTGAAGACCTCCCTGCCATCCTGCCTCCTTCCCTGTGAGGCTGCCAGATCCCCCTGCATCCCCCATCATCCCAGTCCCTCCTGCTGTCCCTGAGGGAATCTGATCCACTCCAGACCCCTTCCCTTCCCCTCTCCGCTTCCCACCCTCTCCCCTACCATGCGCTCCTTTCATCCCTGCTGGTCCTGCTGCTGCTTGCTCCTCTTTTCCTCCCTGGGAGTTCAGGGGTCCCCAAAGGCTCCCAGTGCTGCTCCGGAGCAAGTCCACCTGTCCTACCCAGGTAAGTGTCTACGACCTCTCCATGGGCATTTCCCAGCAAGATCCAGTTAGTTGGGGGCTCAGGAATCCCACACTAATTGCTGTGGGACCCTAATGGTGGCTTGTTCTTCCTGAGCCTCAGGTGTCTGCCTCTGTTAAATGAGGATTATAAGCAGTGGTGCATGTGGCTGTGAGGGAAATGATTCTGGTACCCAGACTATAGTTAACACTCTCCTAGGGGGGCTGCTGTTTTCCTTACTCATTTGTGTGATTGCTCCTTGTGTTCCCACAAAGCTGCCTCCTGGTCCTTGATCTTGGGGTGCTGGTGCACGGGGGAAGCAAGACCCTGAACTTGGACCCTCTACACCCAGACTTCCTGGGTTTTAATCCCAGCTTTGCTACTTACCTGCTGTGTGACCTTGGGCAAGGGACTAAACCTCTCTGGTCTCAGCCTTCCCATCTGGACAAAGGGGTTATATTAGTGAGACCGCATGGTGAGGAGTCAATGAAATATTAACTGTGAAGCAGCAAAATGGATCTGGGCACGTGGCGTGGGTCTCACAGGTTTTTGTTCAGGACACTACTACACAGCTAAAGATTATAATAACTTCAGAGAGCTTTAATTTATTCAAGTAATAGCTGTAATAGTAGCCATATTAGAAACTAAAACAGAGGCATTTAAAACTATAGATTAAATCATTTAAAATAAACAATAATGAACTCATTCAGAAGTAAGGTAAATGACATTTTTCATGAAAAATAACTAGTTTACAAAAGGAAAGAAGTGGAGTGAGAAGAGTGGCATTGATTTTCATCTTTTAAGGTCTTTTTAATATCTCCTCCTATCTGTGACAGTTCCTCAGTCTTTCCTAATTTTTTGTGTCCTTGACACTTCTAAGGTAGGGTCTTAAAGGTTAGTTGCCATGTGGAATCTGAAACCCCATGAATGAACCGGCTTTGGAATTTGCTGGCCAAGTGACCTTGGACAAGGCATTTTGCCTAGAGGCCTCTGTAACATGGCATGAAAATAAGACCCATGTCCTGGGGCTGCTGTGAAAACGCAGTGAGATCGCAGCTGTCCTTTGACCTACACTATAATAATAATAACAACAACAAAGATGCTCTTACAAGGGCTTCAGCTGGAAAACTCAATAAACCTCCTACTGGACCTTACACTGTAGATACTACTGTTGCTCCCATTTACAGAAAAGTGAACTGAGGCTCACAGAGATGAAAAACCTGACCCCAGGTCACACAGGCTGGAATTTGAATCCAGGCAGGCTGGCTCAAGAGCCCACGATATTGGTTTTTAGAGCTTTAAATTTCTTACTAATTTAGATTTAATAGAAATTTTGCAAAAATACTACAGTGTTCCTATATCTCCCTCACCCAGTTTCTTCTAATGTTAACATCTTGACATTTTGGAGTACTGAGCAGTTGTGTTTTTGTTTTGTGTTTTTGTGTTTTTGGTAGGCTAGCCCTCACTGGGGGTTTGTCTGATACTTCCTCATGATTGGAACCAAGTACTGGATTTTGTGTTTTTCTGGCAAGACTGTCCCAGCTGCGATGCAGTGGCCTCTCAGTACGTGGTATCAGAGGATTCATGACACTGACGTGGCTTACGGCTGTTACTGTGTTGTTAACCTTCATTGCTTGGTTGAAGTGGTGCCTAAGTGAGGGTTCTCCACCATAAAGCTTTTATTCTTTCCTTTGTAGTTAATAACTATCTTGGGGGAGATTCCTTAAGACTGTGGAAATCAGGGTCTTCCTGAAATGTTTACCCACTAATTTTAGCATCCACTAGTGGATCGAGTCTGCAACAATTATTAGTGTGGGGTTTGCCTAATTGTGATTGTATAATTTTCTAAACTTCTCTTTCCATCTAGTTGAAATTTTACTGTAACAGGGGGCTGTCCCTCCCCACTACATTTATTTATTCAATAATTTACTTACATTAGTATGGTCTCATGGATATTTATTTTATCCCCGGGTTAAAATCCAATACTATTGCTATTTACTTTATGGTTCACATTGTCATCCCTGATTTGGTCTTTTGGTATTCCCTCAGATTGGCTTCTGGGTTCTTTCAACAACCCCACTTCATATCCTGAGCTCTGCCTCACTTTCTGGCACCAAGAATTATTTCCGGCTCATCTTGTCTATTTCCTGTCCTATCTCTGGAATCAATCACTTCTCCAAGGAGCCCTGTTGCCTTTTATCGAAGAATGGGTATTTAGAAACTCAGATCTGAGCACTAAGTGTGCTCATTGCTACTGAGGTGTCACTGCTTCTAGGCCCTCTTACAAACAGACGTTACATGTGTGTATGTTCATATGTGTATGCACACATATATATTTATCTGTATGTGTGTATATATGTATGTATGTATGTGTATATGTGTGTGTTTGTGTGTATATACCATGAAATCATACTCTGATTTTGGTCGAGCGTCAAGGGTCTATTTTAGCATTCTTTCCTTATTTGTAACTTCTTTCTCCAACATTGAGAAACCAAGCTCCTGCTGTCTACATTATACTTGCCTATTTGTTCCATGCTAGAGCAAGTATAAAGCAGTTTCAGAATTGTTTGCCTGTATCCCTGTGAGGAACACTTATGAGATGATGGCATTTAGTGAGGTCTTTTTCCTCTGTAGTCTTATAGAAGAGCTTACAGTGCCCAGTCAAGAAACTATATCAATGCTTTCTTTTCTTCTCCACCACTTCAGTGTGGCTTTGTTATTTATTTTTTAATATAGTTACACTCATTTGTTAGTGTTTATATTCCATATTGGCTTCCCACCCACAACCTGGTGCTTTTAATTGTTAGTTAAATTTTGGGGTATGTGAAGAAAATATGAAACCTGGCTAGCTCTAGGAGTCTAGATTATTAAAAAAAAAATAAGAAGACAGACTCAGAGATATGTCCTCCTTCCACATCCCTGCTACTCCATTCCTATTTCCCCTTTTTTCTACCCCTTCCCAACCCACCCCCATAAGTAATTCATCTCTTTAGTTCCTGGTGTGTTCTTCCTGCATTTCTTCTGTAAAATAAATAAACAGATGCCTGTGTATTTTCTTATATTCTCTTACAGGAAGAGTGGCTAACTTTGGGTACTCTTGTGTACTTTGCTTCTTTGAACATTGTGTCCTGGACATCATTCCATATCAGTTCCTAGAACTTACCCTCTTTCTTTTTGACAACTGCATAGTGCTCCATGGTTTGGATATTACATAGTTTATTCAGTCACTCTCCTATGTATGGGCATTTTGATGGTTTCTGATATTTTGCAATTACAAGCCCTGCTGCCATGAATAACCTTGTGCACATGCATTTTGTGCACATCTTGCAGGAGGAAGAACTCATGCTGTTAACATCATACCATCCCACATGGTGTTTTTAAAACCTTGATTTCCTTGCTGACTTTTAAGAATTTGGAGTGATCACTTAAAAGTTTGTATATCTACCTACAGATTCTCTTGGGCTAGAAAAGCCACCGTATAGATATTTGCTCTAGAAGTTGACAGATTTGGTGGCCCTGGGCCTGCTTCCTGTGCGGCCACCATCACCAGAGCAGAACGATGGCTTCTGCTTTTAGACACAGCAGGCTCTATGGTTTGCCACGCACTCCACACCTTACTGCTGGCCCCTGTTCCCATTTATATTACCTAGGTGGCCTTTGGGACATCTGAGGTTACAACCCCTAAATGATATCATGCATGTAAAGTGTCTGGTACAGGCTCACACACAGTTCATAATGATATTAATAATGATATTCATTCACTCATGTAACCCTGACTGTACTGGGCACATTGCTTTACTCACATTTATTCATTTAAGCCTCATAAGAACTCTCTAGAGTAGACACTCTTATTTTATAGCTATTATAGATAAGGAAACCGAGGCTCAGGGAGGCAAACTGATTTGCCCAAGGAAAGCACAACTTGGAAACCGCATAGCTGGGACTGAACTTGGGAAACTGCAGAACCAGTGTCCTTAACCAGTAAATGTTCAAGAGCCCCTCAATCTCTAGTATTGCCCCCCATGCTCTCTGCCCATCCCTCCCCGCCCCTGCCCAGGCCTCGCTGCCCAGCCCCCTCTTCCTTTCTCTCCAGGTGAGCCAGGCTCCATGACTGTCACCTGGACCACGTGGGTCCCAGCCCCCTCTGAAGTTCAGTTTGGGCTGCAGATCTCGGGGCCGCTGCCCCTCCGGGCTCAGGGCACCGTCAGCCCCTTTGTGGACGGGGGCATTCTCCGGCGGAAACTCTACATACACCGAGTCACACTGCGAAGGCTGCTGCCCGGGGTCCAGTATGGTTAGAGGGGCCCCGGGCCAGGTGTTGAGGGGGGAATGGGAAGAGCAGTGGGACATGGACTAAAAGCTACCACTGGCAGGTGGCTCAGGCTGGGCTGGTAACTGCTCTGCTTATCTGCAAGTCTATTGTATGAGACCTTGGGATGAAAATGGAAGGTGTTGGGGACCTGGGGGAGTTGAACAGAAGTGGCATGGCGCAGACCGATTCAATCCCCCAACCCGCTGAAGGTGGATAGGAGTGGAGGAGATGTCTGGGGCTCCCACACCACCAACTATGACCTTTTCCTTTCCCCTCAGTTTACCGCTGCGGCAGTACTCAGGGCTGGAGCCGTCGGTTCCGATTCAGGGCCCTGAAGAATGGGCCTCACTGGAGCCCCCGTCTGGCTGTGTTTGGGGACCTGGGGGCTGACAACCCGAGAGCCCTACCCCGGCTGCGCAGGGACACCCTGCAGGGCATGTACGATGCTGTTCTCCATGTGGGTGAGGCATCAGCAAGGGTGCACCTGAACGTATGGGGTGGGAGCAGGGGGAGCCTAGGTGGGAGGCAACTCCAGAACTGTGGAGGGGACCAGGGCCAAGGCAAGGGATAAGACTGGCCATGGAGATGGTGTTAATCAGGCTGCCCAGGTTAAAAGTCAATTCTGACACTTAGAGATATGTGCATTGGTTTTCTCCTCTGTGTTATAGTTATGAGCGCTTGTTCAGAATTCTTGGGCTCTTGTGGTGGCTAAATAAGTTGACATTGTCTGGCATGTTGTAAGTGTGACATAAGCCTTCATTGTCATTATCATTGCTGTTGTGATTTGAGAGGACAGGAACCAGAAGGGAGATGGAGATTGGGACTGATATGGTTCAACGCCACAGACTCTGGAGTCGGACTCCCAGGGTTTGGTTCCTGGATCCTCACTAGCCAGCTCTGTGACCTTGAGCAAATACTTAACCCCTCTGGGCCTCAGTTTGCCCATCTGAAACAGGGATAGTAATAACATCCACTTCAGAGGGTGTTTTGAAGATGCAGGTGACCAAGTGTGTATAGCAGTTTGGAACTGTGCCTGATACAAAACCAGTACCAGACCAGACTATGCCAGTCTTATCATTGTTATTGCTCTGGGAACGAATGAGACAGGGGCTGGTGTGATCAGAGTACAGGAGACCCGCCTGGTCCTGTGGGGTCTCAGGGACCAGAGGTTTGGGAAACGGTTCTAAGCACACAGGCGGGTGGGTGTGAGGTAGGGACCAGAGAACTGGGATGGCTTGGGGGCCAGGGCTTACACAGCCCACACCAGAGCAATCAGGTCTCTCAATTCTGGCAAAAGCAGAGCAGGGTCTGAGTCCTCATCCTCTCCCCCGCCCCCTGCCTCCAGGAGACTTTGCCTACAATATGGATGAGGACAACGCGCGCGTCGGAGACAAGTTCATGAATCTTATTGAACCTGTGGCCGCCAGCCTGCCCTACATGACGTGCCCTGGGAATCATGAAGAACGCTAGTGAGGCCCGAGGGCTTCAGGGTGGGCGAGGGCCTGGCCAACGAAGACAGTCCTTCTTAGTGTCTCACCTTAGTCTCTCGTGTTGTGGCAGCTCAACTGTGGTAGTGAGAGGAGAGGAGATGAGGGCTGGGCAGAGAGCCAGGCTTGGCCTGATAGTAGGAGGTAGGTGTGGGGCAGCAGCACCCAGACCCTCTCCTCACCCTTTTACTTCCTTTTTCCAGCAACTTCTCCAACTACAAGGCTCGTTTCAGCATGCCTGGGAACAGCGAAGGCCTGTGGTACAGGTAATATCGGGGGAGGGGCATGAAGACCGGCCTCCCTCTCCTGAAGGATGGGAGATGCAGGGGAGACCCTAATGATGACCCATGCCCTTTGACCCCTCCAGCTGGGATCTGGGCCCAGCACACATCATCTCCTTCTCCACCGAGGTGTATTTCTTCCTCCATTACGGCCGCCACTTGGTAGAGAAACAGTTTCACTGGCTGGAGAGTGACCTCCAGGTAACCTGGGTGGAATCCCCCTAGGACCTGTCCCCTCCTCCCCCTCCCTCACCCCTGCCCCTCACTCTGTGCCCTTCTCTCCAGAAAGCCAATCAGAACCGGGTAGCCCGGCCCTGGATCATTACCATGGGTCACCGGCCCATGTACTGTTCCAATGCCGATTTGGATGACTGTACGTGGCATGAAAGCAAGGTGAGGAACCCCTTCCTTGGGGACAAGGTGCTGAAAGCCAGGTGGTGGGGTTGGCCTGAGTCGTCCCTCACCTCCTTGCTCATCTTGCCCAGGTTCGCAAAGGCCTCCTCGGCAAGTTCTATGGGTTGGAGGACCTCTTCTACAAATATGGTGAGTGACCTTGACTCCCCAGCCCCAGGCCCCACCTCCCATCTCTCCTGATTCCATGCAGGGCCTGACCCCGACTTGCTCTGTCTCAGGGGTCGACCTGCAGCTGTGGGCTCACGAGCACTCCTACGAACGGCTGTGGCCAATTTACAATTACCAGGTGAGGCCCGCGGAGGGCTGAGGCTCACGTGGCTGGTGTCAGTGGGCCCCGGGTCAGATCCCCAGGCCTGGCCTCCTGTGACGCCCCCTCCCCCTTGTCCCTTCTCCAGGTATATAACGGCAGCCGGGAGACACCCTACACCAACCCTCGAGGCCCCGTTCACATCATCACAGGGTCTGCGGTGAGCAGGTCGAGAGGTGCCTTGGGTCTCTCTCTTGCTGTTTTTTTATTTTTTTAATGGAGATATTGAGGCTAGAACCCAGGACCTCATGCATGCTAAGCATGCGCTCTACCACTGAGCTATTATCACCCCACCCGCTCTCTTGCTGCCTATTGAGGGCCACACGTGTACAGCTCTGGGTCCTGCATCCTTTATACTGCTACTATCACTTAACTCTCAACCCTAGTGGTTAGGTGCACTTAGCAGCATGCCCATTGCACAGATGCGGAAACAGAGGCTCCAACAGTCCTCATTCAAAGTCGCAGGTTCTGAAGTGGCAGGGGCTGCTTGCCCAGGTCTACCAGGATCCAGGCGCAGAAGGGTTATGATTATGACTGTAACCAGACTCCAGATTTTGTCATATTCCACCAGCTTTCTCACTAACCACCTTTTTCTGCTGCAGGATTGCACACTGTGTTTTGTTATTGTGTCTCCTTAGTCTCCTGCAATCTGCGACAGTCCCTCAGTCTTCCCTGTCTTTCATCCTGGCCAGTTGTTTACTCAAAACGCCCTGAATTTGGGTTTGTCTGCTATTTTCTCCTGTCATGATTCGGGGTTTGCCTTGCCTTTTGGGGCCAGACAATCACATGTGACATTGTGTCCTTCTCAATTGTCACACTGAGGTATGTGTCCTCGGTGTGTCTCGTTCCTGGAGGTGTTTCTCTGAATCACCCAGCTGAGGCAGTGTCTGCTGGGTCCCTCCACCATAAAGCTATTGTGTTTCCCTTTTGAATTAATAAATATCTTGGGGGAGATACTTTTAGACGCTGCAAATGTTCTGTTTCTTTTCTAACTTTCACCCACTAATTATTTTTTTTTTGAGAGGGGAGGTAATTAGTTTCATTTATTTATTTATCTTTAATGGAGTTATTGGGGATTGAACCTGGGACCTTGTGCATGTTAGGCACACACTCCACCCCTGAGCTATACCCTCCATCCTTTTACCCACTAATTTTTGAATCCATCAGTAGGGCTTGCTTGCAGCAGTGATGACTGCGGTGTTCTCCAGGGGATCTTCTATTTCCTTCATTCCTCCTAGATTTATTCATTAGCATCCTTCTGTGAGGAAGAGTTGGCCCTTCTGCCCCATTTATCTGGTTAGTTAGTTATGGGTTTATACCAGTCTGGGCTTGTAGGTAATTATATTATCCTGTGAGCTGTCATCCAATACTACTGTTATTTATGCTGCGGCTCAGATTGCTCTAACTTTGGCCACTGGGAACTCTTCAGACCAGTCCGTGTCCCTTCTACGCGCCCCTGTCATCTTGTGGGCTCTTTCTTACTTTTTGGCACCGTGAGGCGCTCTGGGGTCATCTTGGGTTTCCCCGTCCTGGCCTTGCAATCAGTCACTCCTGCAAGAAGCTGGGGCTTATTTTAAGCTGATTTTTACCAATTAAAGTAAGAACCTCTTGTGATAAAAAGTCAAACAGTCTAGAGGGCAGGAGGTGAACACCAGCTTCCACACCCTTCCTAGTCCCACACTCACTGGTGACGAATCTCATCTCTCCGGTGGCATTTTAGAATATTTCCTGTGTATGCAAATGAGTAATTGTCTCAGTAGAGATGTGTTACAGCATCCCTCACTTTTAAAAAACAGCTTGAATCATGCTTCATGCCCTAGTGGCTCCTGACCTTGGTGCACATTAGAATTACCGGGGGGTGGTTCTTAAAACTCCAATGCCTGGACCCAACCCCAGAACAAACACCAGAATCTCTTGAGGGCTCCGCCCTGACACTACCACCCCTGCGCAGCCACCACCCACAGCAGGAAATGGAATGTTATCAGCACGGATGGTGCCTCACATCCGTAGGTGATCACTATTCTGACCTTAATCAGCACAGATTAGTTATTTTTCTTTAATTTTAATTTTCGAAATTATTTTAGACTTACAGAAATGTTGCAAAAATAGTACAAAGACTTTCCATATCCTCTTTACCCAGATTTCCCAAATGTGAACATTGAACCATGCTTGTTTCAATCTGTTTCTGACTGTCTGTCTGTCTATGCATAGATATACATTTTACTATTATTTTCAGATCCTATGAAGAGTAAGTTGCACAAACGATGCCCCTTTATCCCTCTGTCTTTATTTCCTGAAAAACTAGGACATTCTCTTACATCAGTACAGTGTAACAAATTCAAGTCATTAACACTGATAATATACCATTATCTAATCTACAGACCTCTTTCAAATTTAGCCATTTGTCCTATTCATGCCCTTTGAATCTAAGCAAATCATTTTTTTTCTGGTCCAGGATCTAGTCTAAGATCTTACGTTCTATCTCAGGGTCTTGTCTTTCTCATGTCCTTTAATTGGAAACATTTCCCTACTCTTTATTCTGCATGACAAAGAGTTGAGAGTACAGAGTTGTGTAGACTTTCCTTCAGTTTGGGTTTGTCTAATGTTTTCTGGTGGTTAGACTGAAGTTAAGCATTTTTGGTAAGAGTGCACAAAAGTGATACCGTATTCTTCTCAGTGCATTCTTCGAGGAGACGCGTGATATCTCTTTAAACCCGTTAAGCCTCAGTTTACACATCCTCTCCACCACAGTTACGGTTTTCTCCTTTGTAACTAACAAGTATCTCCTGGAGATACTTTGAGACTATGCAAATAGCCTTCTAGTCCCCAAACTTTTGCCACTGCTTTTACTATCCATTGATGATTCTTGCTTCAATCAGTTATTACGATGATGGCTGCAAGATGGTGATTTTTTTGAGCTCCCTCCTCCTTTCTGTCATATCCCTGGCTTTCTCCTGCAAGGATGAGCACTTTCTCACTCCCAGGCAATGATGATTTTAAAAGCTTTCTAAGGAGGATCTGCTGTGCAGAGAGGGCTGAGAGCCACTGATATCTTCCATTCTGTGAATTCCACTTTCCCCTCAACAATACATCTTGGCCATTTTTCTGTATCACCTCAATTTGTGACGGCTATGCTATCGTTTATTTAACTGACCCCCTCCCCCCACCCACCCACATACACTGATGGGCATTTGGCTGGCTTCCAGCTTAGGGCTTTTACAGAAAATACTGCAGTGGAGTGTCTTGCACAGCCCTGCACTATTCTAGAAATCAAAGGGCACAGGAAGCCTGGCTGGGTCAAAACAGTCGATTGTGAGTATTATTGAGGTCAAGTCTTAACTGACCTTGTCTTCCTTGAGGGTGGCAGGGTCCCGGCCTGGCTGGTCATTTCTGCTTCCCAGTGGGTCCTCCACCTGCCCCAGCCCTGGGTCTAAATGATTCTCTCCGGCAGGGTTGTGAGGAGAGGCTGACCAGCTTCACCCTCTTCCCGCGGCCCTGGAGCGCTGTGCGCGTGAAAGAGTACGGGTACACGCGGCTACATATCCTCAATGGGACCCACGTTCACATCCAGCAGGTGTCCGATGACCAGGTGAGTGCTGGCCCCATCACCTGCCTGAGTAACCAGGCCCAGTGCGTTCTGGAGCCGGTGGTTAAAAAAGAGGACTCAAGAGCCTGAAATACTGTGTTCAAATCCTGCCTCTGCTACTTACCAGCTGGATGACCTCAAGCAACTTTGAGCCACAGTTTTCCCATCTGCAAAGTGGGGATGTTAATAGTTTCTACCTCACAGGACTGTATGGGGGTTGAATGACATTATACAGAAATTGCTTAGAACAGTTTCTAAAGCATGGTAACTTCCATAAATATCTATCAATAGGGGGCAAAAACAGATCACTCCCCCGCAGGAAGAGGGAGACCCAAATGACGTGTGTATGGTCCCAGTGGCTTACCCTCTGGCTGTGTGACCCTGGGAAAAATATTTCCCGGGTTAGAGGGACCCAAATAATCGTGACTCATCTTTCTTTATGTTTTAAAAACTATTTTATTTATTTACTTATTTTTGTTTTGGGGGGAGGTAATTAGGTTTGTTTATTTACCTCTTTTTTAAAAATTTTCTTCTTTATTTTAATGTAGGTACTGGGGATTGAACATTTTACCACTGAACTAAATCCTCCCCTCTTAACTTTCTTTATTTTTCCATTGTAGATTTTTTTGGGGGAGGGAGGTAATTAGGTTTATTATTTATTTATTTATTTATTTATTTATTTATTTATTTATTTATTATTAATGTAATACAATTATTAATTTACTTATTGGTTTGTTCATTTATTTATTGTTAATGGAGGTACTGGAGATTGAACCCAGGACCTCATGCATACTAGGCATGCACTCTACCACTTGAGCTATACCTCCCCTTTGCCACTATCATTTTAAAATAATGGGAGTAACAGTGGTTGATTGAGCACCTACTGTGTACCAGACACTGGGCTAGATACCCTATATTTAGTAGCACTTTAATCACCACAACAATCTCATGGGGCAGATTTTCCTTCCATTTTACAGATGAGCAAACTGAGGCTCAGAGTAGGGAAGTATTTCTCCCAGAGTCACACAGCCAGAGGACACAGAGCTGGGATCTGACATCAAAGACCATGTTATTTTCATTGTAAATAACTACCATCTATCATTATTGAGCAGCACAGGCACCAGAGGCAAGCTCTTGGGTGAATTATCCATTCAGTTCTCCCCACTTTATAGAATATGGAAATTGGACTCAAAGTTGGTTCACATCCTGAAGGAGTCATGGCTATGCTGGGACATAAAGTGAGATTTGTGTGACTCCAGGGTTCGTGCTCTAATAATAATAGCCCACACTTACTCAGCCCTTGCCATGTGCCAGGCTCCCTTTTAGCCTTTCCAAATATCTCATGAGGAAAATTGAGGCTCAGAGAGGTTTAGCAACTTGTCCAAGGTCACACAGCCTATCAGAGGCAGAGCTGGGATTTGAACCCAGGCCACCTGGCCCCAGAGTTTGGACTTTCAGCCCTTATTACCTCTTTTTTTTTTTTTTTTTTTTTTGTCCCTTGCAGGATGGGAAGATTGTAGACGACATCTGGGTGGTGAGACCTCTGCTCGGCCGGATGATGTACCTCTAAGGATGGGGACAGCTCTCATCTGGGACCCCGGGCCTTACTGCCTTGGCTGGGGTGCCCAGGCCCAGGAGGGGAGTCAGGGCGGGCCTCGACTTCTCTAGCCTCCTGAGCCCTGTGAGGGGTGGATGCAGCCCCTAGGGAGCTGGAGCAGCTCTACCCTTCCTGACTGTCTGGAGGGCAAATGTGCAGAGTGAAGCAAGACAGGTTTTGGGTGGCACAGCCCTGCCTTCCTGCAGAGCACTGATTGGGCGGAGTGTCCACAGAGCCTCTGGAATAAAGAGGCTTATGACTGTGGCTCCGTGGAGTCTGCACTTCTGCTGGGGATGCCCTGCTGGGCCACCTCCTCTCCTGCAGGCCTGCGAGGACCATCACCAGCCCCAAGTCAGCAGAGTGGGCACGGCTGTCATGACGCCACTCTCCAGCAGATAGCACCTGTGACTTTCTCCTCCAGGCCCGCCCTCAGTGCCAACCAGAGGCGGGGCTTCAATGGCCCAAGGAATGCTAACCAGTGTCCCTTCGTGCCTCAGTTTCCCAGCCTGGCACTGACTTATTCTGGAAGAGGGGCAGATGTTAACTCCTAACTGGGCTAGCTGACAAGCATTAGGAGCTCATGGACCCGCTGTTTTCCTCCCGTTTTACATTTCCCCCTCCCTTTGTTTCCCTCTTTCTTTCATGTATTCAACCATTATTTATTGAGCACCTATCACGTGCCAGGACCTGTTCTCCATGCCATGTTGTCTGCCCTCATGGAGCCGACATTCTATCCAGGGCGTCAGACAGAAAACACAATAAATAAGTAAAATATATAACAGGGTCAATAGTGATAAGTGCTCAGAAAAAGCAGGGGAGGGGATGGAGAGTAGTAGGGGGTGGGCAGTTGCAATTTTCATGAGGATGGTCAGGGAGACTGTACTAAGAGGGTGACAGGTGAAGGAAGGAGCCATGTGGGCAGAATAGTCCAGGCAGAGGAACAGCCCGTGCAAAGGCCCTGAGACAGAAATGCACCTGCTCTGTCAGAGCATCAGTGAGGAGGCCAGTGCAGCTGGGGCAGAGAGTGAGAGGAAGAGTGGGGATGAGGGCAGGGAGGTGACAGGGGCTGATATGTGGGTCCTTGTGGGTCACAGGGAGGACTCTGTCCTCTATCCTGAGTGAAGTGGAGCCACACAGAACCTCAGGGTTCTGAGCTGAGGATGGACAGGATCCGACTCCAGAAGTCTTGGCCGTAGGGCTGAGGGCTCCCTCCTCGGAAGCCCGAGTTCTCAGCTGCTGGCTAACCACACACCTCTTCCTCCATGGCGCTGTGCAATTCCAGCCTGCTGGCATCTTATTCCCACCCAGCTTCACCTCGGCCCAAGGCACACTGGCACACCAGCTCTTTGCAACCTCTTAAGCACAAGAAGCTCTTTGTCACTGGCTCTTAGCCTTCTGCGATTCTCTCATTGATTGATTTGTTACCTTGTTTATTGTCAATCTGCTGCCCCTGGGTTGAGGGTTTGTAAGGGTGGAGGCCTGGGCCATCTTGTTCATTTAGGGGTCTTTCACCTCCACCAATTCCCCTAGACCCCTTCTCTGGCTGGGTTGGGGCCCTGCCCCACCCCCAATCCCAGCCCTGCCCACTCTGGGCTGTTAACTGTCTGTGGGTTCCAGCCCTGCCTCCCCCACTGGACTGTCAACCCTAGGCCGGTGATGCAGTGATGCCAGGACTCAATCCAGCACAGCCTGGCATGCGACGGATGCTTATTAACTATTTGTTGCCTTAAAGAAGGCTGCCACATGTCGGGCTTCTACCAGGCAAGCCAGGGACAGCGATGAATCAGCCCGGTCAGGTCCTGTGGGAGCTCATGGACAGGCAGGGACACGCAGTTACCCAACACGGGTGACAATCAAAGAGGCCATGCCATGGAGGGATGCTGCAGACCCATCGAGTCACCAGCTGGGGAGTCACTGCATGCTGCGGCCAAAGACCAAGCTGGCGCCTGTATGGGCCTGGGGGGTTCTGCTGGGCTGGCTGAGGCTGTGAACCTGCCTGGGCGGTGGGGGCCACAGAGGGCAAAGGCCCGGCACTGGAGCCGCACAGAAACTGGGTTCAAATCTCAGCTCTGCCACTTCCGGTGGGTTGTGGAATCACCAGCCCTCTCTGAACCTCTGTTTCTTCATCTGTAACAAAAAAATGATAATATCCTGTGGGGTGTCCTTGGGATTAAATGAGGCTGAAAGCCTTGGTGTCGTCTTTAATTCTTCTTTTTCTCACGTCCCGCATTTAATTGAGTAGTAAATGCTGTCGGCTTTTTAATAATTTATTTTTTAAATTTATTTTTTATTGAAGTAGAGTTGATTTACAGTGTTGTATTAGTGTCGGCTTTGACTTTAAAAATCTATTGAGGGGGAGGGGATAGCTCAGTGGTAGAGTGCGTGCTTAGCATGAGCAAGGTCCTGGGTTCAGTCCCCAGTACTTTCAGTGAAAGAAAAAAAAGAGAGAATGGTGATTTAATAAGTTAATAGTTTTTTTATTTTAATTGGATGAAGGACGGAAAGCAGGGGAAATACAGGTAAAATGCTTACTAGAGCACCTGATGCTGAGGGAGCAGGTGAATAGCAGGAATGCCAGTGATTTTGGTGAATCAGATAAAGGCCGGTCCCCTGGGGCTGCCAAGGCTGGGTGTGCAGGAGACAGGCACGTACAGCTAATTGCAACACCAGTGATTTGTGACATGCACAGGAAGTGACAGGTTGCAAGCCGGAGACCCTGAGGCTTCTAGGAGGCAAAGCTGAGCAAGGCTTTTGGAGGCTACGCGGATGCCTGCCTGGTAGCTGGGGTTGGGGGGAGGGGAGGAGGTAGAGGAGTCAAGTGCTCCCAGAAAGCCCAGCAGGGGGCGCCAGAGAGAGACAAGGAAAGGAAAGCTGCGGGATCTCTGGATTCATTCATTAACAAATGCTTCCTTATTAAAGTCCTTCATCGCTCCAAATGGTCTCTGTTGATTGCAACTAGGCACTGTGCAAGAACTATACACTTACTGTGATCCACGTGCTGGAGACACTGTGGTGGCCAAGATGGCGTTTCTGCCCCTGAAGCCTGAATTCTACTGGGGAAGGTAGAGAAGGAAACATGAAGACAAAAATACCATCACAGGCTAATTCTAGATGGTGCCCAGCACCGTGAAGAAAATACACTGGAATCAAAATGTGGGAAAGGAGAGGGTGCTTTAGATGTGGTGTCCAGGAGAGGCCTCTTTGAGGAAGTGACACTGGAGCCGAAGGACAGGGAGTGGGTCAAAATAAATGACCTGGAAGAATGATCCAGGCAGAGGGACCAGTGGGTGCAAATGCCCTGAGGCAGGAAGGAAACTGTGGATTTGAGAAACAGCCATGAGGCTGGGGTGGCCAGTGTGGAGTGAGTAGGATTGACAGATAAAACACAGGAGGCCCAGTTAATTGGAATTTCAGACAAGTAACAAGTAAATTTTTAGTATAAGTATGTCCCCGAATTGCATGGGACATACTTATACTGAAAATGGTTTGAAATTTGTCTGAAATTCCATTTTAACTGGGCATCCTGTATTTTATTGGCCAAATTTTCATTACCTAGGGTTATCTAGGAATGAGCAAAGGAGAATGTGGAGGAAGATGAGGACAGAAGACATGGAGAGGGTAAACATTCCTTTCCAGATCCTGTACACATGCATGAAGGGACAGGTTGCTGTCTGAGTTCTGCAGGGACCTCTGTTATATGGGGTCCCTACTCCTAGGCAATGGTTTCTTCCTCACCTCCAAGACCTCCCTCCAAATCTTTGCTGCTTCTTTACAGCAAATTAAAAGATAATCTTTCTTTTGCTTCAGGGGAGAAAGTAACATACTCATTGTCAGAAAAAAATAAAACAAATTCAAACCATACCAAAAAGACTAAAGTGGAACTGAAAATTCCCTGGTTGTCCCATTCCAAAGAGCTTCTAGCTTTTAACATTTTAATATTTTTCCTCATAACCTCATTTTTGAAAAATGAAAATACTGTCATATGATATAGGTGGGTTTGTAACCTGTTTTTCCTTCCCACATAAATTAACATGGGCATAATATCAGCTCTGTTTGCTTTTTTTTTTTTTAACAAACTATTTTTTGGAACAGTTTTAAATTTACAGAAGAATTGCAAAGAGAGTAGAGTTCTCATAAGCCCCACATCCAGTTTCCCCTGTTATTAAAATCTTACCTTAATACAGTAACTTCATTACAACTAATGGACCCATACTGATACACTATTATTAACTAAAGTCCATACTTTATTCTACAGCATTTAAAGGAACTTTAAAATATAACTTCATTGAGATATAATTTAATACAATTAACTGCACCCTTTTAAGGTGTACAATTTGTTGAGTTTTGACAGATGTGTATTCCCATGAAACCACCACCATAATCAAGATGCAGAACATTTGCATCACCCCGGAGCGTCCCCTCCCATCCCTCTGCGGTTAATCTTTCCTTCTGTCTCCCAGCTTCAGGCAACAACGAATCTGCTCTCCATCACTATAGATTAGATTGACTTTTCCCAGAATGCTCTGAATGGAACCGTTTACAGTCGGCTACAGTTCTGCCTTCTCCGATTCAACCAACCCTGGAAATTTTCCAGAAAGCTCCAAAAAGCAAACCTTAACCTGCATTTTAGAAGGCATTTACATAGTGCTGACATTGTGTGAGGTCTTATAAGTAATCTAGAGGTGATTTAAAGTATACAGGAGGATGTGTGTAGGTTATATGCAAACACGAAGCCATTTTATATAAAGGACTTGAGCATCCACAGATTTGGGTATCCCCAGACGTCCTGGAACCAATCCCCCTCGGATACTGAGGAAGAACTGTAGCACTGTCTTTCACCTAGCCTAATATATTTGCAATTCACCCATGTTGTCCTGCTTCCCAAAAATTTCTTCCTTTTCATTGCTGAGTTGTATTCCATGGATGGGATCAATGCATTGCAATATCTTTATCTTTTCACAAGTTGATAGACATTTTGGGTTGTTTCTAGTGTTTGGCAATCATGACAACTGCTATGAACATTCCCATCCAAGTCATTGTGTGAATATATGTTTTCATTTCTCTTGAGTAAATACCTAGGAGTGCAATCACTGGGTCCTGTGTCTTCTAGAATCTTTTTATGACTATGCGAATGTATTCCATGACATGTTTTGAGCTCTGCTCATCATCTCATTTTTATGTTATATTATTTATTTGTTCACATGTTTATTATTATCTATCATTCAAGCATTTGTTCTCTGAAAAAGAGAAGAAACGGTTAGGAACCTAGACCTGAGGCCACGCTGCCTTTGTGACTTTGGAGAAGTTACTTAATGTCTCTGTGCTTCAGTGTGCACATTTGTAGAATGGGTATAACAATAGTGCACAGGGCTGTTGTGGGGATTAAATGAGGTAATGTTTGTACACTTAACCTTAGCCAAAAGCCCAAGAAGTGATAAATGAGGTAATATTTGTAAAGTGCTTAGCCTAGGACCTGCTATATAATAAATGTTTGCACATATATTATTCGACATGTTTGACATACAGGTAACAGTCAATGAATATACTTACTGAATAAGTTTGAGCAATTTTTAAGAGCATCAGCTTTGAAGTCAGACTTCCTGGTTTAAATTCCAGCAAAGCTGCTTACAAGTTGTGGGACTTCATTCCATTTCCCACCTGATTCCCATGCCTCAGTTTCCTCATCTGTTAAATGGGGCTCAGGATCCCATCTTAGATATAAGTGGTGAGGATTAGAGAAGGTCAGGGAGCTGAAATGTTTACAGAGCATCTGGCATAGGGAGCAGTGACAAAAATGGAAAGCAACCTAAATGCACAAAAGAGGGGAATTGTTCAGCACAGTATCATTCATCAACAATTTTAAAACAATTGTGATAAAAAATTCTTTCTAAAGTAACACTAATAATGAATATATTCACCTAGATACCTCTGTCTATGTCTTTCTTTTCCTTTGAAAATCCTTAGAAGCAAAACTGTATCAAAAGGTAAAACACATTGTTAAATCTCTTGATGAATATTGCCAAAAGTCTGCCCCAGATCACAGTCCTACAAATGGGGTATGAGAGTGACTGTTACCTTCCATTCTCATCAGCACTGATGATAGTATTAAATAAATATTTTTGAGAGAATAAAAAATATTTTTAATACTTTGATGTCAATTTCATTAATTTCTTGTTCACTGATTCCATTTTTTCTTATTCATTGTATTTTAAATTTTTGTTCATGTTCTTTGCCTATTTTTCTGTTGTGTGTTCACCTTTCTTATTGATTTGTAAATGCTCTTTACATAAGAAGGACAGAAAGCTTTGCTTGCCACCTATTATATTGCCACTGATCTTTTTCCTTGATGTACTGAAATTTATCATTTCTATGAGGCCAAATCCTCCTCACTCTCCTCACCTGTTTCCATCCATTGGGGACCACCTCCTCCAGGAAGCACTCTTTGAAGAGGGCTCTTTGAGGCCTGATTTCCTCTCCCTGTGCCCTGAAGTAGGAGGGCCTAATTGCCTATTCTAAGGAAGCCCCTGGAGCAGGTCTGGCAGTGGGCTTCTTCCAGGGCTCTGATCTCTGTGATCCCCAAGTAAGTTACAAGGGGGTGCCCCCAACATGGGTGCTAGAGCCTGAGGCCCTGCGTAAATTGCATTAAAGAAGCAAAGGCAGCACCTGGCCAACCTCCTGTCCCTGTGACCTGAATAATGTGCTATGTCATCTCAACTACTAGACCTACTTTTTAAAAACTGGATGCTCAGAAAGGTATAAAAATTTCAAAAGAGCACAGAAACAAGGTTTAATGCTGGCAAGGATACTTTAAAGGGCATCTTCCCCTTTGAACCCTGGCGGGAGTGTGAATTGGATCCCTGTAACACAAAACGGCAATGTACGTCTCAGGCCGTAAGGAGGCAGCAGAGGGCAGTTAGTGAGAGCCCTGCCTGGGAGTCAAAACTGGATGAGCCCAGAGTGTGACTTTGAGCAAATGAAGTTACTTCTCCAAGCCTCAGTTTCCTCCTCTGCAAAGTAGGGATAATCATAGCCCCTGCTGTTTAAATTACACAGCTAAGCACCATGCATGGTGCACAGAAATGTTTGAAGCATGGGAACTGTTACTATTATTAAATCTTAAAGATGTACATTTCCTTTGACCCAGCAGTTCCATTTGTAGTGATCTATTCAAAGGCAATAATGAGAGATGTGCACGAATATTTAGCTGTTTGGAATGTGGGAGGGGGGATTATTTATCATAGCAAAATATTTACCACAGCGGAGATATTCAACAAGAAAGAGTAGTTCGAACAAATTAGAGTTCATTGAATGAATGGTATCTTATGCAGCCATTAAAATGAATGTTTTTGAAGAATACTTAAAGACATAGAAAGATACTAGTGATATTTATATTCTTGTTTTTAAAAGATACAAAATTCTTTATAAATGTGTGTTTCTAATTGTTTTTTTTTAAGTAGGTAAATGTACAGAGAAAAAAAGACTATGGAATCATTCATTCATTACTTCTGCAGACATTAATTAAATGCCTATTATGTGCTAGACATTGTGCTGGGACGGGAGATGCACTAAATATTTAAGAGCACTTCTGATGAGGTGGATTTATGACTCATTCATTCAACAAATGGGCATGAACAGTGAACAAAACAGACAATAATCCGTCCTCTCCTAGGGCTGACATTCCAGCAGGGGAGACAACCAAAAAACAATACCTATGATTAGCTAATTATCTAGTATCTAGAAGGTGATTCGAGCACCAGAAACTAAGAAAAAGCAGACAAGGTAAGGGGTTGAGTAGCAGGTGAAAGGAATGTTTGCTGCTTTAGTCAGAGTGGGCAGGAACAGTCCCACTGATAAGGTGACATTTGAGTAAACTCTGAAGGAGAGGAGGGAGGGAGACAGGAGGATTCTTGGGTGAAGTCTATTCCAGACAAAAGGAAAGGTCAATGCAGTGACCTTGAACTGGGAGAGCACCTGTTACTTTTTTGGAAGAGCAAAGTGGCTGGAGCCCAGTTAGTGAAGTCATAGAAAACGATGTCCGAGTTCAGTTAATTCAGTTCATGGGCTTTTGTTCTTCTTGTTGTATTTAAAAAAAACAAAAAAAAAAAACAAAAAAACAAAAAAAACAACTTTAAGAAATAAATTACTGAAAAAGAAAAAAAACTTACAGAAAAGACTAAGATCAAATAATGTCTTGTTTCCGGGTCAAGTTCCCGGACTCAGACCGACAGATGTCGTACAAAACTCATTATTTACTTCCTGTCATCCCGAACCAGTTAGTTTGCCCCTCTAACTTGTCGTTTTATCTGTAAAATGGGTATTAATACAGTATGTTGTAGTGAGTATTCAGCGAGACTATGCAAGCAAAGCACTTGGCCAGGTATCTGGCACACAGTAAGTGCTTAAGAACTGTTTCTGGCCATTGTTACCCATTACTGTAATGCTTTCCATCCCCTAACTCCTTCACGGGGAAAGCAGGAACGACTGTTAGAGGAGCGCAAACATTTCCCCTTTAAGAACCCGGGTGGGCTGGGAGGCACCCTTCCCGCACCCTTTCCAAATTTTCCAATCCCGGCTTGGCATTTTCAGCCCAAAGGTCTCCGATTGGATAATCTGCACCAATCAGAGGCTGGAGCCGGCGCTGCCAGGCGCCCAGCTCCGCCCCTGAGTCGGCCCTGACTCCTGCCCGGTCAGCCCCGTTGCTATGGGGACTGGTGGGCGGTGAGTGGGGGAAAGCCCCGGATGTTCGTTGGGGACTCAACATGGCGGCGGCAGTGGCCGCGGTGGCGGCGGCGCAAGAGAACTGAGGGCGGCGTGAGGGCGCCGAGTTCCGGGCCGAGCAGCTAGGCCTCGAGCAAGTGCTCTGCCGAGCCGGTAGGATAAGCGGTCTGGCTAGGGGGTTGGGGTGGGCCGGGCGATGGCTGTGGGAGAGCGTTTACACGAGTAGGGGGCGGGGCCGCTGGGGTCGAAGTTCACTCGTGGAAGAGCCGTGTCCGAGGGATCGCGGGTCAACGCTGAGCGGGAGGAAGGTGTAGAGGAGGTCAGAGGTCAAACTAACGGAGGGGGCGTGGCGAAGGAGAGCGCAAAATGCGAAATTTGAAGTGGGGGCGAGTTGGAGGGGGTCGAGGCGAGTGTCCAAAAAGGGAGGTCAAAGTTAATTTGAGGAGAGGGTGCGCCTATGAGGGTCAGAGGTCACAACCATGGGGGCGGCGGGTTGGAGCTTTAAGGCAGTGGAGCAAATGAATGAGGTTTAGGTTGGGGGGCATCTTTATAGGATCAAAGGTGGGGCGTGACCAAAGGGCAAAGATCAGAATCTCATGGCCTGACAAATGATGTTCCCAAGGGTCAAAGGTTAAAACCCAAGTGGGACATATTGCTTGAGAGGAGGAGTAGAACATTCAAGAAAAAAGTCAAAGGTGCTTCCTGGGGGTAGGAGGGAAGCTCCCCTCCCACAGATAATGAAGATAACAGCAAACGCTCATAAAGCACTTACTCTGTGTCAGGCCCTGTTTAGAACAGGGCTTTACCTACATTTAATCCTGACCACAACCTTTTTGGCTTGGTGCCATTATTAAGAGGCTAAGTGATTTGCCTGGGGCCACCTAATGAGTATGTTGTGCAGGATTTGAACTCTGGCGTCCTGGGCCCAGAGTTCCAGGCCCTGTGGCCTCTCATATACTCGTAATGTTGGTCAATCCTTAATGACAGCCAACACTATGCTCAGCGCCCTGTGCACCTGGTCTTACTATATCGCAGTCTTGTGAAGTGGGTACTGAATAGACCCACTTTACAGACCAAAAACGTGAGGCTCAAAGAGCTTCTGCTAAATGACGGAGACAGATTCCAAGCTGGATCTGAATGATTCCAGAGCTCCTGCCTCTTGTTGCCCTGTTGTAGATTGCCAAAGGTCTGTTCCTGGAAGCAGGGGGCTGGGCAAGGCTGGGCCACTCCCTGGGCAGGAACAGATTGTATGTTTGGCCTCCATCGAAGGGTGTGATCTGGGAGGAGAAGTTCCCCTGGGCCTACGAGATGGTCTGTTTGTGGGTGGCCCAGAGTCCAAGTGAGTCTGATGGGCTTCTGGCTAGGGTGGGTGTCCTTGGGGTGGTACCCTGTACAAAGCTGGATGTTCTCTGTGCTTAAAACCCCAAGCTCTCAGCATGGTCCTCAGTCACTCCCATCTCATTCACTTCCTACCGCTCTCCCCATCCCTCCCCACTGTCCCACCACACTGACCTGTTTGCTGTTCTTCAGGTCTGTAGGCTTATGCCTCCCTCCAGGTCTTTGACCTTTTCGTTCCCTCTGCCTGGGATCCTTTCCCCACTCTGAGTCCTCACTCATGCGTCACTCATTCACAGCCTGACCAGGACCACTGGAGTACTCCCTGCCCCCAGACACTCTTTTATCACACTACTGTTTTCTCCCAGCCCTTAACTCATCCTTACCTTATTTCTCAAGAACATTTTGTTGTCTGCCTCCCTCACTAGAATGTGGGACCCTTGCCGGCAGGAATTTGTCCATGTTTTTCTTTCCATGAATCCCTACCTGAAGCACTGGCTGGTCTGCGGAGGATGCTTGGTTGGTGGTGGTTGAATACTGGGCACAGTGCTGGGTGCTGGGTGTTCAGCAGTGGACAAGGTCCACAGGCGCCCTGGCCCCTGAGGGCTCTCAGTTTCTCTTGGTGGGAGTGGACTGGAGCCAGATCTCTGGCCAGTGATACACAGCTACATCTCTGCCAGCGGTGATGGAGCTTGAGAAGATAAGCTGAGGGAACCAGGAGGGTGCCCGGAGTCTGGGTACCAACCTGGGCCAGGGACTGTGTCCCTGGGAAAGTCCCCTGGGCAGGCTCTGAAGGCTGAGTAGGAGGGATGGGAAGGGGTACACCAGGCAGAAAGTGAGGTGTAAGTGGAGGTCGGGACGGATGCAGAGTTGGGGGCTTGTCAGCAACATGTAGCCTGTGTGAGACCCCAAGGGTCCCTGACCTGGGTGGGAGTGGAGGGGGTAGTGGAGCAGGGGCAGATGAGGAGCTACCCCGGGTGTGTGGAGCTCCAAGACAGTCCTGGGGAGTGGCTTAGAGAGCAAATGCCAGAGCATGGATGCTTGGGTCACAGCCAGCTCTGTCGCTTATAGGCTGTATGACCGTGGGCAAGTTGTTTTACTTTTCTGGGCCTCAGTTTCCTCCTCTGCAAAATGGGAATAATGATAGTGGCTGCCTCATAGAACTGCTGTGAGGATGCAGAGAGTAAAGTGCTTGGCCCAAGGCCTGGCACACAGTAGGCGCTGGGTAAGCACTAGTCTCGCTGCGGGTGCTACTGCTGCTGCTCCCTGGGGAGGGCCTCAGAGATGGTGGCGGGGTCACTCTGCACCTGCCTCCTGGCTGGCAGCGACAACCAACCTTCCCCCACCAGCTCTGGCAGGGTCATTGGGTGGGCAGGCGGCCAGGGAGCCCTGTGAGGCCAGCCAGCCTCGGGCCCTGGCACTGCCAGTTCACTGAGCATCTCGGGGCTCGCACAGATAAGGGGGACTGATAGGGCTTTGGCACCAGACACCCACATTCAGGTTACTGCCCCATCACTTACCAGCCGTGGGACCTTGGGCAAGCGATTTCTTATTTGCCCATTTTGTTCCTTGCAATACATTGTAGACTAGTGAGAAAAGTAGAGTTTTCAATATAGCAAAACACCCATGCCTCCAGCTTCCAGCCTGGGCCAGAGCATGTAGTGGGTACAGTCAGAGGCCCCACTTCTCTGCCCGCCCGCCTGCCCTGCCGGTACTGGCCACCCGGCTGGATTTGGTGGCTAGCCTCCCTCTGCAGGTTTCCCTTCTGTTACCACCCTCGGGTGGATCCACAAACAAGAGAGCAATAGTTCTCAACCCTGGCCACATATAGCGGCCACCGGGAGATTTCAAAACCACTGCTGCCCAGGCCCACCCTGGAGATTCCGGCTCAGACTCCCTCGGTCCGGGGTGGGGCCAGCACCGCACAGGGTTCCAGTGGCCCCCATGGTTGCCCCCCGTTTTACAGTCTTACGGATCGTCTGAATGGTACCACAGTAAACTACTGGCTTTTTCTGCTCAGTGTTAGTTTGGCCATGTCTCTGTGTGGACACGTGCAGGTCTAGGGCCAGTCATTCGTTTTCCTTTCTTGCATTTCTTGTGATTGTGCCACACAGGAGTTACCTGTTCACCTTTTGGTGGCCATTTAGCTGGTTCCCATCGGGACTGTAACAAACAGTGCTGCAGTGAGCGTTCTAGAACGTGTTTCCTTGGCCAGGGTCTCTCTTGGGCATATTGCCTCACAGTGGCAATGCTGGACCTTCCAGATTGTTCCCCTGGGCATTTGTGTCAACATGCTTCCCAACAGTGCTTGAGGGTTCCCTCAGCCTCACGTCCTGCTTCGGGCAGGTTTGTAGCCTTTGCTGAAACCACGTCCTTGGCCATGAGATGGTAGGTTTGACTGCCCCCCACCACACCAGCTGGTTGGGAACCGTCAGGGAGATGGTTCACGTGATGGGCTTCGCTGGGGCCTGACACCTGCTGAGCCCCATGCCCAGAGGAGGAGGCAGGCTTTGACCTTTGCCCTCTAGGGCATTCTGGACAGTGGTCGCATCTTTGACCCAACTCTCCTTGGGGGTCATTTCCCACGGCTGGCATTTGGGAAGGGAAATGGTACTGACTTGACCCTCCTCAGGAAGAAGGCAAAGAGGAAGAAGGTGCAGCTCGGAAAGGGATGGGCAAAGCTTTCCTGCATTCGTGTGTGTCTGACCATTGTTCCCAGTGGTGACCAGCACAGTCTTAGCCCTGCCTCTTGGGCTACAGTACCATGAAGGAGACGGTCTTGTCCTCAGACAGTGACAGCCCAGAGTGGTCAAGGCCAGGAAGGGGGAGGCACAGGGACTGTAGGAATCCGGAGGAGGCACCTGACCCAGCCTGGGGAGTCAGCAGAGGCTTTCTGGTGAAGGCAATATCTGACTGATGAAAGTGGGCCAGGCCTGGGAAGGAGGTGGGAAGAATAGAACAGGCAGTGGGTATGGAAAGTGCAAAGGCCCCAAGGTCCAAATAAGCTTGGGGTTTTCAGGTCCCATCAAGGAGGCCAGGGTGGCAGAGTTGGCAGTGAGATCCAGGAGGGGGGGATACCGCAGGGGTTGACAGGCTGAGGTAAGAAGCATGGATTTCGTCGTGTGTGTAGTGGGAGTGATTGGAGGGCTTTGAGCACATCTGCCTTCCCTTTTATAAAGATTGCTCAGGCTGCCAGGTGGGGAACAGCTCAAGGCGGGGGGAAGGGGGACGTGGATGCAGGGAGACCGGTGGGGAGGCTGCTGTAACAGTCTGAGTAGAAGAGGGTGGACAGCTTGAGGGTGGCCGTGTTGGAGGAGAGCCATATGTGCTGGCCAGGGTTGTGAGTACTTTACCTCATTTGATCTTCACGACAACCTATGAGGTAGATACCATTATCACCCCCATTTTAGAGATGAGAAAACTGAGACCCAGAGAGGTACATGATGCAGCAGGCAAGTGGCAGAGGTGGACTTGAACTCCAGGCCTTTGGGCTGCAGAGTCACTGATTGTCGCAGTTGCCCTCAGTGATTTGGAAGTGGTTTTGATAAGACAGGGCCACTTCCTGTTCTTACCCAGGCTTCTCTTTGGTTCAGCCTGGCTAGTTTCTGGGCACTGGGTCCCTACCTCTCTCAGGGCCTCCCACAGCCCCTTCCCTTTCTTGTCCATTGCTCACCCCTCCTTGTCCTGCTGGCTCACGGTGAGCGAGACTTCCTGGCCAGACGCCGGTCAGGGTGTCCCCAGCAGCTGTTTCTCCCATCACCCAAGCTGAGCGGCCACGAATGCCGCCAGCAGGAAGCAGTCTCCTTCCAAGTCACCGCCAAGGAAATGGGACCCTTCCCGCCCCAGCCTCCCTCCTAGGCTGGGGCTTATTGTCTGACAGCTGCCTTGGCCAACAAGAAGGTTGGGGGGTGGCCAAGGAGGGTCAGAAGGGGAGCTTTCCCAGGTCCCAGGGGAGCCAGCTCTGGCGGATGCAACAGAAGCCACCACTCACTGCAGCCTGTCTGGTGGGGCTCTCTGGCCCTGCCGTGACCTCCCCCAGGGTGCCAGGTGATGTACAGCCATCCTCGGGGTAACGACAGCTTCCCTGCCAGGGATGCCAGTCCACACACGCCCCTCAGCCAGAACCCCTAGCTGGGTGCCCCTCAGGAAGATCTAGAGTTTCCCCAGGCCTTGCCTTCCTCGCCTATCAGATGGGCTTTTGCGAGGCTCGAAGGACACAGGAGATCATGCTGTCAGGTGCTCAGCACGCTGCCTGGCACAGTCAGCCCACAGTACATGTCCCGTCTGGGCTGCAGCCTCCTGTTCGCCTGCTGCGAGCCCCCCACCTCCACCCCGTGCTCCCCACACCAGTCCCCAGCACCCCAGTGCACAGCCAGATGTGTGCTTGGTGAGCACCCCGCAGGGGCTCGGCCCAGGGACCCTGAGGGAGAGGTGTTATTAACCTCATTTCTCTTTTCCTGCATTTTAATTTGGAGAAGGCCCATTTTTGCACCGTCTGCATGTATTTACTCTTTGCAGTGAGAAACTACACAGCACAGAAGGCTGCACAGCGATAAGGTCTCTCCCAGCCCAGCCGGCGGCCCCTGCCCAACGACAGCATTGTTCCTGGTTTCTTTCCCTTCTTGCGATATTTGTTGCTACACATGTTCTCCCCTCTTCTGTTTTTGCTCAAGTGGAGCCGATTTCCCATGTTTGTTTTCTGTCCTGCCCCCTGCATTTTCCACTCTTAAGCTCTCTATCAGGATGTGGAGGGCTTTCTGTGGCTGTGTCATGCCGTGTCCCTGCACACACAGGGGACACCTCTAGGGGTGGCTCAGAAGTCTGAGATGTGCACCCCGGGAGCCCTGCGGTAGTGTCTCAGCCTGCCCAAGAGCACAGGCCTGTTTGCACCCTCACCCCAGTGTCTGGTGGCACCAGGGTCTCCTCATATGCTCGCCGTGTGGACGGGTGTTTACCTGATGCTTGGACCTCTGCCAATCACAGGTGCCCAGTGGACCTCATTGTGCTTCTGAGTTTAGTATGAGTAAAGGGGAGCATCTTTGTGTTTCTTGAAAGCCACTCTGGCTTCCTTTTTTGGGAGCTATCTCTTCATGGTATTTTTACTTTGCCCTCAGAAGAGGAAACTGAGGCACAGGCTGGAAACCCCACAGCAAGTGAGTGGCAGATCTGGGACTCGAACTCCAATCTGGAGCTCGTAACATAACCTGTCTGACGTAGTAAATGTGGAGGGCACAGGCTCTGGAGCCCGCTTTGCCACTCTTAGCTGTGTGACCCCAGACAAATCACTTCATCTCTCTGTGCCTCGTTCTCATCTGTAAAATGGGGTGATGGTGATACCTCCTCATAGGATTGTTTTGAGGATATAAATGCACGCTCATCAGGCAGAATGCACAGTAAGTGTTCAAAGATGGTTAGTGGCTAGTGTTAGTGCTCATAGCATGACACTGTATCCTTAGCATTTGCAGGCACTGTTTTGTGTGTCTTGAGTGAACCAACTTATTGCATCCTCCCAGCAACCCCAAGACATAGATGTTCTTATTATCTCCCTTTTGAGAGGAGAAAATTGAGAACCTGGGAGGCTCGCCTGGGGTCACAGAGCCAGCATGGCTGGGATTTTGCTGCTAACCACCGAGGCGTGCTCCCTCTGCCGCCCCTCACCTGAGCCGGGGATTAGCAGGCTCTCCCTGCCAGCCCCCCGTCCATCTGTGTCTTCATTCCAGGCTGCCCCAGAGCTGTAGAGGGTACACCTTGGCAGGTGAGGGCACTGGGCAGGGGCCCCACATAGAGAGTCTCCCTCCTCGGCCTCCCTGCTCCCACCCCTGGCGCCCCAGCCCAGCCCTGAAAACTCCTGAGAAAGCAGCATTGTGTGGCAGTTTCGGGCTTGCTTCCCCCTTGGGTTTCAGCCACTCCCACACGACTGGAAGCGGCCCTGGCCTCCTCCGTCCTCCTCCCTGCTCCACGCTCAGGGCTGGGAATGGAGAGGAATTAGGACATTGAGGGAGGGAGGGAGGGAGGGCCGGGCTGCTGTCATCCCCCAGGTGAGGACACCCCCCACCGCAGTCCTGCCCTCTCTCTCTCTCTCCCTCTTTCTTGCTCCTTCTCCCTAGGGACCCTTCCTCTGCTGCCTACACCCTCCTCCACAGCCCTTCCTCCAAGTCTGCCCTTCCTCCAAATCTTCTGCAGCAGCCTGGCCCCAGATTATTTGATTCTGAAAGGCTCTGTGTGTGTGTGTATTTATGTACATTTATAACTCCACTTTTTTTAAACCTTTAATAATTGTGAAGCATGACTTGCCTACAGAAAAGTACCTCAGTGAACATGTCAGGTGAACAGGTGAACAGCACTTCAGCATACCAAGGAGAAGACTGAGAATATAGCACCCCATGACCCCCCCATCACCCTCTTGACCACCACCCTAGGAGCAGCCACTTCCCTGACCTTGGGAGTCACCAGGTCCCTGCTTTTCTGGAGCTTTTATCGGATGTGCACCCTGAGTCAGAGCCTACCGCCTTTCCTGCTTTGGGACTTCACATAAACAGACCCCTCGGGCACGTCCACATTTGCGTCTGCCCTCGTCATCCTAGCCCGTGAGGCCCATCCCTGGGGTTGCAGTGTGGGGGGTTCATTCACCCTCATTGCTGTGCAGAGTTCTATGGTATAAACACACCGTAACTTACTTCTCCGCTCCTGCTGTGCGGGTGTGAACGTGCTCTTTGAACGGGTCTGCCGGGGTGTGGTGCACACACTTCTCCAGGGCGGGGTGCTCAGGTTAGAGAGTGGGGTCTCATCACCTTTAGTAGGTGCCACCGCGCAGCCATCCAGAGTGGTACCTGCACATGCGCACAGCAGCCCCTCCGCATCCTCACCGACACCGGGTCTGTGGGACTTTGTAATTGATCTTGGAACATTTTATTCTCTTCTCCTGCGAGTAGTGTGTGCCTCTTATCGCTGAGATGAGCCTCTTGACATTTTCTCCTCCCTTCCCAGGTTCCTGGCCATGCTGGCTCTTACCCATCCTGCCTATAGGAATCAAGTGCTTGTTCCTTGATAAGCCCAGTGCTGGGGCCCGAGGACCCAGAGAAAGCCTGCTTCTCTGCCTTCAGATTAGAACCTGGTGCCTCCCACCCCCCTTTGTTTTCACCCTCTAGTTCCAGCCACCCTCAACTCCTGCCTGGACTGTCGTCAGGGCAGCCTCCTGGTCTGGATTTGACTAGCCAGCCACTTGGGCCTCTCCGTGTCCCAGTTTCTTCCTCTCTAGGATCGAGGCTACTCTGGGTGTCCTAGGGCATCTCTGAAGTTCTGCTTCTGTCATACTTACCCCAGCGCCTGGAATATAAATATGAATGTGGTCCCTGTATTTTTTTTTCCAACAAATACTCTGGAGTGCCTGGCCCTTTGTGGCCTCCAGAGACACAGTGGTGAATAAACAGATCCAGTGGCTACCCAGTTGGAGCCTGTCTCTTGGACTCTGAGCCTTCTGACCACACCCCCAGCTCCCCTCCGGAAGACAGGAAGGAGAAGGCCCGAAATGACCTTAGGCCTGGGGATTCCTTTATTCTTGAGGCTGATTAATAGGGAGACCTAATTGAGGGTTTTCCTGTGCAGGGCTCCCTTGCTGCTTCTGCCCAGTCCTTCCTGGAGGAATTCCACCCATTTCACAGATGAGGAGGGTGAGGGTGGCACCAGTGGTGAGTGCTCGGCCCATCCTGCCCGTGGTGCTGAGCATATGTAGTGCTGGAGCGGTTTTCCACGTCTTCCTCGAACATCTGGAGTGCCCCTCCTGTGAAGGGCGGATTCAGTCATTTGCCTGTTTCTCCTCTGAGCTGCCTGCAGTTTTATTTTGAATTTCTGTGAGTTAAATCCTAGTTTCTGGATGAGAACCTTGTGTTTCTAAGATGGTACTCCTACCTCCTTTCAGTCTGTGGCTTGTCTTTGCACTTCTTTTTTATGTCTTTTGATAAACAGAAGCACCTAGTTTTACCAGAGTCAAATTTATCACTCATTCCCTTTATAGTCTTATTGTTCCACTTTTCACATTTAGTCTTTTTTTGTTCTGGAATTGTTTTGCGTGCGTGTGTATGTGTGTGGTGTGAGGTAGGCACCCAGTTTCATATTTTCCGCCTGGATCCCCAGTCATTCAGGTACTGTTTATTACAAACAGACCTACTTTTCTCCACTGCATAACTGGGTCTGTTCTAGGTACTGTCTTCCTTTCTCATGCTGTTTGCCTGTTCCTGCATCAGTACCCCACTTCCTGACTTCTGTAGTTGACAATAAGTCTTGATGACAGGGAGAGCAAACCCTCCCACAAGTCCTTCCAGAGTATCTTGACCATTTGGCTTTTTGTAATTCCATTTAGATATGAGATAAGCATCTTGCCACACACACAGTCGTGACTGAGTCTCCCAGTCCGTGAACGTAGTTTGTCTCTCCATTTATTTATGTCTTCTCTGATATCTCTCAGCAAAGTCATACTTTCCCAGCCAGACCTTGCCCACCTCATTGGCTTTAGTCCTGACGTGGCAGCGGGAGCCTGTGGCCTCCTCCCACGAGGCACCTTGCTCCCTGGGCTTGGCCTGGCTGGGTGAGGCTCTCACCACCGAGACAGGAGCCCACCTCTCCCCCCATCCCCTGCTTCCTCCCTGGCACTGCCCCTGGGCCCTGGCAGAGGGCGGGCAGGCTGCCCAGAGAGGAGGTTGTAATTTTCCTGAATGATTTCAAGGGCTAATTAAAGGTTTTCCTTGACTAATCAGCTTACGGTTTAATTATCAGGGAGCAGGCTCAGGGATGCGGGAAGCCGCTCTGCTGGAGTCCCCTCACAGCGTGGCAGGAAGGAGCCAGGGCCCAGCCCTAACCCCACGGTGGGGGCAGGATCTGGGAATACCCTGGCACCCCCAGGAGGCCAGCTGTGGTTCTCCATCCCTGGGAGGGAATGGAGGTGGAGGGCAGCGGGCGCTGTTGAGGTCAGAGTGGGCACCTTTCCTGCTTAAAATCCTTCCATGGCTCCCACTGCCTTGGGAGGGGCCTGGACCCAGTCCCGCATCTGTTCGGCAAGGCCTTGACCCTCAGCTTGCTTGCTGAGCCTCAGCCATGCAGGCCTTTGGTGTTCTCAGTTCATTTATTCTTTGGGTCTTGGCCTAAAGGTCACCACCTCTGGGAAGCCTTCTCAGGCCACTCTTGCCTGCCAGAGCAGGTGATAAACTGCCAGCCACATGCTGGCTGTCACTGTCACTCACTCCACCAGCAATAAGTTCTAGGGGTGGTGAGGGGGATGTCTGGACTGCACCCTGTGGTCCAGCATTTAAATTGCCCAGCATTTAAGTTGCTGGGGCCCCAAGAGGAGAAGGGATTCAGGACAGGTGCTCCGAGGAGAGGGCTGGGAGTGGGTGTTCAGGCCAGGAGGACTGAGTGATCTCTGAGGGCTTCCTGAGGGAGGCGTTTGGACACCTGGCCGGTGACCTGACCAAGGATGGGCTTTTGGGAGTTTGCAAAGGGGGAGGGAACCCGGAGATGGCCGTGCCAGGCCTGGGTTCATTCCTTGCATTCCTCAGCAGGCCCCAGACTCCCATTGGCCCAAGGTGGGGGAGGGTGGGCAGTCAGAGAGGGGGCCTCCTGGACGATAACCCTGCCCCTCCCCCTTCCTTTTCCCTTTCAGTCCCATCCCACCATCCATGTGTCTCACTTTACAGCTCCCTCTCAGGGGCTCAGGCCTGGGCCTATGTCCAGGTACCTACCCCCGCAACCCACGCTCACCACTGGCCGCACGTTAGGGTTACCTGCTGCAGGCATCAGTGCCGGGGCCCAGGGCCAGACCATTTGAATCTGTATCTCTGGCTGTGGGGCCTGAGCTTTGGGTTTTGTTTTTTTTTTCAAAGCTCCGTGGGTGACTCTAGTGTGATTCTGAGTCAGGATGAGAACCACTGGCCTACAGAAATGGTGGAAAACACGTATTAGCTTTTGTAATGTTTGACTTTTCTAGTCTTCTGACATGGCATGATTAAGTCACGTCACCTCCACAGCCTCCCTGTAGGAAGCTGCAACTATTATTCATACCGGCGAGGCAGCTGAGGCCCAAGGAAGGCTTCTGTGCCTGGCAGTGCAGCCTCTGTCACTGTCCTATCTTCCCACCCGTGGGCCCTCCAGGCCCCTGTCTGGGTGACTGTCTCTGTTCCCCAGCCCCCTCTTCTCCTGTCTTTCTCTCCCTGTGTCTCTGCCTCTTGTCTCTCTCCCTCTTTCCCTGCCTCACGGTCTGCTTCCCTCCTCCCCTGCAGAAGCTTTCCCAGCTTCCCTGTTTAGAGCCAGGATCCCCCTGAAGCCACAGAGGGAAGATGGTTTCTACAGGTCCAGGCTGAGGACGGGAAGGATGCTGATGTCACAGCAGGCCAGACTCCCCTGCTGCTTCTGGCACCTGGAGTGGGGGAGGGGGAGGGCATCCCACCGATGGTGGGGGCGGGGGCTACTGGCCGGCTCTGCGACCTTGCGGGGAGGACGTCCAGGCAGGTGGCCCCTAACAAATCCTGTGAGCCCCGAAATCTGCCGTTGTCATCTGTTGCTGGTTACCATTTCAGGCTCCCTTGGGGTGGCCAATGGTTTAATTCAGCAAAGGTTTGTGATAAGACGTGAATGTTGCATTGCAGGAGCTGTGGTTATTTGACAGGAGTGAGGGGGACTGAGAGTCCAGTGCCCCTGTGCGTCCTCCCTCTCCGAGGGCTCCCTGGCCTCCTCTCCCCACCCAGTCCTGGCAGGGGCTGGGCACCCAGCTTCCTCTGTGACCTCGGGCCAGGCCCCAAGCCCCAGACATCTCTGCATTGGTTCCCATCTGGAGCAGGAGGAGAAGAATTCTTGCTGCCTCCCAGGGTATCTGGGAGGATGAAGCAAGTCAGCGTGTGTGTGACGCTCAGCACTGGCTGCCATCCTTGTGTCATCATGGTTACTGTCACCGCAGTCACTGCTACAGTTATTAGAGGCAGGATACACTTAGGGATTTAGTAATTAAGGTTCACGGGGGTGAGCGAGCCATACTTCTTTGCTGTTGTGACTATGGCACATTTCCTTTTGCAAAATGTTTAAAACCTTTGTATAATGGAAGTGTCCTCACACGCTCAGAATGGTCTGCTGCTCTCCCCACGTCGCCATCCCTGTCACTAGCGTCAGCCATTACCAGTCATGACCAGGCTTTTTCATCGGTACCCCCCCTCCCTGATTCTTTCAAAACAATTCTCAAACATCATATACTTCAGCCATAAATATTTCAGATTTTTTTCCTATAAGAGATGAGGAGTGTTTAAAAATATATGTAACACCATTGTCACTGGAGGAAAAGAACCAATACTTCATTATTCTCCTCACATTTCCCCAGTTATCTTATCATCCTTTCTTCAGTTTGTTTGTTTTACTTGGAATCCAGACAAGGTCTGCTTTGCATTTGGTTAATGGGCCCTTTAAGTCTTCTGTAGTCTGTAGAACGTCCCCCATGTGTTCTTTCCTGTGGTTGCTGATTGGGTCGTTTATCTATCAAAAGCCCCGGTCCTCTGTCCTCTAGAGTTTCCCACAGCCTGGATCTGGCTGACGCATCCTTGTGGTGTCACTTCACGTGTTCCTATGTTCCCTGTGCTTCCTGTAAATTGGAACTTAGGTCCAGAGGCTCGATTGGATTCAGGTTCTGTTCTTTCATAGGTGGTGCTCTGTGTGAACTTCAGGCCAACATTTGTGTCTGGGTGACTTTTACAATGCATTTAATTAAGTTTTTTTTAGAGTAGATGGATTGAAAAAAGATTCTTCAGTCGGTCCTAGTAAGGCTGGTCCCCAGATACAGCAGAGAAGGGCAGGAGGAACTGAGGCCTAAAGTCAGAACGACTGGGGCTGGGAGCAGAGGGCTGTGGGTGAGCCCCTGGCTTCCCATGAACCCATGTCATCAGTGCACAGCTTTGGGTTCCTGCTTTGCTAGGATCAGAGGCCCCCAGCTGAGAGCTGTCCCTGACCCCCACCCCCATCCTCAGTTCTGCACCCTTCAGCCTGGCCTGGTGGTTAAGCTTTAGGGACTCCTGCCCCACCCTGCCCTTGGCCAGTCGGTCCACAGGCCACCCTCGGAAGCTTTCCCAACCCCACCTGCTTCCTCCTCCGGAACGTGATAGGGGTCGGGACTACTTGGAGGGCTGTGGTCAGGAGGCCTGGGCTCCAGGAGCTGCTGCTCTTCTGCATTTAGTGTAGAAGACTGCATTTGACCTCGTCTGCGCCCAGTCCCCTCCCACTCTCCTCTCCAGCAAGGGGCCTAGATGCGCCAGCCAGGGCTTTCTCAGTCCTAACTAACTCTACCAGTCCTGACGAACTCCTTCCACTCCGGGTGACTGGCTGTGGTGCCTCAGGACAGGGGCGCCATGGATGGATATGTCCCCCGTAGCCAGAAAGGCTCCCCGGGGAGTGGGATTCATGCAGGAGGCAGCAGTCCAGGGGATGCCGAGAGTCTGAGGGCTCTAGGGCTGGCTGCTTCCAGGCCTTTGTCTTCCTTGCAGGAAACAGGCCAAGAGCTGCAAGGGGCCAAGGAGGGCTGCTGCTCTGATCGCGTGCGCGTTAGAGAGAGAGAAGTGGACAGAGAGACAGCACAAGGAACTGTGCAGGCACATGCAGATACGGAGGAAGCTCCCAGCTGTCAGGACTGCTGTCCCTGGCGTTTCCTGCACAGGAGTGTAAAATATGACATGTGCACATACAAGTGCGTAGAACCTCCCTGTTCAGTTTAATGAAGAACTGTAAAGCATATGCCCAACTAACGGCCACCCAGATGAAGAAGACAAAGGTTGCCAGCAGCCTAGAAGCCCCCTCCTCCATGTCCTCTTTCATCATTATCAAATGAATTCAACCCTCTTTTCTTCCTTTTAATTGTCACCTCTTCGTCTGTGAATTATGAAAGATTTCGGTTGCCCCCAAGAGATCAGAGAGTCACCTGATGGACTCCCGTGGGCCTGCTGCCCAGCTGAGAGAGAAAACACACTCGCTGCGGATAAAGGCCCCTGGGTCCCCTCCCATAGGTACCCAGGCCTCACTGTGGTTCCTTGCTGCTTCCCTAAACAGCATCCCGTATTGTTCTGCACGTTTTAAAACTGCATGTAAATGGTACCAGGCTGCCAGCACTTGGCTGCAGCTTGCTCTCAGTATTTCGCTTCTGAGATTTCTTGGGGTGGATAAATGAAGTCCCTGCCAATAGGAAGGCTCCCTAGCATATGTCAGAGTCCCCAGCTCCTTGTCCCCATAGCCAGATGAAAGCAGCCCTGCCCTGGCAGAGCCAGCGCTGCAGAAGGGCACTCTGGGGCTGCTACCCCCCACCCCCCAAACCACTGTCTTGGGTGAAAGGGGGCACTTCCTGTCCATGGAAGGTACTGCTGGCTTCCCAGGTCGCCACATGGGATTCAGTTACAGGCCCTTGATATGTAAGGGGGTTCTGGTATCATCCTGGGTTTGTCAGTTCTGCAGAGAAGCTGTCCCCGGAGAGGGTGAGGAACCCCTCTCCATGTGGGAGTGGATTGGGGGCTGGGGGCAAGAGGGTCTCCTGTTAGCCAGTCTCATCCAGCCTTTCATGGAGAGGCCCCGCGGGGTGGAGATTACTATCAGAGGCCCGGGTTTGCCACCCAGCCCTGCCACCTACTAGCTAGGTGACCTTGTGCACATGGCGACCTCCCCCTCCCCGCCACAGCCTCAATTTCCCATTTTGTAAAATGGAGTCGTATTAAGGTTATTCCATCCATGTTAAGCTCTCAAAAGAGAGCTAGCACGTAGAAACCGCTCAGTGAGTGCTGTTACTGTCATTGTCACCATTCATGCGTCTGTTCTGTAGATAATCACTGTGTACCTCACGTCCTCTGAGTCCAGCCCTGTGCTGGCTAATGCCTGGGACAGGCTGGTGACCTGTCTGCCCAAGGCCCTGCCCTCATGAAACTTGTGGTCCAGTGATGGAGAGACACAGCACCAGGGAGTGACAGCCCAGAGTGACCTGGTGGGGGAAGCCCTGAGGACTGTGGGAGGCCATGGCTCCAGCCTAGGAAATCAGGATAGGCTTCCTGGAGGAGGAGACAGCTGAGCTGAGGACTATAAGAGGAGTAGGAGTTAGTGTGTGGAAGGCTGTGTGTTCCAAGCAGGATGAATAGCGTGTTCTAAGGCTAAAAGGTGGGAAAGGGTCTGACCTTTTTAATAAACTATTAATATTTTTAATTAAGCTTTTTATTTGAGGTCATTATAGGTTAAATTCAGTTTTAAGAACTAGCACAGAGAGCCACTGTACCCTTTACCCAGTTCCCCCATAGTCACATCTTGCAAAATTAGTACAAGACCACAACCAGGGTACTGACATAGAGACAGTCAAGATACAGAACATTCCAACACAGAGATCCTTCCTGGAGCCTTTTTATAGCCACATCCCCTAGCTGGCCTGTCCCTGACTCCCGGCAACTGCTCATCTATCTGTCCCCCATTTTTATAATTCTGTCAACAGTGTTAGGTAAATGAAGTCCTACTGTATGTAACCTTTTGAGGCTGACTTTTTTCCACTCAGCATCATTCTCTGGAGATTCATCCAAGTTGTTGCTAGGGTCGGTAGTTCACTCTTTTCCTTGCAGAGTAGTGTCCATGGTGTGGTTGTGCCGTAGTTTATTGAACAATTCACCCCAAACATCTGGGGTGTTTCCAGTTTGGGGCTCTTAAAAATAAAGCTGCCATTAAAAGTCTTATATAGGTTTTCATGTGAACATAAATTTTCATTTTTCTGGGACAAATACCCAGAAGTGTGGTTGCTGGGCAGTGTGATAGATGCATGTTTAAAGAAACTGCCAAACTGTTTTCCAGAATGGCTGCACCGGTTTACATCCCCCCAGCCGTGTATGAGTGATCGGTTTCTCTGCGTCCTCACCAGCATTTGGTGTTACGACTATTTTTTATTTTAGCTGTTCTAGTAGGCATGTAATGATAACTCATTGTGTCTTTAATTTGCATTTCTTTAATGGCTAATGATGTTGAACATCCTTTCATGAGCTTATCTGCCATCTGTGTATCCTCTTTGGCGAAATGTCTTCATGTCTTCTGCCCATTTTCTAATTGGATTATTTGGTTGTTTTTTTGTTTTGTTTTGTTTTTACTGTTGAGTGTTGAGAATTCTTTATCTCTTCTGGATACCAGTCCTTTGTCAGATAGGTGGTTTGCAAATATTTCCTCCCAATCTGTAGCTTTTTATCCTCTTCACATAGAATTTTACAGAGCAAAAGTTTTTAATTTTGATGAGGTCTACTTTATTAATTTTTCCTTTTATGGGTCGTGCTTTTGGTATCCAGTCTGAGAACTCTGTGCTTAGCCCTAGATCCCAAAGATTTGTTTGTTTTCTAAAAGTTTTATAGTTTTACATTTTATATTTAAGTCTGTGATCCATTATGAGTTAAGATTTGTGCAAAGCGTGAGGTTTAGGTGAAGGCTCTTTTTTTTTTTTTTTTTTTTTTTTTTTTGAGGGAGGTAATTAGGTCTGTTTATTTACTTACTTGATGGAGGTACTGGGGATTGAATCCAGGACCTCGTGCATGCTAAGCATGCACTCCGCCAATTGAGCTATACCCTCCCCTTGAAGACTCATTTTTTTAGCAGATGGATGTCCAATTGTTCCAGTGCCATTTGTTGAAAATGCTGTCTGTCCTCCATTGAGTTGCTTATGCTTCTTTGTCAAAAATAAGTTACCACAATGAGATACCACTTCGCACCAACCGGGATGGCTATTATTTTTTAAAACATGGAAAAGAACAAGTATTGGTGAGGATGGAGAGAAGATGGAGCCCTCATGCTTTGCTGGTGGGAATGTAAAATGGTGCAGCGGCTGTGGAAAACAATCTGGTAGTTTCTCAGGAGGTTAAGTATAGAACTACTGTATAACTTAGCAGTTTGACTCCTGGGTACCTATCCAGAAGAACTGAAAGCAGACTTGAAGAATTATTTGTCCACCAGTGTTTATAGCTGCATTATTCACAATGGCTAAAAAGTGAAAACAACCCCAAAGTCTATCAACAGATGAGTGGATAAACAAAATTTGGTGCATACATGCAATGGAATGTTATTCAGCCATACAAAGGAATGGAGTTTTGATGTATGCTACAATGTGGATGGACTTTGAAAACAATATGCTTAGTGAAATAAGCCAGACATAGGGAAAATACTCTAAGATTCCACTTATATGAGGTACCTAGAATAGGCAAATTTGTAGAGAAAGGTAGTAGAATAGAGGTGACCAGGGGCTGGGGGAAGGAAGGAGCGGGGCACTGGCCCATAAGCGACACAGGGTTTTGTTAGGAATGGTGAAGGCCAAGTTTGGGGTGTAGGCTCTGATGGCGGTCACACAACATTATTGAGTATAATTGACGCCACTGAAGTCTATGCTTTACGGATGGTTAAAATGATAAGTATTATGGGTATTTTACCACAATGAAAAAAATCAGTGTTTTCAAAACCAGGTGGGTCTGGGTTCTCTCTTCCGTTCCCTGAGCTATGTGTTTCTCCCCACCGTCTTGATTTCGGTAACTGGACGGCAGGCCTTACTGTCAGAGCAAGTGAGTCCACCCCATCCATTCCTCTTTTTCACCATTGAGATATTCTAGGACCTGGGGCCTTGCATTGTTTAGCTCCCAGCGGGTTCCTTGTGTGGAAGACAGCAGTGTGGCTTACCCGCTTTCAAAGTTACCCTTGGCCCCTGCCCAGTCCTCAGCCCCCATATCTGACTCATCTTTCTTTTCTTGGGGCACACTCAGCTCTGGTCTGTGCCCCTCTCTCCATGTCCCACTGTGCTGGCTGCTTTCATCAGTTGCCTGGAGCACTGCTTCAGTCTTGTCACTTGTCCCCATGCCCACTCAGGGCCCCTGATCCCATCCTCCACAGGCAAGGCAGCCAGAGTCACACCTCCCAGATGCAGGCTCGTCCTCAGAGCCTGCCTCAGACACCCCCCCACCCCTACCCCAGCTCCAGCCTGGCTCCATCACCTCTCGTCCTTCAGCCAGCCCGACTCAGCTGGAATTTCACATTTCATCATGTGATTGTGGACTGTGAGCCCCAGTGGGACAGGGACCATGCTGCGCCCCGGCCCCAGCTTAGGGGGACATGTGGTAGACTTGCTTTGGATTTCTGTTGACAAAATCCATGCATGTAGGAAGGCGGCTGAAAGCCCCTGGAGTCCGTGATTGGAGGAGTTGGTGGGGAGCTGGGGCTGGAGAGGTGGGAAGAGCAGGGGTGGGTTTACACAGGTCTTCCTGACCCTGCAGAAAATCAGGCCAAGGCTCTGAAGAGACACTTAGCAGAAAAGGAATTTGATGGCTTTTATAAATATGAAAGGATGCTAAATTACTAAGTAGAAAAACACAAATGAAAACTAGGCTGAGAGGGGCTGGATTTCACCTCTCTGACTGGTGAAGATCAGAGTTTGACAGCACCCTGGGCTGTGAGGCCGAGGGAGGGGTGAGAGTGGGGCGGCCACACATGGGGCAGCTTGGCGGTTTTAAGCTTTGCCTGGCATTTGCACTTCTAGGCACTTGGCCCTCAGACACATGGCGCACCTGTGAAATGATATCTGCACACGATTATCATTGCTACACCGTTTGTAAGAGCAAATGCCTGGAAACAACCGACCTGGCCCTATGGGGACTGGCTCCAGGCATTGTGGCCCTTCCATGCCGCTGCTAAAGTGGCCAGGCCATGCTTTGCAGAGATGGAGGAGGCATGATCACTAAGACATTTTTTTTTTTCTTTAACATCGTAATTTTGAATGATTAGCTTACATGCTGGAAAGTGCATAAAGCATAAGTGTATAGTATAACCAATTACTCTAAATGGCAGACCCACGTAATCCCCCTCCAGGTAAAGATATAGATGGTGCCAGCCCCCCAGAAGCCTCTCCCAAACCTCCTGCCCCAAGGCAGCCCCTCCCCTGATTTTTGAGGCAGACACTGTCTTGCTTTTTTCCTTGGTTTTACCACCCCTGTGTGCATCCCTCAACAGCATACTTCATTTCGTCTGGGTTTGAACTTCTTCTTTACAAAGTCCTAGGCTGTATTGTCTTTTGTTTTGCTTTTTCTGTTTAACATCGTTTTTGATATTCACCCACATGTAGCTGTGCTCATGCACTCTCAACTGTTGTGTCCTGTTTGGCGGAGCTAGTAGATCACAGTTCATTATCTGTGTCCCGTGGATGAGCATTTGTGTTGTTTCCAGGCTCTTGCCAATTCAGACTGTGCTGCGTGAACCTTCCCATGGTGTGCAGGGGAGCCAAGGAATGTTGAGTAAAGCACAGTGCTTTAGTATGTGCAGTGTGCTGCCATTTATGTTCCTTTTCTTTTTTTAAGTATGTATATATGTTTTTTTTTTTTTGAAGTATAGTCCGTTTACAGTATTGTGTCAATTTCTGGTGTTACGTTTCTGTTTAAAAAGCTTGCAAGCATCTCTGTGCGCATGCACACAGGCATGTGTAGGCTGTCTCAGAAAGAAAACAAAGAAACTCCAGTAGAGATTGCTTCCAGGGCCAAGCTGGGGCCGGCCAGGAGGGCGCCGTCCTGTCAATGTTTACCCTTTGGTGCTGTTGGCTTTTGAACCATGTATCGTATGGAAAAGAGATAGAGACTGAGACGGAGAGAAGGAAAGGAAAGGGAGGAGGTGGATGAAACCCCGGTACAGCAGAATGTGAATAGTTGAGAATCTGAAGGGTGGGTTTTATGGGGGTTTCATTGGTTTAGTCTCTATTTTGGGGTGTGTTTTAAAAGTTTTGTAATAAAGATCTGTTCCCGTGTGAGAGGATCTTGAACTGACCTCTCCCTGCCCCTGGAGGCCTGTCCCCAGGAGAACCTCTTGTTTCCAGTGAGACTTCTGGAGGAGGCGTGCTCCCCCTATCCTCTCCCCCCTTTACCTGTCCCTCCCCTTGGGACCTAGTTTCCCTGGTTGGTCCGAACTGCCCAGTCCTGACCGCCTCCTCCACCAGAGCCCAAACCAGCCGGTCCGGTCTGGGGAGGTTTGGGAAGCCCGCCCCATTTGGCTCCTCTCTGGGTGGCTGCCTGACAGGTGCTCCACCCTAATGGGGGGGATGGAGTGGCATGGGATCGGGGACCTCTGGCCGACCCCCACCTCAGAGCCTCCCACCTGCCCTGCCATGGCCCCAGGCCCTGCTGGGAGCCCCTGGCTCGTGGGCAGGTGGTGGACAGCAGGGGGGTGGTTGGGATTTCCCAGCTCTTCAAGCCAGTTGGTCCCCTGGTCCACGTGGTGGAGTCCTGGAGGAGCTGGCTTGGGTGTGGGGGACGTGGGGGGGGCCAGAGCAGGGCAGTGGGAAGGATGCAGGCCTCTGTCCACCTGCCCGCCTGGGCCACTTGCTCACTCACTCTTCACTGGGCACCTGCCTGGGGCACCTGAACCTGGTCCCTGCTGCTCACATGACCCCCTGCTCGGGGAGCAGTCCTACTTGGCCCTCAGCCCCTGGGGCAAAGGGTTTTGTCTGGTATGTTCACTGATGAATTCCCAGGGCCTCTGACAGGCTTGTCTGGTACGGGCCAGGCACTCAGCAAATGTGTGAACCAATCCGGGAGACGGACGAGTCAGAGACTGACTGCCCGAAGGTCAGCACTGGGATAGAGCCTGGGGTGTCAGGGAAGACTTCCTGCAGGAGGGGCCTGAGATGGGGCCCCCAGGGTGAAGAGGGATGAACCAGGCCGCCCCAACCCTTGCCCGCCACGTCCCACCCCCACCCCCACCCCTGTCGCAGGGGAGACAGACAGAAACAAGTTTCTCAAGGGCGCTCTGCCCTGGGCCAGCGAAAGCTTTGCAGTGAAAGTGTGAGCGGGAGGGAGGTGTGACGCAGAGACGGGGCAGAGCCGGCACTGCCTCTTCTAGATTTGCCCTCTCTGGAGCCAACTAGCCTCCTGGTCAGAGCAGCTGCTTTAGGACCCAGGCACTGGGACAGATGGCTACCTGGAAAGCCCTGGCGCCTGACCTCCCTGCTGGGCGCCTTGGGCAGATCACTCAACCTCTCTTGGCCTCAGTTTCCTCCGTTGTAAAATGAGCCTGATAAAGTACCTGCCCATTTAGGGCAGTGGTGAGCTAAAATGACTTAATGCGTGTCACTGCTCAGAGCAGGGTCTGCCCCAGAGGAAGTTCTCTGGAAAGTTGGGCCACTTATTTTCAGAAGGGTTAGTTACATCCTGGCAACAGCCAGCATGGCGCGCGGAAGTTCCAGCCCTCCCCACCTTTCTCTCTCCCCATTCCCTCGCGCCTAGAGATGCCAGTACAGGGGGGCGGGGGGGGGTTGGTTCACAGTGATCTCCCCCTAGTGAGGCTGCAAGTCTCAGGTTCATCCTCCTGGGTGAATTGGGTGGAGCAGAGAGGGCCCCTTCATTGTGCCCTCTGGAGCTCTTGCTGGAATCACAGCCTGGGAGTGGGGGGAGAGGGGAACACAGCAAGCCCCAGACCTCCAGGCACCCTCCCCGTAAGAGAGGCCACTCATTGCCGTCGCTCTGCCCTGCAGCCCAGCCCCACCAATATTTCAGACTTGGCTGCCCCACCAGCCGCTCTCTGGCTCTCAACCCCATCCTGTGTAGCTGCTGCTTTCCTGGCCCCTGGCACCCAGCCTGGCATGGAGAGGAAGATGGGGGTGTGCGGGTGCCTGTGTGATGGGAGACTGACCCTGCTAACACACGGGCTGCAGTCATGGTCCCCAGCTTCTGTGTCCCTGCCCAGCCCCTCCCTCCACGGGACAGTTGTGGGCCCTGTGGCCCAAGCTTTCCAGGCTCAGCCCCACCTCCCTCCATCCCTCCCTCCCACCCTCCGCCCTCCCGTGGGCTGGAACCACAGGCAAGCTCGACTCCTGCCAGGGCAGGGCCGCGTCACCAGCTGCTGCCAGGGAGGTGGGGGCGCAGAACCCTGCCCATTCTCATCAGTGGGTGCGTGTATCCAGGACCAGGGGAACCCCTTGATCCCAGCTCTCTGCTCTCCCACCTGGAAGCCTAACCTGGGCCAGGACAGAGGGAAGAGGATGGTGGAGGTGAGCTGGCCTGGTCCTAGGGCAAGAAGGGAGGAGAGGGAGGGAGGGCTGCCTGGGTGTGGGGGAGGGCAGTCCTGCTGCCTGGCCACCTGAGCCAGCGTAAGCACGTGTTAGAGGGGCCACACCTTTCTTGGGTGTGTGTGTTTCCATGTTGGTGACGGCAGGTGTCTGTCCACTGGGGCTTAGCCCACGCCTCAGCACAGGTCCCACAGCGTCCAGATTGGGAGTGTGTTCTGGGGTGTGATTCGCATGGGGTGGTTCCCTGGTCACTGAGTGACCCTGGAGTTGGCTGTGAGTGTGCCTGGGTCTGCCATGGGTTTCGTTACCTACTGTGTGCGGGTCTACTGCTGTGTGGTCTCGCGGTCTGACTCTGGCTTGGGAGGGTTCCTAGGTGTGAGTTTGGGGTCTGCCTTCCTCGGTGAGTCCAGCCGTAACGGAGCAGCTTTTGACTTGTGTGTGTGCATGTGTGTGGCTGTTTCTAGGTGGTGGCTGAGGTCTGTCTTGTGGTGTCATTTTGTTCCCCCAGGATCATTGCTGTGTGTCTCTTGGTCTCTTTCCAGAGCCCCTGTGTCTCGGGGGTGTACAGTGTTTGTAGAGGGGCTCCTGGGTCCATGACTTCTTGGGGTCCTGGCTGTGGATTGCCTCAGCATCCTGGCCCTTCTGTCCTGAGAGCTACCTCTGAGCCAGGCCCCTCTTTAAGACTATTCCCCCACGTTCTCCCACTGATGCCTCACAGTCTCTGCCGCATGCTTAGCTGGGCCCTTGTTCCCAGGGCCGGAGCTTAGGCTCAGAGCGGGTGTCCCTTCCCACACTCAGGCCACTGGGGTCCACAGGCACTGTGGGGTCAAGGTGGCCCCCCATCTCAGGCTGCTTGGGGACTTCTCCTTGCCACCAGTGTGTGTAAGTCCTGTGCGTCTGTGGTTGTGTGTCTGGACATCGTGCCATGTGTGTAAGTCTCTGCAGACAGCTGTGCGCTGAGGAGCATCTTCATGTGTTTCTGTGTCAAGGGCATGTGTGTGCGTGCGTGTGTGTGTGTGTGTGTGTATTGGGGAGTTCCATGGCAGGACAGGGCTTAGGTTGCAGGGCCCAGGAGGGCTCTGGGGCCTCTTTTCGGCCTGTCACCTCCTCCCTCCTTCCTGCCCGGCCTCAGGGGAGGAATGAATGAAGTCTGATCTGATTTCCCTGGTCCCTGTGGGTTCGTCCACACTCTCAGGTTTGTTGTGGCATCCATCCCCACCCTGGCTGCCTCCAGGCGGTGAGGGACACCAACAGGGCCCTTTGTGTCTGTGCCCTGTTGAGCCTGGCCGGGTTAGGAGGGGGCCCTGTTGCCTGGGGCTGCCACAGGAGCCATCTGGCCTCCCTGGGGGCTCAGAGCACCATCTCTTCATTCAGCCCCACTCTCTGAGCTGTACTCTGCCCTGTGCTGGGCAGGGTGGGGACACTGGGTGGCTGAGATGGCCCCAGGCCCTGTCCTCTTAGTAGGGGAGCTCGCAGTCCAGTGGGGGAGAGGCAGACCTGTCCTTACAAAGTGGCAGCTCGTTATGCTCCCCCATCCCAGCCCTGGAGAAAGACTTAATGGAGACAGTAAGACTGGCACCTTTGCTCAGGCTGGGAGAGGACTGTGCCCAGCACCCTCTTTCATTTGTTCGTTCCTTTCTTTATTCCTTCAGCAGCAACAACAACAGTGGCAGTAATAGTAACAGCAGCTAGCCTGTCAGGAGGGCCCACTTGGTGCCAGGCGCTGCTCTACATGTTTCACATGGGTCGTCTCATTCGATCATCCAAACACTCACGGGAGATAGGGACTGTCATTACCCGCAGTTTGCAGATGAGGACTCAGAGGCCCAGGGTCACTTGGTCACGGGCACACAGCTTGGCAGTGTTGCAGCGGGTCCCCGAGCCTGAGCAGTCAGTCTGCTCTTCGTCACCAACTGCCTGCTGAGTCCTTGTCCGGGCACAGTCTGTGCGAAGGCCTGGAGCGGAGAGGACAGCACTGCGAGTGGCCAGAACACAGAGAGCAGGGCTGCTCCTCGCTTCCCACACGGCCAACTCCAGGCCCTGCTCCCCAAGGCCAGGGTGACCCCCTGATCTGTGTCTTTTTATGGGATTCCATTCATTGTGGGGACTCAGATTGCTGGTGGCGCACCCCCAGGATGACTTGCCTCTTGCCTGTAGTCAGAAGATGCTGCCACTTGCTCAGGTTTCCAGCCTAGGCAGCGTGGTGTGGAGGGCCTGGGGAAGTGGGCTCCCAGCTGGGCACCACTTGTGGTGTTGAAAACACACACCAGCTTATTCACTGAATAGCCAGATTCGGTCTGTAAAGAGGCCCAGTTCCTTTGCAGGCATCCAGGTCAGGCTTCCAGGCATTGTGGACAGGCCTTGGAGACCCCATCTGCACTCTGCCCTCACCAGCTTTCCCTGCCCCTCTTCTGGGTCCAGCCTCATCACTTTGGCAAAGGCATCACTCATTTGTTGCACAGACGTTTCCTGGGCACCTACTGTGTGCCGGGCCCTGCTCCAGATGCCAGGGGTATGGCGAGAACAAGACAAAGGCCCTTGCTCTCAAGGAACCAATATTCCACTGGGAGGAGGGGATGGGAGGGGAGGGGACCGACCAACAGTCAACAGGTATTTAATACCAGATGGTCCTGAATGCCATGGAGAAGTAGAAAGCAGGGGTGCAAATTTTGTCAGGGAGTCAGGGAAGGCCTCTCAGAGGAGGCTTTATTTGCACTGAGACCTGAATATCAGGAAAGGGTGAGACATGCAGCTCTGGACAGTGGGGACCGAGGGTGCAAAGGCCTGAGGCTGGAACAAGCTTGATGTGTCCAAGACTGAAAAGGAGGAGGCCAGCACGATTAGGGTGCGGTGCGGGAGGTGATGAGGTCCCAAGGTGGTCAGGGCCTTGTTAAGTCACGGAGGAGCCAGAAGCCCTTGGAGAGTTTGATTTGTTTCACATTTTTTCAGAGTCCCTCCTAACTAAGGCAAGTCCTGATCTTGGTCCTGGTCATCGGAAGTAGAGTTGTCTCTGCCCATGTTCTTGTCCCACAAGCCTCTGGGGCAGCAAGGCCTTCTCCGTGGGTCAGAGTGGACGCCTTTGTGCCCTGGTGCTGGGCCATCCTGGGCAGTGACTTCCCTTCTCTGGGCCTCAGTTTCCTAGGTCAGGAAACAGGAAGGAAGAAAACTCAGCCCACAGACCCAAGAACAGTTGAGAGGGTTCTATGCAGCCTGGTCTGCCTGCATTGCGCAGGCTGGGCCAGAGTCAGCGCTGAAATACATGTGCGTCCTCTCCATCCACTCAGCAGCCGCAGAGGGGCAACCTGTAACCAACCAGAACGTGGCTCCTGCCTGCACCAAGCCACCGGCTTATCCTGGAGACAATAGTAGACACAGTCATAACCATATAACATGTTAGGTGATGCTAAGGACAGAGGGAGAATGGACCGGGTGCCAGAATGTGCCAGGCTCTGGGGGATGTGGTGATGGGCAAGATCAGACCAGGCGCCCACCCCCGGGGAGCTCACGTTCCCGCTGTTAGAGGAGGTGGTGTCAGTCCTTGGCAATCCTGCCATCTTGCCTTCACAGCCTACCCAGAACCTGCCTGTTCCTTGCCCTCCACGGCCTCACGTGGACCCGTCCACCCTCTTCTCCTGATGGACTATCACATCTTCCTCCTTCTTGGTCTCCCTACTCTGTCCTGCCCTGCCCTGCCAGTCTGTCCCCACATGCAGCCAGAGGGAGCCTGTAAACACCTGAGTCAGGCCACGCCCCTCCCCAGCTCAGAACCTACCCGTAGCTCCATCGCACTCAGGTAAGAGCCTGAGTCCTCCCTGTGGCCCACAAGTTCCCACATGATCTGCCCTCCTCTCTCACCCTTCGCTCACCACGCCTAGCCACTCGGCCTCCTCGCTGCTCTTTGACCACATCAAGCGTGTTCCTGCCTCAGGACATTTTCATGGGCTGTTCCCAATGCCTGTGTGCTCTTGCTCCGAGTACCCACAGGGCTCCCTCTTCTCCCCACTCTGGTCCCTGCTCAGAAAGGTCCCCCTGACCATTTCATTGAATATTCCCACCTTTCCTCCCCCCCACCCCTACTGTATTCTCAGCACTTACCATCCAACTTGCTAGCTATTTTTCTGATTTATCTCACTTATTGACAGTCTCCTTTCCCCTAGAATGTGAGCTCCGCAAGGGCAGGATATTCCTGGCTGTTCAGGCCTCCGCTGTCATCCCTGCCCCGGGCCGGTCCAAGGTCAGCCCTCAGTGGACAGTGATGATTGGACAAATGGGTGGGTGTGTGAGTGTGATGGGTCACATGTGGATAGAGTAGGTGCCAAGGAGGGGCTTGGGCATATGTCAGTCCCAAAGCTTAAGGAAGGGTCTAGGGGGGACATGGTACCTGAGGACTCCTTGCAGGAACTAAGCTCAGGGCAGGAGGCCTGAAGAGAGGTTTGGATGGGAGAGGGGGCCACATAGGTGAGCAGTAGGCGCTGAGCAAAAGTGTAGGGGGGAAGGGCGTGGAGGCTTTGGGGGGCAGGGAGAGCCTGCTGCGGGCCACCAAGGTAAGTCAGACTCCCCCTCCATCATCAAGGAAGGGGGAAACTAAGGTAGCGAGGGGGCTTCTGGAGCTGGTAGGTGAAGATCGTGGCGGAAAGGTGAATGGGAGCCCAGGCTGGAGAGCAGGCTGGGGACAGTGAGCGCTTCTGCATCGTCCCCTTCCTGCACTAGTTTCATTTTGGTGAATACCAAAGGACAGCTATGACCCCTGCGGCATCCTCTGACCTGCCCCTGCACCACAGGTTCTGGCTGGGTCAGCCCCTCCACTGCCCGTGATCAGGGAGCTTTATGCAGAGCCTGCAGGGGCAGGCTGGGGCGGGGGGAAGGAGTTCTGCGCACACGCACACGCACACGCACACGCACACGCACTTCCCAGACACTTTGTCACTCCAGCGGATCTCGCTCTCCCCTCTGCATTGATTTCCTTGGTGGGGGGAATGGTGAAACGATGGCCGTTTTTCTCATGAAAGGTCAGAAGGTAGGACACGTGATGTGAGCACAGGGAGTGACAGAAAATGTGAAGCTTTTGCTAGGACAGATCGGAAACTGCCCTTCCTATATGTTAAATAATCCAAAAGCCTTTTTTTTTTAATTGAAATAAACATTCTAGAGTAGGATGGAGACATGCCTGCGTTTGGGGAATCAGACACCTGGACTTCAGAGGCATCATGCTCTGGCTGGTGGCCACGGGCTGCACGCTGTCCTCCTTTGTTCTCTGTCACTGGGGTCACCGCTTCACCCTCTGCCTCTGGATTGCAGGGGTTTCTCTGCCAGAGTTTTACAAGTCCTTCCTGGGCAGAGTCTGAGGTGTCTAAGCGGGTGGGTAACGTAGCAGGTACAGGGGAGCGTGTTCATTCACCATGCGTTCCATGCCTGCTGTGGGCCATGCGGTGTTGTAGGAGTTGGGGTACAGCGGGGAGCAGGACGCAAGGAGCTGACATTCTAATGGGAGAAGCAGACACTGAAGAATTACACACACACACACATACACACACACACACACAGGTGGTGAGTAAGGCAAGGAAAGAGGCATAGAGAGGGTGACAGGACAGGAACAGGGACACTTGAACACAGATGTGGGTGGAAGGAAGGAGGGGAGGAGCCATGTGCAGATCAGTGAGAAGAGAGTTCCAGCAGCGGGGGCAAACTGCCAGTGCAAACGTAGGGGCATGTCTTGGGTTTGAAGAACAGCATGGAGGCCCAAGTGGCTGGGGCAAAGTGAGCGAGGGGGCGTGTGGGAGGAGAGCAGGACTGATGGGCAGGTGGTGCAGGACCTCGTGGGCTACAGGGAAGAGCCTTGAGGGCGAGCAAAGTGTTCAAGGATGCTGACTCTGTAATGGATCTGACCATCTTCCAGGCCCACCTCTGCTTCGTGACCTTAGCAAGAGATTTCACCTTTGTGAGCCTCAGTTTCCACATCTGCAACACGAGGGTGAGAATAGCCACTCCACCAGAGTGCGGGGAGCCAGTGCTGAGCATTGGCATTTGCACAGGGTCATGGTCCCCTCCCTCCCCCGCAGTGGTGGCGGGGGTGTGAGTTCTGGGGCTGAGCCTCAGTAAGCCACATTCGGTGGCGGGGACTGGTTCTTGGACATCTTTTCCAGTGCAGACTGACACGCCAAAGGCCTGTGGAAACGGTGAATAAGGAGCCTTGGGCGGTGGGGGGGGAGGCGGTGGTCAGAACCCCACTTTGTGCTGCCTCCTACTACCCCCTGGGGGGCTGGGACAGGTCAGAGTGGAGGTGAGGACCCTCAGCTCCAGGAGGGCTCAGGGCAGGAGAGAAAAGGCCAAGTCTGGTTGTAGAGAGAGGATGGGGAGAGAGGGAGGAAGGGAATAGACAAGGACGAGACTTGGAGGAGATGAGGATGAGGAGGATGATAAAAACAAAAGCACCTCCACAAGCCCACGGGCGCGGGACAGGCGGGTAAGAGCCTAGACGTTAGTTCCCCAGCTGCCCGTGTTCAGATCCTGGGTGCCCTGGACAAGGTTTCTCCCCTCTGGGCCTCAGTCTCCCACCTGTGAATTGGGGACGATGAGAGTGCCTGTCTCACAGGTGGCAGTGAGGGTGGAATGCGATTAGACAGAGCCCCAAGCAGGGCTGGGCACACACGAATCTCCAAGGACACAGCTGCTGTAATTCCAAGAACCAGTGGGGCCCAGGCTCTGGGTGAGACGGGCCTGGAGCGTCATGTCCACTCTGCATCCCAGGCTACGGGCCCCGGGCGAGTGGGGCACCCTCTCTGTGCCTCGTCTTCCTCATCTGTAACACCAGGCCCATAATGGCACCTTCCTCCAGGGTCAGGCATGCAGGTTGAATGAGGGACTCCCAGTCAGGTGCTTAGGAGAGGGGCCGGCACGGTAGGGGTTCAGTAAGTGTTGCTGCCGCTGTGATGGTGACCGGCGTTACCGAGCACTTCCTTACTGTGTGCGCTGTCCCTGTCCCTGGGGCCAGGCCCCCAGTGCCTGCGTTCTCTGTGACTCCGTCTAAGAGCTCCAAGAAGCAGGTACTGTCATGGTCTTCCTTTAACAGAGGAGGAAACTGAGGCACAATGCAGCTGAGCCACTGGTCCAGGGCCACGCGGTGAGCGCCCAAGGCAGGTGGGTCACCCCACTTCACAGGCACAGAAAGTGAGGCAGCAGAGTGTGTGGCAGCGGCGGTGGCCGGCTCTGAACTTGCCCAGGAACCCCAGCGCCCACTCTTCACCCACCTTGCTCCTGGCACAGGCCCCTACCTTTGTGTGGCAGCTCCTCTCCCTTCTCCTCTGCGGGCCCCATACAGTCCATATCTTGGGGACTTGGTGGGAAGGGGGCGGGGGCAGGGGTCTGGTCAGGGGAACCGACTGTGTTGGAGCTGCCCCAGGGTGGGGCTCCCGCCTGATCATTATAAACACAGTCAGTTCCTCTGTTTGTCCTGCCCTCCATGCAGCGCCCAGAGGGAAGGGGTGGCCCCAGGCAAATATCCGGAGGTGTGCCCCTGAGTCCCCTTCGCCTGCAGTCGCATGCAGCTGGGGGCGGGCGGGCCAGCTGCCATGCGCAGGCAGTGCTCAGGGCTTTATGGGTGGGGGTCCTGGGTTGGCTGCCCCATCTTCCAGGCTGCCTCCTGCGCACTCTGACTGGATCCTGAGCTCCTCCCTTCCCTGGGTTTAGTGAGGGGTTGTGTGGCTAATCCTATTCCTGAGGAGGGCTTGGAGCTGACTTGGTGCCCGCAGGCCCTGAGCTGGGGGGTGGAGGATGGGCAGGTCCAGTGAGAGAGGCCACAGTGAGTGAGGAGTGAGGCTGGGGCCAAACAGGGGCACATGTGGGAAGACAGAGGAGGTGATAGAACATGGGGCGTAGACCTGGAGTGATAGCAGGGGTGATGGGGGAGGGTCGGGGTGTAGGGATGAGGCTAGGGGCTAGAACTGAAAGGGCCGAGGGCAGAGAAGCCTGGAGAGAAACAGAGTAGGTCAGGGCCACTAGTAGGTAGGCCAGGCCAGAAGCCTGGGAGCAGAGGACGGACAGTGTTCTGGGGGCTAGAATTGGGGAGAGACACTGAAGGGCTCCTGGCTTGGTAGGGATCAGAGAAGAGGCAGAGGGCCCCCACCCCAGCCAGGGCAGCCAGGGAAACTGGACCCCGCTGGCAGAGCCCTGGCTCTGGCCACCTGCTGGCCAGGAGGTCCAGGCCAGTTGAGACAGGTTGGCTGCTGGGTCCCCACCCGCCTCCCGCTGGGCTCCCATTGCCAAACCGGTTCTCCTGGCTGGCTGCCCACTGATAGTCCTGCCTCTGGGCCAGGGGTGGCAGCCTCTTCGTCCTCACCTCACAGAGCGGCTCCTACAGGAAAGAAGCCAGGAGGGGAACCAGGGGCTGCGGGGGCCACATCCCAGACACGCTCGTGAGCATCCTCACTGGGTCACAAGACTTACTGAGCTCGGGGCTGACCCTGTGCTGGGCACTGTGCCAGGCACTGAGGAGCCAGCCATGAACCAAACAAGATCCCTACCCAGTGCATTTCCCCATGTCCTCTGGATCTCAGCTCACATGGCCCCTCTTCTGGGAAGCCTCCCCTCACCTCATCCGCATCCTGCCATCCCTCTGGGCTGGGTCTGGGACCCTGGGACCCCAGCCCCAATCACTCTGGGCTGTCTGTCCGAGGCTGGTCCATCACCGCTGTATCCCTGGCCAGCCAGCACAAGGCCGGGCACAAAGGAGTGAGTTATTACTGAATGAATGAATGGTGTTTTCTTCCCCTTTTACAGATGAGTAACCCGAAGCCCCAAGAGGAGACGTCACCTGCCAGAGGGCACTTCTAGCACAGCCAGCATCAAACCAGGTCTGTGGCATCCAGGGCCCCTATGTAGGACAGGGGAGCAGCGCCTGGGGCCCCTCCTCCTCGGGCGCTGCTCCGAGTAACCCTAATCATCAGAAGAGCAAACACCGACAGGGCCCTCGCTCCTGCCCAGCCCTGCGCCCAGCCCTACTCATATTAACTCATTAATCCTCCCGGCAGCCCCATGGGAGTTGATCCAGGGCACAGCCAGTTTAAGTCACTTGCCCAGGGTCACTTGTAGTAGACGGCAGAGAGATTTGCACTCTAGCCATCTGGCTCCCCTGCCTGTCATTTCTCTGGTCCCGCTGTGGGGACACCACCATCATGCATGTCCCCTTTGGCCCTTTTGGTTTTTAAATCAGATTTCAGTGTGCATTTATGCAGCCCCTGGTACTGCTCGGAGTACTGGAGTGGAGACCACAGACTCTAAGGACAGGGACTGTTTGGTCTGTTAGTTTCTATAATGAAGCGGATCTTTCCCTGCTATGTGATCTTGGTGAGGAACTTCCCTCCTCTGAGCCTTAATCTTCATCTGTAAAATGGGAATGTTGCAGTGAGGCTGCCTAGTGTTCACGCATAGGATGGGCTCAGTGACCATTTGTAGAACAGGTAACCAAAGGTGTGTGGTGTTCCTAGCCCAGAGTCCTGGCTGGGAAATCAAGGATGCTGGTGGCAGGTCTTTAGGAACCAGTCATTGAGCACACGCTGTGTGCCAGGCTTAGGGTGGGACATGTGGAAACTGGGCAGGTGAAACCTGGCCAGGGGTGCTGAGAGTCTAGTGATGGGGGTATAAATGTTGAATTAGTAAATACAAGATGGAACAGCAGAATTTCCAGAAATTAAGCATGCTATGAAATGATGTACTGGGAAGACAGTGGGGCACGGGGGCTTTTTTTCTTTATCAGGAAAGGAGTCACCAATGACTGACGCCTGAAGGAGGGGAGGGAGGGAGCCATGTGTGAATACCAGGGAAGAGTGCTCCCTGCAGAGGGAACCGCCAGTGCAAAGGCCCTGAGGTTTGGAAGCCAGTGTGAGCGAGAGGGAGAGATGAGAGCTGAGAGGTGGTGGGGCAGGTCTTGTGGAGTGGGCCTACAAGTAGGACTCGACTTTCCTGAGTGAGGTGGAGCCCCAGGAGGGCTCTGAACAAGGGACCTGACTCGGGTGTTCACGGGGTCCCTAGGCTGCATGTGGGGGGCAGACTGGACAGGGCAGGGGGAGCAGGGAGACCAGGGAAGGGAGGAGGGAGGACGGAGCGCAGGCAGGGCCAGAGGAAGGGGCAGAGATGGGCAGGTTCTGGTGAGCAGCCCCCTCCTGCAGGCCTGCCAGCCGGAGCCCAAGTCTACACCCTCGCGCGCTTAAAGCCTGGCACCATGTTTGGGAAGAAGAAGAAACGGGTCGAGATCTCGGCACCATCCAACTTCGAGCACCGTGTGCACACGGGCTTCGACCAACATGAGCAGAAGTTCACGGGGCTGCCCCGCCAGTGGCAGAGCCTGATCGAGGAGTCTGCTCGCCGGCCCAAGCCCCTCGTCGACCCCGCCTGCATCACCTCCATCCAGCCTGGGGCCCCCAAGGTATGTTGGCAGCCACCACCATCTCTTTGGACCCATGCCAACCCTCATAGGGGGACCCCATCCCTCGATCCCATACTCTGGGGCCAACACCTCCTCCAAACAGACCTCTAGACACACCAGCTGCCCCCCTCATCTTCACGCCCGACACTGGCCTTTCAGTCACCCCTCCACCCCCTAATCCCTCACTTGGCCTCTCAACACGGACCGCCTTACCTTCCCAAGAACCCCACAGTGACCTTGACCCCTCGACTGTCCCCCCTACACCAGCCCCAAGTCGTGCTCAGAGGAGCCTCACGCACTGAGCTCTGTGCTCCTGTCCCCAGTACTGCAGACTTGTCCTCGGGCCACCGCGGGGGGAGGGACAGGCCTATTCCCACATGGTGACTGCCCCAGCAGGTCAGGGCTGGGCTGGGGGAACCCAGAGAGGGCACCTGACCCAGCCCCGGGATCCAGGCCTGCTTCATGGGATGAGGCCTGTGGGATAAGGGGGAGGAGGAGACATTGAGGCAAATTGTGAGGAGGCAGGGCATCTAGTGGAGGAACCCGCCCACGAAAGCATTGTGGGTGGGAGTTGGTTTGGTTTTTTTTTCCCCTGCCATCTTAAGCAAAAGGACAGAATTGGGATTTGAAGCAAGGTCTGTTTCCAAGGCTCATGCTTTTAATCCTTTTCCTGTCTCCGAGGTCCTGGCTCCCGGGTGTGGCCTGTGGTGAGGCTGGTCTGAGGGCAAGGGCTACAGCCTGGACTTTATCCAAAGGGCAGTGAGAAACCAGGAAGGGCTGCAAGCCAGAGGATAGCAGCCAGAGTTGTTCCGAGGGGCGGGGCTGGGTGTGCCGGTCAGCAGGCCCAGCGCCCCGGGGCAGGCCTGTGGCTGACTCATCCTCTCCCGGTGCCTGGCCAAAATGGGCAGAGAGGTGCAGGCGCTCTCCCCCTACGGCCTCCATCTGGCAGCCCACCAATGTGTGCATGTGCCCTATGCAGGGGGCTTTTGGATATTTTGAATTCTTTGCCACTGCCTAAAAAAGCAAGAGACTTCACGTCCAAATCTATATTTCTGGCTTCTCCCAACCAATGGGCTGGGGCCACTAGAGGGGCAGCTGCCTCCGTAGGCTGGACACTGGCTCTTCTGGGCCCACAGGCCCCACCCAGCCCACCCAGTTCCATCCCTGACCTGGCCCAGGGCGCCTCCTAAAATCTAGCCGCTGCTTAGCCTGCCCGCCACGAGCTCTATCTGGGACGGTGTCCGCCAGGAGGAAGGGGCACCTTGTCTTAAGTCACACAACAATGCCACATGGGCTCACACTGTCCTGGGGCCCCATGGGCACTTGTGTTTGCTACCTTTGGTTGAGAATCTCCCTAGTCATCCCAGACCCGACCCTGACCCCCAGGGACTTCTCAACCTCTTATTCCAGCACCAGAGTCTGACCAGGTGTCTCCCTTGCTTCATTGAGGCCCTGGACAAGGATGGGCAGTTCTGGCTTTAGGATGTCTGGCAGCCCCTGTCCCTACCTGCTGGTGATTGACAGCACAGGGCTGGGGACATGTTCTCCCCTCCCCACAGCCTCCTCCCATCCGGCCTCACTCACTCACTCAGGGATTCAGCAAACATTTATTGAGCACCTTCTGCGTACCAGCTGCTGTTCTAGGTGCTAGGCGTAGCCAAAGCAGAAACAGACAGGAAAAAACAATGGCTGCCCTCAGGAACATTGTTCTGGGGGAACAGGCAGTGTGGACAGCTATATGCGTGCTTTATGTTAGCTGGTTTCAAGTGCCCTAGAAAAGAAGAAAGCGGGGTAGGGAGACAGGAGGTGTTAGTTTAGACTACGGGTTGTTAGCAAAAGCCTCCCTCTGAGAAACTGAGTTTTGAGCAAAGACTTGAAGATAGGGTGGGGTGGGATCCCTGGGCAAACATGGGGGAAGATGTTCCAGGCAGGGAGAACAGCCAGTGCAAAGGCCCTGAGGTTGGTGCATGTGTGGTGTGTTTGAGGAGTAGTGAGGAGACCCATGTACCTGGAGCTGAGTGAGGGGCAGGGGGAACCCTGGAGGCTCTGACCTGAATCAGGGTGGCGGCCATGGCGGGTGAGGCCTGGGTAGATTTGGGACATGCTTTACGTGGGCATTTGTATTTACCCCCACTTCTGGGGCACTCCTACCCTCTATTTTGGGGTCAATCCTTTCTGACTCTCCCTTTACCCCACCCTCAGCCTCCAGGGAAACAGAGAGCATGGTTTGGGGTTAACAGCCCTGGGCAGGCTGCAGGGGAGGCAGTGCCAGGCTGGGCCCTGGCTGCAGCATCCTGTAATTTGCAGCTCTTCGGGGCTGATTATGGGGTGGCGTGGCCTCTGCCCTCCTTCCCCTCCACCACTCAGGGCAGGGACTTCCCCCAAGCCTGGAGCTCAAGAGAAAGACTGGGTGCTTTTCAAGGGAACATCCAGCCTGGGGGCAACAGCCTGACTGATGGGAAGGTCGTCCTTCAGGTCCCCTCTTGTGACCCATGACTAGGTGCTGGGGGCGGGGCTGCAGGGGCCTCCCTGGTGCTGCCCCTGCCCTCCCAGCCCCATCATCACCCCATGGCATTTCTTCATTCCGTCTCTGTCTTGTCTTTGTGTGTGTTGTGTTGTCTTGTCCCTGTGTGTCGGATACACGTCCTGTGTCCCCCTCCTTACCTGGCCCCCACCCCGCCATTGCCCTGCATCCCAGACCATCGTGCGGGGCAGCAAAGGCGCCAAGGATGGGGCCCTCACGCTGCTGCTGGACGAGTTTGAGAACATGTCGGTGACACGCTCCAACTCCCTGCGGAGAGACAGCCCGCCGCCACCCGCACGTGCCCGCCAGGAAAACGGGATGCCCGCGGAGCAGGCCGCCATGGCCAGAGGGGGCCCAGAGAAGGCGGGCGGCCAAAGCCGGGTTGCTGGTCGCCACGAGGCAGGTGGCACCAGTGGTGACAGGCGGCGGGCAGGGCCGGACAAAAGGCCCAAGTCTTCCAGGGAGGGCTCGGGGGGCCCTCAGGAGTCCTCCCGGGACAAGCGCCCCCTCTCTGGGCCCGACGTCGGCACCCCCCACCAGCCTGCCAGTCTGGCAAGCGGGGCGAAAGTGGCAGCTGGCCGGCCCTTTAACACGTACCCACGGGCCGACACGGACCACCCATCCCGGGGCGTCCAGGTAACCGATTCCCTAGCCCCAGGACCCCTCCAGCGTCCCCTTGCCCAGAGCTTCCCCATTCCCCGCCCACCAGCTCCAGCCTGTGCCCAACCCACTGTCCATCTCCATCCTGACCACCATGTGTCTGTCCCACAGAGCCAGTGTCCCAGTCCTGCTCAGGGAGCAGAGCCGATCCCCCAGCCCCTCCACTGACAGTTGCCTCTCTTTTCTGTTGCAGGGGGAGCCTCACAACATGGCCCCCAATGGGCCATCGGTGGGGGGCCTGGCTGTCCCCCAGTCCTCCTCCTCCTCCCGGCCCCCTGCCCGAGCCCGCGGCACCCCCAGCCCTGGTGTGCTGGGCCCCCATGCCTCTGAGCCCCAGTTGGCCCCTCCAGCCCGTGCCCTCGCTGCCCCTGCTGTGCCTCCTGCCCCTGGGCCCCCTGGCCCCCGATCACCACAGCGGGAACCACAGCGAGTGTCCCATGAGCAGTTCCGGGCTGCCCTGCAGCTGGTGGTGGACCCTGGCGACCCTCGCTCCTACCTGGACAACTTCATCAAGATCGGCGAGGGCTCCACGGGCATCGTTTGCATCGCCACCGTGCGCAGCTCGGGCAGGCTGGTGGCCGTCAAGAAGATGGACCTGCGCAAACAGCAGAGGCGCGAGCTGCTGTTCAATGAGGTGGGCCAGCCAGCACACCGCCTCCCCTCTGCCTCCACCTCCTCCCCAGGCTCCTCCGAGCATGGTTTGAGGGCCCTGGAGGGGTGAGGGTGGGAGAGGCCCTTCCAGGCTGCGGTGCCTCAGGGCCAGGTGCTGGGCCCAGCTCCTGTCTTCTCTGCTCACACCTTCCCAGGCTGTCTTCTCTGTCCCCACGACACCCACAGCCACATCTCTGTCCCGTTCCTGGCCTCTCCCCAAGCCCCCACTCCAGGCCCCCTCAGCCCACTGAACACCACCCTCTGCGGGCCTTCCAGGCCCCTGACACCAAAACTGGCTCCCAAGCATTTCCCCCAAACCTGCCCCTCCAAGTTCCTTGTCTCAGAGAAGCTCCATACCCTTGTCCCCAGGCCAGAGCCCTGGACCTCCCTGGCCCCTAACCCAGCCTGTCAGCCCCAAGCCTGTCACTCCTTCCCCCACGCCTGTGCAGCCCATCCTCTGGTGCTGGGCCCTGCCCTCGCCTCCCCTCTGGGGTGCCCCCCAGGCATGCCCACACCACCGCCAGAGGGCTGCCGCACACCCCGCTGCGGCCCTTTACAGTGCCCCAGTGCCCTTCAGATACTGAGATCAGCCCCCATTTAGGCCTTTGGTTCTGTCTGACCTCAGGCTTTGGCTCTTGAGGGGCTCACTGCCAGAGAGCTTGTTCCAAAGGCAGACAGACTCCTGGATCCTTCCCAAAAGGAATCTGTGTTGGGAGCAGCCCTCAGACTCTGATGCCAGAGTCCCAGGAGGATATGAGGTCCGGAGTTGTCCAGCTCTGGCTCTCACCTCCCAATCTCTCCACACTCCCCAACCGAGCCCCATGACCCATTCCTCAGGAGTACAGTGTCCAGCTGCGCCAGGAGCTTCTGTTTAACGTGGCCCCGTGAGCACCGTGTTCCCTCACCTCTGCCAGTCTTTGCCTTCCAGGCCTTCCTGCCCCCGAAATCCACCCCCCCACCCCCTACCTTGTATCTAACCTTGGCTGATCCCTGCTTGTCCTTCTGGTCTCAGCCCTGGGCTTAGGCGCTCTCTTTCCACCTCCCTCTCCCAACATCAGCGTGGTCATCAGGGCCACTCAGAGACCAGCTCAGGGCTGGTCAGAGATGGACATCAGCAGCGTGGTGTGTGCGTGGGGTGGGGAGCACCCCCGGAATGGAGTGCAGATGTCAGGCCCCAAGCTGCCATTGACAGCTCTTGGCTCTGGCCGTAGAAGGGCAGTCTAGGGTGACCCCAAAGAACAAAAGTGATGGGTGGAACCAGACCTGCAGTGTGGCAGGGCCCACGCCTGGGCCGGAGAGGGAGGCAGGAGGGCTGGTGGCTAGGTCTGAGGGCAGGAGCTGGTGGTCCTCCACCGTGCTGACCCAGCCTCCCTCCCGCACCCAGGTGGTGATCATGAGGGACTACCAGCATGAGAACGTGGTGGAGATGTACAACAGCTACCTGGTCGGGGACGAGCTCTGGGTGGTGATGGAGTTCCTGGAAGGAGGCGCCCTCACCGACATCGTCACCCACACCAGGTATTGCTGGGCAGCGGGTGACACCCAGCCTGCTGGCTCTCCAGGCTCCCCAGGGTAGACCTGGGTCCCCTCAGAACTCTCCCACAACAGGACTAATCCCCTCCAGACCCCTGAGGTGGGGCCATGTCTCAGAGCCAGCAGGGTGTGTCCCCCTCAGACCCCAGGGCAGGGCCTGTCTGCCCTACCTTCTCAGCACCCCCCACCTCGCAGGATGAATGAGGAGCAGATCGCCGCCGTGTGCCTGGCGGTGCTCCAGGCCTTGTCTGTGCTCCACGCCCAGGGCGTCATCCACCGGGACATCAAGAGTGACTCCATCCTGCTGACCCACGATGGCAGGGTGAGGAGTAGGGTGCTTGGCCTCCCCCTGCCTGTCCCCAGCTCCCCCTCTGCTGGTAGGATGGGCTTTGACCCCTAGTTCAGTTGCTTGAGGAACATTAAGTTTATTTGTTCCTCATGGAGCAGTCCAGTGAGTTGGGGGTTCTGTTCACAGTCAGGGGGCTCAGATTGGAGGGGGCTCTGCCGTCAGCACAGGCTCAGACATGGGAGGCTGCCACAGCTCTGGGCCACGTGAGAACCTGTTTCCGGCCGGGCAGCCAGGCATGGGCTGGGGACTCCAGTCCCGTCTCCTGTCTTCTGGACTGAAGTTCTAAATCTGAGGATGACCGTCCCAGGGCCCAGAACCTGCATTTATATTCCAAGAGTGGACATGATTTTCAGTGGGAGGGGGCCCTTGACCTTCACCAAATTCTTGGTAATTGGCCCACCCTCCTCCAGGAAAGTTTAGCCAGTCACCAGGGCAGGGTGTGTGGGGGGCTCTGTTTCACTGGGAATTTCAGCTGGGGTCCATGAACACCTAAAGATGTCTACAGATGTGCTTTGGGGACATCAGGAGCATGGAATCGTACGCACACTGTGTGGGTATGTCTTCTGGGGGTGGAGGGTCCATAGAGATCCTCAAGAGCCTGAACAGGGCCCACGGTTCCAAAACAGGTGTAAATCCGTGGGGGACGTGGCTGTGGCAAGGCTGTCCCTGCCACACATGTCAACTGAAGACGTGCTTCGTGCAGGCAAGCAGGGGCCTGGGGCATGGGCTTTGGGAGCCAGCCCTGGTCTAAGCCCCCACCCAGCCTTTGGTACCCATGGGACACGGGCCACTTCTCCAAAAGCCCCAGTGCAGACCCTGTCAGGGAGGCAAATAGTGTGATCTTAGGCAGGTGACCTGCCTGAGGACCCCAGCCGGGAGATGGCAGAGCTCCCCAGCGGTCTGGCTCTAACCTCTGGGCTGCATGGTAGAGACCCAGCATGTCTGAGACCAAGGAGTTATATAGGTGGACGCCTCTGCTCACCTTCCCCTGACCAGCACCTCTGACCCCGCTGACTGCACCCTGCTCCAGGTGAAGCTGTCGGACTTCGGGTTCTGTGCCCAGGTGAGCAAGGAGGTGCCACGGAGGAAGTCACTGGTCGGCACACCCTACTGGATGGCCCCGGAGCTCATCTCCCGCCTTCCCTATGGACCGGAGGTGAGCCAGAGGCGGCCTGCTTGTCCCACTGTCAGCACTGGTTTACGCTGTGACAGGCTAGAACTGCTGGAGTGCTGGGGGGAGGTGGGGCCCGGTGCTGTGGACGGTTTTGTGCGAGGAGAGGTAGGCGCACACGCGCCACTCATCACTGACTGGGTACTAGTTCGGAGCCAGGCCCAGTGCTTGGCAGTGGGAACAGAATGCTGAGCACAAATGGCCCTGGCCCTGCCTGACAGCCTGGTGCAGAGGCCATGAATGGGCAGGCGCTGGCTGCTGTGGTCTGAAGATGCTTTTGCAGGCACTTTAAAAAGAGAGCTCTCATAAAAGTCTGAATTTTTATCCTCTTTTGGAAAACCAAGAGATCTGGCCACCTGGAGGCCACATCCCCACATAGCAACAGTTGGCAGGTGCTGAGGGGCTGCTTCGATTTAGAAAGGGCAGGATACCTTTGTCTTGGCCATAGTCCTCACCTATCTCTCTTCCCTCCACTGACCTGCTTTACTCACTGCCGCTACCTGCCTGGCTCTGAGGTCTTTGAGCTGTGGCCCGTGGCCTTGAAGATTCCCCTGGTCAGTCAGCAAGACTTGACCCCAGTGCCTGGCATGAGGAAGGACCCCTTGGAAGCACATCTGGGGGGACCTCAGGCAGGAGCGGGATCACACTGGGAGGGGAAGCTGGTTTGAGGTTCTGAGGGGCCATCTCAGTCAGGATTGCCAGTGAGTGACAAAACCAGCTCAAACAGATTTAGCAAAACGAAAAGCTCTGGGTCCCTAGAACTGTGAAGTTGGAGGGGCGACCGGCTTCTGGCCCAGCGGTCGGTGTGCTCGTTCCCTCCAAGCTCTGATGTTCTCCATGTAGTCTTCATTCAGGCAGGTGCTCCCCTGGTCGGAGCAGAAATGAACCCAGCAACTCCGGACACATCTCCCTGTCTATGAGCACCACCGTTTTCCTGGACATTTTGGTTAAAATCTCAGGGTTGACTGTGATTGGCTCGGCTTGCATCACGTGTCCATTCCTGAACCAATTACTGTGTCTCCTACTCTGCTGATTAGGCAACTTGGTCATGCTCCGTGGACGGGCTGGGGTGGGATGGGGTCCACCAAAGGAACCCAGGGAGGTTAGCAAAAAGAGGATGGATGCTGGGTGGGCAGAACCCTTCAGAGGGCACCCTGTGCATAGGGTCTGGCAGGCTGGGTGTCAGAGGGTGTTCGGGCCCAGGGAGTCCAGGAGCGAAGAGGCAGAGGCAGAGCCATGGCCAGCCTCTGCGATTGTCCCCTGAGCTCAGGCTGCCCCTCCCCCACTGCAGGTGGACATCTGGTCTCTGGGGGTGATGGTGATCGAGATGGTAGACGGGGAGCCCCCCTACTTCAATGAGCCACCCCTCAAAGCCATGAAGATGATTCGGGACAACCTGCCACCCCGACTGAAGAACCTGCACAAGGTGGGCCACTCTGGCAGGTGGCAGGTGTAAGGAGATGACCCCCAGGCAGGCAGGAGGGGTGAGGTGCCACCCAGCCCCAAACCCAAGCAGAGTGCTGGGGATGGGCAAGACTAGGGTGTTTATGGCTCCTGAGGTGGTCCCCGAGGCCTCAAGTGTCCACATGAACTCTGTGCCCTTGCCATCCCACAGAGGCTGTGCTTGGGCTGGCCTGGCTGACCGCACACAGCACAGCCAGGTCCAGGAGAGGGGCCTTCCTGGTGGAGAGATTGCCTGGTGAGAAGGGGTGCCTCCAGGGTCCGGCTCCTTGCCAAACCTCAAAAATGGGTTGGAAATGAGCCCCTGGGGCCAAGTTCCAGACACCTGGGCCCTCTTTGCCTGCGTCCATCCCTGAGTATTAGATGTTGTCAGCCCATTTGACAGAAGAGGAAACTGAGGCCCCACAGCGAGTGAGCAGTGGAACTGGCACTCAGACCCCTGACCCTCTCCCTTGCCTCTCGACAGGTGTCGCCGTCCCTGAAGGGCTTCCTGGACCGCCTGCTGGTGCGTGACCCGGCACAGCGGGCCACGGCGGCTGAGCTGCTCAAGCACCCGTTCCTGGCCAAAGCAGGCCCACCCGCCAGCATCGTGCCCCTCATGCGCCAGAACCGCACCAGATGAGGCCCAGTGCCCCATCCCTGAACCAAAGAGCCCTTTGGGTCACCCCTGCCCTGCCAGAGGCCAGTGGGGAGCTGGCCCTGCTCCTCCCAGCCTGGGAGACACTCCGTGTGGCCCTGCCCTCCTTGCTGGGGAGTGTGTGGGACCCTACTACTGAACTCCGGTTTTGATTTTGTGACTTTTAAAAAAACACAGGGACTTGTGGGAGCAAGTAAGGCTCCCAGGACCCCTGCCCCCACCCTCCGGGACAGGCCAGCCCCTGTGTTTTCCTGTCTCTAGGAAGGACAGGCAGCCCTCCCATCACTGGAACTCTGCATTGGGGGCCACTGGGGGTAGAGACAACACTACAAAAGGTGTGTGTGTGTGTGTGTGCGTGCACACGTGTGGAAGGGCCAGCGCCTCTGTCCTCCAGCCTGCAAGTGGGTGTCTCTGAGACCTCGCCTGACACACAGCCCCTCCCCCCCGAGCCACTACGGGGGGTCGATCATGAATGTCTGAAGAGTGGCCTTTTCCCGTCGCCCCGCACCCCTTTATGTGGCTGGTGGGGAGCAGGGGTCAGGGCGTCCTACCCACCCCCAGCCTCTGCAGAACATGACTACTGCACCTGGACAGCCTCCTCTTTTCTAGAAGTCTATTTATATTGTCATTTTATAACACTCTAGCCCCCATCTGGGGACAGATGGTCTCTGTCCCACAGGGTGGCACCAGGGACAGAGCCACTGCTTGAAGAATCAGGTTCCTGGCCCCTCGGCGCAGCCCTGCCCTCCCCTCCCTCAAGTTAGTTTTACAATTAAAACATTTTCTTGTTTTGTGTGTGTGCGGTGTGTGTAGAGGCCCCTCCCTGTCCAGACCATCTGGGGGGCGGGTGTGGATGGGAACAGGCTCTGGAGTTGGGAAAGGAAGGCCTGGCTAGCCCTGGGATTCCAGGCCAGCCGGGGCCAGGGCTGTGGCTGTGAGCGGGTGGGAGTTCAGGTCCAAGCAGCCCGTAACGCTCCCCATCGTGGCGGCAGGGTTGACACCCCTTCGGCCTGGAAGCAGCCAGTTTACTAATCCACATTCCACGGTGACCAGTTTGCTGAATCTATGATTTGCTGGAGGCTTATTTTAAAGGTCACCTGGAGTGTGTTCAGTGCACAGGAACTGATTCTTGGTGAGTTGACGTTAAGAAATTGGTCAGCAGGCAGGTGAGCTTTGGGGGATTGGCTAAGGCAGATGGACATAGCGCTGGGGCTTCAGAGATAGTCCACTGGCCGAGAACTTCCCTCCTGGCTGGGCCCTGGGGGCTGAGCTGAGCCTGGCTCTCAGTGACTAGGATAATGGAGAAAGGAGTCCGGCTGACAGGTGACAGCGCTGCTGCTGCGCTCTGGGCAGTGACTGCCCCAGGCCAGTGTGAACTTTGAGTGCATCCTCCCCAGGACCCTGAGAGGTGTCAAGGGCAGCAGCGGCCTCCTGGGGACACTGGGAGAGCAAGGAGCAAATCCCTCTCCCCAGAGCCCTCCCCAGTGTCAGGGACCTCAGCCTGGTTTGTGGGCGGGAAGTGTGTTGAAAGGGCTTAGTCCCGTCTCCACTGTCAGCACCCGCCCCGACGGCACACCTCCACAGGCCCTGAGTCCCCCAGGATTGGGCGCTGTTTCCATGACAGCCTGGCCAAGTCCATGCATGAGCTGGATAGCTGATTACAGAGACTTAAACACCAGTGCGGGCAGCTGTTGCTATAGATGATGAGTGTGTTTGAGGCCTGGGTGAAGGGGGTACGTCTCTGGGAAAAAAACAAGCCAAAACTGGCGTAAGGAGAAATAGAACAGAAGAAAAGACCGAAATTCATCCCCCCACCCCAACACAGAAAGCTTCGAGCTTGAATGCGTTTACAAATGAGTTCTACCAGACGGATGGATCAGGTAATTCCCACCTTGTACAAGTTGTTCCAGAAAATAGACAAAGAGGATGGCTGCCTGGCTCATTTAGGAGGCTGGTATGCCCACGAGTCCAGAGCCAGGTAAGGCTGGTGGAGGAGAGAACATCGCAGAGTCTCCGCTCACAGCCCCGGGGCACTGAGAGCAGCTCTAGGCTCAGGGACAGGAAGCACCTGCCCGCCTCATTACGTGGTGGGGGCAGGTCTGTCTGGCTCCACGGAGCCTGCAGTTTCAAGAATAGTTTTGGGTGGCATGAGGGCATCTCCAGACCCCTTGCCTCCCTCCAGCTGCTGCCACCCACACAGACGGGGTTCCAGGGTAGCAGTCGCCCCTCTAGTCGTTTTCCCTGGGGGATGGGGGAGGTTAATACAAGGGGTTGGTTACCAAGGCCCTGGGAAGTCTAGGGGAGCCAGAGGGCTAGTGACCCAGCCCTGGCAGGAGGCCGCCACCTCCCGGGGGCTGGAGGAACAAAAGGGTCAGTGGCACCACCTGAACCCTGAGGTCTGTTCAAGTCTCCGCCATGGCTGGAGCAGGGTGGCTCTCCCCGCTTCCCAGCCCTCTGCTCCCACTCCCGTGCCTCCTACCGCGGGTACCTTACTGATTCCCACTGGCAAGGGAGTCAGACCAAGAGGGTTTTCAGGCTTCCAGCCTCTACAGAACAGGGGGCTCCTAGAAGGGCAAGTGTGGCAGAGCAGCAGCAGACATCTGCCCACAGCCAAGCAGCCTGGAGGACTCCCTTTGTCCAGGGGTTGGTTATTGACCAGATGTGGCGCCCCCTCTGGGCGGAGTGAGTGTTAACCTGCGCTGCAGCAGGTGCTGTAGGTGGTGGTCTGAACTGCAGATGCCCAGGAGGGGGAGTCAGAGATGTATTCACCCATAGATGAGACGTGTTTACAGAGACCCAAAATGAGTGATTGAAACAAGTCAGACCGGTGGTTCTCAAAGTGCGGTTCCCAGACCAGCAGCCTCCCTGGGAACTTACTGGAAATGTGAATTCCTAGGCCCCACCCCAGGCTGAATCAGTGACTCTGGGTGGGGCCAGCAGTCTTGTATTTGAACAATCCCTCCCAGGGGTTCTGATGCCACTCAAGTTTGAGAACCACTGAGAGCTACAATTGTGTAAAAAGGCCAAGGAGTATGGGATCCAGCCCTGTTGGGTCAGCAAGGTCCTAGACCCCTTCCCTCTTGGGCTCCTCCATCCTAGGGTTGTTGCCTCTCCTACGTGAAGAGCGGGGCACTCCACTTCCCTTTAAGGACATGACCCAGAGGTTTCACCATTGCCCCTTTGGCCTGAGCTTAGTCACGCAGCCACGCCTGGCAGCAAGGCAGGTTGGGAAATGTAGTCTTTATTCTGGGCGGCTGTGTGTCTAACTAAAACTGTTACTGCAGAATTGTGACCTTCCATCCCTACTCTTCACTAGATTTGTCAGGCTTCACCCCAGAGAACCCAGAGGCAGACCCAAGTGTATACAGGAGCAAACTGATGGGGGGAAATAGATTGTTTGATAATAGTGTTGAGGAAATTGGTTCATTCTTTGAAGTAAAAACTGACTCCCTACTGAATACAACAAAAGGGAACCCAGTTCAGGGCAGTAGAGATATGAAAAATTTCTATTATCTCAGTTCTGTTGGACAGTGCTTCTCTAGCCAGATTAAACATCACCATGAAAGGTAAATTATAAAGTTGATAGAGGAAAATACTCGATGACCTAGGGGCAGAGAAGGTCTTCTTAAAGCCCCAAAGGAACACATTAAAGAAAAATAATCAATTTGATTTTATCAAAAATTTAAGTTTTTGTTCAAGGAAGGACATTGCGGGAAATGGAATAGGTTTCAGAATGGGAGAAGATGTTTACAAAGCCTAACACCTTCAAGATATTTCTTTAGGCAGTGTGCTCGGTGATCCTGCGGATCGTCTCTTGCTTCAACAGTGTTTGGACAGAACAGACTCAGGGACGCCCCTTGCTCCAGCCTCCGACCACCCTTCAACCTTTTTTCTAGTTGAAACCTTCAGAAGCAGCCACTCTGCTATCCTCAGCCTCGGGGACCAGCCAACACCATTTTGTGAGCTTAACTCATTACCAATCAACCATGAGCTCCCAGATTCATCAGAATTATTCCACCGAGTTGGAGGCTGCCGTCAACCACCTGGTCAACATGCATCTGTGGGCCTCCTACACCTGCCTCTCTCTGGGTTTCTATTTCTGCTGCGATGATGTGGCTCTGGACGGCGTGGGCCACTTTTTCCGTGAATTGGCTAGGAGAAGCGCGAGGGTGCTGAGCATCTCTTGAAAATGCAAAACCAGTGTGGTGGCCGCAGCCTCTTTCAGAACGTGCAGAAGCCATCTCAAGATGAGTGGGGTAAAAACCAGGACGCTATGGAAGCTGCTATTGTCCTGGAGAAGAACCTGAACCAGGCCCTTTTGGATCTGCATGCCCTGGGTTCCACCCACCCAGACCCACACCTCTGTGACTTCTGGGAGAGCCACTTCCTGGATGAAGAGGTGAAACTCATCAAGAAGATGGGCGACCACCTGACTCACCTCCACAGGCTGGCTGGTCCCCAGGCTGAGCTGGGCGAGTATCTCTCCCAAAGGCTCACCTCAAGCACGACTAGGAGCCTCTGCAACCCCGCGGCCTTTGTGGAGCCCCTCTGGTGTCAGCGCTTCTGCCTGAAGCCTCTCTCTGCGGTCACCAGGCAGCTTTTTAACCATCCTGGAGCCCTCTCCCAACCCTTGGACCACATAGTAACAATAAAGCTTTTTGCAACAGCAAAAAAAAAAAAAAAAAAAAAAAAAAAATTTAACGGGTAAAAGAGCAACCCTAACAGAAAAATGGGCAGAGGATATAAACAGGCAATTTACAGAAAGAAAAAAAATCCAAAAGGCCAATAGGAATATGCTCAGGTGCTTAAGCTCATCAGTGATCAGAGAAAAGCAAATTCAACAATGAGCTGTCATTTTTAACACGGCGAACCTAGTAAAAATTAGAAAGTCGGCCTTCGTCAACCGAAGTACTGCGCATGCGTATCTCCCGATAATTCCGCTCTTGGGTGACTTCCCAAAGAAACTCTCCCTCTGGACCAAGACAGGGCGAGCACAAGGATATTCACCACAGCAGTGTTTCTGCCAGAGCTGAGAGCACCAGCAAGGGGCTCCTGTGCAGCCGTTGGGAGCCAGGGACCGAGTGTGCTCATAGGGAAGGATGAATGAAAGAGTGGTCTTGGGAGAAATAAAGGCCTGAAGGCCATGCTGAAGGTCTGTTATATAAGCAAATCGCAACCCCCTTTGGTGTGGACTGGGGCCTGGCCACAGGTATCTAAAATGAGAATTATCCAGGTGATTCTAACCCGCAGCCAGGATGGGGAATGGGAGAATGGCAGTTTGCCTCAGTAAGTCATTGTTAGCATCAAACCTCATGCCTGCCTCCAGCCAATGTCCCATGAGAAGGGCCCAGGGAATCATCTCACATCTTCCCTCATTTCACAGATGTGGAGACTGAAGTCCACGGAGGGAAAGGGCCTCGCTCAGGGTCTCACGGCTTACGAGGGCCAGGCTTGAAATCTCAGGTCCCTCACTGGCTTTTAGAGCCAGGCTTTGGGCTGGATGGTGGGACTGCAACAGCGAGCAGGACAGACCCGGTCCAGGAGGGCCAGGCAGGTGACATCGGTGGGGGTAGGGGGGTGGGAGGTGGTCGCACACACGCCCCTCTCAGGGTCAGTCACTTCTCAGGGCTCTGTGGCCTTGTGGGAGTTTGGTCCAATGATGCCAAATGTTCTGACTTTCCTCAAGAAATCCCCATTTTCATGTGAGAGCTCTTGAATCTTAAAGGCAGGCAACTAATTCAAACATAGTATCACGTGGGCCAAGGAAAATCAAGGTAGTAGTTAACATTTATCAAAGCCTTACCGCCTCTGGTGCTTTGCTGAGCTCCTGGTATTACCTCATTTAACCCTGTAGTGGATTGAAGAGTGTCCCCTTCCCCCCCACCAAAAAATCAGATATGTCCCTGTGGAACCTATGGATGTGACCTTATTTGGAAAAGGAGTATTTGCAGATGTGATCAAGGATCTTGAGATGAGACCATCCTGGCTTATCTGGGTGGGACCTAAATCCAGTGACAAGTGTCCTTAGAAGAGAAAAGCAGAGGGAGATTTGAGACACCCAGAGAAGGCCAGGTGAAGACATGCAGAGATTACAGCGCCGTGGCCATGAGCTAAGCCACATGGGCAGCCACCAAAAGCTGGAAGAGGCCAGGAAGTCTTCTCCCCCTAAAGCTCCCGAGGGAGCAAGTCCCTGTTGACACCTTGATTTCAGGCTCCAGCTTCCAGAACGACAAGAGAAGACATTCTTGCTGTTTTAAGCCACCACATTTGTGGCAATTCAATATGGCAGCCCAGGAAACCAACGCTACCCTCCTAGCAGCCCTCTGAGGGCTGTACCTTCCTTGTCCCAATTTACAGCTGGGAGATTAAGGACCAGAGACATGAAGTCACCAGCCTGAGGTCACACAGGAAGAAAGAGGCAGGGTTTGAAGCCAGGCACTTGGCCTGGAAGTCTTTCCTCTTCGTCATCACGCCACAGCCTCCTGAAGACTGGGCAGGGCTCCCCTCAATACCACACCTGAGGGACCCCTGGTCTGAGCAGGAAAGTGTCAACCCTGTCTTTTGGGGCTACCAGTCACAGCAACTAGGCCAGACCCCCAAAAAGGGACTCCAGAAGAAAGACAGTCACTCCTAGAGAAGACTGAGCTGTATTGAGGTTGGGGGACAAGATGGGGCAGCAAATAGTGTCCTGGCCTGTGGTTTGCGGAGGTGGGGACAGCTCAGAGCCTTTCCCCAGATGATCAAAGGCATCAGCAGAAGTTTGGGGACCACTGGGTTAAACAGAGTTAAACTCTCTCTCACTTTCTTCCTGCCCCATCTCTTCCGTCCACCTTTATTCCCAACTTTCTCTCTCTCTTTCAATCATTTAATCTTATTTAATATTTGAACAGGTAACCAAAGCCCATGGTACCAACTGTAAAGGCTCCCAAAAGGAATAAATTGCAAAGTCAACCTCCCTCCCTCCCCACTCCCAGACTCCCAGTCCCCTCCCCAGGGGCAGCCACTGATACAAGTTTCTTGTGTCTCCTTCCAGAAATGTATGCACAGACCAGGAACTACCTACGTGCATATATTCATATATGTTCTACTTTGTGCAAATGTTAACATAATGGACACATCCTTCTACACCTCGCCTTTTGCTATCTAATAGTGCATTCTGGTAGAGGAGGTGGGTCCCAGCTGGTACATAAAAGCAACCTCACTTCTGCTAATGACTGGGTGGTATTCTACGGTGCACATGAGCCATGATTTATTGAAACAGCCTGAAATGATGGATGTTCAGGAACCCCGTGGTTACTTGCTGTTCTAAACAATGCCCCAAGAGAGATCTTCATGCACTTTCCATTTGGTGCTGGGCAAATTTATTTGGTGTGCATATGCCTTGCGTCCTCCCCCACCTGCCCCTGGACTGTCACCTTGCCTCTGCCGCAGGTAATGCCTTCTGGCCCCTGACCCTCCCTCCCTGGAACTAGTCAACTCCACCCCAGTCTCCATAAGCGTCTCTCTTTTTGTCTGTCTCTATGCTTCAGCCTCTCCAGATCTCTCTGCCTCTCTTTCCTTCTGTCTGTCTTTATCTTCAATTCTCTGCCTAGATAGCTGTCTTCATCTCTACACCTTCCCACCTCCTCCTCTTCTCCCTTTGTCCTGTCTTCATTTCCCTGGTTCTACCCTAGTTCATCCCTGCCTCTCTGTTGCCCCCTACAGGATGAATCTGGCTCAACACACATCCCTGCCTCAGCCCAGTGGTTTCTATCTGGGGGATGCGGTACCCAACCTAGCACAAATTTTTCCCACCCTCAACCCTCTCCTGACCTGGCTAGGATTTCCATCCCCTGCAGCCCTGGCGGAGAAACCACCATCTTCCCCTCCAGGCCCCGGTGCCTGCCCTCCTGGACCCCTGCCTTTCTCTCTCTGTACCAGCAGGATTGGGCCCTGGGATGCACAGATGCTCCTGGGGGTGATCTAGTTTTGCAACAGGAGCTGTGGGAGCTAGACTTGGGCAGGTTGGATGTGGTTCCTGGGCTGGACAGAGCCTCATCCTCCTGTTCAGGGCCCGGCCTTCTTGCCCTCCTTGCTCAACAAACAGAGCGACCAGTCTGTGTCAGCCCTGAGCTGGGGACAAACAATAAACAAACCCACCCAAGGCCCTGCCCTGGTGAAGCTGACATTCTCACCGGGTGACATAGGTCATGACCAAGTGAACATACTCACATACTTAGAGGTATTCACAAATCACACTAAGTTCAAGAAAGAAAGAACTGGGTGTGGTGATAAAGAAGACGGGGGATGGGGGTGGGGGGGCAGGAATTGACCTTGGCAAGGGAGGGCCCAGCTGCCTTCTATGAACCAGTAGGGAAGAATCAGGTAGAATAAAGCAAGAAGGGGTGTGCCTTCTGAAGAGGTGACATTTGAATGGAGATGAAGGTATCTATGGAGGCATGGAGTGGAAGGCCTTTTAGGCAGAAGAGACAGCATGTGCAAAGGTCCTGAGGTAGGCAGTTGGAGGGTCAAGGACCAGCAAAAATATGGGACTCACAGTGGGTGAGGAGGAAGGCATGGGCCATCTCAAGTAGTATGGTGGGGAAGAGATATCCCATCTTATAGATGGGACACTAAGGCTTGGAGAGAAGGAAAGTCCTTTGCCTGAGGACACAAAGGGAGAGGGTGAGGACTGTTGAGCTCAGGCAGCCTTGTGCTCCCCGTCACTAGGACAGTGATTCTTAGTGTGGGGTCCCATTCCAGCAGCATCAGCATCACCTCTCGGTCCCCCCCCTCCCCCGCAGAACTACCAAATCAGAAGCTTGGGGTGGGCACTGGGGTGTGTGCCCAGCAGCCTGCATTCAATAAGCCCTCCAGAGGATTCCAACACACAAATATGAGAACCACTGAGCCAGACGCTCCTGCCTCTACAAGTTTTGGTCCTACCGTTTGAGGCACCCTTGCCCACTATGGGTTGGTAGGTGGTCCCCCTCAAAAGATACGGCCACATCCTAATCCCCAGAACCTGTGCATGCTATTGTATTAGGAAAAAGGGTCTTTGTAGTTATATTTAGGTTGGGGACCTTGAGATGAAATGATTATCCTAGGTAACCCTGATGGGCCCTAAATTCAAGGACAAGTGTCCTTAAAAGAGTGAGACAGAGGGAAATCTGAGAGAGAAGGAGGCATTTGAACAGGAAGGCTGAGATTGGAGGGATGTGACCACAAGCCAAAGAACACTGGCCACCACCAGGAGCTGAGAGAGGCAGGGAAGGATTCTCTCTTAACTCTGGAGGGTGCCTGCCAACTTGATTTCAGACTCTTGATCTCCAGAACCGTGAGAGAATACATTTCTGTTGTTTAAGCTACCAAGGGTACACCGATTTGTTGAGTGAGTTACTAGACCTCTCTGGGCCTCAGTTTCCTACCTGCCAAATGGGTTTAACAAGAGTATCTGTTTCCTAGGGAGGATGTGGAAATTGAATTAATGACTCCACGTAAAGAACTTAGAACAATGCCTGGCACACAGGCAGCCCTTAATTACATGAGAATTGTCATTCGGGTGTGAGCTCAACTCTGAGTGTCTGTAACACGTGTTTCTCAGCATCTTGTGGGAATCTGGGGCATGAAGGGCCCTTGGAAGTAAATGGGGTTATCTGGGGTGGTATGGGCCTGTGAGAGGGAACTCTATTTCCTCATCTGTGAAATGGGCATAGCAATAGCTCCCCACTCAGGGTTGGTGTGCAGGCAAGAAGGGTGCTGGAGCATATCGGGCCGGCGTGTAGCTCCACACATACTTCTCTATTACCTTTCCTTTACCCATAAAATGTCCATAATAGTAGCACGTACGACCTTACCCTTATGAGAGGATGAAATGAACTTCTAATACTTAGAACAGCACCTAGCAAGCAGAAAGCGCTCACTGTGGTGCATGTTACTGGTCGTCCGTATGGAACTCTGCGCCTGTGCTTACCTGGCCCAGGTGTGGGATGAGGATTGGGCAGGATGTGGCCGTGGGCATCTGGCCCTGCAGGTTCCTCCGCCATCCCACTTCCTCCGCACCCTGACCTCCTGCCCCCAACATCGCTCCAGCCCTCACTCCCAATTCCCTGTGACCTCTGAGGGCGGAGGCTTTGGCAGCCTGTGCCGCCTGCTCCAGCCCCAGGGAGGGGAGCAACGCACCCTGATACCCAGGTGGGGTTGCTGCTTCTCCCTCAGTGTCTCCCTGGGGTCTCCCATCTCTGTGACTCCTCATCGCTGGCTCTGGGTCTCTTTGAGTCCTCCGCCCCCCACCCCCATTACGTTTCCAGAAAAGGAAATATCAGGGACCCAAGGTTGTGTCCTAGGGCAGGGCAGAGGAGGAAGTAGCAGAAGCAGGACCTCCCCTCCCTCCCCACCCCCACCCCTCACCGCCTAGCTGAGTGCCGGCAGGATGGGGAGGAAGAGGGGGTTTCATTAATTAGCCTCTAATCCTGCCATGCGGGATCTTAACGAGGTGGATGGGCCTCATTAGTGAGCCGGAGCCCTGGCATTAGCGCCTTTGTCACACCCCTCTCCCAGGGCTGGGTCCTCAGCTGGCCCTGGGGAAATGGGGGCAGGAGGCCTGGGATACGGAACCGGGCTGGGACCTGGACTTCTGCATTTTGGGAGGAGGGGCTGGGACCCGGACTCCTGGGTCTGATGGAGGAGGGCCAGGGGCTCAGATCCTCCCCTCAACACACCCCTCACTTAAATGTCAGCCGAGGTACCCCGCCCTCTCCCGCCCCGGGTAACCCCGCGCTCTGCCCCTGCAGAGGAGCCGGGACAGTCGCCCAGACCCGACAGATGGAGAAGGTGCAGGACGGACAGGCGCTCGGTGGCGGGATGGAGGCCGACCAGCCCGCAAGCCCCCAGGAGCCGCCGTCGCCGCCCTCGCCGCCCTCGCCCCCGTCGCCGCGGTCGCCCGCGGCCCCCGAGGCCCCCGAGCTCCTCGCGCCAGAGCCGCCGACCGAGGCCTCCGCGCGGCAGCTGCTGCTGCAGGAGTGGGCGCCGCCGGGCGGGAGCCTGGAACTGCCCCCTCGCCTCACCTGGAAGCTGCTCTTCCTGCGGCGGCCGCTCTACCGCAACCTGCTGCGCTCGCCCAACCCCGAAGGTGCGGGATGGCGGCCCGGCCGGGCTGGAGCCGCCCGAAGGCCGCCGCGTCCCCGTCTTCTTCCCCTAGACTCGCTCACTCTGACCCTGTGTCTCTGCTTTCCGCCGCTCTCTTCTGTCTCTCCGTCTGTCTCTGCGTCTGTCTGCAACTCTTTATTCCTCTACATCATTCTCTGTCTCTTTTCTCTCATTGTGCAGTTGTCTCCTTGCGTCTCTCTGTCCCACCTGCATCTCCATCTCTATCTCTTTGTGTGTCATGTCTGTCTGTCTCTCCCGGTGTCTCTTTGTCCCACCCTGTATCTCTCTCCCCCTCCCTCCGCTCATATTCTGCCTCTTTCTCTTGGTGCCTTTCTCTGTCTCATGGCAAAGCCCTCCCGTTCCCAGCATTGTCCCTCTGTCCCCAGGACCTTCCCAGGGCTCTCTCAGGGCCCTGACTCACTCATCCCTGCCAGGCTGGTCTGGCCTGGCAGGCGTGGCACTGATTCCCGTCCTTCCAGCGGAGCCCTGGGGGCAGGGAGTGGGGAGCATGAGGAAGGTGGGCAGCCTCAGCTCGCCTGAGGCTCCACTTCCCTGTACATTTCAGGCATCAACATCTACGAGCCAGCGCCCCCTACTGGTCCCACCCAGAAGCCCCTGGAGGCCCTGGGTAAGCTATTGGTGGCTGGCCAGGTGGGGAGGGGGTGGTCCTGGAGAACAGGTGCATTCTAATCCTCCACTTCTCCACCCGCCAGGCAATTTCCGTGGGTGGCACATTAGGACTGAGAATCTCCAGCAGAACCTCAGGTGAGTGGCCAGGACCCATGTGGTCTGAGTGTGACTCCCTGCTCTCGCCTTCCTTGCTGTGGGACCTGGAGTAACCCTCTTTGACTCTCTGGGCCCCAGTCTCCTGCTCTGTAAACAGAGTTCGTCATAAGAGAGAACATATGGCAAAGGATCTGACCAGGACTAGCTTGCACATAGTAGGTGGTCAATAAATAGCAGCTAATACTGTTTCTGCGCTCAGCCTTTCTGTGGGAGGTGGAGGCTCAGCCAGGCCACCAGCTGTTCTCGATTAAACCAGGCCCTGCTTCTGCACAGGGGGTGAGATGGAGTGACTCAGGGGCTCAGAGTTATGCATCCCAGGGTTGGGTTCCCAGCTCTGCCATTTCTTTTCTTCTTAATCTTGGCAAATTACTTCCCTTAGTGAGCCTCGGTTTCCAGTTTCCCCATCTGCAGCCCGGGGTTCAGAATGCATCACCCTCAGAGGAGCTTGTGGGAACTGAGTCTGCGAGGTGCTGAGTGAGGGCTCAGGGCCTCTATGTGGGTGCCCTTGACATCACTTCGATGTCAGGATGCCTGCCATGATCAGGGTGTCCTGATTCTGGGGGCCAGGCCAACCTGGGGGATGCCTGAGAATCCCAGCAAGTGACAGACCTCACCTCCTTCATGCCCTCTCTCACAGCTGGACTGTGAAGCAGCAGTGTGTGGACCTTCTGGCCGAGGGCTTGTGGGAGGAGCTGTTAGATGATGAACAGCCACACATCACGGTCATGGACTGGTACGTGCCTCTCCCAGCCAGCCTGACCAGCCAGGTGGCACACGGGGTCTCCTCAAAGGGCAAGCCTCTCCCTGTCCTGCCGCTGCAGGATCCAGCCCTGCCCACCTCTCTGGCCCCTTCTCTCTGATTCTCAGTTGTTCAAACATGCCAGCCCAGAGGCTGTTCCTTCTTCCCTGGATCCTGGCCACCCTCTTTTCTAGAAACAAATTCCTCCCTCTCCTTTAGGAGTCGGTGCACATGGCTCCACCAGGAAGCCTTCCCTGACCACTGCCAAACTGGGTCAGATGCATTATGTTCCAGTGCCCCGGATGTCCCCCATCCCAGCCCTGTCCATTCCTGGTTGTCACTGCCTGGTGACATGTCTGCCTCCCCCACTGGACCATGAATCCCATGAAGGCAGGGCAGGGGGCTGTCGTGGTCACTGCTGTGTGGCCAGCACCACCCATCCCCAGTGCACAGAGTGGATGCCAGTGAGTGTGTGTTGAATGGTGACAGAGCCAGGGGTTGAAGCTGGGAGCTTGGGGCAGTGGTGGCAGCTGAAGGCCTGGCCCCCACCCCCAGGTATGAGGACAGCCGGCTGGACGTGTGTGTGTATGAGCTGCACGTCTGGCTGCTGGCAGCTGACCGCCGCACAGTCATTGCACAGCACCATGTGGCCCCCCGGACATCTGGAAGAGGCCCCCCCGGCCGCTGGGTCCAGGTGAGGCTCCCTACTGCGGCCACCACCCGTACCCAAGTGGTCGTGTCCCAAGACCTCGCAGAGGGAGGAGGGAGGAGAGCAGGATTTCTGGGTCCCTAATAAGGACTTCTTCCTGACCCCGGGGCTGCCACAGGTGTCCCACGTGTTCCGCCAGTATGGCCCCGGCGTGCGCTTTGTCCATTTCCTGCACAAGTCCAAGAACCGGCTGGAGCATGGTGGGCTGCGGCGGACAAGGGTGACCGACTCCTCCGTGTCTGTACAGTTCAGGGAGTGACGGGCTAACTCCGGGCCCGTGCTGACCCCTTGTCTCACCCATACACCCCTTGACACCTCCCTGAGCCGTTAGCATCTCTCTGTCCCCTTATCACTTCTGGCCTCTTAGCATCTCCCTGACCCCACAGCAGCTCCATGGCCCTTAGAAGTCCCTAACCCTTAGCACCTCCTTGTCCCTGAAGCACCACCATGTTCCCTTAGCACCTCCCTGCTCCCTTGATACCCTCATGACCCGTCAGCTGCTCCAGGATCACTTACTACCTCCTACACCCCTTAATCCTGCCTGGCCCTTGGTTTCTCATTTGACATCTCCACACATCTTTGAATGTCTGACTCTCTGGCATTTTCTCTGCCCTCCCTGAGTGCCACAAGGGCAGTGGCACTTCTTCCAGTGCTTGATGGATGGTAGGGGTTCAATAAATCTTTGTTGGCTGAAATGAATAAATACACGTGCCCAAGGATGCTGACTATTTCCTTGCTGTTTGCTCCTTAGAACTTGACTGAGTTCATTTCCCACTTGTATATCCTCTAATCCTTGATCCTCCAGCCTCTCACAACCCCTGAACCTTTTACACCTCCCTTGACCTCTGATTTCTTCACTTATCCCCAATATACAGCCTCCAAGCATCTCTGCTTACCTCTTCTGCCATATCTCTTAACTCTCAGAATCTCCCCCAATTCCCTTCCTCCTTCCAACCCCAGCTGTCAGCCCCCTAGAGTTGTGCCCCTACCTCTCTTATCTCCAAGACCCCTCATTTCTTTTCTCTAGTTCCTTCTCTACCTCCTCCCAAACCCAGATATCCATCAAGGGCCCTTATTACCCTTGGGAGAAGTAGGGGAAAATAGGTTGAAAAGTCAAATTTGCAGAAAGATGCAAATTTGAACTAAAGTGGTCTCCAGGTGTTGGGGAGGGGGGCATTGAAAGTATTTAACAACCCATAAGTCCTGGGCAGTGGCAAAATCACAAAACAGACCCTGGCCCTAGCCTAGGGTAGGGTCCTTGAAGGCCTCCTTCTGTCCCATGCATGAATTCGGAGGGAGTCCAGAGGTCCCGGGCAGGCCTGAAAAACCGGGAAGCTTTCAGAGAAGGGCCGTCCACCAAAAGTGTGGGAAGCATTTTGACGTTTAACAATCTGCATGTCACACGTGTCCTGTGGTGGGGGGGTGTGCACGCACCTAAATCCATGTCAGGACCCATGTCCCTGGCATGAGCTGACCCAGGCCTCACCACCATGTTCTCCTCACCATCCCACCCCGTGTTCATGTGGACTCGGGTCCCGAGCACAGTAGACAGCAGACCGGATGACTTACAAGGGCTGTATTACAAGGAAGGCAGGGTGGGGGCAAGCAGAAAGCTCTCTTCTCTTGGATCTTGGGGACTTCAGCAGATCCCACAGACAAGGCCAAGTGAGGGCCTCAGCAATTTGTGGAGGATGGAGGTGACAGACCTCTAAGGTATCAGTTGCATCTGCAACAGAATCAAAAATGATTACTACGGGATGCCAAGGGCTCAGAGCCTTAAAGTGTGGAGAGTTCTAAGCCTGAGAAGAGGTGGGGAGCTGGAGCTGGGCTCGAAGTTCAGGACCTAGGCATCCTGGCCTGGGAGTTTGGGGCTGGGGGCTCCTGGAGCTCTTGGGGATAGAGGGGCAGCTGGGGGTGGTTTTAGAGGGCATTCTGGCTAGATCTAGGGCCGCGAAGTCTGTGAGCGTGGATATGTGAGTCCAGGGTGGGTTCAGGGGCCTCCAAAGTTGGGTCTGGGGGCTTCAGAACCTTCACAGGGGCTCTGGAACTGGTTTCCCGGCCACAGCCATGGTTGCACTAGAAGGCCTAGGTGGGTGGAGCATGAAGGCTAGATAGGATATTCCTAGACTTAGGTCTGGGGTCTTGAGTTCTGGGTCAAATGTAGAATCTGGGAGTTTCAGAGTCAGGTCTGAGAGCTCTGGGATCTGATGACTTAGAGGGTGGGGAAGAACTGGTTTTGGTTCTGGGGGCTTCAGGGTGAGCTAGACTTGGGGACTCCGGAGTTAGTCTGCACTCCCTGGAAAGTGCAGCTGCCAGTAGGCGGTAGGCAGGTGGGGGATTCAGGAAGGTTGGAGGGGGCAATGGAGGCAGGAAGGTTGGGTCAGCTTCTGAGTCTGGGAATCTCAGAGTTGGGTCTGGGAGATCCAAGGGGCATGGGCTTGGGGGGAGGTGGGGGTTGGGGTGAGGAGAAGGGGGATCTCCAGGACTGGTTCTAAGGATGCCCAATTTGGGTCAAAGTTTCAGGGGGCGGGGCGAGGGGGGGCGGTCTGGAGCCCCGGTGCTGGGTTGGGAGCTGGGGAAGCAGATGTGCGGACTAGGAGACACTGGCGGGGCGGGGTCTGGACGGGCGCGGGCGCGCACCTGCAGTAGAGCGCGGAGATGGCGTTGGACCAGTCCCCGAAGATGCCGCGGCGGTACTCTTCCAGGCGCGGGTAGGTGCCGGCCGAGAACTTGCGCTTCTTGCCGGCCTTGCCGCGAATGGACCACACGGTGAGCTCGCAGCGCTGGCCCACCACGAGCGAAGAGATGACGTTCGTCCAGTCAGAGGGCAGGTAGGGCAGGTCGGCGCCCGGCTGCAACGCCAGCTCGGCGCCGCCGCAGCAGTTCTCGTAGTAGGGGTCGCTCTTGTCGTAGAGCTTGGCGCACGTGCGCGTCCCGTTGGCGCTCTTGAGGTCGGCGGGCACCGGGCAGGCGCCTCGGACACCGGGGACGGCCGCCAGGGCCAGGGCCAGGGCCAGCAGCAGTGGGCACAGCGGGGACATGGTGACACTGCGAAGCGACGCCCCCATGTCCTTTTATGCATCTGATCCGTGGGAAAGGAGAAGCTGCGAGATAAGGACTTGGGGAGGGAAGGGGAGGGCGCCCCTCTCCCAGGAACAGGGAGACCGTCCTGAAGTAGGTCAAAAACCCAGACCGAAGAATACAAGACAGACTTATTTGTAGAAAATTAGCAGCTTAAATTTTATGTGGCAAATAGCAGGACCAGTGACTTGCAATACAAAGGGTAGCATAGGGTTAATAGCTCTAGGTAGGAAGAGCCCTTGAAAATTGACAAGGAATGAAACAACCCCCTTCCAAACGAGGAGAGACCCAGCGAGGGGAGAGGGGGAGGGGGGCTGGGCTCCCAGGCTGGGCAGGTCTCCTACCCAGACGCAGGACCTTGGGAAAGGAAAAGCTGGAGATAAGGAGAGAGAGACCCTGGCGGGGAAGGGAGAGGAGGGGAGGAGATGGGGAGGGAGACCCCGTTCCCACCTCCCCCGAAGCAGGAGATCCAGACCAAGGTCGAGATGTTGATAGACATATTTGCATAACAAAAACCATTGCAAGGTACAAAAAGCTTGGGGAAAAATTTGCAGCACTTGGGGCCATGTAGAATTAGTAGCTATAATATATAAAGAGGGCTTACAAATTGACAAGATATCAAGATCCCCTCTTCCAAGGACAAGCCAAAGAGGGAGAGACTGAGGAAAGAGGAAACTGCCACCCCCTTATTCCCAATCCCAAGGAGCCAGGAGATTTTCTTAACTAAGTTTGGATAACTTGAATCTATAAAATAAATAAAGATCCTATTGAGCTGTATAAAACTTAAACTTTTTGTAATAGCAACAAAGAACAAACAAAATCCTCATTGGGTGAAAACAGACAATTCTTGTACAATGAGTGCTTACTAATCAGCAGGCAGCAGTGACACAAGTCTAAGGCAAAATTAAGCAGCTGTACAGGAATGTTAGGGAGGCTGGGACCCCAGGGAGATACAGGGCCCCCGGCATCTGGTTGTGTGACCAAGGCCCTTTAGAGACTTTTTGGAGTTCCTGGCCTCCTGCCAGATGAGCATAGGGTCAAAAGTGTGGGTGAGCTGATCAGACAGACAGTGGTTCAAGTCTGTGGCTCCCTGGGTGAGTCCAAGTCTGGGCCTCAGTTTCCTCATCTGTAAAATGGGCGAATTTTCTTCCTACACTGTAGGATTGTTGTGAAGATTACAAGGGATAGTAGAAAGTATGGGGGCTAAAGGAATAGCCTGTGGAGCCAGGCTGTCTGGAGCCAGATCCCAGCTCCTCCACAAGCTTTTGCACAGGATTCCATCTTAGGGCCTCATGGAGACAACGAGGGTATCCACCTCAGAACGCTGGTGTAAGGAGTATGAATTAATCCACATAACCGTGCTGAGAATAGGGCCCTTGCTTAGCGCCATACAAGCATCTGCCATATTATTATTACGAGAGCCCTTAGTGCAGTGCCTGGCACACAATAAGGGCTCAATAAACGTAAACCAGAACAACACATCTGCTCTTGACCACGGCCACTCAGCTGACCCTGATCCCTCCTGGGCCCCCAGATGCCATCTTCCGCCTTGGCCAGGGTAAGGTTAAGAGGTTAAGAGCCAAAGGCTGGGAACACTTGAAACTAGGTTCACATTTTGACTCTGTCACCTTGCTGAATGCCCTTGGGCAAGTGAACTCACCTCTCTGAGCTTTTCCTCCTACCTTCAAGGGAATACTAGAAAATGATCATCAAAATAGAAAAGGATAATAGAAAATTACTGTATCAAGGCATTTATAACTAATAGAATATTAGGAACCATTCACATAATTGTGACTTATAAATATAATATAAATACTGCATGTGTGATATTGAATAAATGCAACCGTATAAATATATTTATAAATAACAGTATAAATATAATATAAAAACAATATGAATATAAAGCATGAAGTCCAGTATGTGCTCAATAAGCAGGAATTACTAGGACTGTTCTTAATACTTTCTTTTCCCCCTTTACAGAGGGACTGGGGATTGAACCCAGAACCTCGTGCGTGCCAAGCACACGCTCTACCACTGACCTATACCCCCCCACCCTATTAAGACTATTCTTATAATGGCTCCGAGACCCTAGACCCTGACCTGGGCCTGCCTCAGACCAGACCTGGATCCTTCTCCCTCCTTTCCTCTCGTGACCTTTTGAAATCTAATCTCCAGCCGCTAACTTCCCAGCTGGCCTCCTTAACCTCAGGGGCACAGAGTTCCCACTGTCCCAGCTGTGCAAGGGCATCTGGACTCAGGGATGGACACAGTCACCTAGAACCCCAGCCACCCAGGAAGGCCATGAGTTTCTGACATGGAGAGCGACATGGGATAGTGAGGAGACCTCGACAGAGAGGCAGACCATGGACAGGAACACAGGACCCATGGGGCCAGAGCACACAGCCAGCGTCAGAGAGAACCCATGGAGACCCAGGACATGGGCACTGCATCCCCAACCCTGGGACAGACACATGGGCAGGGGGGTAGGGACACTCCTTCACGCAGTCAGCCACTGATGATCACTGATTCTCACTGGTGGATCCTAGAGGGCTACACATATTGAATGTAGACACATGCTTGTGTCCCAGAGAAACACAGTCCCAGACAATGCCCCACTCCCTGTAGAATCACACACCCACAGCCACCAACAAGCTCCCACCCCTCAACCACTACCCCCCTACACTCCATGAAATTTCAAATCACAAACCCCCATGCCCACATCTAACATGCCCACATGAGCACTCACCAGGCATCTTCATCCAGAAACAATTTCCTCACTGTTAATAAGACAAACTGGACAAATAGTAGAAAAATAAACATCTCCTTATTACACTTTTTTTTTCTTCAAATGGAAGAATGTCCTTGAGGAACCCATGAACCTTTGAGAAAGTCAGAAGGTAAACCAACAATTCGAACACAATGTGAAAAGAGTTATAAAGGACTCTAGGACTACAGTGGGAAGAACAGCAGGCTTATAAAAAAAAATCCACCAATATATTTTGATTCATATAATAGGAAAAAAACCCTCTTTTTAGATGTCACACCTTGATTTGACATTTTTCATTAGACCATAAAAAAGGAGATTGGTATACATGTGAAATTGTCACTGGAAGTTTTTGTCTCAATAAGGGTGGAACCAAAACATAAATAACATGATAGGTGACACATAAGTTAAACGAAAATGCTAAGTCTGGTGGAAGGGTATAGCTCAGGGGTAGAGCACAAGCTTAGCATGCACAAGGTCCTGGGTTCAATCTCCAGTACCTCCATTTTCAAAAATTTTTTAAAAAAGAAAATACTAAATCTGCTGCATAAATACAGGAAAATCACATCAGCACTTAAGTTCACACTAGATCATGGGAATGCATTACACTTCTGTAAGAATAGGTCACTGACTGGGATCATTTCTATATAATCCTTTTTTTTTAATGTTTTTTGAGGGGAGTAATTAGGTTTTGTTTTTTTTTTTTTAATGGAGGTACTGGGGATTGAACCCAGGACCACGTTCATGCGCTCTACCACTGAGCTCTACCCTTCCAACCTCTGCCTGCCCCTCCTCAACAGTCTTGAGTTTTAAACGTTCTCTTGGTAACTTGATGCTGGAGTTTGAGAACCACTGGGTTAGGGCTTTGGTCTCCTAACACTTCATATGTCACTGGTTGTTTATTACATCTAGAATTTCTATATTGATACCTCAATTTGCTCAGCTCCTATAAAGTTTATTTTACATAGATTTCCAAACAAATTATTAAACAAAATTCCATTAGCAATAGAAAACGGAGTATCTCTGGGGATCCCAGATGCAGCGGCGTAAGACAGTGCCTGGTACCCAAATGCTGGAAATGAACTTGAATCTTCCCCAAAACAGACAAAAAGTCAGTCATCATCTAACTTCAAGACGTGGCTGAAGACCATTTTCTTAGCTACACCTGCCCCAGGTGAGGTGCCTATCTGTAAGGCTCCCTGGGTCCCACGACCCCTTTGTGGTCTAGGCCAGAGCTACCCAACCTTCACTGGGCTGCAAATTACTTGAGGGTGAGGTGGGGCGGGGAGGGTCCTGTTAAGATGCAGATCCCAGTTCAGCAGGTCTGGAGTAGGATTTCGGGTCCGCCATTTCCAGCCAGCTCCCAGGTGATGTCAGGCTGCTGGGGGCCATTGAGTAAGGGTGACACACCCAGCTGAGACAGATGCAGCAAGAAGACAGCTCCAAACTGGCAACCTGCCACCAGGAGGGCGTGGCGGGAATTCAGAAGTGAGCCAGGCCCTGGGGGCCGGGAAGAGGTCGGGGAACACGGGATGGTTGAAGCTGGAAGAAAAATCCAAATGACATTTCGGAAGGAAGCTTGTGGCAGAAGCAAAGTCCGAAATTCCCGAGGGCTGCAGCAGCTTGGGCTCGAGAGCCCCGGCAGGTGGGCAGTGGAAAGCCTACTCACCCCGGGGCGCGGAAGGTTTCGCGTGCGCCTGCCGGGTCGGGGGAGGCTGGGCGCACTCGCAAGGTGGCGCCAAAGCACAGAGATTCCTGTCGCGGGCTGGGGCGTGCTGGGGCCCGGGTTCAAATCCCCACTCTGCCACTTACGTGCTTCGCGAACCCGGGAACTCGCTCAACCTCCGTGACCTTCCGTGTCCTCTTGTGTGAAGTGGAGACAATACACACAAAAGCTAGTTACCTCTTCTAGTGTTGAGGCTTGTAAGGAACATTTCCTTTCTTTTTATTTTATTGTATTATGATTTTTAGAGGTTACAGAGATCAGAAGAGAAGAAATAAAATTATATGCAGATGATATAATTGTCTACATAGAACAATGCCCACAGTAGAACTTAATGACTTTTTGGTGACAAATCTCTCCCAGCCAATCTCTACCCTGACAATAGTCATCCCAGGTTTAGAACCACGGGAGGGTTGAGTGAATGAACCACAAACACAAGTTTGACCCACATCCCTAAGAATCTTCACAGATACAGACCCTAGGTCCATGATAGAGCCATTGTCCCACTGATTTGATCCAGCCAAAAAGCCTCCTTTGGATATCTTATTACTTGGTGTAATGATTGCTTGTGGTGTTTAAGTCACTTACAATGAAATATTCCATTGCTTATAGCTGAAAACATCCTTAATGAGCCTTTCACTCCTCATTCATTCTTTCTTTCATATTCTTTCCCTCTCCTTCTCTTCCCTCTCCCCGTGACCATCCACACACACTCAGAGGGCCACAGTCACGTACAGGCTGCATGGTCCATGGCAGGTGCTGCATGAATGACATTGTTTTCCGGGATGAAAGAGGTGCATCCCTAGCGTCCCAGCAAGAGTGAACCAGCATCTTCAGGGAAGTCAGAGGTGGCTCCCTCCATGGGCCTGGGCTGGTTGGGGCGGGGTAAGTTTTTACAAACTGGTCTCCCTGATAACGATGGTGGTGGTAAGATCCCTAAATCATAGAAGCAAGGTGGTGACACAAACTTCAGAAGCAAGCTGGACACAGTCATTGCAATGAGGGGCAAGGCTGGATCAGCAGCCAGTGGACCCGACGCCCACAGAGCGATGGAAATGGTTAGTAAAACACAAGTCTCCAAGAGGCAAGATATATAGCAGTCAAGAAGAACATGTCTTCATTTACGTAATCAAAAGAAATTGAGGGTGAATGCTCTGGAGGCTAAGGGCAGACACTCTCATAGAAAATCATGGTCCCTTACCCGGTTTCCAGATCAGAGTCAATTTTCAAATCCCAGACTTCAGGGGAGGCCAGGTCCCTATGAGGACGGAGCTGTAATGCCGCTGCCAGTGTGTTATTAGCGATTTCCCACATCCTTTCCCAGTGACCCAGGGCGAGCTGGAGCTGGCTTGCACCGGACTTGCCTTAACTGAGTGTTCAATTTGCAGGAATTTTGTAAGTTGACTGTTAAATAAAGCCATTACAATTTAAAATTATATAAACTTACAATTAAAAATTATATTAAACCAAAAGTCAAATACTCATCAATCACTTCCTGATCGTTTTACCCCTTTTTATATTATCTATGCTCTGGAGATTATTTCTGAGTTGAGTTGTGTCCACCCAAAAAGATATCGTGAAGTCCTAACCCCCAGGACTGAAGATGTGACCTTATTTGGAAACAGGATCATTGCAGATGGAATTACTTAAGATGAGGTCATTAAGGCGGCCCTAATCCAGTATCACTGGGGTCCGTATAGAGAGAAGACCCACAGCGGGAGAGACACAGAAGGAGAAGCCAGTGGAGTGACAAGTGAGGGAGAGGCTGGAGTGATGCATTCATGAAATACCAAGGACCCCTGGCAAACACGGGAAACTGGGAGAGGCAAGGAAAGATTCTCCCCTACAGGTTTCAGAGGAAAACCTGCAGGGCCCTGCTGACACCTTGACTTTGGACTTCTAGCCTTCAGAACTGTGAGACAATCAATTTCTGTTGTTCCACATCACTCAGGTGAAGTACTTTGTTATGACAGCCCCATGAAAGTAAAACATTGTGTATTACATCTATATAGAAATACTATGTAATGTTCTGTTACGCATCTCTTCCAAACTCCGTGCTCAGTGACATCATGTTGGCAGCTTGATATCAGCCATGGTGGTTGTGTTAGCACCACAGAAATTTTCAAATGCTACAAATTAGAGCTTTTCTCCTCAGAGACCCTGTTGTAGAACATTTAATGGGCAGACTGGTGCCAGTGGCAATTTCCTTGGTTAACAGCACACTGGCAAAAGGAGAAAACTCGGACCTTTGGTAACTGTTGGACACAGGATCTGAATTAATGTTGATGCTGAGGACACAGAGAGCCATTCTCGCCCTTCGGTTAGAGGCAGTGGGGGAGTGGGGGGAGGGGGACAACATTATGGAGGCAGATAATGAATGGAGTCCTGACTCAGCTCTGGCCCATGAACTGGCCCCTTCCCATCCTGGCCATCATAATTTTTTTTTAAATCATCACATCCCAAGGGTGATGGCAGAGATTAGTGCCATTCACAAAGACATGAAGGATGCCAGAGTGGTTGTTTGTATCATATTCTCATTTAATTCACCCATCTGACCCTTTCAAAAACCATCTGGATCCTGGTAGATGATGGTAGATGTGTGAACTTAACCAAGTAATAGCCTAAATTGCAGCTGCTCTGCTGGACAGGGTATGTCTTCCAGAGAGGATTAACACAGCCTTGATATGTGAGATGCAGCCCTCGATCAGGCGAATGCAGTATTTCCATTCCCACCAGAAAGGAGGTTCAGAAGCAGCCCACAGTTACTTAGGATGGCCAAGATGCATGTTTAGAATAGGTACAGAGACAACTAGCTGGAGTCTCTGCCACTCCTGCTTTGTTGAAAATTGTGTGATTGTGTGATGGCTGGAGCTGAAGCAGCCATCTTACGCTCTTACAAGGAGAGAATACTGATACATTGAGAATGGAGGAGCAGCCAGAGGGAAAGAGCCTAGATTCTCTATGACATCACGCTGTCTAAACCAGCACTATTCAATATAAATATTATGTGAACCACATATATAGTTTTTACATTTCTGGTAGCCACCTTTTAAAAGTTTTAAAAATATACGAAATTAATTTTAAATACAAGCACACTTCATTTTATTGTGCCTTAGTGCACATCACAGATATCACTTATTATGCAAATTGAAGGGTTGTGTCAACCCTGTCTTGAGTAGGTCTCACCAGTGTCATTTTTTCAACGGCAATCACTCACCTTATGTCTCTGGGTCATAATCTGGTGATTCTTGCAATATTTCAAACTGTCTACCAGCAAAAAGATAATGACTTGCTGAAGGCTCTGATGATGGTTAGTATTTTTTAACAATAACCTATTTTGGGGGGCTGGGAGTATAGCTCAGTGGGAGAGTGCATGCTTGGCATGCACGACGTCCTGGGTTCCATCCCCAGTGCCTCCCTTAAGGGGAAAAAAAAACAATAATTGATTTATTTTTATTTTTAATAATAACCTATTTTTTAATTAAGTTATGTACTTTTTAAAATATAATGCTATTTCACACTTAATAGACTGTGGTAGAGTGTTAACGTAACTTAGACATGCACTGAGAAACCAAAAAATTGTGTGACTCAATTTGTTGATACTCCAGTTATTATGGTGGTCTGGAAACAAACTCCCAGTATCTCTAAGCTTTATTTTACATAATAGATCCAAATATCATTTTGACTTACAATCAATATACAAATTATTAATGCAATTTTACTTTTTTACAGAAAATAAAAATTCTATACATACAAACATCTATTCTCAAGCTCTGTCCACTGAGAGGGTAGAGGCAATGAGATCCTTGCAGCAATCAGCCCACCTAGCACCCAAATCTTGGTTTCCAAATACTGTTCTCCACTAAAAAGAATCACAGCTCTATGGAGAAATAGCTGGTTATAGAGAAGGGACAGGAAAATTACAAAATGAGCCTGGAAATCTGATTCCAGAAGGTGAAGAAGTACCCAAAAATGAGGGAAATACATCAAAAGGACATGAGCTCTCTGGAAAGGGTTCTCACTGGCCTCATCTGGGACAAACTGAGCATCACAGTAAATGATAGTAAAGAATTACAATCCATTGAAAAAAAAAGAATTCATGAGTCCATATTGATATAAATCCATTGGTAAGTACACATGAGGGAGGGGAGGAAACCTCCTCTTAAGAGTAGAATGTCTGCTAAGGAATGTAGAAAGATGGATGAAGGTAGAGGCTTACTACGGGGTGGCTGTCATAATGTTCCAGGAAGGCAAAGCCATCAATAGATGCTAAAAAGACTGGGTCAGAGTTTGAGAAGTCACAGGAATTAACATGGTTACAAAGACTCTCCACATCCTTGTTTATTACAAAGAGAAAACTAGAAACTGCACAGTGGAGAAACTTGGCAGGCACCATCTGAAAAAATAAAATAAGAAAAATTAAAAGGCATTAAATTCTGGAGGATATTTTATACTTAGAGCACAGCTTGGCTCCCACTAGTTACATTTCACCTGCAAAATAGCTACGTGTGATCTGGGGACCCTACTGGACAGTTCAGCTAAAATAGACCCCGCTGTTTCAGAATTCTTATTTTTTACTTTCTTGTGGGGGGAGGTAATCAGATTTGTTTGTTTGCTTGTTTATTTTAATAGAGTGATGGGAGATTGAACCCAGGACCTCATGCATGCTAGGCACCCACTCTACCACTGAGCTATACCCTCCCTCCTCAAGACTTCTGTACAATAATAAATGTTCTCATTATTAAGGCATTTTTACTTACTATTACTTTACTTGTAACAGAATGCACTCTAGTGACACCATCACACACATACTGTGCTTGGCTGAATAATAACCCAACAAAGATACCCACACCATCCCTAGAAGTTATAAATATCTTGTACACACCAAAGAGACAGTGCTGATGTAATTAAGGTTTATTGACTTTAAAATAGAGGCATTAACCTGGGTTGCTTGAGAAGGCCCAATCTGAACACATGAGTTCTTAAAAGTACAGAACTTTCTCAAGCTGAGGGCAGAAATGTGACAGAAGAAGACGTGGGAGGGATACCAGGCATGAAGAGGACTTGACCCACCATCGCGGGCTCTGAGGTAGAAGGTCCACTTACTGGGACCAGAAAGAGGTAGCCAAGAGCTAAGGACAGGTCTTCACAGCCAGCAAGGAAATGGGACAAGGCGCCTGACAACCGCAAGGAGCAGAATTCGGCCAACAACTTAGATGGGTTTACAAAGCCTCCAAAACAACCCAGTTGGCCACAGTATGACTCAGCCTTGTGAGACCCACAGCAGGGGAACCAGGTGAGCTCACCCGATCACTGCCCTGTGGAAACGTGAGAGAAGGAATTCAACTTGTGTTGAGATGCTCAGTTTGGGACAATTTGTTAGGGCAGCAAAAGTAGACCAATCCTCACACACGCAGTCGCAGACCACAAAGAGCATCTTTTCCTCATTGTTTATTTGCAAAATTTTTACAAAAAGTAGAAAAATAAACATTTTATTGGGTCTGAGTTTGAGAATTCATACACATAAATACAAAAATAGTGACTTGCAGGCAATAAATTAAGAAAATGGTTCTGATGCATCAATACACAAATAACATGTAAGATGCTGGAACAGGTTGCAGGTAGATCTCAGGCTCAGACACACAGGTGTCCGCTGGCGACACATTTCAGGTCCCGGGTGAGGAGGCGGAAGAGGTTGAACATGACAGAGGCCTCGAGGCAGTCCTGGGACTCCTGTGGGAGGGGAAATGGCTCAGTGGTCCCCGTGCCTGGGCGCCCAGCTGCTCCCAGACATCAGTTTCCCCACCGCGGTCACTCACCTTCTTCGGGGCCTCCTGGAGCCGGTGCAGCCAGTGGTGGAGGCGGTCCCGGGGCCTGGGGCCTGCTGTGGGCTGAGCTGGGACCTGTGGGCAGAGGAGGGGGGTGTGAGGGGGTGAGGAAGGGCCTGGGACAGAGAGGGACATTCAGGTGGTCAGAGCCCAGACACGCTGCGGGTGGCCCGAGCACTCACACAAGCCTGGAGCTGGGAGTGGATGTGGCCCAGGGTGTGCAGGGGCTGGTCCAGGGTGCTGCCCAGGGATGAGTTAGCCATGGTCCCCAGGACGGCCAGGGTCAGGGCCACCTCAGCCTTCAAGGCCACGGGACGCTCCCACACCTGAGGCGGGGAGACAGGGGCAGGGGAGAGCTGCATGTGAGAGAGGACAAGGGAGGAGGGACAGGTGGGGAGGACACAGGCAGGGACAGTTGAAGGGGAAGGTCAGGGTCAGGGGAGAGGCACAGCCGATGTGGTCAGCGGAGGGGAAGGGGTCGGGGACAGGTGGGCAGGGCGGAGAGAGGAGGAGGCGGGAGGAGGAGGAGGGGAGGGGCCGCCTGCAGAGTCAGGTGATCTGGGCCAGGTGAGGGCAGGTGGGCCTGACTCTCCGGACTCACCTGCAGCTGCCTCAGGTCCCGGGTCCTGGGGAAGATGCGCGAGCTGCAGTTCCAGTCCTTCTGCAAGAGTGACTCTTCCTAGGGAGCAAGAGCAAGGTCAGCCCACAGCACGACCGAGGGGAGACCCCGGTGAGACTGGAGGGAGGCCGACCTCAGGAGGAGGGGAGGTGAAGGTCCAAAGGACGGCAGAGGCACGACCACCACAGGAGGACAGGGCTCAGCCCTCTGCGGGGAGGGCGAGGGGCCGGTGAAGGGAGAGCAGGTCCCCCTTGAGCAGAGGAAGCCCGGGCACCCACAGCGCGGGGGTGGAGGGGAGCCCACAGCAGGCGGGGCTGGGGGACACTCACAAAGGCGTCCTTGGCTCTCTTGAAGGCCTGCAGCTCTTGTGGGGACAGAGACTTGAACTGGGCCAGGTGGCAGCCCCTTGTGCCCGGGAGGGCCCTGAGGGGTGAGGGGACAGGAACTGCTCCTGTCCTGGTCAGCGCTGCGGTCATCAGCAACAGCCCCAGCAGGCAGCCCGAGGTCATGCCTGTGTTGTGGAAGGAGAGGAACGTGAGGGGACGTAGGTCACTGGGGACTGAGGGGAGGGCGTTTTGTGGGGCTCAGGTCCCGGGCAATGATGTCGGAGCTCACCCAGCTTCATTCCTGGTCTCAGGTCTCTGGTCTCTGGTCTCTGTCAGCAGGTGGGGGATCAAGTGTCCACTCCGAGGCTGTCGCCTGAGATCTCTCAGTCTTGTTTGACGTCTCTGACCCCAGTCTTCTCTTCTGGACCTCAGCCCGCTGCTCTGTCCGAGTGTCTGAACTTCCAGCTCCGTCTGAGGTCTAATTCCTGCCTGAGCTCCATGGTGCCACTTTTAGCCTGTGCAGCTGGGCAATCCCAGCTGATGTAGGAAAAGTGAAAACACAGCTAGAGGGTGACACCGGCCACCAGGGAGGCCCAGGCAGGAAAGCCCAGAGCAGGGCGGGGCCTGGGAGCCAGGTGAGCAGCTGAGTGAAAGAGAAACTGACATCCATTGGGGCTCACCTCCAAGAAAGTGCGTTCTGAAGACAAAATCCAGGCTGGGGCAGCTGCAGCCCCACATGGGGGTGCCTTGTGCAGTGGCCAGGCTAGATCTAGGACTGGAGTGGGGAGGGGACAGAGGGATTCCTTTCTGCAGGATGCCCCAGTGCAGGGAGTGGAGGGAAAGAGCACGCCTAGAAGGAGTTGCCGGGAAGAACCTGGACCTTCCAAGTGGGAGGCTGTTTAGGTGATGGGAGAAGATCTGGGGGTGCTGCTGGGGGTGGGGAGAGAGAGTCAGAAGGCAAAACACACCCATTAAGAGAGAAGACCAGCTCCTCCCCACCTTTTGCAACCTGGTACAGACAAAGATGGAATGGGGGAGGAGGGGAGCCCGCACTAACATCTCTAATTGTCCAGGCATAGAAGGACCCAGGAACAGGAGGCTCTGCTCTGGAATTGCGGGCCGACCAAGCCTTCAAGGGAACCAGCTTGGTTTGTGACAAACACCTTCATTCGTTCACCAAATATTTATTCAGCCACCACTTTGGGTCAGACCCTGTTCAAGGTGCCAGGGCAAGAGCACTGAAGAAAGAAAAAGACATACCACAATCCTTCATGGAGCTTTTTACTAGAGAGGAGGAACACACAGTGGAGGTCGGGGAGTTAGGCTTGTGGTGTGTATTGTGTCAGAGAACGTCAGATAACAGAAAATGAAAAAATGAAACAGGGATGAGAGCAGAGTGCGGGAGGAAGTTTGCATTAAATGAGGTGTCTGAGAAATGACATTTAGGGAAAGACCTAAAGGAAGTGAGGGAGGGAGCTCTGTGAAGATCCGAGGGGGAGCATTCTGCGAAAAGGGAACAGTCAGTGCAAAAGGAAAACAGACACCACCGCCACCCCCACTTTTGGTGTATGTCTCACCCTGTCACAGAGGCTTGGCCACAACGTGGTTAAATACCCACAATAGCACCAAGGACTTACTGTGCTTTGCCTACATGTCAAATACAGATGGAAGTTTAGAGACTCAGAGAGGTTAAGAGACTTGTTCAAGGTCACACAGCAAATAACTAGTGAGGGCAGGATTTTAACTGAGTTTTGCCTGGCATCAGGCAATAACCACTGCACCCTCCAGCCTGACTGTAGCGAGACCTCCTGGACCTGGAAGTGATGGATTTCTTGGACAGAAGTTGCTGAGTCCTTTTTGACTGTTACTCCCACCCTCTCTTTCCCTCATTTTAATTCCAGGGAGAGGGTAGACTGAAATCCATGTTGGGGAATATCTTTGAGGTCTGATACGCAAAAATGTTTTAAAATCAATAGCAGGGATGTGCAAGTCACCCCCGGTGTTCTGGTCAGTTTCTGTCACTTGGAGGAGGCCTTACCTCAGGGGAGGAGACAATGAAACAAGAATGAATTTTGAAAATTAACTTATTATCTCAAAATCCCTAGACATCATAATGTCTTTCTTAGAAAGAAAGCTCAGGGAGTGGTTAGGAACATGTGATCGAGAGCTGAAGACTTGGGGGCTCCTCACTAGCTGTGTGATCTTGGGAAACAGGCTTTGCAGTTGGCCACAAAGATTACCCATCCTGCCCAGATCTCGATGAATGTAAAAAGTACAATTGTTTGCACTTTTATGTGTGTGATTATTTCATGGAGACCATTTATTAAGATCATTCTGTGACTTCAGCTGGAAGCTTCACGAGCACTATTTCAATGTGTATTACTCATGGCAAGGGACGTGTAATAATATCATGGCATAGAAGACTAAACGGAGGCTGGGTACACAATTAAGTGTCAGGGGCAGAACTGAAACTCAGGTCACCTGATTTCCCTCTCAGCATTTTGTGCTGTACAGTCACCCTCAAAATGATCACAGAGAAACAACCAATGCAAATGCAATAATATTTAATAACTGGCGATAAATTAACCCAAGAAGACAAAAGAGCAAATATACATAGGAACTTCATAAATACAAAACACGCAAAAGTAACGGAATTCAAAAAACTACTTAACAGAAGGACTCTTGCCCAGTCCCTCATGGAATGAGGTCTCCCCAGCAGAGAGATCCAACAGTCCCATATTCATGGAATGTCAAAGCGGGCACTGAAGGTTCAAAGCAGGCGTTGGAACCTGTCAAGGGACAGGGAGGTTTCTGTAACCACAGAAGTAGAAACTGGTCCATGGTACGTGGTGGTCAACGACCAAGGTCGACACGGAATCCAGTCTTTTCCTGCCAGCCCGGGGCCCTGGAAGATCTTAGGGCGACACTTCCCACGGAAATAGAGCGGCTTCCAGGGGGAACTGGTTCTGGCCCTGGGAAAAGGGCGCCTCTGGCACCAGCGCAGGCGGGTGGAGGCTGAGAGACCCGCCGGGTCCAATGGGGCAGCGGAGGAGGGCGGCGCCCGCAGCCAGGCGACCTCGCAGCTTCGGGTCCCAGGCGGGGCCGCGGCGGGATCACAGACAAGGTCCCGAGTTTGCCACCAGCCGCAGGTCCCACGCGAGCAGGCGCAGGAAGTTGAAGATGACTCTGGCTTCATGACACCGAGGCGACTCCTGGAACCCGGGAAGGAGGCAGAGCCGGGCTGAGTCAGGGCCCCCCCCCCCCCGCACTCCGTCACCGCTCCAAGGCGCGCGCCCGGCCCGTCTCAGCCTCACACCGTCCTCTCTGCGGTCTAACCGCTTGACCGCCCGCTCCACTCACAGCTCTGCGAGTTTTGTGACGCCTCCTGGGCGGCCGCGGGGACTTCCTCCAGGAGCCTGGCCGGACCAGCTGGAGCTGGAGGGGAACCGCACGTAACTTGAAGACGGCGAAGAACGGAGCCTCCCTCCCAGGTGGCTCCGCCCCTCACCCTCCCAGCCGCAGACCCAAGCCCGGATTAGGGGACACCGAGCGAGCTGGGAGGGGTGCGGGGCCAGGGCGGGACCGGCACTCACGCAGGCCGCCACGTCCCGCCCCGCGGCCGTCAGCAGCTCCAGGGTCGGGCCGACGCCGGGGAACAGCTCCGGGCTCGGCAGGCTGCTCAGCACGGCCTGGGCGTCGGCGAGGCCGCGGGCCACCAGGCGGAGTCGGGCGCAGGACTGCGGGGACCGAGCGGCAGTTAGATGGGGCCGCGCTCGGGGCCCAAGTCCCCAAGCCCCTGCCGGCCGCGGGCCTCACCGACGGCGGCGGAGGGTTCCTCCTCGGGTGGAACGAGCAGTTGCGCGGCCTCCAGCTCAGCGTCTCTTCCTCCTGCGGGACAAGGGCCGGGATGATGCTGGGGATCCTCGCGGATTCCTGCACGTGGATCGGAACTGGCCCTCAAGGTTGTGCTCATCGTGTCCTGACCAGAGAGCTCTCTGAAGGCGCGAGGCAGGCCTGAAATGCACCTGCGCTCCAGGTGCGGATCCTGCGCCGGGACGTGGAGCCGAGTCCACCTGAAGGGGGCGCCCCTCTGTGACAGCCACTAAGGCCCGGTATGAGCTGACCACCAGGGCGGCTGGAAAGATGTGATCTGAATTCTGGACCCCGAGATCCAGGATGCGCCTGCTGGACGCTAGGACAAGAGGGCCCCTCGGGACAAAGGTTGTCGTCTCGGGATCCGGGGGCCCAGGGTCCGGGGGACAGAGGCGTGTGGGCATCACTCACATAGCGGTTCCTCAGGGCCTTGGCTGCCTCCAGTGCCCGGGGATCCAGGGAGCGGTATTGGGAGAGGAGGCAGCGCCCGGGAGCCTCCACACCGGGGTCCACCGCCACGCCCGCTGTCACCAAGACCCACAGCCCCATGGCCACCGCGGCTGCGCCACTCGGCCCCATCTCTGCTCCTGCAAGAGGCGACAGACGTCAGGGAGCCCAAGGAGAAAGCCCCCAAGTCCAAGCCCCTGCCTCTGGTCAGACTCGCAGAGGGATTGACGCTCAGAGGGCGGGCACTGAGCCCTCTCAGGGGGAGAGACAGGATGGGCCCGGACACCTACTCCTACCTTCAGCCTCTCTCCCCTCACTCCTCACCTACCATGTGTCTTCGGTGCCACTTGCTGCAGCAGGGCCTGCCTTCCAGTGTCCCCTGGGTGGTGTCCCGGGTGGTGTCCAGATTGTTGTCCACCTGGGACAGTGGTACCTGCACCCTCCATGGTGGCTCTTAAGTGAGGGGCTGAGAATGATGAGCAGCCGGGCTTCCCCATGCCGGTTGTTTCCCAATGTCATCCATTGCTGGCTGCTGGCCGGGTGGGATCCTGGCCAGTGTGTGATGACTTTACCTGCTTGTGGGACAGTGTCAACAATGACTTTGCTCGGACCCTCTCTCCTGGGTCAATTACTACTGTTCATTTTGAGGATTCTGTTTATCTTTTCTGTGTGTTTCTCTTTCTTTCACACTCTAAGAGTGAACTGAAAACAGACTATTTCCTCCTGTTGGAAGCTGCAAACATGGCAGAGGTCCCCATACAAGTGCCTGCCCTGCAGGAGTTCATACTAGGGTTTCTTGTGCTCTCTCTTCAATCACTCTTTTCTTGTCATTATATCCTGTCTTTCTCTCCCTGTCTTTTTATATCTTGTTCTTTGCATGAATATTGCTCTCCTCTGTTTTCTCAGGTTTTTTCCTCATCAAGACCTTAGACAAGCTCTCTCTGGCCTCCTTAGTCTGTTATTAAGTGATATTTATGCCTTTACCAATTATAAAACTATTGTTAGTTTGCTGTTGAAAGTTGGAATTGCAGACATGTTTTTCTCAACCATTGTCAATAATAATTATAGCTAATACATACTGAGCACTTCTTGTGTGCTTGGCACTGCTTTAAGCTCTTCTCACATATTTACTGCTTTATTCTTCCCAGCAACACTGTGAGGTAGGTCCTCTCACTGGCTGACATTTTATAGATGAGGAAACTGAGGCACAGAGAGGCTATGAGTCTTCCCAAGATCACACAGCTTGTAGATATGATCCCAGGCTGTCTGGGTTAGTGTTGCCATTTCTCATCTATATAGACAGATCTATCCATGTGCAGAATAGCTTAGGTATGTTCAGGGCACGTTCAGCCAAGCTTCCTATATGAGACCACCTTTAATTAATTATAATTAAGTTCATTAATAAATATTGATAATTGCAGGAAAGTAATGGCTGTTTTTCAGGTATATGTCTTCCTCAGCATTAATATGAGAAACTTATTTTGTTTTTCAGTGTATATTTTCCTATTCCAAGGCATAGAAGTTTTAAGAAACATCAAAGTTGTTGAAACATAAGCACTCTGAAAAAGCACGTGAGAAATTCTGCTGAAACATTAGAAGAGTTTCCTCCAAAGTGTCCATGCAGCAAACTTTCCAAGCTTCTGTTACCTCTCCCCTCACCCATCCCAGCATCCCCCACTTCGACTGCAGATCCAAATGGTTTTAGGAAGGTGACTTGACCACCCCCCCGCATCCCTGGGATTGGGGTATGTGACCTGGCTGCAGCCATTTACTTTAGTTCATCTCTCTGGCCACGGTGATTGGGTTTGGGGTTGGGGATTTGACTTAAGCCAATCTAATCAGAATGAATCTCAATCCTGGACTTTCTGGGAGAAAGACGCTATCTTCTTCCTACTGGAGAAGGATGAAGTGTGAAGCCAGGGGAATCACTAGCACTCATCTTGGAATTATAAGGGTAAGCAGTCTTCCCACCAGTGGAAGGGAGACCTGAAAGATAAAAAACAAGATAAAACAAAATTGGGAGTTTCACTATGTCTTACAGGATCAAACTTTACCTGCAGCCTCACCTTAATTTTGGACTTCTCAGTTTTATAAGTCCATAAGTTCTCCATTGTTCAAGCCAGCTTGAGTTGGACTTTTGGTTTGTTTGTTTTTTATTTTTGCTACCAAAAGTGTCCTGATACACATGATGGGGCTGAAGTGAAACCACGTGTCTTCAAAGACTGAAGAACTGGAAGTAAAATTGATAACGGCAGGAAGAGTGGAATGCAGTGGGATTGGACACAGGAAAGTACCAGATGCAAGTTCTCAATAATCAGTGATTCAACTCTGGGCACTGCAATGCAGGTTATTTGCTTGAGTTAGGTGCAATCACAAATTACATTTAATACAGGCTGCTGTGGTTTGAATGTCCCCTCAAAAATTGTTATGTTGAAATCCTAACCAACAAAGGTGATGGTATTAGGAGGTGGAGGTCTTTAGGAGGTGATTAAGTCATGAGATGGAGCCCTCAAAAATGGGATTAGTCCTCCTAAAAAGAGACCTCACAGAGCTCCCTCGCCCCCTTCCACCATGTGAGGACCAAATGAGAATTTTGTCACCTGGAAGAGAGCTCTTACCTGACCATGCTGGTGCCTTGATCGTGGCTCCAGAACTGTAAGAAATAAATTTCTGTTGTTTTTAAGCTCCCCAGTCTGTGGTATTTTGTTATAAGCAGCCCAACTGGACAAAGACAAATATCATCCTCGCAGAAAAGTTTCTTGAGATCCACTGTTTGAGATGTTTACTCTATTAAAAGAAAACTGCTTCAAGAATTTAGGAGACAATAGCAACAACAAAAAAAGCTCTGGGGAACTTATTTGTGAGCAAAACTTAAAAAACAATCTAGAAACTGGATCCCTCATAAGTGACCTGCAGGAATGTAAAAATTGTACAGCCCCTCCAAAACACAGTTTGGCAGCTTCTTGTAAAACTAAACATGCAACTGCACATCAACCCAGCAATTGAACTCCTGGGTATTTATTCCAGAGAAATGAAAACTGATGTCCACACAGTCATCTGAACACAAATGTTCATTGCAGCATTATTAGTAATAGCCGAAAAGTAGAAACAGCCCAGAGGTCCTTCAAAGGGTGAACGATTAAGCAAAGTCTGGTATGAAACAGGAATGAACAATTGATACATGCAACAATTTAGATGAACATCTAGGGGCTATCTGAATAAGACGGGTGGATTGTATCCTTCAATTTCCTGGTTGTAATATTGTAATTTTGTAAGATGTGACCACTAGGGGAAGCTGGGTAGAGTGTACAGGATCTCTTTGTATTATTTCTTATAACAGCATGCATGATCATCTCCTCGGTTCCCATGTGCTTCCCAGAGGTACCTTACAATGATCTCAGTAAAAATTTCAATTAAACAAACTCCGGAAAAAACGATATGTACAGGAAGCAGGGGACCTATTCAAATGTTTAACCTGGGAAAAAGTGGGTAGGATTAATGAAATCAACAAAGGGCGGTGATGCACCTGGAGGCTGGCAACACGGAGAGCTGTTACCATCCTAGGTGAGATGTGTGGCTGGAGACAGAGGAACCCAGCCACTGTCAGATCTTATCCCTGCCAGGAAGGAACCAGAAGGGAGAATAAATACTCCAACTTTGCTTTCCTTCCTCCCTCAATCTGCTTCCAGCACCTCCTATTGCCTGAAGAGGTTTTTCATAATTCTTTCTCAAAGTTTTATAGCTTTATAATTTATGTTTAAGTCCATGTCACATATTGAGTTAATTTTTATTTTAATGTGAGGTTTAGGTCAAGGTTCATTTTTTTAGCCTATGGGTGTCCAATTACTCCAGCACTATTTGTTGAATAGGCGATTTTTCTCCACTGAATTGCTTTTGCATGTGTGAGTACTTATAAACACAAGGAGTGTCACACCATGTGTATTGTTCAGCAATTTACTTTTTTCACTCTGTAATATGCCTTGAAAGTTTTTCCATGTCAGTGCATATAGATCTACTTCATTCTGTTTAACTGCTGCAAATCTAGCTTAACCTGGGGTTCGTGGACCACCCCATGATAGGATTCAGGGGAGGGTGAACTTACATGAGAAAAAGCTGCATTTCCATCTTCACTAACCTTAACTGAAATTTAGCATTTCTTTCCATGATGAATGTAAGTAACAAACCACAATAGTATTAGCAGAATCTGTGACTTTGTCACTAAAAGGAGTCATAAATATTTCATAACATGTTAGCGATGTGGCACACATCTTGAAATATCATTTACTCTCATTACTACCACAAAAGTATAGTAGTTATTAAACTCATTGCAATATCTTGTTACTTAATACATTAATAAAAAGGCATATGTATTACTTATCACAAAATTGCTTTTATGTTTTGGTAACTGTGTTTCAATATAGTCAGTTTCCTTCATAGTCCTGTGTATTTAATATTATGCATTTAAAAACATATTTCTGAATCATAAGTGATTATAGCAATGTTGCCAGATAAAAGTTAATATACAAAGGTCCATTTCTTTCTTGTATAATAGCAATAAACAATTTGAGTTTGAAATTTAAAAAAAGGACCATTTACATCAGCACCACCCAAAAATGAAATGCTTAAGTACAAATCTAACAAATGCTGAACACGATCTATATGAGGAAAACTGATGAAAGAAATAAAAGAACATCTAAAAATGAAAATACTCTATGAACTTGGATAGGAAGACTCAATATTGTCAAGATGTCAGTTCTTCCCAACTTAATCTGTAGATTCCTTGCAATCCAATCAAAATCCCAGCAAGTTAATTTGTAAATATTGACAAAGTAAAAGTTTATACAGCGATCCAAAAAGCCCAGAATAGCTTTCACAATATTAAAGGAGAAGAGCAAAGTTGGAGGACTGACACTCTCTGACTTTCAAGACTTACTATAAAGCTACACTAATCAAAACAGTGTGATATTAATGAAAGGATAGACAAATCAATGGAACAGAATAGAAAGCTCAGGAATAGACCCATGCAAATAAAGTCAACTGGTCTTTAAGAAAGGAACAAAGGCAATTCAATGATGAGAAGATAGTCTTTCCAACAAATGGTATTGAAAGAACTTTCACGTAGGGGAAAAAACAAAAAACCTAGATACAGACCTTACACATTTCACAAAAATTAACTTAAAACGTATCATAGACCTAAACGTGAAGTGCAGAACTATAAAACTCCTAGAATGTAAAATAGGAGAAAATGTAAGGGACCAAGGTGATGACTTATTAAAATCATGAAAGCATCATCCATAAAAGAAGAAAATCAATGAGATGGAAAAATATAAAACTTCAGCCCTATGAAAGATACTGTTAAAAGAATGAAAAATTACTTCCTTTCTCACCCCTAGCCTTGAGAACCATGACTTTAACAAAACACTGAAAAGAACATTCATGTTCACCAATAGGGGATGGTTATTCAATAATCCTGTTAGAATGGAAGCCTTACTAGTGGTATAGGTGGGATGTCTCCCTTTTGCCCCTCCCACTTCTCCACCCACCTCTGGGCCCCAGGAAGCTGGCCTTTGGCTTCTGTTGGGTGCAGCCAATGGGGAGCCTAGGAGTAGGGCCAGAGAGAAGAGAAGGAGAGTGTTAGAGTATTTACTCCCCAGGCTTCCTTCATTCAGGGCAACCACTACCTCTCTGTGTCCTCCACCTGTGTACCTGACCCCTCCCTTCCAGGTCAAGTAACCACTCCCTTCCCTCCCTTTTGTTCAGGCCTACAGATGATAGACCCTCATGCATGTGGGTCCCAAGGCCTTGCACTACTCCTCATCTGTTTCCTTCACTATCCAATCCGTTTGTAAATACTCCTGGTATTAAACCCACCTCAAGTTACCCTAAACTGACTGGGCCATCTGTTTCCTGAAGGGACCTTCACTGATACAATATAACTAAAGATGTGGGGGAATGCAAACAAGAGATAATGGTAAAGAGAAAGAAAAATACCATATGAGATCGCTCATATGTGGAATCTAAAAAACAAAAACAAAAACAAAAACAAAAAAAACAAAGCATAAATACAAAACAGAAATAGACTCACAGACATAGAATACAAACTTGTGGTTGCCAAGGGGGCGGAGGGTGGGAAAGGATAGATGGGATTTCAAAATTGTAGAATAGATAAACAAGATTATACTGTATAGCACAGGGAAATATACACAAGATCTTATGGTAGCTCACAGAGAAAAAAATGTGACAATGAATATATATATGTCCATGTATAACTGAAAAATTGTGCTCTACACTGGACTTTGACACAACATTGTAAAATGATTATAAATCAATAAAAAATGTTAAAAAAGAAAAAGAAAAAAAAAGAGATAATGGTAAGACACGAAAAGCAAGCTGCTAAACTTTATACAGCCTGGTTTCAATTTGAGAGAAATTGTTCATCGAAAGAGAGAGAGAGAGAGAGAAAAAAAAAAAGAGGAATAGTAACTGATGACTAAAAAGATGACGTCCAGGAAGTGGGATTCAAGACTTTAACTCTCCAAGTTGTATGTTTTTGTATTGACTGTATCTTTATAATGAATGTGTTACTTTGATAATCAGAAAACATATGCACAAATAAATATGTTTAACATTTCTACACATGGGAAAAATTGTTCCAGAGCTGGGGTGAGGGGAGAGAGGTGGGTTTTTTCCTCCCTTATATTATGTCTATATTTTTCAAGCTTTAACCAATGATCCTGCTTTGCTAATTTTATCAAGATAAGTGGTAGATTTCATTTTTCATTCAAAACAAAGAGACTGCTTGAGACAGAGACAGACAGAAAGACCCTGGCCTGAATGCTTGCTAGAAAAAGAAAGATGGAATTAGACATGGACAGAGACAAAACCAGGAACTGAGCAACAGAGACAAAAGGGAGGCATAAAGAGAGGGATGAAAGAGAAATGGAATGAAACACAGACAGACAGTGAAGAGAGAGAAGGAGGCATTGAATTAGATATATAGGGGGAGTTAATGGGTTAGACCAAGCTTTGAGGCTGGACTGAGTATATATTCAAATCCTGCCTCTGCCAGTTACTTTGTATCTTGGAAAAGTTCCTTCCCTTTACTGTGGCTCAGTTTTCCCACCCATGAATTGGAGGTAGAAAAATTCTGGCAGTGTTATTTTTGAGCATTAAATGAGACATGTGCATATCAATTACTTAGAACAAGGCCTAGTAACAGTAACACTGTATAAGGGCTGGTTATTATTATACAACAGAGATAAGGAAACCGACGGTGACGAAAAGAAAGCAAGAGGATACAGAAAGGGACAGAAACAATAACTGGTGGCAGAAGAGTTTGGGTAGAGTCATTGCTGGCACTGTCCCACGAGCGGGTAAAGTCCTCACACCATGCCTGCAACTCTCCAGGCCGATCAATGGCCAGCAATGACGTTGGGAAACAATCTGCATGGGGAAGCCCGGCTGCTCATCATTCTCAGCCCCTCACTTAAGAGCCACCATGGAGGGTGCAGGTACCACTGTCCCAGGTGGACAACAATCTGGACACCACCCGGGACACCACCCAGGGGACACTGGAAGGCAGGCCCTGCTGCAGCAAGTGGCACCGAAGACACATGGTAGGTGAGGAGTGAGGGGAGAGAGGCTGAAGGTAGGAGTAGGTGTCCGGGCCCATCCTGTCTCTCCCCCTGAGAGGGCTCAGTGCCCGCCCTCTGAGCGTCAATCCCTCTGCGAGTCTGACCAGAGGCAGGGGCTTGGACTTGGGGGCTTTCTCCTTGGGCTCCCTGACGTCTGTCGCCTCTTGCAGGAGCAGAGATGGGGCCGAGTGGCGCAGCCGCGGTGGCCATGGGGCTGTGGGTCTTGGTGACAGCGGGCGTGGCGGTGGACCCCGGTGTGGAGGCTCCCGGGCGCTGCCTCCTCTCCCAATACCGCTCCCTGGATCCCCGGGCACTGGAGGCAGCCAAGGCCCTGAGGAACCGCTATGTGAGTGATGCCCACACGCCTCTGTCCCCCGGACCCTGGGCCCCCGGGTCCCGAGACGACAACCTTTGTCCCGAGGGGCCCTCTTGTCCTAGCGTCCAGCAGGCGCATCCTGGATCTCGGGGTCCAGAATTCAGATCACATCTTTCCAGCCGCCCTGGTGGTCAGCTCATACCGGGCCTTAGTGGCTGTCACAGAGGGGCGCCCCCTTCAGGTGGACTCGGCTCCACGTCCCGGCGCAGGATCCGCACCTGGAGCGCAGGTGCATTTCAGGCCTGCCTCGCGCCTTCAGAGAGCTCTCTGGTCAGGACACGATGAGCACAACCTTGAGGGCCAGTTCCGATCCACGTGCAGGAATCCGCGAGGATCCCCAGCATCATCCCGGCCCTTGTCCCGCAGGAGGAAGAGACGCTGAGCTGGAGGCCGCGCAACTGCTCGTTCCACCCGAGGAGGAACCCTCCGCCGCCGTCGGTGAGGCCCGCGGCCGGCAGGGGCTTGGGGACTTGGGCCCCGAGCGCGGCCCCATCTAACTGCCGCTCGGTCCCCGCAGTCCTGCGCCCGACTCCGCCTGGTGGCCCGCGGCCTCGCCGACGCCCAGGCCGTGCTGAGCAGCCTGCCGAGCCCGGAGCTGTTCCCCGGCGTCGGCCCGACCCTGGAGCTGCTGACGGCCGCGGGGCGGGACGTGGCGGCCTGCGTGAGTGCCGGTCCCGCCCTGGCCCCGCACCCCTCCCAGCTCGCTCGGTGTCCCCTAATCCGGGCTTGGGTCTGCGGCTGGGAGGGTGAGGGGCGGAGCCACCTGGGAGGGAGGCTCCGTTCTTCGCCGTCTTCAAGTTACGTGCGGTTCCCCTCCAGCTCCAGCTGGTCCGGCCAGGCTCCTGGAGGAAGTCCCCGCGGCCGCCCAGGAGGCGTCACAAAACTCGCAGAGCTGTGAGTGGAGCGGGCGGTCAAGCGGTTAGACCGCAGAGAGGACGGTGTGAGGCTGAGACGGGCCGGGCGCGCGCCTTGGAGCGGTGACGGAGTGCAGGGGGGGGGGGGAGGGCCTGACTCAGCCCGGCTCTGCCTCCTTCCCGGGTTCCAGGAGTCGCCTCGGTGTCATGAAGCCAGAGTCATCTTCAACTTCCTGCGCCTGCTCGCGTGGGACCTGCGGCTGGTGGCAAACTCGGGACCTTGTCTGTGATCCCGCCGCGGCCCCGCCTGGGACCCGAAGCTGCGAGGTCGCCTGGCTGCGGGCGCCGCCCTCCTCCGCTGCCCCATTGGACCCGGCGGGTCTCTCAGCCTCCACCCGCCTGCGCTGGTGCCAGAGGCGCCCTTTTCCCAGGGCCAGAACCAGTTCCCCCTGGAAGCCGCTCTATTTCCGTGGGAAGTGTCGCCCTAAGATCTTCCAGGGCCCCGGGCTGGCAGGAAAAGACTGGATTCCGTGTCGACCTTGGTCGTTGACCACCACGTACCATGGACCAGTTTCTACTTCTGTGGTTGCAGAAACCTCCCTGTCCCTTGACAGGTTCCAACGCCTGCTTTGAACCTTCAGTGCCCGCTTTGACATTCCATGAATATGGGACTGTTGGATCTCTCTGCTGGGGAGACCTCATTCCATGAGGGACTGGGCAAGAGTCCTTCTGTTAAGTAGTTTTTTGAATTCCGTTACTTTTGCGTGTTTTGTATTTATGAAGTTCCTATGTATATTTGCTCTTTTGTCTTCTTGGGTTAATTTATCGCCAGTTATTAAATATTATTGCATTTGCATTGGTTGTTTCTCTGTGATCATTTTGAGGGTGACTGTACAGCACAAAATGCTGAGAGGGAAATCAGGTGACCTGAGTTTCAGTTCTGCCCCTGACACTTAATTGTGTACCCAGCCTCCGTTTAGTCTTCTATGCCATGATATTATTACACGTCCCTTGCCATGAGTAATACACATTGAAATAGTGCTCGTGAAGCTTCCAGCTGAAGTCACAGAATGATCTTAATAAATGGTCTCCATGAAATAATCACACACATAAAAGTGCAAACAATTGTACTTTTTACATTCATCAAGATCTGGGCAGGATGGGTAATCTTTGTGGCCAACTGCAAAGCCTGTTTCCCAAGATCACACAGCTAGTGAGGAGCCCCCAAGTCTTCAGCTCTCGATCACATGTTCCTAACCACTCCCTGAGCTTTCTTTCTAAGAAAGACATTATGATGTCTAGGGATTTTGAGATAATAAGTAAATTTTCAAAATTCATTCTTGTTTCATTGTCTCCTCCCCTGAGGTAAGGCCTCCTCCAAGTGACAGAAACTGACCAGAACACCGGGGGTGACTTGCACATCCCTGCTATTGATTTTAAAACATTTTTGCGTATCAGACCTCAAAGATATTCCCCAACATGGATTTCAGTCTACCCTCTCCCTGGAATTAAAATGAGGGAAAGAGAGGGTGGGAGTAACAGTCAAAAAGGACTCAGCAACTTCTGTCCAAGAAATCCATCACTTCCAGGTCCAGGAGGTCTCGCTACAGTCAGGCTGGAGGGTGCAGTGGTTATTGCCTGATGCCAGGCAAAACTCAGTTAAAATCCTGCCCTCACTAGTTATTTGCTGTGTGACCTTGAACAAGTCTCTTAACCTCTCTGAGTCTCTAAACTTCCATCTGTATTTGACATGTAGGCAAAGCACAGTAAGTCCTTGGTGCTATTGTGGGTATTTAACCACGTTGTGGCCAAGCCTCTGTGACAGGGTGAGACATACACCAAAAGTGGGGGTGGCGGTGGTGTCTGTTTTCCTTTTGCACTGACTGTTCCCTTTTCGCAGAATGCTCCCCCTCGGATCTTCACAGAGCTCCCTCCCTCACTTCCTTTAGGTCTTTCCCTAAATGTCATTTCTCAGACACCTCATTTAATGCAAACTTCCTCCCGCACTCTGCTCTCATCCCTGTTTCATTTTTTCATTTTCTGTTATCTGACGTTCTCTGACACAATACACACCACAAGCCTAACTCCCCGACCTCCACTGTGTGTTCCTCCTCTCTAGTAAAAAGCTCCATGAAGGATTGTGGTATGTCTTTTTCTTTTTTCAGTGCTCTTGCCCTGGCACCTTGAACAGGGTCTGACCCAAAGTGGTGGCTGAATAAATATTTGGTGAACGAATGAAGGTGTTTGTCACAAACCAAGCTGGTTCCCTTGAAGGCTTGGTCGGCCCGCAATTCCAGAGCAGAGCCTCCTGTTCCTGGGTCCTTCTATGCCTGGACAATTAGAGATGTTAGTGCGGGCTCCCCTCCTCCCCCATTCCATCTTTGTCTGTACCAGGTTGCAAAAGGTGGGGAGGAGCTGGTCTTCTCTCTTAATGGGTGTGTTTTGCCTTCTGACTCTCTCTCCCCACCCCCAGCAGCACCCCCAGATCTTCTCCCATCACCTAAACAGCCTCCCACTTGGAAGGTCCAGGTTCTTCCCGGCAACTCCTTCTAGGCGTGCTCTTTCCCTCCACTCCCTGCACTGGGGCATCCTGCAGAAAGGAATCCCTCTGTCCCCTCCCCACTCCAGTCCTAGATCTAGCCTGGCCACTGCACAAGGCACCCCCATGTGGGGCTGCAGCTGCCCCAGCCTGGATTTTGTCTTCAGAACGCACTTTCTTGGAGGTGAGCCCCAATGGATGTCAGTTTCTCTTTCACTCAGCTGCTCACCTGGCTCCCAGGCCCCGCCCTGCTCTGGGCTTTCCTGCCTGGGCCTCCCTGGTGGCCGGTGTCACCCTCTAGCTGTGTTTTCACTTTTCCTACATCAGCTGGGATTGCCCAGCTGCACAGGCTAAAAGCGGCACCATGGAGCTCAGGCAGGAATTAGACCTCAGACGGAGCTGGAAGTTCAGACACTCGGACAGAGCAGCGGGCTGAGGTCCAGAAGAGAAGACTGGGGTCAGAGACGTCAAACAAGACTGAGAGATCTCAGGCGACAGCCTCGGAGTGGACACTTGATCCCCCACCTGCTGACAGAGACCAGAGACCAGAGACCTGAGACCAGGAATGAAGCTGGGTGAGCTCCGACATCATTGCCCGGGACCTGAGCCCCACAAAACGCCCTCCCCTCAGTCCCCAGTGACCTACGTCCCCTCACGTTCCTCTCCTTCCACAACACAGGCATGACCTCGGGCTGCCTGCTGGGGCTGTTGCTGATGACCGCAGCGCTGACCAGGACAGGAGCAGTTCCTGTCCCCTCACCCCTCAGGGCCCTCCCGGGCACAAGGGGCTGCCACCTGGCCCAGTTCAAGTCTCTGTCCCCACAAGAGCTGCAGGCCTTCAAGAGAGCCAAGGACGCCTTTGTGAGTGTCCCCCAGCCCCGCCTGCTGTGGGCTCCCCTCCACCCCCGCGCTGTGGGTGCCCGGGCTTCCTCTGCTCAAGGGGGACCTGCTCTCCCTTCACCGGCCCCTCGCCCTCCCCGCAGAGGGCTGAGCCCTGTCCTCCTGTGGTGGTCGTGCCTCTGCCGTCCTTTGGACCTTCACCTCCCCTCCTCCTGAGGTCGGCCTCCCTCCAGTCTCACCGGGGTCTCCCCTCGGTCGTGCTGTGGGCTGACCTTGCTCTTGCTCCCTAGGAAGAGTCACTCTTGCAGAAGGACTGGAACTGCAGCTCGCGCATCTTCCCCAGGACCCGGGACCTGAGGCAGCTGCAGGTGAGTCCGGAGAGTCAGGCCCACCTGCCCTCACCTGGCCCAGATCACCTGGCTCTGCAGGCGGCCCCTCCCCTCCTCCTCCTCCCGCCTCCTCCTCTCTCCGCCCTGCCCACCTGTCCCCGACCCCTTCCCCTCCGCTGACCACATCGGCTGTGCCTCTCCCCTGACCCTGACCTTCCCCTTCAACTGTCCCTGCCTGTGTCCTCCCCACCTGTCCCTCCTCCCTTGTCCTCTCTCACATGCAGCTCTCCCCTGCCCCTGTCTCCCCGCCTCAGGTGTGGGAGCGTCCCGTGGCCTTGAAGGCTGAGGTGGCCCTGACCCTGGCCGTCCTGGGGACCATGGCTAACTCATCCCTGGGCAGCACCCTGGACCAGCCCCTGCACACCCTGGGCCACATCCACTCCCAGCTCCAGGCTTGTGTGAGTGCTCGGGCCACCCGCAGCGTGTCTGGGCTCTGACCACCTGAATGTCCCTCTCTGTCCCAGGCCCTTCCTCACCCCCTCACACCCCCCTCCTCTGCCCACAGGTCCCAGCTCAGCCCACAGCAGGCCCCAGGCCCCGGGACCGCCTCCACCACTGGCTGCACCGGCTCCAGGAGGCCCCGAAGAAGGTGAGTGACCGCGGTGGGGAAACTGATGTCTGGGAGCAGCTGGGCGCCCAGGCACGGGGACCACTGAGCCATTTCCCCTCCCACAGGAGTCCCAGGACTGCCTCGAGGCCTCTGTCATGTTCAACCTCTTCCGCCTCCTCACCCGGGACCTGAAATGTGTCGCCAGCGGACACCTGTGTGTCTGAGCCTGAGATCTACCTGCAACCTGTTCCAGCATCTTACATGTTATTTGTGTATTGATGCATCAGAACCATTTTCTTAATTTATTGCCTGCAAGTCACTATTTTTGTATTTATGTGTATGAATTCTCAAACTCAGACCCAATAAAATGTTTATTTTTCTACTTTTTGTAAAAATTTTGCAAATAAACAATGAGGAAAAGATGCTCTTTGTGGTCTGCGACTGCGTGTGTGAGGATTGGTCTACTTTTGCTGCCCTAACAAATTGTCCCAAACTGAGCATCTCAACACAAGTTGAATTCCTTCTCTCACGTTTCCACAGGGCAGTGATCGGGTGAGCTCGCCTGGTTCCCCTGCTGTGGGTCTCACAAGGCTGAGTCATAGTGCAGTTGGCTGGTTGTTTGGGAGGCTCTGGGAACCATCTGCTTGAAAACCCATCTAAGTTGTTGGCAGAATTCTGTTCCTTGTGGTGGCAGACTGATGTCCCATTTCCTTGCTGGCTGTGAAGGCCCATCCTTAACTCTTGGTCTCTTTCTGGTCCTGGCACATGGACACTCTACCTCAGAGCCCGCGATGGTGGATCAGGTCCTCCTCATGCTTGGCAATCCCTCCCACTTCTCCTTCTGCCACATTCTCCTCTGCCTCCAGCCTGAGAATATTTTCTGCTTTTAAGAACTTATGTGTTTAGATTGGGCCCTCTCGGGTTCCCCGGGATAATCTCCGTATTTTAAAGTTAATAAACCTTAATTACATCAGTACAGTCCCTTTGGCATGTAACATGAAATATTTATAGCTTCTAGGGATGGTCTGGGTATTTTTGTGGGATTATTATTCAGCCAAGCACAGTATATGTGTGATGGTGTGATGGTGTCACTAGGTTGCATTCTGTTACAAGTAAAGTAATAGTAACTAAAAATGCCTTAATAATGAGAATATTTAGTATAGTACAGGATAAGGTGCCTTGAGCAGCAGTGGCTGGAATATCTTCCTGCGTGGTCAGTAGACTTGATTCCTGGGTTGCTTTGGCCTCTGACCCACACACACCCTGGGTCAGTCTTACTCATGTCATTGCTTGTGTTCCTCTGAGCATTCCATGGCTGGCCCTCTGATTTGAACCCTCAGTATCTTTTTGGGATTCTGTGACTCTGTCACTCTTAGATCTCAGTCCCTGAGGGATTTGGGGATCACAGGTATCAAGTCCCAGTTATGATACTTTGGATTCTGCTATCGATATGGCCTTGTGTTTGCAAGCCCTGGTACCTGCGGTATAATTCTCTTCTCCTGGTGTCAACTCATTTTTATTTATTAAATGGTGTTACACTTACTAGTGTGAGTGAAGGGTAACCCAACTGTGGACTCGGACCTGAATTTGATACTCAGATGGAACACTGACCTGCCAAGTCACTTTTAGTAATACACTTGCCTTTCCTGGCCTCTAGAGTTCTTCATCTGAAAATAACTTAGGGATGCCTCTCTTTGAAACGTTCATTCATTCATCCATGCAACCATTCAGTGGTCTGTCCATTCTACATGGACAGTATTTCCTGGTTGCCTGTTAGTTGCCATTATTGGGGACACAGAGCCACAGGCTCTGGTCCTCAGGGAGTTTCAGACTGGGAAGCTGGTCATCAAAGTTTGAGGAATAGAAAGGAGGTCGATGTGCTGGAGTCCAGAGCTCCGCAGAAGGGCTGGGAGTGAGGTTAGACAGGTAGACAGAGACCAGGGCCTTTGGGTCTGTGAGCTCTTTAAGTACTGGGATATTCCTGGACGATACATAGGGAATCACTGCAAAGTTTTAAGCAAAGAAGCAACTGCTCCATGTATGTTTCTAAAAGTTCAGGCCTCGGAAGAGGAGAGCTAACTGGAGTGCCTAAGAATGGGTGAGGGAGTTTGGGTGTGAGGTGATGGTGGTATGTATTCATGTAAAGAGGGTCTTCTGTAGATTAGAAACCATATACATTAAGCAATTAGTATCTCACCTGACGGACAGAAGTATCTCAATACAATAAAGGAGATGGTATGAGTTTAGTGGCTAAAAATGCAAACCCTGAGGTCAGAGAGATCTTAGAATCCCAACTTCTGCTCACTTCATTACTGTATGACCTGGCGAGTCAGCTAAACTTTTCATTTCCAGTCAGTACAATAGTTCTAATATCCTTCCTCGTCGGGTGGTTGTGGGAATTAAATGTGTTAAATCTTGTCAAGTACTCAAGCACAGACCCTGGCACAACATAAGGACTCATTATTAAATCAATTTATCATCATTAAAAATTTTTTCTAACATGTGAGCTGTCAAATAAGAGAGGAAGCTTTATCCAAAGGCCCTATCTCTAAAATGGATAAAAGAGACACAGTTGTCAGCTCAACAAAAATTTCTCATGAGGTTCTTTTTGGCACAGCCCCTCCCCCACATCCTTTCGGGGTGAATCTTTATTGACCTAAACCAATCATGGGATTGGTTTGTGCAGACATGACTATGTGACTGCATCCGCCAGGATCCCAGCAGGATACCAAATGGTCCAATGGCGTAAGGGATTTATTTAAGCAACAAAGTACAGATGAGGGGCATGGTTAAAGGAAACCGACAGAGGGAAGCCCCCAGGCCCAGCCAATAGCCAGAAGCCGTCACCATTCCTAAGCCACCAGAAGTGACATGGGAGGGAGTGGTTACTAGTCCCCCGACAGAGATTCTGGAATAACACTGCTGCCAGCCCACAGCCCAGCAGGGAAGTAGACAACAGAGTAAACACCCACCTGCTCTCTTCTCCCACCTCCAATCTTCTGCCGACACCTCCCCTTGCCGACACCAGCTGGAAGACAGAAGGTCGGGGAGTCCCCACTGATGTAATCCTGGACCCAGAGCAGAGTGGAGAGTGAACCTAGAGGGAAAAGAGAGGACATGTGTCACAGTGATCCAATTCGGGCCCATGAGGAGGGGAATTTGGCCTGGAGGGAGGTAGATGCTCTCAGAAAGGTTTTATCGTGTTACGTGTGATAGGCTGAACAATGGCTTTCCCAAGGACACTCCTGTGCCAATCCTTGGAAACTGTAAATGCAACCTTATTTGGGGGAGGGAAAAAAAACCCCTCTTTGTCAATGTGATTAAATTAAGTATTTTGAGATGAGTGAGTTCACCCGGGATTATCAGGGTGAGACCTGAATGCTGTGACAAGCAGTCATTATGAGAGGCACAGAGGGAGATTACACATGCAGAAGGGGAGGTGGTAATGTTGTAACAGGGAAGAACAAATCTGACTCCATATTAGATCTGTTCCTTTAGCTCTAACCCTGTGCTCTGTTTCCTGGGCTTAGTCATGCTGGTTCTGCACCTTTTGTAGAAAAATGTTGCCTAGAGCCTGAAATATACAGGATAGCCTATTCTTAAGGCTCTGACCTTTAAGGATATAACACTTTCCCACTCATAGAAAGATGAAAAGTTGCAGAACAGAGAATAACATTTGTCTTGTTGGAGGTTTACGGGAACATGGTGACCTGACCTAGTGGACAGCTGTAAGAACAAAGGATTCAGACACCAAAAAGTTTGCAACAACGAACCACACCCACGTTCTTTTTTACTATAAGAGGAGCCTGAATTCTGACTTGGGTAACGTGGTTCTAGGCCACCATATTCTCAGTCTGCTGGCTTTTCAAATAAGGTCACTGTTTCTTGCCCCAACAACTTGTCTCTAAATGTACTGGCTTGTTGTGCAGTGAGCTTGGACTTGGTAATGATGTGACCAAGGAAGCAGAGGTTAGAGCGGTACAGCCACAAGCCAAGGAGTGCCAGCAGCCACCAGAAGCTGGAAGAGGCCAGGAATAGTTTCTCCCCTAGAGCCTCTGAAGGTAGCATGGCCTTGCTGATACATTGATTTTGGCCCAGGGATATTGATTTTGGCCTTCTGGCCTCATAAACATGAGAGAATAAATTTCTGTGGCTTTATGCATCAAAATTGGTGGTAATTTGTTACAGTAGCCACGGTAAACTTACACAGTTCATTACAGATATATGGACCTACTCTAGTCAATGCTGGCAGTAAGAGTGTGTTAAGTGGCTTATAGAAGGGTCAGGAAGGTTGAACAAACAGATTCTGTGTTGACCATCAGGTATAACTTCAAGAGCCAAACCATGTACCAGGGCTTTTCAAGGGCCCACTACATTTCTAGGATCAGGATCCTGACTGCTTAATTAGAATTGGCTTCCACCACCATGATCAGGAAGGCAGCACAAACAGAGGTCAGTCACAATTATGGGACAACTGCCATCAGGAAACTGCTATGATCAGAAAACTACCACAGAAAGTGGACCCCTCCACAGTGATGGGGCCAGCAGAAGCAGGACTCCACCCCACGACCGTCATTCAAATCTTGTCTGAGTGCATCTGATTAGAGGAACCCAGATGTAACGCAGTTCCCAGCTGCACAGGAGTCAGAAATGTAGTTTCAAGCCTTTCAGCCCCTGCAAGTAGGACAGCACACAAGAGGAGAGCTGAAGTGAATGCAGAACACCAATGTACAATATTCAAGATAGGTTTCCTGATTGTTAATAGGAGATACTGTTGCAGAAAAATGTGTTACAGCTGGGTGTTACAGCTCAGTTGTGACAGCAAGCAGCACTGGGAGAGTTGGAGAACTCAGGTTTATTACACTAGCGGGCCCAGAAAACTTAACACTTCAAGCTCTGGACTCCATCTGTAGGGTTACACAGGCCTTTTATAGGCTGCCATTCTTACACTTTGCAACATCATATGCAAATAAAGTATAACAGAAGTTGACCAATCAGGTACAAGCTTTGTAGAAATAGACCAATCAGGAGTGAGGGGAATGGACCAATCAGGAGTGAGAGAAATAACCAATCAGGAGTGAGCTCCATGCAAATAAAGTACTACAAATGGACCAATCAGAAGTTAGGGAAGTGGACCAATCAGAAATGAGAGTAATAACCAATCAGGAGTGAAGGAAATAACCAATCAGAAATAAGATCAGGGAACCAATAAAATTTTAGGTGTAAGTTAGCTGCTTTAGAGGCAAAAAGTGAGCTAGAGGCTCTGGGCCAAGGAACTGGACGGTGCTGGGAGGAGAGCAGCGGCCTTGCCTAGGGGTCCAGCCGGTCTTTTTATGGGGCTTCCCGCCTCAACACTAGGAGGTCATTCCATCCCTTTCTTACCCTGGATGTTGCCATGTCTGCATGTGAAGCCTGGAACTTCAGCAGCCATCGTGGGATCATGAGGATCTGGGGATAAGCCAATTCTCTAAGACTAGAAGATCAGACAGGTGGAAGGAATCTAAGCCCTCCATACTTCCTTGATCTAAAATGCACTATCTTCCCTCCAGAGCCACCTACGTTTAGACTCCTTACTTGTGGCAACATACATTTTTCTTTAAGGCTTAAGCCCAGGTGAGATAGGGTTTTCAGTTATTTGCAGTCAAAGCTGAAGAAAACTGCTTTGCCTAAATTCACACCTCACTCCATGGCAGCCTGCATCAATGACTGATGAACATGGGAGTATAAAAACCCAGATCCTTCATCCCAACTCAAGACAATTCTGAAGGGTGATCCAGAGCTCCCACAAGGTTGAGAGAGGACTTGATCGGGAATGTATCACAGTTCAACTTCCTCTCTGCCCAATTCTGCTTCAGTCCCCTCTCTCCCACAGATGTTGATCTCAAAAGCCCTCCCTACCCTTCTCTCCGGAAATCCCAGCTATGACACACAGCTACTGAGAGGTTGCTAGAGGCAGAAAGAAAGTTCCTGCTCCTCTCTTCTCTCATTGGCAGAACTTATCAGAAGGTGGCAAAGTAGCCTAGGAAAATGTAGTTTGTAGGCTTTCCACCCTATAATCACAGGGCAGAGACAAAGGAGCTTAGGGCTGAGACTAGATGAGTAATCAGTCCTCCCAATTTGCTCCTGAATTCAACAGTCCCACAATAACCTGTTGAATTCACATCTGCTGTTTGTGGCAGAAATAGCAAGTTCTTGTGGGCAACTTCTGCAACATTGTTTGAGAGTCATTTCTGGAGGGCAAGCCTACAGCTTTCTCCTCTGATCCTTTAGGTGATTTTATAAGTATATTGGTCAGGGTTCTCCTGAGAAACAGAACCAATAGGAGATAGATATAGATATAGATACAGATATATAAATAGAGTCAGAAAGAGAGAGACAGAGATTTATTTGAAGGAGTTGACTCACATGATTATGGAAGTCCCAAATCTGCAGGGTGCACTGAAAAGCTGTTTATCCTGGAAAGAGAGGATGTTGCAGTTCAAGTCCAAAGGCTGTCTGCTGGCAGAACTTCCTGTTGCTCAGAGAAGGTCACTCCTTTTGTTCTATTCAGGCCTTCAACTGGTTGGATGAGGCCCATCCACATGCCCATCCACATGAAAATGACACCTAAGGGCAATCTGTTTTACTCAAAGTCCTCTGATTTAAATGCTAACTTCACCCAAAAACACCCTCACAGAAACATCCAGAATAATGTTTGACCAAATATCTGGATACCATGCCCCAGCCAAGCTGACACATAAAATTAGCCATCACAGTAAGTGTCTAATCCATACTATTAAACTCCTTCCTGTTTAGAATAGCTAGAGTGGTTTATTTCTTCTAGAAAGGAACCCTGACTGATATAAATATCAGTCTCTTTGCAAGATATCTGCTAGCTGCTTCAAAGTCTTTCTCTTTACAAAGTCTCTTTGTGAAAGTTGAAGTGAGTCAGATAGATAGTCTCAGGTGAGATTACTGGGTTCAAGTCCCAGATCTGCCACTTACTAGATACGTGCCTTTGATCAAATCATCTAACCTCTCTGTACCTCACTTTCCTCTGAAATAAGGATTAAAATGACACCTAATTCATAAGGTTGTTGAAAATCTAAAGTTATTTAATACATATAAGCCACAGAATAATTCTCAGTACATCATCTGTGCTCAATAAATGTTAGTTTTACCACCACCATCATCATCGTCATCATCATCTGTTTGTGGTCCTGAAGCTTCATCACCCACTGGAGCTTAACAATTTCTCTACAAACACTAGAACATAGGGACTCCTGGCCAGTTTTTCCAAGGAATTTTGAACAAGGAAAGGGAAAAACCAGTAAGGAGGGGAACAGAGACAGACAGACAAAGAGATTCAGGCTGTGGGGGAATCTAGCTACAAAAATACATCAAGAAGAAAGGAAGAAAAACTTGTTTCTACATTGTTGTCAAAGAATACTTGAGTCCTGAAAAGTTTTTCTATCTTGATGAAAAATCTGCACTGTTTATGTTAGAACAAAAAATGGTATTTCAAAATCTTCAAGGCAGTTTTCAACCACCAATAGAATAATTGATACAGATGAGGATCATCCATGTATGTTAAAACCCTTGAATGAAAGTTGTTAGAGCACAGGATAGTCACATAATCTCCAGTATCATCCCACAGATGACTTATTAATTAGAAGGAAGGAAAGAAACCTTTACAAAGGAGAAATCTGGCAGACTCCACCTTACCCCAATCACCGAAGGAGAGATAAACTGACATCATGTTCTTCAGGATGTGAGTCACTGAGGACACAACATCATCTCTGAATTATTCTTGGCCAAGAGGTTTAACCTGAATTTAAATCATGAATAAAGAATCAGACAAACCCAAGCCAAAACAGTCTACAGAACAACTAGCTTCAAGTCTTCAAAAATGTCAATGTCATGAAAAAATAAAACAAAACAAAAAGGCTATGGAGCTGCTCCAGATCAAAGGACAGAAAGAGACATGACATTGACCATGAATTTGAAGAAAAATAAAAAGAACAAAGCTTTTATTAAGATAACTGGATAAATTTGAATGTGGAGTGTATATTAGATAATATAGCTTTGATCCTGTTACTATAATGTTAAAATTGTGGAATGTTGTGATTTATATAGGAAATGTCCTTGTTTCTAGGAGCTTCATAGAAAGTATTTAGCTGGGAAGTATTGTGATGTCTGCAACTTACTTTCAAGTGGAAAAAAGGAAGGTAGAATATTAACACTTGTGAATTGAGGTGAAGGGTATATGAGTGTTCATTGTACTACTTTTATAACTTTTCTGTAGGAGTGAAAGTTTTCCAAATAAAAAACTGGGGACAAATCAACAAGTTGTTTTTTTTAAACTTCTACCACATTCCAAACAATCATAACTTTTTTTTCCTGCTCCTTGGAGTGTTAGCTAGAGGCACATTTTCAATTCTTATTGAGTGCCTACTGTGTGCCAGGCATTGTTCTAGGCACTGGGTAAACAGTGGTGAAGAAAACACATAAAAATCCTTGCTCTCATAAAACTTTGACAGTCTTGTGGAAAATGCTTCTCAACCTGACATTTCTGTTATTCTCCACAGCAGCACTGCTCACCATCTGGCTATAGGTGTGTGGCAAAGACTGCTACTGGACTAGGCTACATCCATTCTCCACTTCTTTAGTAACAGAACCCCGATTTAATTGCAGATGGCAATGTACCAGACTAAAAGATATTTACCAGCCTCCCTTGCAGCTAGGATAGCTAGGATCTTGGCATCAGCATTTCCTAGTTGTGTAACCTTAGTAAGCTATTTCACTTCATTGTGTATTATCCATTCATCCACAAATACCTGTTATAAAAATGCTAGTCTTCTGGGTCATCAGGGCCAGAGTTCATCAACAGTCATCAGGTCAGTAGAAACAATGCTCTGGATACAGACAAGCAAAGGCTGGTGGGTGGGCACACAGAGGGAGTCAGGGGGCTGCCAGATGCTGATGGAACTGGGAGCTAGGAAGACATCCACTACAGGGGTCTAGTGTACTTCTGTGTGTGGCTTGGCCAAGGCAGCTGCAGGACAGATATGGGCTGAGAATTGGATCATCAGCTCACTAGACAGCCAGACTCATGTCCCCAACAGTATGCCACACCATTTCCCAGCATGCATGTGCTTGGGGCTGTTAACCTAAAACAATAAAACAGCCAGTTATTTTACTAGTAAAGTAGATTTATTCAGAAGCAGCAAAGAATTGCAATTCAGGATGTGCAACTCTGGTGAATCACATGCAAGTCTCATAAAGCAAAGGAGAGGTTACTCTTTTATAGAGGAGAAGGGAAGTGGGGAGGGGCCGTTATAAACAAAAGTCCATTGGAGGAAACTGGGAGTTCCAAGTACAGTAACATCTCATTGGCTGAGTTGTGATAGCCTCTCATTGGCTGAGCCATTGCCAGACAAGGAGGAAAAATTCCTTCCCCCTGCTGGCGTCAGTAAAGTAGTAGCACTTCCTGCGGAAGATTCAAAGTATGTACCTCCTGATTCCATTTTAGTGAGGTTTCCCTTTATTAATTTTCACAGGGCTGAGGAGAGGGTGTAAAAGCAGTGACCAGTCAGGGTACAGCCCAGGCTGCCTGAGGCTCCCAGATACCCTACTGCCACTGAAGTCAAGAGAGAAAGCACAGAGAAGGTGGAGAAAGCTGTACCCTGCAGTAATACGGCCAGCAGAAACCACACAAGACCAAGCAGGGGCAAAAAGAAAGAGAAAAAAACAAAAAACAAAAAAAATCCCACCCCAGAACCAGGAGAGAAAGCCCCTTTCTCTTACAAGCAACCTCTGGCGCCCTCTACTGGCCTGGCTGACACCTTCCTGACAGGCCAAAGAGAAATGCGTAGGAAGCCTAGCTCTGTTATCAAAGAGCAGGCAAAACCAGTAAATGCAGAACCAAGAAGCAAGACGTTTAAAATTTATAAAAATACCCTCTCACATTTTGGTAACTCCACATTGTGAGACTCAGGCTTCCTCAGGTAAAAGGCAGAAAACTCACACTCCCAGATTCCCTTTCTCCTGGAATGTATTTCTGTATACATGTGACCTGGACACCACCAATCAGATGCTTCGGAAGCCACAGAAGCCACAAAAGCTTTGGTTCAAAAGCCAGCATAGCAGGGAGGGTATAGCTCAAGTGGTAGAGTGCATACTTAGCATGCACGAAGTCCTGTGTTTAATCCCCAGTACCTCCCTTAAATATAAATAAATAAATAAACCTGATTACCACCAAAAAAAAAAAAAAAAGTCAGCCACAATAGCCAATAGAAATGAAAACATGTATCCACACAAAAAGTTGTACATCGATGTTCAGAGCAGCATTATTCGTAACAGCCAATGAGTGAAAACAACCCCAGAGTCCACCAATCAATGAATGAATAAACAAAATCTACCCATACAATGGAATGTCATCAGCCATAAAAAGAAATGAAGTACTGATACAATCTACGATATATAGATAAACCTTGAAAACATTATACTAAGTGAAAGAAGCCAGACACAAAAGACAAAATATTATAAGATTCTATTTGTATGAAATGTCTAGACTAGGCAAATCCATAGAGACAGAAAGTAGATTAGTGGTTGCCTAGGGCTGTGTGGGGAGCGGGGATTGAGAGGAAATGGGGAGTGACTGCTGGAGCACTACAGGATTTCTTTGGGGGGCAATGAAAATGTTCTAAAATAGACTGTGGTGAATATATTAAAAATCCATGGAATTGTACACTTTAAATGGGTGAATTATACGGTATGTGAATTACATATCTCAAGAAAGCTGTTACCAAAAAAATATGTAAAATAAGGTCAGAGGGAAATAGAGTATGAAATACATAACACAGTCTTGAATATAAAGCTCGGTGCCACTTACAAATCACTTGACCTTCCTTGAGTAGGTTGCTTCACTTTGCTGATCTTCAGTTTCCTCTTCTATAAAGTTGGAATAATAATAACACCTACTTCTTGTAGTGATTATGAGAATTAAATGAAGCAGATTATAGTAGCTGGAAGATAATAAGTGCTCAATAAATGTTGGATTTTGTTGTTTAAAAAAGAGATGTAATAGCCAAAACATGGAAGCAACCTAAATGCCCATCAGCAGATGAATGGATAAAAAAGATGTGAGATAGATATATATACACACACATATATATACACACACAATGGAATGCTACTCAGCCATAAAAAAGAATGAAATAATGCCATTTGCAGCAACATGGATGGAGATATCATACTAAGTGAAGTCAGTCAGAAAGAGAAAGACAAATATCATATGGTATCACTTATATGTGGAATCTAAAATATGACACAAATGAATTTATTTACAAAACAGAACAGACTCACAGACATAGAAAACAAACTTATGGAAAGGGAATGGGGAGGGATAAATTGGGAGTTTTAGATTAGTAGATACTAACTACTATATATAAAACAGATAAACAACAAGGCCCTACTGTATAGCACAGGGAACTATATTTAATATCTTGCAGTAATCTCTAATGAGAAAGAATATGAAAAGGAGTGTATGTGTATGTATAAGCGAATCACCCTGCTGTACACCAGAAATTAACACAACATTGTAAATCGACTACACTTCAACTTAATTAACTAATTAATTAATTTTTTTAAAAAAAGAAAGTACAGCCAGCAGGATTTGTTGATGAATTGAAAATAGCATGGACTATGTGTGAAAGAAAAAGAAACAGACAGAGAAAGTGAGAGAGAGAAAGACAGATCAAGGATGACTTGAGGGTTACAATGAAGCCTCAATTTCATCAACAGGAAAAGGAGGGCAATACTTACTGCATAGGGTTATGGGGAGTCTATACAATCATGGGAATAGAGCACTTAGCACATTTCATACACTGCTGTTATCATTATTTATTATGGGATGTGTTGAGACAACTCATCTAAACCCATCCTCTTTGTTCTGGCACCCCAAAATCCCTACATGTGTCCCCTGAGATGCCAAGAAAGCCCTCCACCATGCCTCAATTTCTCCCAAAACATCTACCCCCTAATTTTATGTTCCTCACAGAGAAAATAGAGGTGACTCACAGCAACTTCCTCCCTTGCCACCATTCCATGTGTTCTAAGGATTTGCCAGCCCAAGGATGTCTTAGAAGGATCCCAGGCTCCCTGTTCTAGCCTCCTTTCTGGAACTCCCAAATTCCATCTCCCATTTATCATCTCCTGGCCACCACCCACCTGGGCTTCCCCAGGCCTGCCCAAACCCTGCCAGCAAATTCCAAATTCAGCTGGTGTATTTGCTTTATTCACACAAACTAGGATTCTCCCTCCAGCCAACCTGGTGGGTCACGGCCTTGGCTTGCTTTACAATCACCTAGGGAAGTCTAGAGGCACCAACATTGGGGCTGCAATCCTAGAGATTTGATTGGTTTTGATTCTTGCACTCTGTCAGTGGTTCTCAAACTTTAATGTGCAGCAGAATCAGCAGGAAGTCTTGCTAAACTATAGATTGCTGGACCCCACGGCCAGAATTTCTGATTCAGTGTAGCTCAGAGAATTTGCATTTCTAACAGGTTCCCAGATGGAGCTGCTGCTGTTGCTCCAAGGACCACACTTTGAGAACCACTGCTCTGTACTGAGAGTGGTAACATGTAATGGTTAAAATATTGCTTCTCAAAGTGTGGTCCATGGACCATTGGCATCACCTTGGGAGGTGTTAGTAATGCAGGATCTCAGATGCAACCTACTGAATCAGAAATCTGCATTTTAACAATAGCCCCAGGTGATTCAGACATATGTTAAAGTTTAAGGAGCACTGAGTTCAATCCCAGTTCTGCCTATTATTAACTATGAGCTTGGGAAGTGTCTTCTTGAGGTCTCAGCTTCCTCATTTGTAAATGAGGGTAATACTAATATCTACCTCATAAGGTCACAGTCAGGATTAAATGAGTTAACAGAAGTCTAACAGTGTCTAGTATAGAAGATACACCAAATAAATATTTGCTATTTTGTTATGATTATTATCAACTCCCAAGGTGTTTCTAACATGCAGCTGAGGCTGAAAAACACTGAGCAAGGCTAAAACCTGCCCCCCTGGGACCCTAGGAGCCATGGAGATATCAATGAAAGCATGGAAACAGACTGAAATGGAGAAGCAGACACCCAGACAGAGGTCAGATAGGAAACAGACAGCGGCAAAGCACCAGAGACTGAGACCCAAGAAATCAAAAGCTGAACCCAGACTTACCCAAAGCGGGACACAGACTTGAGGAGAAATACAACCATAGAGAAGTGCCAACCCTTTCCACAGCCAGGAGTTAGAGGCAAAGCTAGATGAGGCAGACCTCCCTCCCCTGATCAATGTCCATCCATCCATCCATCCATCTGCCCCAATCCATGGCCCAGCCGTGACTCCCCTCTCCCTGCCATATCTTTATCCCTTCGGTCTGTCCATCCAACAGGCAGAACCACAGGTCCAGTCCTGGTCCAGGTGGCACCCTCAGGGGCCTGCACACCTGGGAAAGACTGCTGTGTCATGAGGTTCTAGTCGCCAAGCATCCAAGAGAGCAGAGGCCACCACCTTTGCAAGTCTCCCCCATGAAGCTTAAGAAGGCAAGCTCTGGGGCCAGGCAGACCTGAGTTTGAATGTGACTCCACCACCTGTGAGCTGTGTGGCCTAGGGCAGTTTACTTTACTTTTCTGTGGCTCAGTTTCCTTACCTGGAAAATGGGAAATATAAATAAATATGTCTGACTTCCTAAGACTGTTCTGAGGATTTAGGGGGAATAACACAAGTGACATATTTAGAGTAGTGCCTAGTATAGGGTAAGCATTCAACTGTAGGCACTGTGGTTTATGAGTTCCCACTTGCCTGCTAAAGCCTCAACTCCGGTGCTCCCACTGCCAACACGCCCCTCCCAGGTCCTCTGTGGACTCACACTCTCCCTCGTTGGGAGGAAGCAGTGGTAGCTCTTACTACTGAGGCCCACCCTCTCCCCTCCATCCCTCATGCTGTGGGCTGAGAACCCCTCTCACCCCACTGCTATCCTCAGACCCTCTCCCCCAGGGACTAAGGCAGTAAACTTGATCATCCTGGGCACACAGTAGGGGCTCATTAATATCTGATGAGAGAAGAGAAGAGAGAATTCTTAGGGACTCAGTGGGCCATGGCTCCTGCCGCACCTGAAAGCTGGGACCTGTTTAGCAAGTGAGGAGTTGGGGGAGTTTACAGGATGGGTATATGTGGGGGCAAGACTGAGCAGGACAGGGGGACAGGTGATTAGTGAGGAGACCCACAGGGTCAGGTTGAAGAGAGATGTGTGAGGAGACACACTTGGGTGGCTCAGGGGGTGGGCACAGGCAATGAGCAATTCAGAGAGAGGGAGGAGAGTGCAATGGGCATGCCAGCTCTCCTGCCTCACCTGGCAGCCTCACCTGGTCCTTTCACCCAGCTCACCGCCTCCCCAGCCTCTCTAACCTGTCTCCCCTCACCTCTCTCCCTCCCCTAACTTCCCCTCAGCTCTTCCACTCACTATCCCAGCACCCTGCCCCCTTCACCAATTCTCTCATCACATTCTTACCTAGTCCAGGCTCCTCTCACCTTCCTTGCCCACCTGTCGCCTCTCAGTCACTCCTCATACATGTCCCCCTTCACCTTTAACCCTCCACCTCTGTCCTTTTTCATCTTTTCCCCTTCACTTACTCTCCCCTTGTCCCCTCTTCTGTATCCTTTTTGCCAGCAGGGGCTTCCTGTTTCCTACCCAGGACCCCTCAAAGTTCCTCAGGGCTTCTGGACACCCTGGGGCAGGGAAAAGCATGGCTGCGGACCTCAGGGCAGGGCAGGGATGTGGGGCCAGTGGGATCTCTCAGACCTGTGAGGGAGGGATAGGCAAGCAGTGGGTTGTGTAGAAGATGGAGGTCCCCTGGGGTTGGAATCTGGGGGTGGGACTGAGGTTTTGCAGGGCAAGGTGTTGGAGCCAGTCCACCTCCTCTACTCCCAACAGAACCGAGGTTTGCTCTTTCTGCCTGTCACCCAACCTCTGCCCTTGAAAATAAGCCCTGTGTTTGTCTCTTGGGTTCCCCCTCCTGCATTGCGGGGTTCTGAGAGACACACCAGAGATTTTGAGGGGGCCCGGCAGATACTGAGGGAGGGAAGGGCAGTAAAAAGAGAGGCTGAGACCCCAATGAGGGTCCTGGACTCAGCTTTTCCCACCCCCATCTGGGGACCTATGCCTTCCCCTTAATCCTTCCCCAGATCTACCCGGACCACCCAGGACAAGATAGCCTGTTTCCAAGAATATTACAAAACTGAGAAAAGCAAATTGCAGGAAAACATATGATTGACACCACGCTTGTAAAAGCTAGTGAGAATATGTGCGTGAACCTGCATTTGATATAAGCGTACAGAAAAAGCTGTGAGTTAGCAATGGATATCTAAGGGGGTTGGAGTGGGGAAGGGAGGGGTGGAAAGGGAGGGGAAAGGTGTGGAAAGAAGGGGAAAAGAGTATAAGCTGAATGGAAAAATACACATGGAATCATTTTTCTTTCAGTACATTTTAGTACATATAGTACATAGTACACAAGAAAATAAAAATTTCTAAAGTTTTACAATACTACTTAGTCTTACAAGAAGTTGCAAAAAAAAAAAATACTACATTGAGGCTCCCTGCACCCATCATTACAGAACTATAGCACCGTCTCAAACTAGGAAATTGACATTGTTGCAATGCAATTAACGAGACCACAGATTTTATTGGGACTTCACTATCTTTCCAATGTCCTCTTTTTTTTTTTTTCTGGACTTTGTGTATAATTCCGTGACATTTTATCACATGTATAAGTACCACACTCAAGATACAGAATTGTCTCCTCAATGCAAAGAAATGCCCAAGTGCCACCCCTTTATATAGTCACACCTTCCCTCCTCTTCTGTTACCCTTGACAACTACTAATCTGCTCTCCATCTCTATAATTTGTCATTTCAAGAACATTATATAAATGAAATCCTACAGTATGTAACATTTTGAGATTGGCTTTTTTCATTCAACAAAAGACCCTTAAAATCCACCCAAATTGTTGTATCACTACAATAATTCCTTCTTTTTTATTGCTGAGTATTATTCCATTGTATGGAAGTGCCAACAATGGAATATTAACTACCAGTTGAAGGACATATGGATTGTTTCTTGTTTGAGGCTACTACAAACTATTAATATTAACTAGTTTAGCTAGTATTGAATAGTTATATGGGCTATTAAAGCTGCTATGAACATTCATATCTGGTTTTCGTGTGAACATGCATTTTTATATCTCTAGGATAAAGCCCAGGAGTGTGACTGGTGAGTCATGTGACATAAGTGTGTGCTTTACTTTTTCAGAAACCTCTACCTGTTTTCTAGAGTGGCTGTACCACTTTACATTCCCACCAGCAATGTCGGAGAGTTACCAGTTTCTTCGAATCCTCACCAGCATTTAATCCTATCAGTATTATTATGGTTAGGTCAGGCTAATGGGTGTGTAGTGGTATTTCATCATGATTTTAATTTGCATTTCTCTAATGGCTAGTGATGCTGACATCTTTTCTTATGTTCACTGGCCACCTGAATATACTGTTTGATGAAATGTCAATGTTCTCTGTCCATTTTCCAGTTGGATTTTTGGGGTTTTTTTTAACTGATGAGTTTTGAGTTTCAAAATATATTCTAGATAAATGATGGATATGTGGTTTGCAAATACTGTCTTCCAGCCAGTAGCTTCATTCCAGCTTTTATCTTCTCATCTTTTTTGGAGAGGGGGCAGCAGTGGGAGAGGTAATAAGGTTTGTTTGTTTGTTTTTAGTAGAGGTACTGGGGATTGAACCTCATGCGGGCTAAGCATGTGCTCTACCACTGAGCTATATTCCCCACCTCCTTATCTTCTCATCCTTTGAACAGAGCCTCTCACAGGGTAAAAGTTTTTAATTTTGATGAAGTCCAATTGATATTTTTTGTTTTTTTAAAGGATAGTGCTTTTGGTGTCAAGTCTAAGAACTCTGCTTAACCCCATGTCGTGAGGATTTTCTCCACTGTTCTAAAAGTTTACCGTTTTACCTTTTACATGAAGATCTATGACCCTTTTTGAGTTAATTTTTGTATAAGGTGTGAGGTTCAGGTCAAGGTTCATATTTTCGTCTATTAATGTCCAGTTGTTCCAGCACCATTTGTTAAAAAGACTACCCTTCCTTTATTGAGTTGTTTTTCAATTTTTGTCAAAATTCATTTGGGCATACTTACGTGGCTCCAATTTGGGGTTCTCTTTTCTGTTCCACTGATTTGCATCTGTGTTTCAGTACCACACTGTCTTGATTACTGTCACTATCTAATAAGTCTTCAAATCAGGTAGTGTGATTCCTCTTTTTTTTTAATTTTTAATACTTTTAGCTGTTCTAATTCCTTTTCTTTTCCATATAAATTTCAAGATAAGCTTGTATATACATAAGCTTTGCATTGACTCACAGATCAGTTTGGGGAGAACTGACATCTTTACCACACTGAACATACCAGTTCATTAACACCATGTATCTTTACCTTTATTTATTTCTCCTTTGATGTCTTTCTGTAAAAGAGAAGAACAAACCTGACTCCATATTGAATCTATTCCTTTAGCGCTAAACTTTGTGCTCTGTTTCCTGTGTTTCGTCACACTGGCTCTTCAACTTGTAAAAAAAGTTACCTATAGCCTGAAATACAGAGGGTAACCCACTCTCTAAGGCTGTGACCTGTAAAGAGGTAACACTTTTCCATTCAATAAAAGTTGCAAAACAGAGAATAACATTTGATAAAAGTCATGTGATCATATCAATCAATGCAGAAAAGGCATTTGACCAAATCTAACATCCAATCCTGATTGAGAATACTCGCAACCAAGGAAAAGAAGGAATTATCTCTATCTTATTTTTAACTTTTGTTACAGCTTGGAAGCTAAAGAACAAAGGCCCTGGGGGCCTGAGTCCCAGAGACAAAAAGCAGGCTCACAGGAATAAAAGATTAACTTTATCTCTGTTACACTAATGATTATACCGAGTTGCCAGAAACTCAACTGTAAATTTTAACCTTATCTGTTCCTGTACTTTCTGGCAGAAAATCCTTTCCCCTCACAGAAGCATTTCCTATTCCTGACAGCCACCACGAAGCCACCTGCTACTGATCAAAGCTTCCAAGCCCATTTTGCCCAAGGCCGTTCCCCGATCCTTTTCCAAAATGTCTGCACTCTTGTCTTCTTGTCTCAACTGGATAAACAAAATGTGATATAAACATGTGATGGAGTATTATTCAGCCTTAAAATTAGAGGAAATTCTGACACATGCTACAACATGGATAAACCTTGAGGACATCATGCTAGTGAAATAAGATGGTCAGAGAAGGCCAAATACTGTATGATTCTTTGTATGTGAGGTGCCACAGAGTGGTCAGATTCATAGAGATAGAAAGTGGAGTGGTGGTTGCCAGAGGCAAGGCGTAAGGGGGAATGGGGAGTTACTGCTTACAGAGTTTCAGTTTTGCGAGATAAAAAGAGTTCTGTGGATAGATGCCGATGATGACAGCACAACAATGAGAATGTACTTAATGCTACTGAACTGCACCCTTAATAATGGTTAAGATGGTAAATTTGATATTATCTGTACTTCACCACAGAATGGCGAGAATGGGCATCCTTACCTGATTTTAAGGTGAAGAACATTCAGTATTTCACTGTTGTGAGATTACCTGAAGGATTCTCACTGATTTTCTTTATCAGGTCGAAAAAGTTTCCCTCTATTCCTTGGTTGCTGAGAGTTTTCAATCAGGAATGGATGTTAGATTTTGTCAAATACCTTTTCTGCATTGATTGATACAATCATACGACTTTTTTTTTTCTTTTGTCTGTTAAGATGGTAGATTCCACTGATAGATTTTCAAATATTGAACCTGCATTCATGGAATAAATCTCCACTTGGTCATTGCATATGATTTTTTAAAAAATATAAAACATCTTTATTTGCTTTGGACTTCTGTTTTTCCAGTTTTCCCCCACCTTAACTGTGGTTAAAAAGATAAATACAAATAGATAGATAGATAGATAGATAGATAGATAGATAGATAGATAGATAGATAAAGAGATGGATAGATATATATATAGTAAAATTTTCTATTATAAATATTTTTAAGTATACAGTTCAGTGGCATTAAATAAAATCACTATATTGTACAACGATCACCACTATTCTCAAAATTTTTTCAACCCCCCAAACAGAAACTCTGTACGCATTAAGCAATAATTCCTCTTTCTCCCATGTTCCCAATCCTGGTTACCTGCTACTTTCTGTATCTATGAACTTGCCTGTCCTAGATATTTCCTATAAGTAGGAACCGATACAATATTTGTTCTTTACGTCTGTCTTATTTCACTTAGCATAATGTTTTCAAGGTTCATCCGTGTTGTAGCAGATATCAGAATGTAATTCCATTTTATAGCTGAATAACATTCCATTATATGTATATACCACATTTTGTTTAGCCATTCATCTGTTCCCACTTTAGGGTGAGAAACAAGACCTCTGGCTTTTTTCCACCTTTGGCTACTGGGAATAATGCCGCTATAAACATAGGCATACAAGTATCTTTCTGAGTTTCTATTTTCATTTTTTCTGGATTTATACTACCTTTTTATATGTATTTTTATTGCCAGATACAATTTGCTAATTTTTGAGGGTTTTATTCTTTTGGTCTATATTCATGAGGAATACTGATCTACAGTTTCCTTTTTTTTTTTTTTTAATTGAAGCGTAGTTGATTTCCTCTTCTTTTTTCTTTTCTTTTCTTTTCTCTGTTTTTGTTCTATCTTTATCTTGCTTTGGGATGAAATGCAATCCTGGCTTTATAAAACGAATTGGAAACTGTTGCCTCCTCTTTTATTTTCTGGAAGCTATTGTGAAGAATTGGTGTTAATTCTTTCTTGAATTAATATTTGGTATAATTCTACAGTTAAACCGTCCAGGTCTGTTGATTTCTTTCTTGGAAGTTTTTTAAATTACAGATTAAATTTCTTCAATGGTTAAGATTTTTATATTACCTATTTGATCTTAGGTGAACTTTGGTAGTGTGTTGTTTTTGAGATTTTGCCTAAGTTGTTGAACGTATATGCTTAGAATTACTTGTAGTAGTCCCTTATTTCCTGTGAGGTATGCAGTGATATCTCTTCTTTCATTGATGATTGTGGTCATTGGTGTCTTATCCATTTTTTAATTCTTCAGTCTTGCTAAAACTTTATCAATTTTATGATACTTTTAAAGAACCAGCTTTTTACTTTATTGATTGCCCTTATTGTTTTTCTGGTTATTTTATCTTTATTCTTATCCTTCTTATTTATTTCCTTGTGTTTGCTTTGGGTTTATTTTGCTTTTCTTCTTCTAGTTTCTTGAGGATGCTTAAATTGTTGATTTGAAACAATATTTTTCAGGATAAGTATTTAATGCTATAAATTTCTAAGCACTGCTTTAGCTGTATCTCATAAATTTTTATACAGTGTATTTTCATTTTCATTCAGTTCAGCATATTTTTTATGTGCCTTGAGATTTCTTCTTTGACCCATGGATTGTTCAGGAATACATTATTTAATTTCCAAGTGTTTGGAAATTTTCCTGCTGTCTTTCTGTATTAATTTCTAGTTTGACTCCATCATAGTCAGAAAATATATTCTATATTATTTTAATTCTTTTAAGTTTGTTGACATTGATTTTATAAGCTGGGATACAGCTATCTTGTTTAATGTTCCACGTGCCCTCGAAAAGAATGTATATTCTAGTTGTTGGGTGGAATGTTCTACAAATGTCAGTTAGATCCTGTTGGTTGATGGTACTGTTCAGTCTTCTATATCCTTGCTGATTTTTGCATCTAGTCATTCTGAGAGAGATACTGAAGTACCCCACTATAATTGTGCATTTTTCTATTTCTCCTTTCTATGCTTTGGTTTTTGCTTACTGTATTTTGAAGCTCTGTTAGTTGGTGCATACACATTTAGTATTGTTTTGTTTCCTTGGTATATTGACCCTATTATCATTATGTAGTGTTCTTCTCTGCCTCTGATAATTTTCTTAATAATTTCCTAAAGTCTGTTTTATCTAGTATTTATATTGGCACTCCAGATTTCTCTGTTATATCTTTTTCCACTCATATACATATAACTTACCACAGCATAATAGTGTTGACATTTTATCACTTCAAATGAAATGAGGAACCTTATCACTATTTAGGTCTCTTTACTCTCTCTGCTTTATAAGTACATAAACTCTTAAATGTCTCTTTAAATATACTTAGAATTACACTGGACAGTAGTAGAATTTGCTTTCAAACATCTAATGTTATTTTGAAAACTTGACAGGAGCCAAACTCTGTCCTGAGCTGCTCCTTCTGCAGGGATCTGACCCCACCTTGTTAAGGGGGATCCTTCCCTCTCCCACTTTACCTTCTTCATATGTTGGATTCCTTCCTTCCTTTCCTCTAAGTGGAGAAGAGGGTGAAGAGGAGCAAGAGAGAGACTAGCTTTGGTCCCTAAGCATCCAGAAAGGCCCTCCTCAACCCCATCCTTTTGTACACACACACAAAAAATGAACACCAGCCCTTCTGTACATATATGGATACGTGTGTCCTGCCACCTAAATGTTTGTCAATCCCCCGAGAGGGGACAGAACACCCTCTATCTCTTGGCAACATCTCATCTCTTACTTTTGCTCTTGCCTTTTCCCCACTATCCTGGGTTTTGTCCTATTCACTTCAGATTTCTATTTTGTGTCAAACTTGCTGTTTATTTTCATACTGAAAAGATGACATTGTCCCCAGAGCCAAAGATAAATGGGAAATAAGAAAAAGGAAAAAAACAACACTTGAGAGAAGAATAGTCTATTATATTTACCTGCATATTTGCTCATTTCATCAGCCTTTCTTCATTCCTGATATTCTAAGTTTCCTTTGGTTTTTATTTTCTTTTATTTATAGAACTTCAGCAGAACTTTTAATACAGGCTTGCTGATAACAGATTCTCTTAGTTTTCTTCATTTAAAAATGTCTTGTGGGGAGGGCATCGCTCAAGTGGTAGATTGCATGCATGAGGTCCTGGGTTCAATCCCCAGTACCTCCTCTAAAAACAAATAAATGAATAAACCTAATTACCTCCCCACTCAAAAAATAAATTTAAAAAATTCTTTAATTCACATTCTTTCTTAAGGAATATTTTCACTGGATAGAGAAATCTGGGTTGACAGTTCTTTTATTACAGTGTTTGAAAAATGTGCCATTTTCTCCTGACCTCCATGGTTTTTGAAGAGAAATGCACTGTCAATCAAATTATTGTCCCCTCTGAAATATAATGGATCATTTCTCTCTGGTTCCTTTCAAGATTCTTTCCTTGTCTTTAGTTTTCAGAAGTTTGACTATTCTGTGCCTAGATATCAATTTCTTTGAATTTATCCTGTTTGGGGGTCATTCAGTTTCTTGAATCTGTGGGTTTATATGGTTTGCCAAATATGCAATATTTTTAGCCATTATTCCTTCAAAATTTTTTTCACATCCAGTTTCTTTCTGTTTTTCTACTGGAACTTCAATGGTGTGTATGTTAGATAATTTTTTATTGTCCCAAAAGTCCCTAAGGTTCCTTTTGTCCTAAAAGGTCCCTTTTAATTTTTAAAAATCTACTTCTCTTTTGTTTGGACTTCAATCTATTTACTCTCTGTTATTCAGATTGGATAATTTCTATTGGTCTATTTTCAAGATCACTGATTCTTTCCTCACTCATCTTCATTCCACTATTTAGCCCTTCCCATGAGTTTTATTTCAAGTATTGTATTTTTCAGTTCAAAACTGTCCATTCAGTTCTTTATGTCTTCTATTTCTTTGCTGAGACTTTCTATTTTTTAATTTGTTTCAAGTGTTCATGATTGCTCCTTGAAGCATTTTTACAACAGTCATTTTAAAATTCTTGTCAGATAATTCCATTATCTGCATCATCTTAGTGTTGGTATCTATGTATTGGCTTTTCCCATTCTATTTACATTTTTCCTGTTTCTTGAGATATCAAGTACAATGAATTATTTTCTTTTGTGTCTTGGACATTTAGGGTATTATAATATGAGGCCCTAATTCCTTTCTTAAAATGTTACTTCTGGGGCAATAATCAGAGCTCTGTTTATATACTCTCAGTGACAGTCACCTTGTACAGTGGCTGAATCACAGTTTTTGGAGTTTTGGATCATTTGTTACATAGTAGTTGTAACCAGATGTGTATGTATTATGTGTGCATATATATATATAGACACACACACACACACACACACACCCATTTGTATATGAAAGTGGAGATTGTATATGTATGAATGTTTGTGTCCATATATAATTATTTTGTTCTCTGGGCCATAGATGCCTAGGAGCACTAAAGTAAAAATGACTGTATAGGGTCCTTGGTGGGGTAGAGATTAAAGATGATAGAGCCCCAACCATAATTTGGGGGTTCTGAGAGCTGGGCTGGATGTCCAAAGTGGCTCATTCACATGGCTGGCCATTGATGTTGAGTGAAGTTGGGAGTATGGTGGTCTCAGGGTACATCCTTCTCACATGGCAGCTGGCCTTCCCCAAAGTGAGAGTCTCAAGAGAACCAAGCAGAAGCTGACTATCTTTTCTGACTTAGACCGAGAGGTCATGCAGCATCTTTGGTTACACATGAGCCACTAAGGCTGTATGATCAGGCCACCCAAGATGGCGGCTCTCTTGCTTTCTGCACATCCCCTGCTCTACCAGTCCCCACTTCACCTACATCCTACTTACATGACTGACCTCCCCTCTTAATCATAGAGCCTAATCAGTCAATGCCTACAGACTTACACCCAGCCCCAACTAGTTAGTGATTGTTCTGATCTTTAGATCAGATCATCTCCACCATGATAGCTTACCCAAGGAGGTGGTAAGGGGCATGCTTCTCTGCTGGTTTCCCTGGTAACCAAAGAACCAACCTGACATGAATCTCCCCTAAACTAGTACCTCCCCCAAACTCCCCAATCCCTCACCCCATAGCAAAGACTGCTGTTGCCATGTCCTGCCAGCTGTCTCACACACACAGTGGGGTGTTGCTCCAGGACCTTGCTTCAGACATGTCAGACCCCCTTATCCAATAAATCACTGATATCTCTGTCACCATCTCCAGCTCTTTTTTCAGTCTTGAGGCTGAACAAGTACCGGTCTTGCAGGCTTGCAGCGTACAGCCCAACAAAGGCCAACCCAGATTGAAGGGACGTGGGAAAAGGGTCAAAAACTTTGAAAACATGTTTTAAAACTACTACCATCTGCCCTCTGGCCATGAAATATTTATATTCCTTCCACATGCAAAATTCACTCATCTCTTTCCTCAGCCTCATAAGGCTCATCTATTTTGCATCAGATTCACAGTCAAAGTCTAGGACCTCATCATCTAAGTCAGATCCAGGTGTGGAGGAGGCCACCCTACTGCAGGGATTCAGGATCTCTTGAGCACCTCTAAAGGGAATGAAGCAGATGCAACTATTTGGGAGAACAAGAGATGAGTATTTAGAACTGCCCTGCCCATTCTGGTTGTCACCATTCCCACAAAGCAATTAGATTTGATTGATTGATTGATTGATTGATTGATTGATTGACATATAGTCGGTTTACAAGGTTGTGTTAGTTTCTGATGATTCAGTGTATATATGTATATATATATATATATATATATTCCTTTTAATATTCTTTTTCATTATAGGCTATTACAAGGTACTGAATATAGTTCCCTGTGCTGTACAGTAGGACCTTGTTGTTGATCTATTTTATATATAGTAGTTAGTAGCAATTTGATTTAAATGAAAAAAATTGAAAATTCCACTCTTCCATTGCACTAGCCAGATTTTAAGCACTCAGCAGCCACATGTGGCTAGTAACTACTGTATTGGACAATAGAAATACAGAACACGTCCATCATTGCAGAAAGTTCTATTGAACATTGCTGACTAGACAACAGAAGTCCAGGGATGCCCTGTAACTCAGAAAAGGATTTCTGAATATATGTCTTAGTTTAGGATCTCCCCAAATCCTGCCCTGAGCCAAGGGTAGAGGTGGTTTTTCTGGGAAGTATCCCCAGGAAATACACGTGAGTGGGAAAATTGGGACTGGAAGAGAATAAAGCCAACAAATGGTGGGGAGTCAGGTGAGACAAGTGAGGCACCTGGGCACTTGCCTGAACCTCAGGGTGAGTGCTTCCTTGAATTTTGCACCCTACACACCTTACTTCCTAACCCTAGCTAGCCCCAACCCCGAAAGGGTGACCACCGTGAGTAACTAGACTCATTTGCACCAGGGACCGTCTAAGGAGTTGAGGAATCATGTTTAACACACTTCAGAATTGACTCACTGAGGAAAAGGGAAACAGAATTATTTAATCACAGGCTCAGGACACGCACTGGTTGAAGATTTCCCCTGGGGAATTAATCCTGGCACTTCCGGTCTGTTCTGCATGCGGACAGAGAAAGACCTCAGATGGAGGAGCAGAAAGATACGGGCACATGAGGAGGGACAACATGTGTGGGAAGTGCTCACCACTATACACAAGTGAGAGAGAAAATGACCTGAAGGGATATGATGGGGGCCCCAGCTGCAGTGCTACAGTAAATCCTAGAAAACCCCCCACAGAGAAGATGTGTGTGATCCTTAAGGTGATGGGGAGCTGGAGGCAACCTAGGTGTCCATCACTGGGTGAATAAATAAGTGAAGGAGTGCTGTGCATTAAAGTATGGGGTGGGATCGGGGACTGGGCATGCGGCCGGAGGTAAAACCTTAGAGGGTCTTTCAATTGTGGTCCTATATTATGATCTGAAGGGTGTGATTAATATTCTTCTGCACCTCAGGGCAAAGAAAAAAATAAAGGAATGAAAAAAATATGAGGTACCTTCACATCAGAGCAACTCCCTACCTGTTACACAATTATTATTACCCCAGGGGGTTATGACAGCACAGTGACCAGGCTCTGCCTGCCTTCTGGAAGCCCTCCTCATTGCCTTCTTTCCAGGCAGCCCCTCCACTCCCCAGCAAATGCTCCTTCCATGGCAAATGAGGAGTTCCCTACCCTTGCATGCAACCCAGAGGGAGAGAAAAGAAAGCTGGGCGTCTGTGAGTCCCAGAGGTTCCCATCTCCTACTCTGGCTGTCTATAGACTAGGGAGTAAGCCCATGGGACTCCAAACTCCATCTCTGCCATGAGACGCCTGTGGGACCTTAGGCAAGTCACTTTCCCTTCCGGTGCCCTAGCTCCCTCACTGATAAAATGGGGGTGATCATAAAAATACCTACTTATGAGAATGTTTGGAGCATAAAAAGAGTGAGTTTGTGGAACATGCTTAAACCAGTGGAGGAAGCCCCCTCTTCACCACTCCAGCAGCCTCGCCCACACACACCCTGCCACAGCCCCTGCCCTGCCTGGACAGCTTCCTATCTCTCCTCCTGTCTCAGCCTCAATCAGGGGCTCCCCAAAGTCCCAGGGACTCCTAAACTAGCCTCAGGAACTTCTCAGGCTCCAGCCTGGGATTTAATTGCAAGTTTCTCTTTCCTTTTTGGAGAGCTCTGGGCTCACCTGGCCCCCAGACACCTGTCAGTTCACTGGGCTCAGCAGCTGGCTCCACCCACTCATGCCAGTTGAGTCAAAGCCATTTGCCTTTTCACCTTACAAACCACAGCCAGGATTGCTCACTTGCCCTGGTTTAAAAGGCAAGCCATACAGCTGGGGAGGCAGTGGCCATTTGGCCATAGTTGCAGCATGGATCCTAGTTCTGGTGACCGTGGGGCTGGGCTTGGCCATGGTATGTTCTGTCCCCGCTTCCAGTTCCACTGGGAAGAGCTGAAACATTGGCAGGTTCAAATCTCTGTTACCCAGTGAGCTGGAGGCCTTCAAAAAAGCCAAGGATGCCTTGGTAAGTCCCTACTGTTGTGGGCTAACCTCTACCCCTCCTGCTGTAGCCAAGCTCTGCTACTGTTGGCTAACCTCTATCCTCTTGGTATGGGATGGCCTCTCACTGTTACGCTATGACTAACCTCTATCCTCTATGCTATGGATAAACTCAGGCCCTCCTGCTAAACCTTCATCCTTGCTGCTAGCCTCCAGCACTCCTGCTGTGGGCTGACCTTGCCCTTGTTCCCTAGGAAGAGACACTCTTGCAGAAGGACTGGAACTGCAGCTCCTGTCTCTTCCCCAGGACCCGAGACCAGAGGCAGCTGCAGGTGAGTCTGGAGAATCAGGCCCCGCTGACCTGGCTCTGCAGGCAGCCCCTCCCCTCCTCCTTCTTACCTGCCCTTCCCTCTCTCTGATCTCTCCTCCCCTGTCCCCTGCCCCTGTCCCTCCTCAACTGCTCCCTTGACCCTATCCCTCCCCTGGATTCCTGTTTATCATCTCTCTGCCTGTCCTCACTTCCCTGTCTCCTTCACCTTCTCCCTATCACTCTCACCTGTTCCTTCTCATTTCTCTCTTCTTTTCTCTCCCGGTCTGTCTCCCACCAGTGCCCCTTGCCCTGCCCACCTTGTCACTGTCTGCTCTCAACACTCATTCCCTCTTCCCTGCTTCCCTGCCCTCCTCGCCGCTGACTCTCCCCTCTCTCCCTCATCATCTTTCTTCCGCTGATCTCTCCCCTGCATTCTCCCGCATCCACCCTTCCCACCTATGCAGCCATCTGTCCCCCTCCCGCTTGCCTCCCCAGACTGTTCTCTTCACTGGGCCTTCTTGCCTAGCCTTCCTCACCTGTTCTCTCTCCCCTCTCCTCAAGGCCCTGTTTTCTCTTGGAGGCAGAGCTGGCCCTGACCCTGACGGTCCTTGAGACCGTGGCTGACTCATCCCTGGAGGATATCCTAGATCAGCCCCTTCATACTTTAAGCTACATCCACTCCAAGATCCAGGGTTGTGTGAGTGCTCAGGGCACCCAGGCTGTGTCTGTGGGTTCTGGGCCTATGGGACCCCACTGCTCTGTCCCGAATCCTGTCTCACACACCACCCTCCTCTGTCCTTAGGTCCAGGCTCAGCCCAAAGCGGGCCCCAGGGCCACCTCCAGCACTGGCTACACCAACTCCAGGAGCCCCTGAAGAAGGTGAGTGACCCAGGAGGAGGATGGATGCTGGGGTGCTGGGTAAGGAGGAGGCTGATGCCCAGGCAACGGGAAACAAATTTCTCATCTGTGTCACAGGAGTCTCAAGACTGCCTCATGGCCTCTGTCACGTTCACCTTCTTCCACCTCCTCACACGGGACCTGCATTGTGTCACCAGTGGAGACCTGTGCAGCTGAAAATCAGGACCAACCCCGGCCCATCTGGGACCCCAGACCTTATTTATGCTTTAAGCCCCACACCCTGCCTTAAGTTATTTCCTCTCATCCCTTATTTATGCAGCTGCTGCCCTGACTCAGACCTAAAAGAAATGTTCACTTTTCTACTTTTGTACCATTCATACAATATGCAGCGATAAACAGTAAGGAATTGGAACCTTCTGTGATAAGTGCATCCATGAGTATGTGTACGTGCATGACTGTGGGGCTGTGACTGAGTGTGGATGTCTGTGTGGTGCGGCCAAAATGTGTGACAGGTTGTGTATATCTGTGTGTGTGCCTGACCCTGTGAGTGTAGGCATCCAAGTGAGTATCTGCCTGAACCTGAGTCTAACTGAAGATGCATAATGGTATATTCATGCCCACGTGTGTACAAGGGTGTGTGTATTTATACACATGTTTATGTCTCTCCCTGTCTGTGTGAACTGTGTAGCTTTCTTTTCCATGTGTACCTAAGGACAGATGGAAATCTATATCAATCAGGATGCTTAATCCTATGGTAAATGTCAGAAACCCAACTCAAAAGGGTAGAACAGAAATGAATTTATTATCACACATAACAAAAAGTGAGTTGGCAGGGCAGTTCTAGGACTGATTCATTCATTCATTCAATAACATCTTTCCATTTCTGTTGACTGATTCCTACTCTGGCTACCTCATGGTCTCATGGTGGCAGCCATGGCCCAAGCAGTCGCACACAAGTAATATCCTCCAAGTCATAACAAACATCCCAAATTTAATGGAGTAAAACAACAACTATCTTATTATGCTCACAGATTCATGAGACTGACAACACTATCCTGGGGGATAGCTTGCCTCTGCAGTTTCAAGTGGCCATGTAACTAAAGGGCTCAAGTTAATTTCTGTAAAGAATTTAAAACAATTCGTGACACAGGTTAAGCCCCATATATGTATTTATTGCTGTCACTATTTTAGAATATTTTTCTTCCCTAACACAAAGAAAATTCTTATATTTGTTCTCTTCCTTCCTGCTTAGTTCATTCGTATGAGGATATGAGACCTGGAGCAGTGGTGACCATTTTGTGGCCATAAGGCAACAAGCCTAGATTATGAAGCTGTTCTTGTAATGAAGATGGAAAGAATAGGAAACTGGGTCATTGGTGATATTAATAAGTTATTATGGTAAACCTCCAAACTCCCAACTCCAGACTTGTTCAATGAGATAACCAAATTTCTTAAGTCATGTTAATTAGGTTTCTGTTTCTTGCTGCCAAACGTATCCTGAAATATCCATCTCTGGATGCTCAAAATAGAACCCAGAGAAGGTGGCCAATTATTATTTGCTAATAAATATTTGAATCATGTAGAACATGTCTGAGTTCAGGCATATAACCTCTTTAGTATGAGTGTTGTAACTGAGTAAGGTTGCAAATCTCTGCTTGGAGATGCCAAGGCCTAACAAAGAAATTTTCAACTGGGTGTCTTTTGTTTTTGCCTGCCCAGCATCTATTTCTCCTAGTAAAGCGCCTCGCCTTTCCTTTGGGTAATGACCCCCCTCCTTTCCCACCTCATCATTGGTTGGACACATGACTCGGATTTGCCAATCAGAGCACTCCATCTCCAAGAGCACAGTGGCAAGCCTTCCCTTGTCCTCCCTCATGATAGCATTGGCATAAGCTGCTCCCTCTGTTAGGGACATGTCCCACTACTCACCCACCTCCCAATGTTTTCACCTGACTCACTTCCACTCATTCCCTATGTCTCGGTAATATTCTCCTCCTCCAAAAATCCTTCTGAGTGGTGCAGTGGGGTTTCTGTTGCTTTTATATGTTCAACAAACTTTTCCAATCTACTTTCCTGGTGACTATTTAGGTTCAGCCATATGAAATTGCCACTATCCTGCCATTTTTAACCTACAAAACCAGGAATTTCATATGGTTCAACCTAATATCTTTAGCACGCCCACCCCCAGGTCACAGGATCTGGTCACGTGACCCCAGCCTGGCCAGTCAAAGCCTTCCATTCCCTTGGATGCCACAGTCAATGCAGAAGTATGACGTGACCCTACTCTGGCCAATCAGAGCCTTTCCCTGGGATTTTTTTCATTTAGGACTGGAGGAGACTTTGCCATTATTACCTCTGGGCTATGGTGCTAAAAGGATTGAGTCTGTGTCTGTAAATGAAATTTTCCCTGCTCCTTTCAGTTGAAGAGGATAAATCTGGGCCAAGACAAATAGAGAAGAAAGATGAATGGGAAGAAGGTCATGATGGAGTTGAGTCTGAGTCCCAGTCTCTAAGGCCAAGTTCCTTGTAGCTTTACCCTCAGTTGTCTCCTTCCTAGCTGCGTGAACCAACAAATGTGCACTTTTTATGTCTAATCCAGTTAAACTAATTTCCTGTCACTTGCTACCAAGATTCCGACTAATTCACTTCCCTGAACCAGGCTGGGTCAGACAGCTCTTCTGGGCTTTGATAGGCTCTATCAAATGTTTCTCCCATCGCAGCCCTATTGCTATCTGTCTGTCTGAGCTCCAGGAGGACAGGGACAGGAGCTGTCTTGGTCACTGTTAGGTCTCTAGTGTCCAGCACAGGGCTAGGCACAGAACAGAAGCCCCAATACTCCCCTTGAGTGATACCATGCCCTCTCCACCTGTTCCTTGGGTTTAAAGCTTGCAATTTTGGAAGAAAAAAAAAAAAAGCAAGCACGGCATTTGTATTGATAAACATTAATCTGTTAAACGAAGGACCTGAAGTTACAGGGGAAAGAAGGTGGTGGCTGTCATCCAAAGGGCTGAACCAGGAACCATGTGGGCCCCAAATATGTCATTGGGTGGATGCCAAGTTCTGAGGTGGCAATTCCTGATTTTGTTTTGAAGACAGGAACACCCTGCTCCAAAGCTGAGTTCTCCATGGAAATCAAGCTTTATACTGCCCCAGCTGAAAACACTCCATTGGCTTCCCACAGCTTTGAGAATAAAATCTTGACTCTTGACCACAGCCCACAAGACTCTGCAGAATCTGCTCCCTGCTTGCCTCTCCCACCTGCTCTCCTCACAGTCTCCCCCTTGCTCCAGTCCAGACATACTACCTCCAGCACACCAAGCATACTCTGCCTCAGGGCCTTTGCACATGATATTCTCTTTGCCAAGAATGCTTTTCCCCGGCTCTTCCCACAATGGATTTCTTCAGCTGCATCACCTTCCTTGACTCCCCACCCCAATCTAAAGTAGGCTTCTCAGTCATTCCTTGTCCCATCACCCTGTTTTTATTCTCTCTGTGACATTTATTCACTGCCAGACACTCATTATTTTCTTGTTTACTATCTCTTGCCTCTAGAATATGAGCTCCACAGGGCAGGGTTTTCTTGTTTTGTCTGTTTTGTTCTCTATGCAACACCTGCACAGGGCCAGGTACATAGTACACACTCAGTAAAGCTTTATCAGGTGAACCAGAGACAATAGAGTCTAAGGGTTAGATGGGCAGGATTTGGAGGCAATAAACTTTCCAATCATGGCTCTGCCATTTATTGGCTGCATGATCTTGAGTAAGCTCCTTACCCTCTGAACTTCTTTCCTCATCTAGAAAAGAGGGTGCATACACTGCACACATCTGTTGCAGAGTATAAATGCAGTCACGCTTACTATCTGAGTAACTCCATTTTGTGAGCGTTATGTGCCGCGTGCTGGGTTGCGTGCTCTCTATTCGTGCATCAGGGAGGGTTTGTGAGCACAGTGCCTGGTGAGTGGGAAGCCCTCAGATACTGGGAAGCCAGGAGTCGTGATGACTGAGATAGATAAGTGTAGCTGGGCCAAGGGGTGATTCTGGCCGGTGATTCTCTGATGCCTCTGTCCTATCTGCCTCCCACCCTGTCAGCCCAGATCCATCCCCCTCCCTCCTGCTCTGCTTCTATTTCTGTCTTTCTCTCCTCCTCCCCAGGCCTCAGGAGGCCCCTGGCTGGCGTGAAGCCTGCTTCCTTCTTCCCCAGGATCAGCAGAGTTTTCACTGCAGGGCACACTCCCCAACACAACTTCCCTTCCCCAGCCACAGCCTACAGCTCACCTGAGAAACTGCCCACCACACACCAACCTCTGTGTCCCTAGCAGACCCCTTCTCCACCTAAGATCCCTCAGACTCCAGACAGGTGACCAAGGAACCCTTTCCCTTGTCCCCTCCCTGACCAGGCTGGCTTTGGATACCCAGGTTCAGCTAAGGGCCTTGGTGCCATTCCCCAGCTTCCAGACACAGACACCAGAGGCAACATTGTGTAGCAGTGAGCAACAGATACTGAGGTCAAACTGCCAGCTCTCCTGTATCTTTACCGGGGGAGCCTTGGGCAAGTGACCACTTCTCCCTGGTCCAGATTCCTATTTCTAAAATGGGTCCAAATGTATCCACCTCGGAACAGTTGTCTGACTGTAGAGAGATAAGGCATGTTTAGCACAATGCCTGTGTGTAGAATGAACATTCCCTAGTTGCTCAGCACTAGAGACTCAGAAGGCTGCCTGCCTTTTTTTAAATCTCAATTTTGCCACCTTTTGGTTATGTGACATGGGACAAGTTCCCCACTTTTCTGGGCCTCAATTTCCTCATCCATAAAATAGGATAATAGTACTGATGCCCTAGGGTGGTTATAAGAATTAAACGATTTAAGGGCTTGGCACACAGTAAGCACTGACTAAATGTTAGCTTTTTTTTTTTTTTTATTCCCCACCTCTAAGTCTCTCAGAGGCTGGAAATTGTGCAAATCTCCCTGGTCCCAGGTAGCCATCCTGCCTTCAGTGTCACTTAAGAGTCCTTACACTGTAATCTAGGTCACCCCCCCAAGACACACGGACACACACAGAGGTCAGCAGAGCCGCCTCAGACACAGAAAAAAGTTTAATTCTCCTGCGGCGGAGGATCCCCGGCTCCTGTAGGGAGGGGGATTTGGTTTTGGATTTTGTTCATGTGGGGATTTATCTGAGGGAAAGAGGAAGGAATAGGGGAGAGTCTGGTCCTTCCAGTGGGACCTGCCCCGGAGAATGTGTACTGGGAAGAGATAATCTGGAGACAAGAAAACTGGACGAAATACAGGAGGGCAGAAGAAGAGACAACATGGGACAGAGAAGAGAGACAAACAGAGAAGGACAGAAGACAGAAGACAGAGGGCGGGACTGAGACAAACGACGGGAACAGAGAAAGGGGGGACCCCAAGCCAGACCCGACGGGACCAGGGAGTAGAATGGGTTGGGGGTGGGGGCTTTGGAGGCCGCCGCGGGACAGAATAAGATCTAGTCCAGCCAGATACAAGAAATGGGCCCCTCGCCCCTGCCCCGGGTCCCGGGCGGGGGAAGGGGGCTCGTGTCTCAGTGCTGCAGTGTGGGGGGCCCTGCCCCTCCCCGCGCTTCGCTGTGTAAGGCACCGGCTCCAGCGAGGTCCGCGAGCGCGCGGGGGGAGGGGCAGGAGAGGGGCTTAGAGTCCGTGGGGGAGGGGAGCCCGGCTGCCCGCCCTCAGACCCCCCTGGGCGCGGGGGCGTGGCCTCGAGCCGCAGCCCCCAGGAGCCCACCCACTCCAGGGAGGAGAAGCGCGTCTCCCCTCCGGTCCGCTGTCTTGGCTCGGCGCTTTCTCCCCCGAGTCCTGCCCCGGACGTCCGGGTGGCTGGGCGCTTGTCCGCGGCACACAGGCCTCCCGGCGCCCGCCTGCCGCTCACACGGTACTCTCCAGCATCCACTCGGTGCTGGTAAAGGCCAGCCGTGCCCTGGCAGAGCCCAGCCCCAGGTCTCCGTCCTCCCCGGCCGCGCCCCCTCCAGCCCCGTCCAGGTGCGGCGTGGACCGGTGGCGCTTTGTCCGCCGGGCGCGGCGCGGGTAACTGTGGCTCTGGAAGAGCGCCCCGTAGTCCCCATCGAACGAATAGCGCTGCTGTGGCCTCGGCCGAGCCGGGGCTCCCCCAGGAACCAGAGCTAAAGTTGGGGGGGCCGCAGCCGGCGGTCCCAGGGCCCCGGAACGGCTCCTCCGAGGGCCTGAGGCGGACAGGGACTCCTCCCCGGAGGTTTCCTCGGATGGCAGCAGGCACAGCGAGGTGGCTGAACCGCCCAAGGAGCGTCCAAGGAGCGCCTCCGGCTCCTCGGAAGCCATCTCGGCTGCCGTGGCCTTCGCCTCGACAGCCACGGACCCAGTAGCTGGAGACGCCACCTCACGCAGCGCCTCGTAGCGGTCTTGCGGGGGCGGGGCCTGCGGCGCGCCTGCACCGTTGGTCTGCGAGCACACATGGCTGACCCGCGGAGGCGACCTGCTGGTGCCCTTGACTCGGCGGCTATCCCCATCGCCGTAGACCTTGTAGCGGATCATGAGCAGAACGATGAAAACGAGGACAGAGGCGACGATGACGCCCCCAATGGCGATGATCATGGTGCCGCCCAAGAAATGGGCCCTCAGTGGGCGGCAGGGCGCTGGATCCCCAGCGGTGGTAAACTGCACGCAGCCCACCACTCGAGTGGCCGGCAGCGCCGTGGCCCCATCGTCGTAAACGGCCAGCACGCACAGGTCATAGGCGCGACCAGCTGCTAGATCATTCACCAGGAAGGTCTGGCTGGTGGATGGGATCATCCTGTGGGAGGGGGGCAGGATCAGTGAGGGGTTAGCTCCACTCTGAACCACGCCGCTTCACTTGCATGTCCCACCTGTGGGCACCAAACCATGCACCCCTTCCAGTGTCTCACCCTCTAATGGGACAGCAGCAGCCATTCAAGCAACAAATTCCTACCCTCGCAGGACCATTGCTAAGGCCATGCCCCCTTACCTGCCTGCCCCACTCCCACTCAAGTGGACACTGAGGCCAACTCACACCCCCTGTCTTACCCTACTGGACCAATGGATGCTCTTCTAGTTCCTCTCTTCTACATATTCCTGCCCTTTCTGGGAAACCGTGATACAGACCACTCCCCCTCATCTGCATAGTCCACCTTTAGGTCTACACATCTTCCAGCTCCATCTATCTTCTGAGACAATTTCCAAGCCTCACAGCTACGTATTCCCGGCCGCTAAGTGTCCAAGGCTAAAGGCCACTTCCCTTCTGATTAACAGGTGCCTTCCAAGCCACACCCCACAATAGCCCACTGGAGATGGTTCCCCTACTGTGTCTAAGACCATGTCCCATCTTTGCATGTCTTGCTCCCTATCCAGGTATCAGAGGCAACCACTCTATGTGCACACCCTGCCCTATACTGCCTGAAGTCACTAAGTCATGTCCCCAGGTAAGATTCAGCCATAATTGGGGCAACTGTAGCCGAGAAAGCATGCTTCTGTCTTGCTGTGTGTCCCTGCCCTCTAATGAGCAGTAGTGTAAAGAAGTGGTTAATTAAACTGCTAAAATCTGAGAGCCACAATACCAGGGTTTGAGTTTCTCCTCTGTCACTTGCTAGCTCTGTGACCTCAAGCAAGTTTCTTAACCTCTCTGTGTCTCATCTCCCCCAAGTAGGGGTATTAAGAATTCCTATACCATAGAGATGGTGTGAAGTATGAATGCATTAACATCCCCAAAGCCTGGTACTTAATAATTTCATTAGTAGCTTGCATCCCACCTGATGCTGGCCAGCAACCCTTGCCGTGGCTCACAGTCTACCGCCAGTTGCGCTCCTCCCCATCTATAAGACCGCTCCCATGAGGCCTTGCCCCTCTTCTGTTAGGCACATCCCTTCCATGTCCAGCCTCGGCTAAGCTGGGACTGCCACAGCCACATGGATTTGCATGCACTCAACCTCACAAGCTCTCCTCTCCTACAAAGCTCTCCTCTCCTACAAAGCTCTCCTTTCCTACAAAGCTCTTTAGTGGGTCACCAGAGACAGGAACCACCTCCTCATCTGTGTGGGGAACAGGCAGCAGAAGCGCCACCTCCTCTGAAAGGCCACAACCCCATCTCCGCAGGCCTCTTACCTCTCAGAAGCATCACCTTCCCTCCAGCCAGGCCACCTTTTGATCCTGAAGCCCACCTCAGTTCCCCCATCTCCAGAAGGCTCCCCCACCACCCAGAGCTACCCTCCCATCAAAAGACTGAGAGGGCCCCACACTGTCATAAAGGCCCACCCACCTCTCCAAGGCTCCCCCTGCCCCCTGCCTGCCATTTCACAGGTCACTGCCCCTGCCCCATCCAACCTTGAGCCTCTGGTTGTAAGTCTTCCTCTTCCTCTCATCTCCCCTCTCAAAGAGCCTTGCATTCCTCTTGCTCCTTCCTCCCAAATAACCAGTAGCTAGGGACTCCCCCCTTTCAAGGACAGAGGCTGGCTCCTTAAGAAAGCTTGAGCCCCTGTGTCTCTAATTGGCTGCAAGACCCAAGCAAGCAGCAGAGCAGGCTTCTGGTTGGATGTCACCTCCGCCCATGGCAGCGGTGAGGAAGTTAACCCCCACAGTGCCATAGCACAGAAATCTGCAGTGAGGGACAGAGGACTGGAACTGTGGCCCTACAGGGAAGGAAAGGGTCTGTTGCCCAGCTGGGGACAGAAGGCCATCAACATCTGCATACGTGCATGGTCCAGGGGGCCCGTGAACCTCCCTCAACCCCACCATGTAGTGACCATGGGCTAGAGAGAGAAGGAAAAAGAGAAACAGAGAAGTGGAGAATCATAGAAACCAAGAGCTATTTACAGGAATGTATTATCCATCTCCCCGAACCCCTGTCTGGCAAACAAGAGGTGCTTGATAAATGAGTGTTCAACATAAAAAGGGCAGATTAGGGATTAGAAGGGTAAGGGCTGGAATCTGGCTCTGCCTCTTTCTGTGTGACCTTGAGATAGTGACTTCCCCCAGTGAACCTCAGTTTCCCTGTCTTTAAAATGAAAGTGGGAGGATCATCGCTGCTTCACAGCAGAGTTGGGAAGATTGAATGCAGTAGCATCCTTGATAGTACCTTATAAAAGGTTTTGTTCATTTGTTTGCCCTAATATCTGTAGGACCGGGCAGTGTCTGATCCATCTCGGTAGGCCCAGGGCCCAGCATGACAGCTGGCATGCAGTGGACACTTCTTCAGTGTTTGGTGACCAGATTGGAAAAGAGAAGAAAATGAAGATGACAGAGACAAGAGAAAAGAGGCACTCACTCATTCAACCCACAGGAGGAAAGTGCCTACAGTGTGGCAGGACCATGGCAAAGAGAACACTGGGCAAGGTGAAGATGAAGGCCAAGAGGCAGGCTTCTTGGTGGAGGTCTGAGCATCCCCAAGAGCTGGGGCTCCCCACTGTGGGGAAATGGCTCCACCCCCTCAGACACTCCCAGATGAAGTCAAACAGGATTAAGCATTCAGCAGGCACTATACCATGTGCACAAGGGAAGCAGAGCCAGGAAGGAGAGACTTCCGCAGAGCCCACAAACACCTATCAATGGCCCACTGTGCCAAAAACTCAAAAACTACCAAGACAGAGCAACACTGCAAGGCCAAGGCAGTACTTCATCGTGTTCTACCTGCCTCCCCAGTCTGGGCTCTGAGCTCCCTGAGGGCAGGGTCTGGTCTCTGCCTCTCTCTGTGCCTCCAGCGCCCAGCTCAGGGCTTAGCACAGAGCAGGGGCTTAGTGCCTCATGAGAGCAGTTGGGAGAGAAGGTACAGATAGAAAGACAGAGACAGAGCTGAAAGCAAGAGAATAACAGAGGTGATGGGAGAAAGTAACTCTTTAATGTCTGTCTACATCATCCAACGGCTTCTAACCCAATGGATGGTGGAAATAACTTAGATTTATGTACTTTTCTCATACTTTTCTATTTCTATAATGTACCCAACGTGATGGTACAGTAAGTAGCATTGGTATATAATTTCAAAATATAAATGTAACTATAAATATATATGTGTGTGAGTATATTTCATGCTCCAGAATGTTCAGCTGACAAGGCACACAAGCAAACCCCTTTGGCGAGCAGGGATGCAGACAGTGAGCCCCATGAGAGCAGGGATCGTGCTGATGCGCATTCACTGCTGTAAGTCCAGTGCCCAGCCCTGGTCTGGCTTGTGTGGGCGCTCAGCGAAGATTTGCAAACTGCATGAAAAACAAAGACAGACAGAAGTAGGAGATAGGGCAAATGAGAGCTGGAGACAACTCTGTGTGCCCACCTAGAACCTCAGCTGAGCAAGACCTAGGAAGTGGGCAGATGGGAGGGAGGGCCCTGGGGTTGAGGGGAGGTCCTGAGGCTGCAACACCCACCTGTAGACAAGGGAGTCATCTGCAGAGCTGTTGTATTGGACCTGGTACATGCGGATGCCTGGCACAGGCCTCTGGGCTGGCCAGCGGATGAGCACAGAGTTGGAGGTGAGCTCCGCCGCCACTAGCCGGCGCTCAGCCGCCGATTCGTTGGCACCAGGTCGGCCGGGTGTGGCGATGTCTGAGGAACCAGGCTCAGTGAGAGGTGGCGGGGCGGCAGGTGGGGGTGCCATCAGAGGCAGCGGCACCACGCACACCTCTACCGGTGCCGTGGCTTCCCCGGCGGCATTGGAGGCGATGCAAGTGAAGGTGCCACTGTCCCGCAAAGTGGTGATGGTTACATCCAGCGTCCCATCCCCCCGGACCCGGGTCCGGCTCGAGTTCCCCAGCAACCGCCCATCAGGTGCCACCCAGTGCACCACTGGCTCGGGGTCACCCACAGCGCGGCACCGCAGGCTGACCGCCTGGCCCTCCACCACCAGGGCCCGGCCACCTGCCTGCCGTGTGATTAACGGAGGTTCACACAGGAATTCCTCCTCGGGGATGGACCAGAAGTAGCGGTCGGTGAGGTGCTCAGGAGTGGCGCATGTCTCCAGGTCGTCCTCTCTTGTCAACCGCCGCAGCCAGAGCAGCTCGCAGTTGCAATGCAAGGGGTTGCCACCGAAGCTGACCGTGAGGGGCGTGGGCGGCTTTGGCCCAGGACCTTGGGACCTCAGGAAGAGCCCGTCGGGGGGCAGTTTATGCAGACGGTTGGAGGTCATGTCCAGGCGAACCAGTTTGTGAAGCTGCACAAAGGTGCCTTCGGCTATGTGGTCGATGAGGTTGTGGTCCAGCGTGAGCGTGTTCAGGTTCACCATCTGGCCTACCGCCTCCCACGGTAGGGCCTCCAGATTGTTGTAGGACAGATCCAGATCCTCCACGGTGGACAGGAAGGCGTCGAAGGCGGCCGACTCCACCCGGCGGATCTGGTTGTTGCCGAGGATCAGGTGGCGGAGGTTGCCCAAGCCGCGGAGCTGGTCGCCTCGGACCTCCGCCAGGCGGTTGCTGTCTAGGTGCAGGGCGCGGAGGGCGCGGAGGTCGGCAAAGGCGCCGGCCGCCACTTGGCCGATGGTGTTTCGGGAGAGGGTGAGGTGCACCAGGCTGGTCATGTTGGCGAAGTCTCGGCGGCGGACGGCGGCGATGAAGTTGTCGGTGAGCCGCAGCTCCACCACGCGCCGGTCGATAGCAGGAGGTACAAAGAGCAGGCCGGTCTTGGCGCACAGCATGGTCAGCGTGGGCGCCACGTTCTGGCAGATGCAGCGGCCCGGGCAGGGCTGGCCTCGAGATGCCCCCGCCCAGAGGAGCAGCAGAAAGGGCAGAGCAGCAGGTGGCAGCGAGAAAAGCGCCGAGGAGAAGGGGCCTGGAGCCATGGTGCTGGCGGAAGGCAGGAGGAGTGGGAGGTGAGATCTGCAAGGGAAGATTAGTTATCCAGGCAGAAGGCTTGCCCACCAGCCTGGCCACCCTGGGATGTCCTGCTAGGAGTCTGACCCAGATCCCACCCTTCCTGACAACCAGGTCCTGTGGAACAGTGACAAGCTTGATCATCAGCTAACATGCACTGGTTAATAGATGACAGCATTTCCATGCTGGTTGGTAAATTACCACTGCCCCACCTCTGAGGGTCCTACCCCCACCCTGCCCCTCTTTCAGGAGCTCCCAGACCTCTCATAGTCTCCCAACCAGAGGGATGACATCTGGCCCAGCCTAGGCCTTTTAGGACCCACTAAATATTTTGAAAAGTCACTGCTGACAAGGGTTTAAAGTCATGGATTTCAAAGCCATACCCCCTGGGTTCAAATTCCAGCTCTGACACTTACTAGCTGTGTGACCTCGGGCAAGTGTCTGAACCTCTCTGAATCTCGGTTTCTTCATCTGTAAAATGGAGATAAAAACAGGCCTTACTTCTGTGGGGATGAAATGGATGAATGGGCATGGTGTACTCAGAACAGTGCCTGGCACATAAAATGTGTTCAATATATGTTAGTATGTAATTATTATCATCATCATTGAGTGTCTGATATATGACAGGCATAGAAATGTGCACTATTATTAAGAACAAGGGCTTTGAAATCCAACAGACTCAGGTTCAAGTCCTGCCTCCCCCAACTTGCTAGCTCTGTGACCTCAAACCAATGATTTCCCCTAACTAGGCCATAATTTCCCGATTTTTAAAATGGTATGATAATTGTACCATCTTCATTGGGTTGTTGCAAGGGTTCAGTGAACTCATTCATGGGGGTCACTGAGCATAGGGCCTAGCACACAGTAAGCATTCAATAAATGTTAAGGATAACACCCCTCCACCATTGGCAGTGGCAGAGGGGGTCTGAGGGTGGGAGGGGCTGAGGAAAACACATCGGTCTCCCTGCTCAGTCTTGGGAAGTCCTTCTCTGAGCCTGGTTTCATCCTGGGCTCTGCTGAGCTCCCAAGCAGGGGGCAGAATTTTGTGTTCACATTAATGGGCACACACAAGGCCCCATATATGCCTACACACACACACACACACACACACACACACACACTCACGCTATGCCTCTGCTCTAGGCAAAACCTTCCGGCAGGGATTCCCCCTGCAGCAGCTGCAGCCCACGACGTGTCAGCTCACATCACAACACGGGGTGGGTGGGGGGTGAAGAGGAAAGGATGGGAAGGGGGCGTCCCTGAAACTGTTTTCACCCCACTCCACGCCCCAGTCCCTGCTGGCCCACCTCCCAGGAATCTGCAGTTTAGCGCTGTGGCCTGATGTGGCCTGATGTGGCCCTGATCCTTCAGCCCATGGGAAGGGGGACTTTGGACACAGAAGGAGGGACCAAGAGAGTCAGAGAGAAGGGGGTGGGTATAGCTCAGTGGCAAAGTGCATGCTTAGCATGTACGAGGTTCTGGGTTCAATCCCCAGCACCCCCAAAGAAAAACTTTTTTTAAAGAGAGAGTTGGAGAGAGGTGAAGAGACAGGGAGGGAGAGATAGACTGGCAGAAACACATACAGATTCAGAGAGAGACAGACAAAAAGAAAGAATCTGAAAGAAAGAGGAAGAGATAGGGAGCAAAAAAGAGAGACAGAAAAACTGAGTGGAGGAGACACACAGAAAAGAGAGATGGAGACAGTTGGAGAGGGGGAGAGATAGGAAGAGAGAATATGTGTGCTAGAGACAGACAAAGACAGAGGAAGAAAGAGAGAGAGAGATTGAAGGAGACAGTGATGGGTCTTGAAGAGAGAAAAAGAGGCAGGGTCAGGGCATCCCACCATCTCTGAGGCCCCTCGCTCACTTGTCTTGCACTCCCTCTGGGGCACTGGTCTACCTGGGACAGAAAACCCTGGCCTGGGAAGTGATGCTCCTGAGTTAGGAGGCCCAGCTCTGCACCTGCTTGGCTGAAGGGTCTCCAGACTGTGATCTATGAAACAGGAAGTCCAGAGCCCCGCCTCCCACAGCTGGGGTGAGACTCAAGTTGAAATAGTAACAATAACAATGAAAATATATTGTGGGACAGAATCTGGACCCCACTGCTCAGGTTCAAACCCCACTTCCCTGCTGCATGACTTCAGTCAGGTAACTTCCTCTCTTTGTGCCTCAGTGTGTTCATCTGTGAAATGGGGGATGATAACACCTACCTCATGGGGGTATTGTGAGCATTAAATGAGATAATACAGGGACATGTTTAGAGTAATGCTGACAGAGTAAACACTGCATAAATGTTAGCTGCTATTAGCATTAAATTATCATTTTCTCTGGCTCTCTCTCAGCCATTAGCAGGTCCAACTATCAGGAAATTTTCCCACACACATGCACATACACACCCAAAATGGTAAACCACATCCATGCCACTCTCCAGATACAGAGTCATTTCATGTCAGGAAACTATCTTACATCTTTACTGATAGAAGGAAACTTCCCTTTCCCGACCACCTTACCAGCCCGAAAGGGGGTGCCTTGAGGGCTGAGACCCCAACCTACCACCCATGCCCAGGCTTCATGAGTCCTTCCTCAGACATGATGCTCCTGACCTTGTCACCAACCCCCCAGCCTGGGGGGCACCTGGCCCCTCAGGACACTGCCATACCCTCCACTGAAATCCATGTAAGACAGGGCTCCAGGCCTCCAGCGGGCTCAGAACAAGCCCAGTCACTCCACATCCCTCTCCCCAGCCTGAGGGGCCCCACTCACCTCTCTTCAGGGAGTCAGGGCCTGGGCCAGAACCTGCAAAGGAACAAAACCACACTGTTAGCATCCTTCTGGCTCCTCTCTAGAGACCTGCCGTAGAGACCATCCTCAGCCAAGGAAGTCCCTGGTGTGATCACTCTCTCAACCCTGCTGCTTCAGGTTCTGCATAGTCTCAGGTGGACCCAGGAAGTCACCTCTGGAAACAGAGGTGTCTGGGCCTCAAGATGGTTCACCCTCCAAAACCCAAGCGTCCAAGACTTTAGTCCTTTGTCCTCTGGGGGTTTAAGAAGCCAAGAACCTCACCCTCCTCCTCCCTCAGACTCAGGATTCCACGTCTCAGTTCCTTCCTCTCTTAAGAACCAGGAATCCAGCCCCCCAGCCTCTCCTTCAAACCCAGGATTCTTGGCTCCCAGCCTCCTCCTTCCAGAATCCACATCCCAGACCGCCAACTTCAAAGACCTGAACAGTACCAAGAGCTGGAGGAGGACCAGAGGTTCCCATCTTCACCATCACACCACTGTCACACCAACATGTGTGGACATGCCAAAACCCACATGGGCCCACAGCCTACGACTCCATATCTGGATTTCCATGGACACAGCGGCATGATCTGTATGCCCCTGACCCTCCATGGGCTCTTGACCCAGGATGTGGACACACTTGTGTCTATGAACCCCAGTATACCACAGGTCACACCACATAGGCCCCCATCTCACTGGGCCTAGAAGTGGGGTCAGCCTTGCACCAGGGACACAGGCACATGTGTGCAAATCACCCTGCCCACATATATTTGAACTTACACAACACCACTCCCCAAAGACCAACACTGATGCAGAAATGAACTCACAACACAGACACATACTCTCAAGGTTGACACACCTGCACACAACCACACATACAACACTGCCTTTTCCCTTGCACACTCACACACATACACACAACAGCGAAACCTATGTGCCCCCTTGCAGACAACCAGGTGCATGCACCTATAACAGATCTACTCTTGCACATTCACCAATACACACAGGCACACACACATAACAGATACTCACTCGCACAAAGATATACAGGTGCATGCTCTTAAATGCCAAACACACTCACACAACTTCACATATCCCCATGATGCATGGTCACAAAGCTGATACATTCCTACACCAACAGATGTACAAATGCACACACTAGCGGATACACACCTCACACACATACACAGAACCACAATGTGCACAGACATTTACAAGGCTGATACACACTCAGACACACAGGTACAAAAAGACCTACCTTTGCACAGACACTCAGAGATGTTCACTCATAGCAGACACATGCTCACACAACAGCCCTGTAAGGGATTTACACACTTAAAAATACACACAAAATATTGAACCACAGTGGCACAGTCAACAGATAGGGACAGAATCACACTCACACACAGTCATGGATACACATCCCTCCCAGCCCTGAGGCACCCCCGCCCCACCTACTTCCCAGGCCAAAGAAATCCTAACATCCCTTCCTTCCTCCCAACTCAGCCCCTTCCCCAGCCAGGTCAGAGTTCAGCAGGTCGAATCTCAGAAGCTTGGGGGCTTGAGTCCTAGAGCACCGGTCCTCTCACCAGCAGCCCAAAGGTCCCCCCGCCTGGCCATCTGGATGCAGGCAACTCTGGCCCCATCTGCAGAGATCTGGCCAGTGGGGGATTGGGGTGGGGTGGGTGGGGAAGGGCCCGGTCTGCGTCCCTTCCCTCGGGCCCATCTGTCCATCTCTCGGCCTCTCATCCCTCCATCTGTCCACCTACCGGCTGCCCATCCCCCCCCCCAGCCACCAGGAAGGGGAAGACATGGCCGTCTCCCCCAAGGACCGCCAAGGACCCCCCCCCCCAGGTGACATGGACCGAGGGAGCAGCAAACTCCCTTCTCCCAAACCCACACAGAGGTCTGGCCACGCAAGGCACTGAGCCCCAGCCCCCGGCTGGTAACCTGACATGGACGCACAGACACACACCCTCTGAGACACACAACCCGCGCGCGCGCGCGCGCACACACACACATACATACACACACACACAAATGGACACTCGAGCGGGCACGCCCGGCTACAGAGACCCTCGGATGGACATCCAACCCGGACACAAACACCCAACGCAGCCGGCCGCGCGCACACACTCGCTGGGGGGGGGGGGGGACCCACACCTGGGCACACAACCCACGCACACACACCTGCACGCAACCCCTCCGATGGGCGCGCGACAGCCCCCTAGACACACAGCCGGAGGGGCAGCCACTCGGGGGTGGACACGCACGGCAGGACACAGCACCTCGGCTCGACACCCGGCACACACCCGGATGGCCACACAAGCAGAGCGCCGCACACGCCGGCGCCGGGCACACACAGGGCCGCGCGAGCGCACGCCGGGCCCGCCGCAGCGCCGCGGACACACACACATGCTCGCACGCTCACACCCGCGCTCACACCGGCGCCCCCGCCCGCCGCCTCCCCGGCCGCTGCGGGCCGCGCTCACCCAGCCCGGGGGGGCCCCGGGCCCGGCCCCGCCGCCGCCGCCGCCTCGCTCCGCGCCATGGTGGGGGGAGGGCCGGGGGAGGGGGCGCGGTGCCGCGGGGCCGCCTCCCTCCCGCCCTCCCGCCCTCCCTCCCGAGTCGCCGCCGAGCTCCGCCCTCCGCGCCGCCTGCCACCCGAGCCCCGCCGCCACCACCGCCGCAAGGGGGGAGGGGGCGCCCACCGGAGTGGCCGGGCGGGACGGCCACGCGCCCCCGACCCCTGCCCTGGGGCCCACCGCAGACCCCTCTCCACTGCAGAGCCGCAGGCCCGCCCCCAACCCCTCCCCAGTCCCACCTCCAGCCCAGCATGCTTCCCGGGAGACCACCAGACCACGCCCCGACTGGCATGGGGACCCTTGAACCCCCAGTGGATCATGTACCGACCCCCAGGGGGACTCCAGACCATGCCTTACCTCCTTGGAGGACCCAGACCATGTTTCACAGCCACCCAGGACCACAAACCATGTCCTACTCTCCTTGGTGACCTCAGACTCTGCCCCACACTCATCAGGGATCCTAGACAGTACCCCCAAATCTAGGGGGACCCCAGACCATAACCCAGCATCCAAGGGGACGCAGAGCATTCCCATCAGAGACCCTAAATCATACCCAACATTCAGGTGGACCCAGACTACACACCATCCCGCAGGGACCTCAGATCATACCCCAACATCCAGAGAAGACCTGGACCATATGTCAACATCCAAGGAGATCCCAGATCATGCCTTACTCCCTTTGGGGACCCAAATATATAATGTTCTACAGCCACTCAGGACCACAAACCATATCCCACTCCTTCCTGTGGACCCTCTATGTCCTTCTACCCTCTAGGACTACAAACCATTCCCTGAGCCCCAATAGGGACTCCAAATCATGTCCAACTTCTCTGGGGCCCAAATATGTCCCTTATCATCATGGAAGACCCTAAACTTTCCTGATTACCCCCATTAGAACCCAGACTATCCTCCACTCCAAGGCACCCCTTGGTTTCCTGAACACCCACTTTGCCTTAGGTTTTTAATCATCCTCCCCACCAGTGTTGCCCATGAGGACCCTGTCTTCTCCCTGTTCCTGTTCTCTTTCTTGGACCCTGCAGTATCTTATCCCTCCTTGTTACTTCTGTGGAGCCCAGGATTCCTTGTTCCTTCCTTATTCAGACCCCTTTGCCCAACTCCTACTGAATATTGGTCCCCCAACCCCTCCCCAATCCGACTGAGTATCTCAGGCCTCCCTCCACCTCTTTTTGAAATATCCACTGTCCCCTAAACCCAGCAAGTCCTCCCCTCAGAATTTGTCTTTTTGCAATCCCCCAGGTCCCTGGCAGCCCAAACCCCTCCCATTTTGGATCCCACTGTGTTGAGGTCTTCTCCCATACCCCTTCCCTAAATTCTTCCTAGCCATGTCATCACACGAAGCCTGCCCTGCCCCCCAGATCAAGGGCACCTCTGCAGAACTTCCCTCTGGTGAACCACTCACAACCATTAGATACCCCCTGGGACACTCACAGTCCCACCCCCCACCCCCACAGTCTCCATATTTCACCATCACCACCACCATCCAGGCACCATCCTCACCTCTCACCCTGGATCCTGGTGCTCCCTGCTGGGAGGTGGAGGTCCAGAGCTGGGAGGACCAATGTGGGAGAATAATAACAACAGCAGCAGAAGTGGGTCAGTGCCAGTACTACTAGGTACTAGGAATGGGTCTAAGGGCTTCACAGATAGGACTTCATTCACTCTTCACAGCTACCAGATAGGGAGGTCTCTTTACTATCACCATTTTACAGATGAAGACACTTGAGCCACAGAAAGATTTAGTCACTTGCCTAAGGTCACTCAGATAGTAAATAGCAGAACAGGGTGGAGGTGAAGGGGATAGAGGGTGAGAGCAGGTCTGGGATGGATAGGAGTGGGAAAGAGCAGGATGAAGAGATAATAATAAGAGAGACAGAGGTACACAGAGGCAGAAAAACAAAAAGCCTGAGCCCAGGCAAAGTCAGCCTCGCTCCCAGAGTGCATCCAGCCTTGTGAGCTCTGGCCCCTGCCCACCTCTTGACCTCATCCCCAACCGTGCTGGTCTTCCAGCCTCAATAATGACTTTTTTAACCTTTTTTTCGGGGGGTAGTTAGGTTTATTTATTTATTTTTAGAGGAGGTACTGGGGACTGAACCCACGACCTTGTGCCTGCTAAGCATGCACTATACCATTTGAGATATACCCTCCCCCCAATAAATAATGACTTTTCTATTCCTCCAATGTTCCAGCCCCTGGGCCTTTGCACACTATCCCCCTTCCATGGCTGGTTCCTTCTTTTCATTCTAGTCTTGAATGTAATCTCTTTAGCGAGGCCTTCCTTTCTCATGACCAATTGATACCCGACCCCCAGCAACTGTCCTGATGTTGGCAAATTACTTTGAAATACTTTAAAAATCAAATGGATTCGTGAATGGGTAGATGGATGGCTAAATACCTGCCCTCACCCTCTTTCCCCTTCCCTTCCACTCTGCTCTGCCAAAACGTCAGTGGTAGAATCTAGGTGGTGGGCATAGGGGTGTTCACTGTAAAATTGTTTCAGTTTTGCCGCGTATTTGAAATTTTTCATAATAAACATTGACGGGAAAAAACCGGAGGACTCTTCCAGAGACCAAAGAGACCACTAAAAATAGCCCAAACAGGTCCCACCTTTTCTTTCCATTCCACCACTCATTTTATCTCCCTCATAGCCCTCATCACTCCTGGTAATGCTCTTGTTTGCTTGTTTGCTTACCTATTTATTGTTTCCTTATTTATTTATTTATTGCTTATTGTCTAGTCATTGAGATGTAAGCCACCGGAGGGAAGTGGCAGGGGCACCAGTTTTCTCCAGCGTCCCAAAGAATAACTGGCACCCAGTAGGTGCTCAGTAAACATGTGTTCTTGAACATCTTTTAGGAGAGGACTTGGGAGCTTGGTCCACTGAAGACTCACTGCAGGGCGCACACTAAGGAATAAACATGCTCTCCCAGTCTGGGGTCACTAGAAGGGGAGGGGTATACCCCAGCAGCAGGGGAGTGCCCATGAGGTCGGGGAATGTGAGCTGGCCTGAAAACAGGGCATCAGCTGGAAGTAGATAGTGTGATTGTTTCTCTAGGGCCCTCTTCCTGACCCAAACCGGCTAGTAGAGATCCGTGACCAATCTCATTCTTTCACTGTTTAGGCCCCGCCCCTAGGCATAGGCTCCGCCCTGTCTCTAAGGCCCCACCTCATTGCAAAATATCTGCCCTATCTGACCTAAATAAATGACACTGACCCCTTAAGCCTGGGTCCCACCCTCCCTCGCAGCCTGAGCCCCACCCCTTTACCTTAGACACCACCCTAAAGTTTCCCCATCCCTGCCCCAAATTCCATCCATCATCCCTAGCCCCACCCCTCCACCCTAGGCTCCACCCCCAAAGCATCCAGCCTAGGTTCTGGTCTTTCAAACCTAGTTTGGGTCCCCCATTCTTAGCTCCTCCCTAAAGTCCAGTCTTCACTTCTCTAACGGAAGTATTGCTCACATTCAAGTTTAGCAGGGAGGAGTGCCCCAGGGAAAGCCTAGGGAGTCTGGATCTGAGGAAACCTAGAGGGGAGGTTGGTGGAAAGGGAGGAGGTGGTTCCCAGTTTGTACCGCCCTTCAAAGGTGTGGTCCCAAACCCAAAGCCACGCCCTATGGTGCCCACTCTTCATTGTACAGCGTAATCTGTTCTGATCTCTCTGATTGGTCCCTCCACAAGCCCTCTAGTCAAACCTACTCTGCATTGGACTGCCCCTCAGAGTTACCCTCTCTGATTGGTCCCTGCTTTCCAAACTCCCTGCTCCTGATTGGGCAAATCCTTGCACATACCTCTTTCTGATTCGATTGTTTTCCATCTTGAACCTAGATGCAGACAGAAGTTCAACTGTGGTGTGGGGGGTGGGGTGATGGGGAGGAAAAGGAGAAAAGGACGCAGAGGAGAAGAGATCCCCTAAATCCCCTGCCTGAGAGAGGGAGTGGCCATTGACCACAGAATAGCCTTGGGTTAAAGTTCTTGTGTGGCTTTGGGCAACTATGACTTAATACCTGTAAAGTGCTTATAAAAGTACCTGGCACCTAGGAAGCCCTCAATCAGAGAGCTATTATTATCCATTTGATCGTGTAAGTTCATGACCTTGGACAAATCCTTTTGCCTCTCTGACCTCAGCAGACCAGGAGTTGCTTGACCTCTTCATTGAATGACCCCTCCTATCCCCTCTCAGGGAACAAGGCTGTGATCAGAGGTGGGTGTAGGGACATCCCTAGCAGAGAAACAGGGTGGGGGCATCCGCATGGGTGAAAGACAGGGGAGAGGAGCTCAACGCAACCTCTCCCCTCCCTGGGAAAATTAAGGGCAGTGGGGAATGCCTCTGTGGTCCAGTGTAGAATGATTCTATCCTGAATTTCTCATGCAAGGGCTTGTCCTGATTGGGGACAAGGGGACAAGGGATGGGACAGAGTGGGGTGATGAGGACATAGTGTGTTAAGGCCAGGAGGGCAGGGGAAGGCTTGGAACAAGGCTTGTGGACCCTCCCTGGAATGACAGGGCTGGGGAAGGGGAACCCTGGGCCCAAGGTCACTGTGTCATTGTTACCATGGCAACAGCCACCTCTCAGCAGGGAACCTGGAAAGGGGGAGGGGGAGGGAGATCCCAAGTCCCTGAATCTGGGGACAGAGAGGGAAATAGAGGCATGAAGGAGAAGCAGAGAGACAGAGTGATTCAACTCTGTAAAGACCTGCCCACCTCAGAATCGTCAGAGCCTGGTACACTGTGGGTGCTGAATAAATGTCCTTCAGAAACAGACAGAAAGCCTGACAGAGTCAAACACCCAGAGATGACAGAGAAAGAAAGAAGAATCTCCAGACGGGGCAGATAGGTGTCCCTTTCCTGCCTCCTCAACCTCAGACTGCTCAGGGGTCCACTGAGAGTCCTGGATCCTCTTCACCTTTCCCAAACCTGGGCCCTCAGTCCTACCGAACCACTCAAACCACACACCCCAGCAACTCCCCAGCCCATGAAGCTATTAGATTTGATCCTTCAACAATTTTTCTTCCTTAAAACGGGGGCTCACTGAGAGAATTAGCATAGGTGCAAGGTAATACCTGCCAGCCCCTAGAGGTGGAGTGGGAAGGGAAGAGGAGGCCAGATAAGCACTCTGCCTCCTTCACTCTCAGAGACCCAGGTGTCCTTCTTCCCCATGGGACTGGCCCCTCTACAGAACTAGATATTCCCCAATTCCTCCAGGAGACCCAGGCCTCCCCTATTTCCCTTAGGAAACCCTACAGACCCCTCCCTTTCTTTCAAAGAAACAGGTACTGTAGCCTCCTTTCCTCCCAGGTCTCAGCTGGCATCCACTGGATCTGCTTGCCCTCTGCTGGCCCAAGGTTGGTACTGCAGGACTGCCACCTAGTGCCTCGAAGAGGAACAGAAGCCCAGCCAGAACTGAGGGTCTCTGAGTTCTTGCGTTTTAATTTCTTTAAGGTCTCAGATGTTCAGGTCCTAGGGGTTCAAGACATCAGGTATTCAGGTCCCCAGCCCAGAGGCCAATGAAAGAAAGACAACTTTTCTTGGAACCAAGAGGTCAACGAAAGAAAGACAACTTTTCTTGGAGCCAGGCCTCGGTGAGGTCTTCAGTGGTGCGGATTTCAAACACCTGGGCAGAGAAAGCACTCAGTATTATGATTCACTCAGGAACTGAAACAGCCAGGACTCCGGCCCCCTCCATCCTCAGGCTCAGGAACCCAGATCTCTAGGCCCCTCCCCCTCAGACCAAGAGTCCTGGTCCCCAGCCATCTCCTCCCTCAGACTCAGAGCCCAAACCCTTAACCTCCTCCTCCATCAGACCCTCCTCATCGCCCCTACTCTCGACTTCCCCGCTCAGACCTAGGAGCCTAGACTCCCAGCTCCCTCCTCCCTCATTCTCAGTAGCCTCGGCCCCAGGCCCAGACCTTTGTGAGCTCTGCCGTCTGCACCAGCCTGTTTTTACTTCCTGCATACATCATCTGTTGTTCGGGTTTGCAGCCTGTGTGGCAAATAAGAGAAGGAAACATAACTGGGGGATGCCAGAGTGTTCTCTAAAGCCCTAGTAATGTCCTGCAGGCCCTGGAGTTTTCTGAGGGCCCCAGGAACTGTTCTAAGGAGGTCCCTAAAAGCTATATCCAGAGTCTCCAGATTTGTTTGGGTGTTTGAAGTTATTCTAGGGTCCCTGGAGATGGTTTGGGGGCCAGCAAGGGATTTCTAGGTAAAAGGAAGAGGTGGGTTTCCTTAGGTGCCTCAGGATTGAGGAGGATGGATGGGCTGGATGGGTGCACTCTTGAGGAATCTGAACCCTCACCTCCACCCCACTGCCCTCCCTGCACTCACACACCACACCCACCACACTCTCAGGCAGGACTCACCCACAACACACAGTCACCAGTCACATACATGCATACACACACGCCTGCATTCAAACACACACTGACACACCCACACACAGAATCCAAGACCCTCTTCTCAGGATGAGCAGAGCTGTGTCTCACCCACAGGGCTGGAGAAGATGAAACACAAGGGATAGGACACTCGGCCATCATCGTGCATGTATTTGTAGCTGTAAACCACGAACCTGCAGCAGTGAGAGGGAATTCAAACCCAGGACTTGGCCTGAGTCCACAACCTTGAAATCTTTCCTGAGTCTAAGAACCTACGGTTGGCAACTGAGACTCAGTGTACTGGCCTCAAACATAATAAATGATTTTTTAAAAATAATAGTAATATACCAAAAATAATAATAATAGCAAATGCTAAATAGAATAACCATATGATCCAACAATTCCACTTCTGGGTATTTATCAAAGAAAATGAAAACAGTAATTTGAGAAAAGATATACATTCCCCCATGTTTATTGCAGCATTATCTATAATAGCCAAGAAATGGAAAAAACCTAAGTGTCCATTGATAGATGAATGGATAAAGAAGATATATTTATATATATTATATGTATATAATATGTATAATAGAATACTATTCAGTCATAAAAAGAATGAAATCTTACCATTTGCAATAAGGATGGACCTTGAGGTTATTATGTTAAAAAGTCAGAGAAAGATAAATACTTTATGATCTCATATGTCAAATTTAAAAAATAAAAACAGACAAACCACCAAGTTCATAGACACAGAGAACAGATTGGTGGTAGCCAGAGGTGGAGGGTGGGGTTGGGGGGTGGGTCAAATGGATGAAGGGCATCAAAAGGCACAAACCTCCAGTTATAAGGGAAATAATTCCTAAGGATCTAATGCCCAGCATCATAATTCTAGTTAATAATGCTATATTGTATATTTGAAAGCTGCTAAGAGAGTAGATCTTAAAAGCCCTCATCACAAGAAAAACAGAATTTTTTTGTAACTATGTATGGTGTTAATAGAGGCTTATTGACAGATGTTAACTAGGCTTATTGCGGTGAACATTTTGTAATACATACAAATATCAAATCATTATGTTGTACACTTAAAACTAATATAATGTTATATGTCAACTATACCTCAATTAAAAAATTTTAAGAAAAAATGGCTTAAGAAATAGACAACCCTACAATGTAGGTACTATTATTATTCCCATACTACAGATGGGAAAATCTGAGGCTCAGAGAGGTGAAGTCACTCACCCAAGTTTCGATGTATAGAATCGACAATTTTTTTTGGCAGTGGGGAGGTAATTAGGTTTATTTAACTTCAGAGGCGGTACTGGTGATTGAACCCAGGACCCTGTGCATGCTAAACATGTGCTCTACCACTTGAGCTAGACCCTGTCCCCCTGTGGATAGATTTGAACCCAGGAAGTTCGGTGCTAGAGTGTAAGTGCTCAACAACTATGCTTTACTATCCAGTGCTCTAGAACCTGGGGCTGAGGCCAGGGCCAGCTACACAATTTCCCAGGCCCAGTGCAAAATGAAAATGCAGGGCCTCTTGTTATAAAGGCAGGAGAAAGCCTTTTTACTTTCTTCTGCAGCCTCTCTCCCGACTGATCATGGTCTTCGAAAATTTGCTAGTTAAAGTCATACTGTCTTGGGCATAGGGATACTCATGGGGCAGAAGTAGGGGGCAGTGGAGATGCTCATAGGTGCACCCTGGAAATTGTCATGAGGAGGGTGGGTGCCAACCCTGACCCTGACCTTCCCTGAATCTGCACTCAGGCCCCCTGCAGAGGGCAGCAGCCATCAACTGAGCAGCAGTGGGGGTGGGTACCTGAGAACCCACCAGGGCTGGAGGTGGGACACCATGTGAGCTGAAGGAGGCTCCAAGGCCCCGGCACATGTTCCACTGTCCCAGGACACAAAACTTCAGATTCACAAATAAAACTATAAAAAATTTCAAGACAGCAGGCAACCACAGAGCATCAAGCCCCACTTTCAAGGCTCCCTTCTGGTTATGGGGCCCTGTGTGACCACACTTTTCAGACACCAGGGCACTTTTCAGTCCCAGCTGATCTAGACCCTGAGATTGAGGCTCGAAGTCCCAGGGCCCCAAAAATTCACCCCATTCGAGATGAAAAATCTAAACAGATCAATTTTCATTGAAGTGTCAAAAAGTTCCCGCACACACCAAAAGCACCAGACTCCCGTGGTTTCACACAGGATTCTCCCCAATCATTAAAGGTCAAGTAACTCTTTCGTTACTCAAAATATTCCCAAGCATTGAAAAATAAGGAAATTTGGTGGGGAGGGTATAGCTCAGTGGTAGAGCGCATGATTAGCATGTATGAGGTCCTGGGTTCAATCCCCAGAACCACCACTGAATAAATAAACAAACAAACAAACCTAATTATTTCCCCCCTCAAAAAAATTAAAAAAACACACAAAAAGAAGGAAATTTTTACTTTTTAAAAAAAATGAAGCAAATGCATCATTGAGAACAAAACCTGGCAAAGTTTATACCAAAAAAGCAAACTTTAACATCACGTGATTATTAGTATAAAATTCTGCAATAAAATTTTAGTATACAACTATATACAAAACAGATAAACAACAAAGTCCTGCTGTATATATAGCACAGGGAACTATATTCAATACCTTGTAATAGCCTATAATGCAAAAGAATATGGAAAGAAATATATATAATTAAGAAACAAATATATATAAACAAATCATTATGCTGTACACCAGAAATTAACACAATATTGTAAATCGACTGTACTTTCATTAAAAAAATTAGCATACAAACCAAAAGTCCTGGGGTGTGAACTCTTGACCTCAAACACATAGCTCCTGAGCCCATGAATAGGACTGGACCCCAAGCAGTTCCTCGGTCTGTACCTCCATCATCACCCCTCTCCCCTTGCCTTACCGTCCCCTTCCTTCCCCCAGGATACCTGGGCTGTCTCTCAGGCAACTCCATTTTTAGCTCCTCTGGAGAAATGTTCTAGGGGTCGAGGCGAGGGGTGGGAAGGAGAGAAGAAAAGACTGCCATTAAATAAACACTTAACTGTGTGCCAAGGCACTGGTCCAAGAAACACACATGGATTAACCTATCAATCTCTCCCATAACCTTGTGGGGTAGGTCCTATTATTGTCCTCATTTTACTGGTGAGCAAACTGAGGCCCAGAGGTGTTAAGACACTTGCCCAAGGTTGCACAGATAGCAGCAGAGTTCACACTGGAATCTAGGTTCAAGTCATAACCACTTCACTACACATCCTTTCAGAGGCCCTGAGGGAACCCAACTCCTAGCCTGTCCCTCTTCCCAGTCAAATAGCCCCGGCCTCAGTCTTCATGGACTTCCTCCTAAATCCTTACCACACTATGAAGTAAGCCTTATTGTCATCCCCGTTACTGATAAAGACAGTGAGGCCAAGATAGTGTGAAGTCTACCCTTTATAAAGGATTTCTGCTAGCTTTTTGTAAATCTATCTCTTTCAAGGGCTAATAAAGAATCATCACCATCACTTTATTGAACATATGCTACATGCTAGGCCTTCTTCTAAACCCACTGTAAGGATTAAATCATTGAATCCACAGACAACCCAGAGAGGTAGGTACTGTTATCCCTATTTCACAGATGAGGAAACAGAGACCCATACAGTTGAGGTCTCTTGCCTAGGGTCACAGTTAAGCTGGGACTTGACCTCCAAGTCTTTCTGGCCCCTAGTGCCAGGCTTTTAGCACCAGTTCCCCCCAGCACTTCTTGGGGGTCCCAACCCCCCAGCCTCCTCACCTGAAATTCTTCCTCCAGCACCACCATCTGCCGGTCTTTATCGACCTTCACTGGGGAGGGATGGTACACAGGTGTTAGACACCCCTCCCACCCATCAATGACACTAGCCCAGCCCTCCATGCTTGTCCTCACCCCCCAGCCTTCCAGGGGGAAGGTGACACTCACTTATTATGGCTGCATTGTCTGTCTCTTTTCGGAAGCGGAATTTCCTCAGCTTTTCCTTTAGCTCAGGGTCCACCTCGCACACCACCAGGGAGTCGGACTGCCAGAGGAGCCCAACAAGATCTGAGTCGCCTGGCCTCAGTCCTGTCCTCTTCCCCAAACCTTAGTTTCTCCATCTACTAATGGAGGGTCCGAAAGCCTGTAGGCTGCCTTTGTGAACAGTAGGAAAAGATACCCTTTCCTCGGGGTGGATGCTCCTCCTTGCAGAGCAGAGGCTGGACTCAGCCTCTTTCAGCAGGAGACCCAGGGAAGGATCTGCTTGCCTGGGGTGAAACCCGGAACCACCCATCTCTTCCCCAGCCAGGCCCTTTGCCGTAGTGGGATCTCTCCCCAGCTCCTTACCTCCCTTCCACAGCCCAACTTTCACCCAGGCATCCTCCCAGCCCCAGACCCACTCCAGCCCCAGCTCTTCCCATTCAACCCCCGGCCCCCACCATGACTTTTCTATCCACAGGCCTCTTCTTTTCTCTGTTCCGCTGTCTTCTGGGGGGTGGCGACCAGGGTTCCGGGGGGTGGAGTGTGGGGTAGGGGAAAGGTTTCATCCCATACCACATCCTGTTTATGCCCATTCTGGGACAACTGTCACAGAGGGCTCCTCCCCCTCCTTCCTTCCCCTCATCTGCTAGGACCTCCCAGGCTTTGCAATCACCCAGACCAGGGTTCAAATGCTGCCTTGCTGTGTGGCCCTAGCTAAGTAACTTCACCCCTCTAATTCGGGATTGTTATAAGGATAAAACAGCTTCACATGTCTTCCAGCTTGGTAGACACACTCAATACACAGCAAAGAATAATGAATTCATTAGCTCCTCCCCTCCTCCAGGAAGCCTTCTTGGATTTCTCCCCATCTGGGATATTTTAATTCCAGAGCTGAAAAGGGTTTCTTAGAGATGTTTGATGGTCAAACAACCATCTATTATATTGATAGGGCAGTGGAGGAGAGAGAGGTGACTCCACAGCATCCTAGTAATGGTGAATTTTTTCCTGTAATTATTCAACCACCTGGGCCTGCCTTATGATGGGCCCTACAATAGTTGTATTCAATTCCGTCAGATCAGTACCTCCTTTTCTATTAAGAGCGTTTTGTGTGGCCCCCTTTCCCAACCTGAAATGAAATTCCTAGATGAGGTAACCTACTGATATACATAAATTCTCCCCAAAATCAGTACAATGTCCTAAGTGTCATATAAAGGAGAAATAAAAGGGAAGTAATTTATGAGAAATCCCTGTGTATTTCAGTGAGAAAATATGAGCAAACAATAGAGAATTTTCCCAGAACCCAGCACCCTGCCCCTGTGCCGGGACCACTGTGCCGGGTCCACTATGCTGGCTTCTGTCTACAGTAGTGGGTAGATCTTTTCCTCCCTGCTACCCTCTACTAGGACACTGGATCCCACTCTCTCTCTCACCTACTCAAGGGCATCACTGCAGCTACTCTCCTTCTCCCTGCACCATCCATGTCTTCATCTCTACTCCATCTTTTTCCTCAGACTACACACAGTGTTATTTCTTCCATCTCAATAACAAAAAACCGTATCTCCCATCCAGCCACTGCCCATTCATTTCCTTCCCTTTTCAGAAAACTTCTTGAAAGAATTATCCATACTTACTGCCTCCAATTTCTCCTCCCAACTTTCTCTTTAACTCTCCTAGCAGACTCACTCCTGTCCTTCTCCAATGGCATACAGTGTCAGGGCCACCAAGGACCACGGTGGTGCTGGACCTAATGGTCAATTCTCAGTCTTCATCTGCTGCGCCTGACACCATCCATCACTCCCTGTGCCCCGAAACACATTCTTCCCTTGGCTTCGAGAACACCACCCTGACCCAGTCTTCCTCTAGCTCTTTGGATCTCAGCCTTTCACACTGATTCCTCCTTTTAATAGTGGGGTGTCCCAGGGCTCAGTCCTGGGTCCCTTTCTCTTTTCCAGCCACCTTCTCCTCTTGATGATCGCATCACTCTCTTGGTTTCCAAAAGGGGATACCCTACTTATTTCTCCAGCCTGGGCCACACCCTGAACTCTAGGCTCTTATATCCAACCGCCAACCTGACATCTCCGTCTGGATGCTTTGGTCTTCCTTGACTCTTCTCTTTCCTCTGACAATGTACCTTAGAACTTGTCAGCTCTGAACTTCAAAATATAATCAGAAATGGCCCATTTCTCCCCCTCCACAGCTCATATTCTGGTCCTGCCACTTTCAACTCCTGCCTGAACTCCCACAGCAGCCTCCTCTGTTTCCCTGCTCCCACCCTACTCCCCACATTATTCTTCATAGGACTGCCAGAGAGATCCTAATAAAACCTCAGTCAGGTGACATACCTACTCTCTCAAAACCCTCTCATGGCTGCCATATTATTTGGGCAAAAGCAAAAGTCCTTACAGTGGCCTTTAAAATATGAAGTGATCTGCCACCAACCCCTCCTCCATTATCTCCTGGAACGTCCCTTTCAATACTCTCCTCTTTGTTCACTCCTCTCCAGCCACACTAGCCTCTTTGTGGTTTTGTGAGTGATCCTGCCGCTGGGCCTTTGCACTTGCAGGTTCCTCTTTCTGGAACCCTTTTTCCCTTCTTGGTTCACCCCTTTACTCTTTCAAATTTCTGTTCAAATGTCACCTGATCCAATAGGACCTTCCCCATCTAAAATAGTGTTGACTCTACCTCTCCATCCCCTTAGCTTGCTTAATTTTTCTCCATAGTGCTTATCACCAAGCTACATTGTAGGTTTTTATTGTTTTGTTTTTTTTCCCCCAACTAGAGTATAAGCTTCATGAAGACAGAGATTTTTGCCTGCCTTGTTCATTGTTGAATTTTTAGCACTTTAATCAGTGCCTGGCAAGTCTAAAGTACTCAAGAAATATTATTGAATAAATGAACCAGCATCCTTGGAGCACAACGATTCTATATGGTGTGAAAGTTGTTGTTTAAACGGTAGTGTTTGGAGTTTATGATATTGCCCCACCCTGTTTTTAAATAGCCTTTCATCATAGCTTCTAAGATGCATTGTTTTCCTGGTTTCTTCCTCTCTGTGACTGCTCCTTCTCAATCTTCGCTGAGAGTGTCAATTCCTTTGCTCAAACCTTGTATGTCTCAAGAGTCTGGTCCTTGCCTCCATTTATCCTTCATATCCTCCCCAGGCTAGGTCACTAACTCCCACAGCTTCAATTACCATCTTTGATCATCCTCAAATCTTGGTTTCCAGCCCCAGTTTCTCCCTTAAGCCCCAGACCCGGAAGTTGTGCAGCCGTCTGGACCCTGATGCTGGGTGGCCCATGCTGGGCTCAGCATCTTCCAAACCTGCTTCTCCTCTGTCTCCTTCTCAGGGAAGGCCTCCAAACCCACCCACCCCCAATCTTCCAGCCAGAGGACCTTGTCTTGGATTTTTCCCTCCCTTCCCCTCTGCGGCCAGCTAGTCCTAGGGCAGGTTCACCCAGCCTCCTGAGCATTCATTCCTTTTACCTATTCCTCCTCCCCTTCCCACAGTCCGTCCCTGGTGCAAACTCCCCTCTCCCACCCAAGCTGCCTCCCTGGACTCACAGCTCCTGTTCTAGTCCCTCCATCCAAATAGAAGCCAAGGACATCTTTCCAACCCCCCACTTACTCTCCTTGGCTTGAAGCCTTTCCATGGCTCTTCATTGCCCTCGGGACGAGTCCAAACTCTCCCAAGTGGCCAACTTCTGGCCGCGGCTCATTTCCCACCACTCCCTCCCTTGAACGCAACATTCCACTCCGACAGCAATTCTTTTAGTCCCTCTAACAAGTCACGTCTCGGTCACCTGGGAGCCTTCTGAATGAGGGCCCTGGTTCTGCTTAGTTCGCTCCAATCCAGGGCAGTGTATGGAATGAATAGATTACAATAGTCATAGCAACAACTCCCATTTATTGACGGCCTGCTTTGTGTCTAGGGCTTTATATGCATCGTCTCCTACTCCCATTTGACAGTCAGGCTCACAGAGTGGTGCGGTGGGAAAGTTGAGACTCCCAGCCGGAGTACCAACTCGGAACCTGGACAGTCCGGGCCAGGTCGGGCCCAGGCCTCGGACGCGGCTTGCAAGTGGGGCGGAAAGCCGGGCCTTGAACGCCAGAATCAGGAATTGTGACTTAGCTCACTGTCGCTGAGGTAGACGGTGAGAGACTGCCCCCTGCGGGCCGGGAGGCCCAATCGCGGGCTCTGCCGGGACCGTTGCCCATGGCAACGCCGCGCGCGCCCCGCCCCTTCCCCGCCCGCCGAGCCGACTGCCCGTCAGCCCCGAGGCTGACCAATCCCACTGAGCGGGGGGCGGGCCTCGTGGGCCTCGTTCAACCCCCGCGGCCCCCCTCTCCTCCACGACCCCGCCTTTATCGGCGCACACCTCCCGCCCTTCGGGCTGCCCTCGCCGCCCGTTGGCGGGCGCGCCGTTCGTCACCTCGGCGTCAGCTAATACCGGCGCGCGGCGGTCCCGTCGGGGCGGAGCCAGGGGCGGTGACGCACGGCGCGGTGACGCAGCGCGACGGCGGCGGCGGCGGTGGTCGGTGCGGGAGGAGGGAGGGGAGCTCGCGGCCCGGAGAGGGGGCGACGACGGAGGCTGCTGCCTGAGGAGGCCTGGGCGGCGGCGGCGGCGGCGGCAGCGGCGGAGGCCGAGGAGGTGAGTGACGGTCCGGGTCGGGCGGACGCGGGGCGGCGGCGGGTCAGGGCGCTCGGGGCTCAACCTCGGGGCTCCCCAGGCCGCGCGGGCGGCCCCGCCCCCTCAGGGACCCCGGGCCGCGGGCGGCGGCTGTGGGCGCGGAGCGCGGGCCTCGGGGGTCCCGGCCGTCGAGAGAATCCCCCGCCTCCGAGTCGCCCTCACAGGCCGCTTCGCGAGCTTCTCCGCGAAATCCTTGCCCCTCGGGATGGCTGGGATCCGGCCCTTCCTCGTGACCCCCCAGGTCTACCTCAGACACCTCCTGGTGGGCACGCCCACTGACCCCCCGAATCCGCCCGAACGCCGTCCGAAAGGTATCCCGAGAGACCACCCCAGATATTTCCACGTCTGCTCCAGACCCCGTCATAAGCCTCAGGAATCTTACTCAGAGAACCTCCCTCTGGCCCCAGCTCCCTCGTCCTCCTCCTCTATCCAAAAATCTTTCCCCCAGGCTTCTTCTCGTATTCCAACAATATATGTCGGATATCTTCTCCAGGAGCCTCCCTAAAAATCTCCTTCAGAGACTCCCCGAAACCCCCTCCTGACCTGTATGTTCCAGAAATCTCCCCCAACGACCTACTTCGCATAGCCCAACAATCTCCCCCAGACCTCCCTCTCACGCATCCCAAGAATTTTCCCTCCCACCTAGCAGCGATCGCCTGGGAGATTTTCCGTTCATAGCCCCCAAATCTCAGAGGCCCTCTCCTCCCAGAGTCCTCCAGGATGCCCCCAGTGTCCCCCAGAAATCTTACTCAGAAACTCTCTGAAATGTCTTAGGATCCCCACAACTCTCCTGGTGCCCCCCTCCCTCCCAATCTCCCTTAAACATTGCCCTTCATATATCCCAAAAATCATCCTTTTAGACTCTTCCACAGGTCCCAAAAAATCTCTGCCAAAGACCTCCTAATGTTCCCCAGATCTCACCACCCTGAAATGCCCTAGAGATCACCCTGGCATCCCCCCAAAGTCTCCCCTTGGGACCCTCCTCACTTATCCCAAAAATCTCCTTCAGAGATTCCCTGAAATCTACAGAGAACTCTTCTCCCATATGCCACAAGCCTCTTCTGACCCCTGTTTAGTATCCCAAATCTTTCCCAGTAACCCACACGAAATGTTCCCAAATTGCTTCTTCAGGATTCCAAAAAATTTCCTAACTTCAGATATTTTCTAACCCTCTCCCCCTTTTCTCTGATATTTTCAAAACCTCCCCCCTTAGGTAACTCTCAAAATCCCTCCTTTTAGATCTCCTTTCAGATCAGCTTTCTAAAGATCTTCACAACCCCTGTAAATCCTAAGATCCTCTTTATGACACCTCTGGGGTGCAGTTTCTTGGGACCTCCTCATATCTTCTCAGAAACCCCAGCAATTCCCTTGAGTCCTCTGAGATATGCCCTTGAAGTCCCTCCAAGAGACCCTTCCAACAACCCCCAGAACCCGTTGAATCATCACCCAGAGACCTCTTGCCTTACTAAGGGACTTTTCTTAGATTATTTCCCTCCCTGAACTCTCCCTCACAGTTTCCTTCAAATCCTCTAGAACCCTCTATAGGAGACCCCTACCACCACCTAGTCTTGCTTCAGAATAACTCTGAGCTCCTTTTCTTAGAAAGTCCCAGAATTCTTTCTGAAAAACCCTCTACTCTGACATTCCCACATTCCCCTCAGAAGACTCACCTTCCCCATATATCCTTTTGAGGACTTTACTCAAGAGATTTCTCATCTGAGTTCTCTGAGAGTTGTTCCTAAAAAGACCTCTGTCGTCTTGCTCCAGTAGACCTAGAATCTCTTGCAGCAGACCACACCTCCCCAGACACCCTTTAGAGAATTTTCTCCAAAATTGCTGTACATCAGCCACCCCAGCACTTTGTGAGACTTCCTCAGACCTCTCTCTCAGATTCTTCCTCTGACATACATACTGACATACTTATTCAGGGCCCTATCAGACAGACCCTTTTAGAACCCATATTTACATCCTCTGATCTCCTCCATTCCCTTTCCTCAGAAATTAGCTTAGAGATCCTTGTCAAACCTGAGCTTCCCTTCCCTATTATTTCATCATAGGCCCCTAGCATCCTCCAGATTCCCCCTCTCAAGAGCCTCTGTGTCCCCTTTTATTAAAAAGATCCTCGAGAGATACCCTCACCGCTTGAAATCCCAGCTGTCAGAGATCTTTCTCTCAGACCATTTTTCTTAGGTTCCGTCTTCATAGACGCCTCCCTTCAGATCTTTGGAGACTGAAAGACTGTTAACACTCTCCTTGGGCTCTTCTTGAAGGCCCCCCATTTTTCTTTCAGAAGGCTTCTCAGTACTTTTCCCCTTTGAGGCCTCCTCACAGAAGAATCCCTTCCCCTACAGTAATGTTGTCCCTGGACCAGCAGCAATAGCATCACCTGGGAACTTGTTAGAAATGCAGATTCTTGGGTCCCAACCAGACCCTACTGAATCAGAAAACCTGGGAGCAGGGCCCAGCTACCAGGAACCTTCCTGGTAATTCTGTTGCATACTCAAGTTTGAGAACTACTGCTCTCTAAGAGGATTTCCCTTTCCTCACAGAAAGCCCCCTGGAAGGTGCCTCTGTGCCCTAGTACCCACCCTCATTTTCCTGGGAGTCCCCTTTGTGAAGTACCCACCCTCCAGAAGATTCCTAACCCTCCTTGAAAGGTTTCTGGCTTCTCCACAGGGTTACCCCACCCTCTGAGCAGTTACTCAGATTCTGCCTTTGAGTGGTTCCCTTTCACACCTTCCTCAGCACTTTCTCCTCCTGGCTTCTCCTCCACTCCTTCGACCCATCCCCTAGCCTTTGGTGCTTCTGCTCCAAATTGCTCCCTCCTTGAACACACATGTCCATCTCTTCTTATCTGTTCCTCATCTACCCTCCACATAAGCACCCTCCCCTTAAGGCACCCTCATCTTTTCATTCTGTGTGTCTTACTGCCCAGAGCCCTCCATTGTACTTCTTAGAGCACCACCACCTTCTCCCTTGTAGTTTTTCATGGACTTGCACACTCACCCTCACTGGACTGGGAGTTCAGAAAATACTGGGATGTAGCTTGTTCCTTACTGAATCCCACAAGGTAGGATCTGCCCTCTGTGTGTTACTGGGAATCATTGGCAAATGGGCAGCTCTTTCCTGCCTAGAAATTTCTAAGTTCCTTAGATCTCACTGCTCATAAAATCTAACCTCCTTTCTTCTCTCTCTCCAGCCCCTTTTGCCTCTTCTCCTAGGAGAAGCTGTCTGCCCCACCTTCTCTTACCTGTGGAACTTCTATTTGTGCTGTTCCCTGATTCTGAGCTACCCCACGTCCTATTCCTGGTGATCTGTCTCACCCTAACCTAGTTGACTTATCAGCCCCTCTCAGCCTGTATATGTCTGGGACCTCTACAGGGCTCTCAGCTTTCTCTGAGGGATTTTGTTTCTCTCTAAGATTGAGAAGAAAAAACAAAGATCACAAGGTAAACACTGGGGCCTGCCTTCAGGGAGCTCACAGTACAGTCGTGGGGTTGGGCAGGTAGATGAGTTAGAACATGAGATACAAATTATATACTCACTGTGGAAATTCAGCAGTGAGAGAAGACACCCTTTATTGGAGAGACTTCAGAAGAGGTGATATTTAAGCTGGGTGCTGTCCACAGTTGAGACAATGATGAGTGGCCTTCCAGGCAGAGGAAGCAGCTTATGCAATGGGTCAAAGACAAAAAAGACTCTTCATGTCTCACTCAGTGGCATCTCTTCTCTTCACCTAAAGGACAAAGATGAAAGAAAACAGATCTCTTCCATCTGCATTGTATTTGTCAGCTGCACTTTGATGACCCAAGGAATAGTAATATTAGTGACCAGTGTTTATTAAGTAATTACTATCTGCCAGTCACTGTTTAAGTGCTTCGCATGTATTATCTCATATTCATAAGAACTCTATAAGGTAGGTAAATTATGATTATCCTTATTTTACAAAGGATGAAATTAAGGACAGGTGGCACAAATAGAAGGTCTCTGAGTTCTGTACATCCCAAGATGATAGTGTTTGAAGTCAGAGAGTTGGATTTTCTGTTCAGACATGGTTGGGTGCAATGGGGCATTGTAGTGTAGTGATTAAGTATGCAGACTCAGGGGCCAGACAGGCTTTGCATCCCACATCATTGCTTACTCGTTTTGTAACCTAGGACAAGTTATTTAACTTCTCCCATTCTTAGTTTCCACAGATAAAAAATGAAAGTAATAATATCTTACTTCATAGAACTATTATATGGATTAAAGAAGTTAATATGTAGAAAATACTTAGAACAATGTCCTGTACCTAAGTGCTCAGTGTTAGCCAAAAAAAAAAAAAAAAAGAAAGCAAGCTTATATCAGCCAGGGCTCTAAAGGTATAAGTGACAGAACCTTAGCTCAAACTGGTTTAATAAAAAAAGAGAATTAATTGGCTCATGTTACTGAAAAGTCCAAAACCAGGATGGCTTCATACCTAGTAGCTTCCAGGAGTTCAGACAATCTTCCCAGTAATCTCTCCTCATTCTCCACTGACGTAACCTTCATCCTCAACTGGTTTCTGCCTTATGGCAACAAAGATGGCCCTCAGCAACCTGTGGCTTAAACCCTACCTCCTTAGTAGCCTCAGTGGAAAGACAACTCTTTCCTGGGAGCCCCAGTTTGAAAACAGTTTCTTCCCTGGATAAGTGTGAAATGGTGACAGAAGATCCTTAAAGACATGTTTTGGTTCTTTACTCTGGAACTTTCTTGCTGAGCCAGATAGCACTGTGATTCCATCCCATGATCTTTCTGTGTATTGATAGTAATCCTCCTCACTGTTCCCTAGCCCCAGTCATTCAGGTCTGTATGATTGTTTGGATCCAGAGAGAGAGTTTGTGACTAGTCTGATCCAATCAGACTTTCCTTCAGGATCTCAGTGGGAGAGAAAAGAATGAGATGAATGGCCTGTTTGGGTAGTAGCCTTGGGGTAGTGGAATCCAAGAGTACTGGTGTTCAGTTCCCTACCTCAGCTTTGGATTTTCAGGGCTCAGAACTTTATAGAGGGTTAAGTAGATTACTGTTAGTCAAGTTTTGTTTGTTTTATTTGTTGAATAGAGTCTGGTTGAGAGCAAGTACCAGAACATCAGTATACAGAATCTGCATTCTCAAATGTCTCCAGCAATTAAACAATTTATGGAGGCACTTTTCTAGGTACTGGAGATACAGCAATGAATGAAACAGTCAAGGTCTTGAAATTCTTGAAGCTTATATTCTGATGGAGGGGTGATATATAAACAGAAGAAATCAGACAGTGATATGTGCTATGAAGGAATTAAAACAGTGAAACAGTATGAAGGCGGGGAGTAGGGGAAGGGGTTGGCCACTGTACACAGGGTGGTCAGAATTGGCCTCTTTGAGGAAGTGGCAATTGAACCTGATAACCTGAAAGATGAGAAGGCACCAGTTGTGGGAAGATACGGGAGTTGGGCATTCTAATCTAAGCGTTACATGTGGAGAAAGGACTGCTTTAAGGTGGAGAAGTTTTTCACAAATGTGTTTCAAGGGTCTGTTATGTGCCAGGTCCTATGCTAGGAATTGAGAATGTAACAGTGAATAAATAAGACAGCCACAGCCTTCCTTTCCCTCGTGAATCTTACAGTCTAGGCATTTCTGGAAGAGCTGCAGCCTTTGAAGAAACACCTTTTGACAATAATTATCAGGCCAAAGACTCCTTCTTACTGGGGAGATGAGGAAGATTGGGGCACACATGAACCCAGATCTGATTGATGAGAAGGAACCAGCCACGGGATGATCTGGGGAAGAACATTTCAGGTAGAGGGGTCAGCCTGTGCAAAAACCCTGAGATGTGTTCAAGGAACTGCAGGGAGATCGGTGTGGATGGAACATAAGTGAGGCAGAAGAGATAGAAACTTGGAGTGGTTGACAGAGGCCAGATCATGTGGGGCCTTGTGAGCCATGGTAAGGTGTTTACATTTCCACTTGAGAGCATTGGGAAACTATTAGAGGATTTTTAAAGGAAGATAGTGACATGACTGTTGTTGTTGTTTTTAGTTGAGGTACTGGGGATTGAATCCAGGACCTTGTGCATGCTAAACATGCTCTCTACCACTGAGCTATACCCATCCCCCTGTTTTTGTTTTTAAGAAAGTTCACTGGTTTCTGCAAGGAAAATGGACAGGAATAGAAGCAGGAGGTGGGTTAGGAGACAGTACTTCTGTCCAGATGAGAAAGGACGGTGACCTGAATATGGTGGTGGTAGTAAAAATGGAGAGATGCTGATATATTTTGGGTGTAGAGAAAACAGAACTTCGTGATGGGATTAGAGGAAGAGGAACCCAGAATGATAATAGCTAAAAGTTCTATGAGAATATTTATGCCTCACAGCCCTTCAGGTACTGTTATTAAACCCATTTTACAGCTGTGAAAACAGGCATGGCAAGGTGAAATCACTTGCCCAGAGTTATATAGGTGTCCCAGAGCTTCCCAGACTGTGTTATCTTCCAGGAGGCCTGCCTGGCTTCTCCTCTTCTCTCCCTCGCTTCCCCAGGGCTATTCATACAAAAGCTTCATTCTTGGCTGAGGCAATAATATACATATTTTATATATTTATTTCAGGAGTTTCTGAAAATAATGGTTGATTTTTCAGAAGAGAGAAGTTGGGCTTCCTTGGCTTCTGACATTCTCCTGTTAAGTCAAGATAGTGAGTTAACCTTAGGTAACTAGCCTATTGACTTGTTCACGAAGTGTCAGTTCCTCAGAGGCCTGGGTGGGTGCTCTAGAAGGGCTTGGAATGGGTGGGATAGCTAGTAGGACCCTCCCTTATTTGTCCAGAGACGTTGGCATTAAAGGGTGTGCCCTTAGGCCCAATTTTCTAGGCTGTGGAAGGGAACTTACGGGAGGCTGTGACATTATTTGCAGGAACAAGCAAGAGCTCTAAAGCCAGACTGCCTAGCCTTGAAAATCTCAGCTTAGTTGTGGTAGTCTTGGGTAAGTGACTTAACCTTTCCTGTGTCTCAGTTTCTTCATCTATAAAATGAGAATAATTTTGGTATACATATGTACATTATGTATATAGTGTTCGAGATCAAATGAACTCATCCATGGAAAGCTGTTAGCACAAGGCTTGACATGACAATATATGATGTATGAGGAGGTGAAGTATCATGCTAATTTTCTTTATATACATTGTTTCACTTCATTCTTAAAACAAGCTTGGCTGAGGAGGAAACTGAGTTACTTGCAACACAACTCAACACAGTAAGTATCAGTAGGAGATCTCAGGTTTCAGCCAGGTCTGACTAACTCCACAGTGCTGCTTCTGAATGAAGAGAGCCTACCTCCAGAGGTGCCTCCTATCTGTGAGCTGCTTCTCACTGGGGCCAAAGAAAGAGCCCAGTGGATAGTTTTTCCTGGAACCTCTTTGCCAATTTTTGGCTGCATTTCCCACCCTCCAGGGTTGGAAGATGCTTCTCAAGAAGGTTACTTGGTCTCTTACAGACCAAATATGGCAGCCAGATTGTTGGGCTGTTTGAGAGGTTCCCCTCTAGTGTCTTTTCTCAAGGACAGGGAGTCATTTTTGGTCACATGAGGATAAAGAGACCAGAGCAGTGGTCAGTTAATTCTCTTGCATGGAAGCAGTCAAGGCTTAAAGTTGAAACTTTAAATGATAGAAACCCAGCTCAAACTGGCCTCAACCAAAAAGGAATTTGGTCCATGTAACTGAAAAGCCTGGCATGGAGACGAGGGGTCGGAGGCTACAGGCTAGCTGGAGATAGTCTTCAAATGATGTGAATGGGTTTCTCTTTTTTCCCCTTCTCTTGACTGCTTTCATCTGTATTGGCTTCATTCTGAGATAGGCTTTCACTGTGAGGTAGCAGAAGTGGCAATCAGAAATATCAGACGTTGTGTAATCTGAGCAACCCTAACCGAGAACTTATTTTACCCTATAGTTCCCGCAAAAGTCTAAGAAGGACTTTATTTGGCCAGACTTTACTCCATGTCTACTCCTGGATCCAAGAAAGACAGTTAATTCTCCGAAGGGAGCTTAGGGGGCTGGTAGCGGTAGATGGGAATGGATATTTTGCAGATAAATCCCCTCAGAATATATCATAGTAAGGTGCTACCACAGTACGATGCCTTGACATAGTCAATGCTGATGCCTTTTCCCTGGCTGATCTCACCAAGCCAGGTCTTCCTTTCTCACTGTTGCCAAGCACCCAGGATAGGAAATAACTGGGGGCCTCTAACCCTTTGATGGAAGAAGGCCAACCAGTTCTCCTCTCCAGTCACCATTCAGACCAAACACCCAGCATCCTTTTCCTGTCCAAAACATAGAAACCCTTCCTTTAGGAATGACTTAATTCTTAAAATGACTGTTACCTAAAGCCCCAGTGTTTACTGAAGACTATCCAAACCACCTTGGGCACTAGATCCTCTATACCAGTCATGAAGGTGTAGGCCCTTCTCTAGGCCTAGGGAGGGAAAGTTAGGGGACTTCTGGTATTTTCTGAGTTTGTGTCTATCTGGTCCAAGGACTGCAGGCCACAGGCTTTGTTTGTTCTGTATAGTGGTTCATTGTTGCTGTTTGAATGTGAATTAGTTCCCAACACTTAAAAATAGGGAAATTTGATTTAAAAATCCAGATTTCTGGCTCCTCTTAAAAAGAAAATCTAGGGGGAGAGTATATCTTAGTGGAAGAGCATGTGCTTAGCATGCACCAGATTGTGGGTTCAGTCTGCAGTACCTCTATAAAAAAATAAAAATTTAAAAAAAAAACCTAATTACCTCCCCCCCACCACCAAAAAAAGAAAATCTAAGCACTAACAGTACTAGACCCACTTTCCCACGTGGCAGCAGTTGACTAAGGCTAAATAGTAACTTCTCTCTTTAGACAGGGTGTGTGCTTTCTAACTTACCGTAGTCCTCACCAGCCTGCTTCATTGAAACCCTAGCGTTGTAAGCATCATGTTTGAGATCCTGCTGTGTCCCAAAGCTTTGCTTCTAGCATTTGACTTGAGGGAAGAAGCTGGATTAATGTTTAGTCAACAGTTTGGGGGTCACAGTACTGTTGCTTAGGAAAAGTAACAACCTAGTAAAAGTGTTTATAGGAAAGAGTGTGCACAGCTTTGGTCTGTTTGTGGATATGGTCATCTTTTTGCCATAAATGCTGTTGGCATAGCAAACCTCCAGTCACAAATGTTCCTTCTGAAATAGTAACATGTCCTTCTATCTTATGGGTTGCCACCCAGTGAAGGAATCCCTCCCACTCCCAAGGGATGTTCATCCAGCCTCTGCTTGACCACTTCCAGCAGCCAGGGAGCTTATTACCTCCTCACATGGCAGCCAGTTCCATTCTTGGACAGAAACATTATTTTAAAATTCTTCCTTCTGTTGAGGCAGCTGCTGTCTCCTTAGGACTGAAAGCCACAAAATACTGGAGCTGGAAAGGGAAACTGATTTTTTCTAGCATATGAGCTACCACTCATTCGTCCTGTGTCCAGGGCAAACATTGGTAATCAATCACAGTACTCTTTCTCACTGAACCAGAAAGAAGAATGCAGCCTTAGATTTTTTTTTTATTAAATTTGTCTTTAAAAATTACAAAAGTAATATGTATTCACTTGCAACTAGTGAAATAGTACAAAGTTATACAAAGAGAGTGTTAATAATTTCTCCTTCTCTCCAAGATAACCAAAGTGAACAACATAGGATGTATCATTCTACACATTTCTCTCTATATATACATACATAGATATTCATATATAAGATATATAAGGGTTTTTTTTTTTCATTTTACAAAAATGGCATTATATTGTACATATTACTGTCCACTTAAGGACATTTCTTCAGGTTGGTAGTTAAAGATCAAACACTATACATAGGTATAGGTTTTATGTGTGTATTCTGCTATCAGAATCAAGCATGTTTTTAATTACTGCATAATATCCGCTGATGTGAGGTATACTCCAATTTAGTAATCATTCTCCATTGATGGATATTCCCATTGCTTCATTTCTTCAGGATCCTTCTCACCACAGTTTTCCAGGCAACCACTACCAATCGATTGGAGTTAGCCTGTGAAGTAAAACCCATTTGTCATGTCTGATCCAGTCTAGCTCCTTATCTCACACATTCTAGAGAAGGAAAACAGACTACCTCAAAGATTAAAATGAATCAGTAGCTGGGGCAAGACTAGAACTGAATTTTCTTGACTTTTAAGCGTTTCCCGTATCTCCTGTTGCCTCTCACTTAGAGCCATCTACCCTGGGTCTCCCCTGGAGTAAATAAATCTAATTCCTCTTCTGTGTGCTATTTGATATTTGAGGTTAGTTATGCCATTCCTCCTGAGTGTTCTCTTTCCCAGGGGAAATTTCCTCAGTGCCTTCAAATTTTTCTCTTGGGACAAGGTTTCCATATCCCTTTACCATCCTTTGGGCCATTCTTTCTATCATCTTCTCCCCCAAGGGCTGAAGAAGTCCCTAGTGTGGCTTCCATGCTCGCCTTCTTCTTCATTCATTCATTCAGTAAATTTATGTTGAGCACCTTCTACGTGCCAGTCACTGTTCTGGGCACTGGACAGCTGTATAGCTTGCATTTTGGTGGGAAGAGAGAAACAACAAACATAAATAAGATGATATCTGAGGGTGCCAAATTATATAGAATAAATGAAATAGAATTAATATAGTAGAGTGACAGAGAGGGAGAGACTCCTTAGATTAGATAGGGAAGATCTCTATGAGGAAGTGACATTGAGCTGAGACCTGAGTTACAAGTAGGAGCCAGCCATAGATAGGTCTGGGGGAAGAGGATTCCAGTGAACAAGAAAGAACTTGTTACAGAATGAGGTTGGAGCGGCCACAGGAGCCTTGCAGGGGGTCCTGTAGGCATTTTATTTAAGTGCAGTGGGAAGTCTTTGGAGGATTTTAAGTCAGGGAGGCAACATTTGAGTTTCCTTTTTATTTTTTATTTTATTTATGTATTTATTTATTTTGAGTTCCCTTTTTAAAAGATTTCTGGGAAACTTGTTTAACTTGGAGCAAGACTTCATTTTCCCCCACGCTTTTCCTTGTTATAGCCAAAGGGATTAACAGCCAGGCGAGTTTGCTCTCTTCAGATGTCCCACTGAGGATCTATGAGGTGAGTCACAGCCATCGTCAGGTGTATCTCACAGCCCTTCTCAGCAGGAGCATGGAACTTCAGGGAGATGTCAGTAGCTGCCTGAGACCTGAGCCCAGCAAGTTCAATAGGTCTTTGTATGGAGTTCTCAGTCCTCTTGGCAACCAGAGGGGAATGGAGCCGAATGTGGTTTGGGGATGGAGCCAAGGGTACTGGTTGTAAGAGAGACAGACAGGGGAAATGTGAGTGGAGACCTGGAGCTGGAGAAACCTAGAAAAAGGCTTCAGAGTACTGTCCAGAAAACAGTCAGCTGAAGAATAGGCCTGTTGTCTGCCCGGTTGACACAGCTCCTGTGTAGTTCCTGCCTAAGAGAGGAATTTGGACACCTTGCTTGGGAGGTTTTGACATTTGATGTGTCCCCTTCTCAGGTTGGCATCCTCTTGGCTCTTTGGAGTCTGGATGACAGTCTGGCATCTGTGGGAGCCAAGGAGACTTCCCAGTCCAAAGGGCTTGGGTCAGAAGTAGCCTTCATGGGAATGAGGAAGAAGGCTGGGAGAGATTCACTTCAGAGCAGAGATAGGTGGGATCTTAGAGATCAGAGTGGGAGAGCTGGGTTGGAGGAGACGAGATCCTTCCAGCCTGTTGGAGATCTTTGAAAAGGCCTCTATCCATGCCCCTACCCTTAGGCACCCAGACAATTACTGACCAGGTAGCTATCCACATACCTGAGATCTGCAGTAGGGTCACTACCTCACCACCCACTCATATCCTAGCTTTGTGCATCTTAGCTTGAAATAATGCAAAGAGCCCATAAGGTCCTTTCAGCAGGCGAGCAGTCACTCTGTCCAACCCCCTGGAGGAGGTGGCCAGAGACCAGCAGGGTCAGGGCATATGCTCAGGGTCACATGTCTGCTTAGTCATGTCACCTGGGGCCAGGTCTCCATTAATTTAGAATTCTTCCCATAGTGTGCAGCCTCTCCTATTTCCTGTTTCTAAAAAAATCTTACCAACTAACTCTGCTTTAAATCCACTTCTTTTGGCCCTGTGACAGCGAGGCTGGAGGGGCAGCATCTTCTTAGTCTAGGTCTCTGAGTCCCAGTCAAGCCTTTTCTCTGGATCTGTCGATTGGAGGAGAGAGTTTGTTTAGTATCTCATGTTGGCTTCATCTTTCTCCTAGGAGCTCAGCAAAGCAGATACCCTGAAAGAGGAAGGCATGAGGCCTCCTTACCCCCTCAACCCACACTCACCAGGCTAGTTCTAGCCCTTTCATTCTATCTGACTCCCTTGCTTCCTTTTCCAGGAGCCTGGAGAGGCGTGGCTGGACCAAGACCTCCCCCAATGTGAGCAGGTGTCCTCCTCCCCTCACCACCTATTGCCACCACGCCAGGGAACGTCCTCAATCCCTGGTCCTCAGGGGAGAGGTAACAGGAGTCCGGAGCCGAGACCATGTGACGGCGCTGGCCCTCACCACCGCCGTCCCCCCAACCCTGGCCCCAGGCCTGGCACCATGATGTTCCGAGACCAGGTGGGCATCCTTGCTGGCTGGTTCAAGGGCTGGAATGAGTGCGAACAGACAGTGGCCCTGCTGTCGCTTCTGAAGCGGGTCACCCGCACCCAGGCCCGCTTCCTGCAGCTCTGCCTGGAGCACTCGCTGGCGGACTGCAATGACATTCACCTGCTGGAGTCGGAGGCCAACAGTGCTGGTGAGTCTCCACCCCTAGAGATGGGAACACAGCAGGAGGGAGATCTGGAACAGGAACAGGTGGCTGAGGAGGCCTACCCAACAACGGTGCTAAGAAATGTGGGCTCTAGTGGGTGGGGAGTCCCTGACCTCCCAAGTCATCATGATGGCTCACCTGGGGCTTTGTTGCCAAATATCCTCAGGCATGGAGTCGGGGACTCCTGGGGGAGTGTAGTACAAACTGGAAACTACTCATAGCAGAGGAAAGATTACATAGCATGGCTTGTCTGGGCAGCTGAAAGGAACAGGCTCAAATCATTACCTATGAAAGGGGGATGGAAGATGAGCATTAATTCATTTCTCAAGCTCCAGGACATCAGAGCTAGGAGGGAATTTTAGAACTCTTCCAAAATTCACAAGTCATCTTATACTATTCTTTACCCCTCCAAAGGTAGGTTGGACTTAAGGTATAAAAAGCTTGAAGAGAGTTTTGAATTTAGATATAATCCACATCAGTTCCCTGAGCACTCAAGTAGAGAAGTGCTCTCTATCCCGTGAGGTTGGCATTAGGGTAGATGAGCTAGGGTTCTCTAGAACCTCTCTCTAGGGCCCCAGGTGTAGACAGAAGTCAGTCCAGAGAACCATTTCCAGGGGCATCGCTGAAGCCATTCTGATCTTCTGGTCCTCCATAAGGCTGGATGGAGAGCTGTTGACCTTGGTGACAGGTGGGAGAGATGGAGGCCAAAGAAGAGGGCGAGTTAATGTGCACCTGAAAGCTAGCTGGGGAAGGGACCCAGGGACCTCATAGAGAATGTTTCCAAACCTTTCCCACCTTCTTCCCCATGATAACAGTTCACAGTGAGCCTCTACAAGCCAAGTACTGGCTTTACTTATATAGCAACTTTGAAAGCAGTATTTTTTGGTGGCTCTAGAGTCAGACTTTTAGGTTTAAATCTCAGTTCTGTCACTTACCGTATAACCAAGTATCTTAACCATTCTGAGCCTTGGTTTCCTCATCTTTAAAATCAAGATGATACCTGTGCTTACCTTCTAGGTTAATTGTGAGCTCTGAGAACAGTGCTTGGCATGTAGTAAACACTCAATAAATGTCGGTTGTTTTTATTGTCAGTAGCTCGTTTAGTGTTCACAACAATCCCATGAGATAAGTAGTGAAACTGTCCCCATTTTATAGGTAAGGAAATCAGCATGGGCTGCTAGGCTTGGGTCCTGGGGACCCACAGATTTGCCTGGCTTCCCTCATCTTCCCAGGTACATTTGCCTTAGCAACAGTCATCTTTATTTTTCTAAATCTTTATGTATACATCACAGAAGCACCATGGTTGTGGGGGAGGACAGTTCCTTAGGCCAGGAGTCACATCCGCTTAAGTCCCTGTCTGACAGACAGTGAGCAGCAGTGACCCACCTTGGCTACAGCAGGCTCAGAGCTCAACCGTTTCACAACTCTCCCATCCTCCCCACCAGGAAGAGCTCCCCTCTGCTCTCTGTGGTTGTGGTATGTCTGCATCCCCAGAGTGGGGGCTCCTTTGTGGCAGGCCAGTGTCTTACACATCACCACCACCCCATCCTGAGCAGACAGTTGGATGAGCACTGAGTGCCAATCTTGGCTGTATGTCAGAATCACACTGGTACTGCTGTTTATTAGAGCATTTTTAGTTTTTGCTTTTGCTTTCAAAATTTGCCAGAAATCAAACCATATGAAAGGTGAAAAGTGGGGTCTTCCTTCCAGACTTCCACATTCCCAGTTTGTGTATGTCTTATGAGATACTCTGTACACATGTGAGTACATACGTGTTCTCCTTCCAGCTTTTTCATTTTTGGTTGTTTTAACTCAGCAGAATATCACCCATACTAACCAATTTGCTTTTTTCACTAAACAGTATTACTTGAAGATCATTCCATATTTGGCACATACATATGTACCTTGTTGTTAACGGCTGCTTGATGGTAAGAATAGGTAACAGAGAGCCTGACCTGTGTATCAAGCAGTGCTTTACCTTTATTACTCATAACCCTCAGAACAGCTCTATAAGGAAGGTCGTACAATCCCCCATTTTACAAATGAAACTGAAGTCTGCAGAGACTAGTGACTTGCCCTGGGTTGTACAGCTAGTCAGAGGTGGAGCTGGAATTTGACTTCAGAGTTCTTGCTCTTGATCAGTAGGCTCTACTGCATGGTGTGTTCTTATAAGGAGTGCTATAATGAGTACCCTTTAAGCATCTCTAAGGTAAATTCCTAGAATTTTTGTGGGACTGCTAGTTTGAAGTTATGTACATTTAAAATATTTTTTGTTACCACATTGCCCTTCAAAGACTTGGTACACTTTATACTGAGGACCATCCCAGATGGTTTGCATTAGATATTGGGGGTAAGGCCTGTCTTTGAGAATTGCTGTGGAATGACTTGACTAATGAATGAATATATGAATCAAGGTCTTTAGCTACAGCCCCATGTCAGATGGTGAGAATAAAGCAAGCTGATACTTAGGTGGATGGAGAGTTAGGGAAGACTTAGAAAGGGGGAAGAGAGGGAGAGTCGCGATATGTTCCAGAATCAGTAGGAAGCCTGCCAGGATTAGAGTAAAGTATGGCTGGAGAGGGAAGTGATCACAAAGGTTAATTCTGTAGAGCCTTGAATGCCTCTTCCCTAGTAGACATGTGGGCCCCAAGACTAAGGAGGCCTATGTCTCCTGTCTCATTCCTACCCTCAAGTAGAGCAGCCGCCCTGTCTTACTTGTGAAGAAAGGAGCTGTTTCCTGGGCTTGGGGGCTTGCCTTGTGGGAGGAGTTCTGCATCCTCCATTTTAACTCTTCTGTTTATTATGGCTTTCCCGTCCCGTTGTGTTACCCCATTTTGCGTCGTCAGAATCACCTGGTGAGAGAAAGTCAGATTCCTGGGCCCCCAGCCCATACCCACCAAATCAGAATCCTGAGAGGAGAGGCCTGGTAATGAGCACCCAGGTTCTTCTGCTGACCAGGCAGCTTGAGAGATGATGCTCTGCTAAATGATTCATTTGTCATGGGACACCCGGGAGTTCTAGATCCAGCTCTGCCACTAACACCTCTTGTGACCTGGGCCAGCCCTGTCCCTCTTGGGTCCTAGGATTCACATCTAGACAGTGAGGAGATTGTTCTAGATACTCTCTAAGTGCCTCCTGGGCTCTGAAATAATGCACCAAAGAAGGCAGAGCCACAGCCAAGCATATTACTTTCTTTGTTAGGGGTCCCAGCACATTCTTCTATAGGAATAATTCTTAGTATTTTATAGGATTGGTCCCTCAGAGAATCTCTGTCTCCTCCCCACCAAGATGTACACTTACCCACAGACTGAATCTTAGTTGGTCAACCAATTCCTGGATAAGAGTTGCCTGATACATGATCTGAAGCTCTTCTTCAGCTTTTCAGATCCCTTCAGGCCAGGAGGGCTGAACAGTGAGGCAGATCCTTTGTCTTTTTCTGGGTTTGTACTCCATGTCCCACCCACCCAACTGCTCCTTCCTTCAGTTCTCCCAGGGAGACCCTGGGCTCAGATTTGAGTCTGGGTCAGAGCTGCCCACCTGCCCATCTCCTCAGAAAGAGCATTGAGTGCAGAGGGCTCGATCTAGGTGAGTGGGTCCCAACCCTGGCTTCATGTCAGAATCACTTTATGAAAAGAATCTGAGGTTTGGGTCCTATCTCCAGAGATTCTGGTGTTTTTTAAGCTGTTTGGCTCATGTGTTGATCCAGTGGAGAAGTACTGGTCATGATGCTAACATTGGTTCTGAGTGGGCCAGGAAGGTGGTGAGGGTACTGTCCTGTGATCTACTGTGAGTGGAAAGTTGGGGTGTGGAAGAGGGCTCTGGTCTGTGCTGTCCATTCCTCTGAAGCAGCTCAGAGAGGGTAGCGAAGTCCCCCAGCCCAGGCAGCCAGTGTTAGCTGCATAGAAGCCAAATCTGAGACAACACCTGGGAACAGAAAAGCAACACCCCAAGGGTCACTGGAACAGGAAAAGAGAAGCCACAGGTTTCCCTTCGTCATTATCCCCGTTCCTTCTCTCAGTGCCTTCCCTGCCTGCTTGGAGCTCTAACAGTAATCCTAACCCTCTTCTTCCCTTCTTGATGCTGATGTGGGCCAGAAGGGTGGAGTCAGGGAAGCTGAAATCCCCTTGCCTCCCTGGTCCTATAGCTTCCTGAACCACATTTCCTGCATTTCTTCCCTCCTCCTATCCTCTGAGTCAGAGTCCCTGTATCCAGCAGGTTTAAGCCTCCCTCTCTGGCTTACTGAATCTGGGTGGGGAAACTGAGGTCAAGAGGGGGCTGTGTCTCAGTGAGTCACCCGAGCTCAACTCTGATGCCTCCACCCTCCCCTTCCAAGCTCTACTGACATAGTTCATCAAACAAAAATGTGAGCCCCCAGCCCTCCCCTGTTTGTGCGAGCTGGGATGAGGCATAGAAGGGCATGTTTGGAGCCAAACCCCAGCCCCTCTGACTGGTGCCTGAGGCTGCCACACTTGTTGCAACAGCCCAGCACATAAAAATGGGTTTGCTCTTATGGCAGTCTCCAAGGTATATATTGGCTCCTGTGACTTGCCAGGACCCAGGGTCATGACCCACTTAACTCTGGTCACCTGGCCAAGGAGAGCACTCATATTCGCAGTCTCCCTCATCCTCTCTGGAGTCCAGGTTTGCAGCTTGGTGAGAAGCAGTCACTGGCGTCACGGCATTCCCCAGTCCCGTCCCCTACCCGCCCACCTCCAGAATTTCATCATTGCTTGTTGTGTCTCTAGCTCAGAGGAACTGGAGATGTGTCTGTTTTTGGTAAACAACTGCATAAAATTCCCCACCCCTGTCGGTAATCTGCAGGGGGAGGCCCAGATGTGCCCTATGTGAATTCTTCCCTCCAGCCCTGAAATAGCGTGGGCTCTAGATCTTAAACCAGGAACAAGGACAATAATAGTTAGAATTCGTGGAGGGCTTAACACATGTCAGGTGCTTTGCAGGATTCTCTTATTGAATCTTTACAACTAACTGTGCCGTAGGGGCTTTTACTATCCCCAGTGTACAAAAGAGGAGACCAAGGCTCAGAGAGGTTAAAGGACTGGCCCACAGTTATATTGACCTAGGTCGTGGAGGCAGAGCTGGATTTTGAATCCAGGCAAATTTGCCTGCTGACTTGTGCGCTTACTCGGTATGCTCTGCTAGAATATAAGACAGGGTGACCTGAGGTCAAGGGATCCTAGAGAGGACACACACAGACACCACTACCTTCCAGGAGACCATCTGGGTTCAATTGTGCAGGTATTCATTGGGCCTCTGCTGTGCCTCAACTCTGGGCCAGACTTTTCTAATCTGGGCAGGAAACTAGAAGTTCCATCCCCACCCATCATCTGCAGCCCCAGCTGGGCTCACCCCAAGGGGACTGAGGCTGTGCAGATTCCTTGGACCAATTCTAGTGCTCACTGATGCTTCCCAATCATGGAGGCCCGCCCTCCCCAGCACACCACCTCACAGATACATGAACACACATTTTCCTAGGGTCAGCCTCCATTCGTCCCAAACTCTCCCCTTTCTCTACAGAACAAGGTCCTTCATTGAGCCCAGTCCTTGGGGCTATTCTGTCACATCCCCTGGCAGTACCAGAGGAGAAGCTGTGTCCCTTAGCCCTGGGGTCCTGGCAGTACTCTGGGGTGGGGGAGGGACTAGACAAGGCTTCTCTATGTCCCAGAGCTACCCTGCAAGGCCAAAACAACAGCGATTGAGGGCATCAGGGTAGGGCTAAAGGGGTAGTCGACTCTGCTGGAGGGGAAGGGAGAAAAACACCAATCATTGAATCACATACTGAGTGCTTACTGTGGGCAGACTCTGTCAGGTGTTTTACATGCATTGTCTGCCTAAATCCTCTCAGCAGCCCTGCAATCCCTCTTTTACAAAGGAGGAAACATATTGCCGAGGCAACTGCACGATACAGCTGGGGTGCAAGTCCTTGAGTTTCTGTCCCTAATCTAAACACTATATTTCTTCTTCCTTCTCATCAAGAACTGAAAACTCAGGGACTAAGTCAGGGAAATGGGGTACCAGTGAATTCCTTCCCATGTGATCCAGTGACCTATGGAGGTGGGACAGCGTGAAAGGTGAAGGCTTCCTGAAGTCAGGAAGGATTGTCCCACCATGGGAAGCTCTTTAGATACAGAGATGACCTAAGAGACAGCTTTGTGGTCGTGAGGAGCTGGTTTAGGAGAATATGAATGGAGAGGATCAAGCTTCCTAGCCTTGAGCGGCAGGTCCTCAAAGGGATCTGGAAAGCCAGGGACTGAGGAAGAAGATACGTGGCATTGGAGAGAGAATAGAGGATTGTGGCTAAAAGTTTTTCCCAATTCTGGAGGCAGACAGACCTGGGTTCAGATCTTGGCTCTGTTACTTTGGGTTAGTGACTTCACCTTCCCAGATCTATTTCCTCATCTGCAAAATGGGGGTGCTAAAAAAACAGGGTTGAAGTGAGGATAAAAAATGATCATGTTCTTAGCATGTATCTATACATAGTAAATGCTCGTTATTACTATTGTGTAGTATTACTACTAGTTCTATTTTGGCTAGTACTATGGGCATTGCACAAATTGATGACTCTGGACAAATAGATGAATGCCTAGAAGCTTGGGACAGTGAAGCCCAGGCCAAGAAAATATGGCCAGGAGTTGGGAGTTGTATGTGATTTATTTTCTTAGAGCTACAGATGTAAGAATTAGAAATTTATGTGAATTCCCAGGCCATAGATTTCCAAACAGGTCCTTAAGAGAAAGAGATGTGTGAAAAGGTATTTCTCAGGTGCTTATGCAAGGCTCCCAGTGGCCAGGTGTCTCACCTATAGTGTGGGCAGAGGATACCAGAGGTCCTTCGAATGTTAAGTCTTAAGGAAGTTGGATTGAAACACCATCAGAGGCAGAGGGGTCTAGATCAGGGCTTGCTTGAAATCCAGATGCGTGGAATTCTGAGGCTCTCCTTATGTATATGCTCATTCACAGCCTCTGTGTTTCCTGGTCCAAGAGTTGGCTTGTGCCTTTAGAATCTGTAGGTATTTGAAAGGAAGGAGCCACTGTAAGATATAATAACCATGGTGTTAGGAGTGATAGCTGATGTTTACCCAGTACTTATTACTTTGTGCCATGGTCTTGTAGCAACCATGCCAGGTAGGAATGATTCTGAGCCCCACTTTACAGATAGAGAAAGTAGAGCTCAGTGAAGTGATCACATTTGCCCAGAGTCACATAATCAATAAGTAGGAGAGGAGAGACATAGCGATATCTCTCCCAGTTCCTTTTCCTCATCCACCTCTCTGGAGTCCTAGTTCTGTTTGGTTAGAGTCAGCTCCTTTGTCCCTTTCCAGGACCTCACAAATAGCCCAGTAGCTCACCTCTCAGAATTCCTTTGTTAGGTGTTTGAAAATCATCACCTTTGCTACAGATAAGAGCTCGGTGGCCCAAGAGTGAGGGCAGAGTTGGCCTCAGTCCTTGATGGTTGTTTCTTTTCTCAAGTGTTGATATTTCTGTCCTTTTCCCTTGCCCCATCAGTATAACCTGCCATCCTTCACTCCACTGAGCTAGTCATGGAAGTGGTAACAGGTTTTCAGGAAGGACAGTCGGACCTGTAACAGTTCCTTCCCAAGGCCACCATTGTGTGGCCTGCTTGGGGCCTTACTCTTGGGGAGCTGACTTCTGGGTAGAGAGAAGAAACTTCACTCATCTTCACAGGACAGACAAGCCCTCAGACCATGGGATATAAAGGAGAGGTCACCAGATCCTCATGACATGGAGTAGCCAGGGAAGGCTTTCTGGAGGAGGCTGGATTTAGGCAGTCTGTAAAAGACTTAGAATTTGGATAGGAGGAAGGAGACTGTTGCAGGCTAAAGCGTTGAATCTCAGCCTGCGTGTGGAAGCTTGGATGAATATGTCATGGAGAGAGCCCTGGGAAAGATGGGAGTGTCCTAAACTGAGTCTTTATCTGGAGGAATGGAGATGGAGGGGTGCCCTGAAAGTGAAGGTGATGTTGGACTAGGAGCTCTTGAACTTGAGACTGTTGGTGCTGGTTGCCACTGTAAGCTTCTGGTCAGGAACAAGATATCCTGGTGTGCTTTAGGAAGATAAATCCATCTGGGTGTATGGGATGAATTGGAAGGGGAGACTAAAGGCTGAGTGTCCCGTTTAAAAAGCAACAGAAAGCATTTATTAAACATGTTCTGTATGCCAAGCCACTTCCCATTCTCTGTTAACTCATTCAATCTCAGAGCAACACTTTAAATTGGGTAATGTTAACTATCTTCAGAATTTTTCAGGTGAGGACACCAGTACTCTGTGAGGTTCAGGTCCAGCTAGTAAGCTGAGGAGTCCAGACCATCTGATTCCAGAGCCCAAGTTTTTAACCACTGTATTCCATTGTCCTCCAAGTCAGAAAAGCAGCTTTTTTGATTGTCAGGGGCAAGGGGGTAGAGGTCATGAAGATGAAGTGGGGATAGCAAGAACAGGCCTGGGGGCAGCAGGAGGAGCTCAGATTCCGGAGTAGCAAGTTGGGCTGATTAGGAGCCACAGCAGGTTTCTGAGAGTAGGAGTGGTAGAACCAGAAAAAATTACTCTGAAAGCAGGGTGAGTGTGTAGATATCACCTATATGAGGGACAAGGTCGTGGTCATGAAAGGGGAAGGGAAAGGAGATTGGAACTGAGGGAACAGGCTGTAGGGACCTCTCCTAGTTTTATAGTAGTCCCCCACCCTTGTTCCCCTGACATTCCCTCTTGTTCTCTCTGCAGCCATCGTCAGCCAGTGGCAGCAGGAGTCCAAAGAAAAGGTGGTGTCCCTCCTGCTGTCCCACCTGCCCCTGCTTCAGCCAGGCAACACGGAAGCCAAGTCGGAGTACATGAGGCTGCTGCAGAAAGTGCTGGCCTACTCAATCGAGAGCAATGCCTTCATCGAGGAGAGCCGCCAACTGCTCTCCTATGCCCTCATCCACCCAGCCACCACACTGGAGGACCGCAATGCGCTGGCCCTCTGGCTAAGCCACTTGGAAGAGCGTCTGGCTGGCAGCTTCCGCACCCGACCTGAGCCTACCTACCACTCGCGCCAGGGCTCAGATGAGTGGGGAGGCCCTGCAGAGCTGGGCCCCGGGGAGGCAGGGCCAGGCTGGCAGGACAAGCCACCCCGGGAAAATGGACACGTGCCCTTCCATCCACCCAGCTCAGTGCCGCCAGCCATCAACAGTATTGGGAGCAACGCAAACGCAGGTGAGGAGGTGGGAGTCCTGGGAGGCCGTGCTTACTTGAAAAGGGTCAGACTGGGTTCTCTGTTTACTCGCTCTGTGGCCCTGAGCAAGTCACATAACCTCTCTGGGCCTCAGTTTTGTGAGGCAGTGCAGAGGTTGTGAAGTGGCATTCCCAGAGTTATTTCTGATCTGCAGATATGTTTTATTGAGCTCAAACTCAACAAAACTTTGGTTTCATTTTGTTGCGCTTTTCAATAAATTTGCCAATATAAGGAGTTGGGAATTTTCCCCTAAAAATCCAGATTTCAGCTTCTCTTGAAAATTCAAAAGATCTGACAACTCAAGGCCTGTGTTCCTGGTGACAATGATAAGATGGAGTTGAATATTGGTCACTACCTTTAGACCCTGCACATGTGTCCCAGTCAGCTTCTGCCCCTACCACCACACTCTGGGCATGTGTAATACCTGCCTGGCCTCTGAAGGCTTTGAGTTGATCACCATAATTTGAGGTCCCTTCCAGCTCAGACATTCCAGATTTTTGTAACTGGCCCCAGCTTACAGCCTCATTTCTGAGAAATGTATATTTGTAAGCCTGTTCATATAAAGATGTAACGCATGCTACAAGGCATTAATAATAGTAGGTAACATTGTTGAGCACTGACTGTGTTGGGTACTCTTTTATAAGCACTTTCCAGACATGATCTCATTTAATCCTCATCACAGCCATATCATTAGTCCCATTCTACAGATGAGAGCACCGAGACTCAAAGAGGTGAAGTCATGTATTCAAGGTCACAGAACAAGTGGTGGAACTGGCCAAGGTTTGGACCCAGGCAATCTGATGCCAGCGTTTGCCTCTGTCCAGTATGCTATCGTCCTAACTAAGTGGTCTCAAAAGGGCTTAGTAAGCACCCCCAAAGACTGGGGTGAGCAGGAGGAGCTGGTATTGCAGTGAGTTGTTGAAGTGAACAGGATAAGGGAGAGTGGCATTTCCAAGGCTTAGTAAGGTGACATGACTTATTCAAGGCAAGGGGTTTCCAAGATTTAACCTCAGGGTAGCCAGCCCCCTTCAGCAGGTACTGGTTAAAGCAGGCCAGGAGAGGGAGAGGGTGGCTGTGAAATGTCATCTGTGCCAGTGGTTGGTGTGATCCCTGGGTCTTTGGTACCTAGCTGTGTTGCACCAGGTACACATCAGTTACCCCTGAGCTTCATTTTTTCCCCAGTTGAATATGGATGTCCTGGTCACCTGCCTCCCTCACGGATGCTGGCAAGAATCAGGGAAGATAGTGGAATAGAGGGGCATTTCCAGGAACTTTTAGTTCCAACCCAAAGTGTCTTGGACCTTGTTTTCCAGTCTTGGAGCATGACAGTTCCTGAGTCCAGGTTGGGAGGATGTATTAATAATGATAATTCTAACTAAAATATATTCAGTGTTTAATCTTTGCCAGTAGCTGTTCCGAGAGGTTTATACCTGTAAATTCATTGGTTGAGTCACAGAAAAGTCACTTGCCCATGGTGGTGTAGCCAGAATTTAAATCCAGGCAGTCTGGATCCACAGCTCATATTCTTTACTACTCTGCTACACTGCCTCCATCTAAAAGTCACCTTCCTGAAGATGCTCAGACCTCATCAAGAGGACGGGTCATCCATGCAGGGTGCCCATTCATTTCTTCCCTTCCATGATGGGGACAGTAGCTTTTAAAAGACCACGCTGGAATAATGTCGGATAGGGGATTTGAACCAGAAGAGAGAAGGGAGTTGGGCATTCCAGGTAGAGGACATAGCATGAATTGAAGGCATAGGGGTGGCAAATAGGAGGGGACAGTATGCAGACAAGTCTGGCTGGGATAAAGAGGTGCAGGGATTCAAATGAGTAATAGCAGTAGCAAATATTCATGTTTACCATGTGCCTGCCCCTGTGCCAAGGACTACATGTGGAAATGGAGGCAGAGGGAGAAAATGAAGTGACTTGCCCAGGATCATGAAGTTAATAGATGGCAGAGCCAGAATTTGAACTCAGGTCTGCTTGATTCTCAGATCTCAGTATGTTAGGGCCACATTCTGGGGGCCTTGAAGGCTGGGATGAAGCTTTCCAATTTCAATTTTAAGCAGTTGCAGGAAACAGGAAGCCATTAAAATATTTTTGAGTGGGGAGCAAGGATTGGCCTGTAAGGGCAGGCAGGGTGGGTTTGGGGTGCTGCCAAGGACAGACCAGGGTTTCTTGGAGAGTGTGAGGCCCTGGATCTCTGACCAGCATTCCTGTTTTTATAGTTCTCATGCAGTGGCCAACCTCTACCCCAGTGCAGGGTCAAGCAGGGCTCCTCAGGAACTGCACAGTCATTCCAATCAGGATAACTTCCTGCCCTCTCAGCCTTGCCTGCCCCCTTGACTGAAAAGGGAGGAAGGAGGAGGCCAGGGGCACCAAGACAGGCCAAAAAAGGCCTGTGTTGAGGGTTCCCCACTCCCTCAGGACTCAGAAGGTGCCATCTTCTTCTGGGAGTCCAGAGCCTTGGGAGGAGCCCCATGCAGAAGAACCCTAGAGGTCACAGATAGGGGTGGAGGGTGTCCTTAGTGGGTAGGTCAGTGCACTACCTTGTCCCTCAGGTGACTTCCTGGCTAGGAGCATAGGTACTGTCACAGATAAGGGAAGATGCTTTGGGGCCTATACCCAGGCTGGTCGTCCTTCCAGGGTTGAGTATCAGTGTAGCACTGGCAGGAATCCCAGCCTTTCCATCAGAAACAAGGTGGGGGTTCTTCTGTCTCTACCTCCAAACTCTATGGGAACTGGGGCAAAGGACTTCTGTTCCCTGGGCCTCGGTGTTCTCACCTACTCAAGGTGAGGTTTCTTTGGCTTATTTCTTTTTCTTTCTTTGACTTGAGATACTTCTAGATTTCCTATGTCAAGCTCAGAGGCACCCTTAGGATGGTGGGTCCCCTCCTTTTGGACTCCGTGAAACTTTGGGCACTCCTGTGTATCATGCCCTGGTCAGGGGATGCAGAAATGATTGAGTAGGCTTGCTGCCATCCTACACAAGCCCAGAGTCTAGTGAAGCAGGCTAGTGAACGGGGTAGTAAGTGCTGGGCTTGAGGTAGCAGCACACGGGCCCAGGGAACACAGAGGAAGGAGTCACAGAAGAGGACATACTTGAGCCAGGAGGAAGGCGAGCATGGCTGGCAGATAAGGGTGGAAGAATGGTGTGCTCAGGAGAGGGAGTAGCACATGTAAAGGTCTAGAAGTTCCTGGGAACCTGCCCTGTCCTGAGAATGGTTAAAAATCAATTTGGATCCCCTTTCCTGTCTCCAGAATGGGATGGATGGAGGATGTGAAACATCCTGCGGAAGAGGGCCTGGATTCACCCTGATTCGGGCTCAGTACAGAAAAAAGTCATTTGGAGGTGATAGAGCCCAATAACAGAGGTGTTGAGGAAGCACTTTATGTCCTTCATTCATTGCTTTACAAGTAGTTATGAAGAACCTCTTGTCATCAAGGCTCCACTGTGGTGACTAAGGACACAATGATGTTTAAGACAGGACAGGTCCCTGCTGTCACAGATCTTGTAGGAACGTACAGTTAATAAACAAGTGAACAGATAATTGATAAGGTCACTTGAAGTTGTGATAGGTGCTGTAAGAAAGGTAAGACACAGTAATGTGATAGAGTAACCAGGGTTGGTTGGGGGGCAGCTGCTTACTATTGAGGGTTCAGGGAAGGCCTCAGAAGAGGTGATACTTGCCTGAGATGAGACCTGGAGGAGCCAACTGCTAAGATCAGGAGGATAAGAAGGAGGAGCAAGTGCAGAAGTCCTGAGGCTGGAACAAGATTGAGTGTTCAGGAACAAATTGGGGGTGGGGGTGGGCAAAGGCTAGAAAGGCTTGAACCAAAAGGGTAAGCTACGGGAGATGAGAGGTCAGTGAGAAGCCAGAGATAAGCAGGGCCCAGGGCCTACAGGGACCTGTGTGTGGAAAAGTTTGAATTTCATTCTCAGTGTGAAGGGAAGCTATAGGTAGGATCTAATCAGGGACTGACTGGGTCAGATTTGCATTTTAAGAAGGATCCATGTGGCTGCTGTGAGGTGAATAGACTATATGGGGCAAGAACAAAGGCAAGAAACCGATGAGGAGGCTGTGGCAGTAACTCCTACTAGGGATACCAGTGACTTGGTCCAGCGTGCTAGCAGAGAAAATGGAGAGTTCAGAGGAGTGGCTGACAGCTGGCTGACCAGTTGGGTGTGGGGAAATGAGGGAACCATCAGTACCTGGTGGGCAATTCCCCTCAGACCCCAGGGTCCTTTCCCCTTGTTGGATTCTACAGCTGAGCTGCCATCCATAACACTGCCCGGGGAGAGGGGGTGGGGGCATGGTCTCCTGTGATCAGATCCCCAAGCCTGACCTCTTGCCTCTCTCTCCACCTCTGGCCAGGTCTCCCCTGCCAAATCCACCCCAGCCCGCTGAAGCGCTCCATGTCACTCATCCCCACAAGCCCCCAGGCCCCTGGTGAGTGGCCAAGTCCAGAGGAGCTTGGGGCCCGGGCTGCTTTCACTACACCAGACCACGCACCCCTCTCGCCCCAGAGCAGCGTGGCCTCCTCTGGCAGTGAGCAGACGGAGGAGCAGGGCTCCAGCCGGAACACTTTCCAGGAGGACGGCAGTGGCATGAAAGGTACAGTGGGGGAGGGTAGCACTAGGACCCTCCTCCAGAGGCTTCTGCAGAATTTAAAGGGACCTTGAGCTGCCACCCTGCCTTCCTGTCCCTCCCCCACTCAATTCTTCCCCTCCCCCCCAGAGAAGGCGATTAGACAGTCCCTGCACTTAGGGCTCAAGCCTGAGCAGAGAGACCCTCACAAGCCCCAGTCTGATCGGAGAGAAGCCCCTGCCCTCAGACACCCCAGTCTGAGAAGAAAGCCAGGACACAGAGGTAACTGATGGAACAGAGTTTCCAGGAATACTTGTAAAAACATCAGAGGTCATCTTAGTACATATCCAGCTGAGCAGCTCAGAAGGGTCGGGTGTCCTGGTCAGGGAAGGCCACCTGGAAGGGTCTGACTGGGCAGAAGAATTAGCAGCTTATGGACACTTGGCTTTTCCATACCCTCTTCCAATTTACTTCAGCTTTTAAGGCTGTCTGTGGCTTATGCCTGGTCTTTCCCCACAGCTGTCACCAGGACCAGACTCCTGACCTTCTGCCCTCCCTCCCTTTCTGCAGATGTGCCCTCATGGCTCAAGAGCCTCCGCTTGCACAAGTATGCGGCCCTCTTCTCACAGATGAGCTACGAGGAGATGATGACACTGACTGAGCAGCACTTGGAGTCTCAGGTGACGCTAAGGGGACCATTAGGGCAGGGTTGGGGGCAGCACCATTTTGACATTACCCTTGCAGCCCAAACAAACCTTTTCCATCTCTTTGGGCCTTGTTGGGGCACCCCAAGTACCTCAACCTCCCATTTCCAGCTCCCTCTCCCCTTCTGCTCCTACCACAGAATGTCACCAAAGGTGCCCGCCACAAGATAGCCCTGAGTATCCAGAAGTTGCGAGAGAGGCAGAGCGTTCTCAAATCCCTAGAGAAGGTGAGGACCGGGTATCCCCGTCTCCAAGGCCAGCTGGCTGCTCAGCGGTACCAGTGGCTGAAGGCTCTGGGTCAGTCTTGCTGCCCATGTGGCCTCCCCTTAGGGCCTCCCCAGCCCTAGGGAGCCAGGCTCTGGGGACCAAGTGCAAGTCAGTCGGATCACAGGGCTCACTTGCCTGTGGCTAAGATAAGGCGCTCTTCTCCCTGTCTCTCCTGGTGTGTATCTGCAGAATCTGTCTGTTGATTCAATCACTTCTTTTCTATTGCACTTTTCTATTTCTGTCTGCTCTTTCTTGTAGAACAGAGTGTCTCCTCTATGTGCATGATCTTTCCATTTCCTCTCTTTGTCGTCCACTCACTCTCCTTCCATACCTGCCTTGATCTGCATTCCTTTTTCCCTTTCCTTCCCACTTGCCTTCTGATTTTTACCCTCTCCTCCCAGCCCCAGTCTCGGTCCATATCTCTGGATCTGAATCTGGTTCCATCCTCGGTGGGACCTTGAGGCCCCAGCATTAGCCTGCCTTCTCCTGGGCTCCATGGGATTCCACCATGAAGGGGAGAAGAGATAATGTGTGTGTACAGATGTGTGTCTGTATATGTGTGTGCTCTGACAGTGCCCTTACCTGCCTTCTCTATGTGCTGGAACACAGGGTCCTGCCAGCTTTCTCCAAGGGCTGTCTGACCCTGCTTTTGTAGTCATTATACATAGCTGTGAGGGCTGGCATGTGACCTGGGCTGTGTCCTCCCCACTCAGGATGTGCTGGAAGGCGGGAATCTGCGAAACGCTCTGCAGGAGCTGCAGCAGATCATCATCACCCCCATCAAAGCCTACAGTGTCCTCCAGGCCACTGTGGCTGCTGCCGCTGCCACCACCCCTGCTGTCAAGGATGGGGGCCGGGGGGAGCCACCGCTGCCAGGTGCTGAGCCTCCCCTGGCTCACCCCAGCACAGACAAGGGCAGTGAGGCCAAGGACCCTCCAGCTGCAGAGAGCTACCCTGCTCCACCAGCTCCAGCTTCCACTGATGGTAGTGAGCCAGCCCCAGCTCCCGTCGCCGACGGAGACATCCCCAGCCAGTTTACACGGGTGATGGGCAAAGGTGAGATCATACAGGGCCCAATAGGAAATTCTGGGGCAGGGAGCCAAGTGAACCCAGGCATCAAGGGTCAAATCTAATTTAAATGATGGGAGCAGAGCTTTTTAAAGTACCCTGGGGACTAGAGCACTGCAGAGAATGGTTAAGACTAAGGATGACAAGGCCCCTGCCCTCAGGTATGTCCAAGCTGATGGTAGGAGACAGCCCTTACCCTCAAAAGTGTCTCTATCCTGAGCAGAAGATGAGACAGTGTGTTAGTGAAACTGCATATAGTAAAGAATGAACAGATAAGGCAAATCTATTGGTTCTTTCAAAGGGAACTGAAGTCCACCGGCTGGGTATGGTGAAGCTCTTAATGGGCTTGGCCTTTCTTAAAGCAGCATGGCATAGGCAACTTTACACGTGGGTCTGTATTCTTTCAGCTGTGTGACCTGGGACAAGTGACTCAACCCCTCTGAGCCTCAGGCTCCTCAGTCTAAAAATGCCTACACTGATGAGACTGTTGCAAGAGTTAAAAGGAGAAAAGGTGTCATTGACTTCGTATCTGCCTTATGCCAGGCACTATGACTGGCACTTTATATAGTCTCATGATAAGCCAGGTACAGTGCTTGGCACATAGCTAGTACTTAACTTACCGAGCATGAGTTTCCTGACCCACTCTTTGTGCCATCCAGCTGTGGCTGGGGAAGCTGGAACATGGCAGAGGGCATGCTGGGGGCTAACCTCTTGCCCTTTCCCGTGTCCCCAAGTGTGCACCCAGCTGCTGGTGTCCCGACCAGACGAGGAGAATATCACCAGTTACCTCCAGCTCATCGAGAAGTGCCTGAGTCATGAGGTAAGGCCTTCTCTAGGGCTTCCAAGAGGGGAAGGGCTGCCCAGTCACTCTCAAGACCAACATTCCTTATGTGGCCAACAGTGTCCTGCCTGGCTGGCCCCGCCCACCTCTCCAGCCCTCATCGCCCCCATGTTGTGTTCAGTGGATGCCCTGAGCTCTCCTTCTCAGATTCAAACATAATCTTCTCTGAAGGCTGAGCCCCCCTCCCTCCTACTGGTCCCTCAGCTCTCAGTTCAGATGTTTGTATCTCAGGGATGTCTTCACCGGCCCTCATAACATCAGGTTTCTTATGCCTCCTATGCTTCTCCTCACAGCACTTAGCACAGTTATGATTGTGTATGTGTCTTCTCCCCAACTAAACTGTAAGCTCTGTGAGCACAGGTCACCTCTTTGTCCCAGCATTGCCCAGCACAGGGCAGGCAGTTGATAAATATTTGAGCAAATGGATAGAAAGCAGATCTGCAAGAAGCACACACACACACCCCTTCCCCCGCTGATTCTAGGCTTTCACCGAGACGCAGAAGAAACGGCTGCTGTCCTGGAAACAGCAAGTGCTGAAGCTCCTCCGGACCTTCCCGCGCAAAGCCGCACTAGAGATGCAGAACTACCGGCAGCAGAAAGGGTGGGCAGGCGGCCAGGGCACAGGGACCTTCCTTCCCTACACCCTTGATGGTTAACAGATAGTGCTTAGAGGGGTGATTGTGTTATGGGCTGGGAATTGGTTCTGTTCATTCAGTCGCTGGGTGACCTTATACAAGTCACCCAGTGAAGACTTTCCCATAAGAAAATCAGGGTGTCCAATACCCACAGCATAATAGGGTCTTACTGGCAGCTGGATCTGGAGTCTGGATGTTGCTCTCTGAAGACCTTGAATAAATTTTTTTTAAAGAAAGAAAAGAAAACAAAATCAGGGTGTTCCTACCACTAGAACAGAGTGCTGAGCTGGCAAAACCAGTGCATGTCCTGATAGCCGCCCCTTGCCTGTCCCTTGTTCTCACCTGTGTGCAGAGTGCTCTGAAGTCCCTTCTCAAATAACAGAAATATTAAGAACTAAAGTTAGGAGAGCTGCTTTGATTGGACTCTAGGAAACCTTTGTACACTCCCCGTCTCCATCCTGGGAGTACCCTTGGGGCAGGAGGAGACAGAACGTACTGTGCAGGGACTTGGACAGAGTAGATCTGTGTTCTGTCCCGCGCATGAGGGTTATAGGGGTAGATGAGTAAGAGATGGGGCCCATCCACCTAAACTGACACCCTGCCTTCTGCTCTCTCACAGCTGGGCATTTGGCTCCAACTCACTCCCCATAGCTGGCTCTGTGGGGATGGGAGTGGCCCGGCGGACCCAGCGACAGTTCCCAATGCCTCCGCGGGCCCTTCCGCCTGGTAGGATGGGCCTTCTGAGCCCCTCGGGCATTGGGGGTATCTCCCCCCGACATGCCCTCACCAGCCCCAGCCTTGGGGGCCAGGGCCGACAGGTGAGCCGGTTGGAAGGAGAGGGCCTGGCACATCTGGTTTTGGGGTGGTGGTGCCTGAGATGTGTGTGTCCTTGTCTTTGTGTCTGGGCCCAGTTTAGAGGGAAGAGGACTCCCTTGCCAACTCTACCACTCTAAGTCTGGGCCTCTTCCCCACTCACCCCCTGCTCTCTCTGTCTCCCATGGCCATGCAGAACCTGTGGTTCGCCAACCCCGGAGGCAGCAACAGCATGCCCAGCCAGAGCCGCAGCTCTGTGCAGCGCACCCACTCGCTCCCAGTCCACTCATCGCCCCAGGCCATTCTCATGTTCCCTCCAGGTAAGGTGCCCACCCTTGGGACTCTGCCTCAACACCCCTAGCTGGCCTTTCTTTTCTGTTCTGGGTCTTGTACGAACTATCCCTTGCATGTGTTGTGTGTGTGTGTTTCTCTCTCTTCAGCTCATTGTGTTCATCCCACACATCCCCACCTTCCTCCCTTCTCCCTCTCCCCCTGGCCCCCAATCTTCGCATCCCTGATTCCCGCCGCCCTATCTCTACCTCCCTCCCTGTGTCATAATCTTAGTGTTTTTGTCTCTGTCACCATCTCTTTCAAGGATCATTAAGTACTCAGCTTGGAAGGGGTAGAGGGGATGAGACAAAGTGAGTTTTCTTTGGAGGGGAGCCCTGCCTGTCAGTCCACTGGCATGCTTCAGAAGTAGACTTCAGCTCTTGGGTCAGATTCTATACTAAAGGTTGTTGGAAGTGAAAGGGCTGTTTTCTCTCTGCTCACAGACCAGCCTAGAGATGGGAGATCAGAATGAGGGCAAAGTGGGCAAAGGAGAGGTTAGAGAAGTGTTAGCCCTGCATTGCTCAATGAGACAGAGGTGACTTCCTGTGCCAGGCCTCCTGCTGGGTGCTGAGGCTGCAGAGGCAGATAAGGCTGGTCTGGAAAGGGGAGAGAACTTAGATTTGCCTTTGACCCTAAGCTCTTAATGTCACAAACAGCCAAATCACTAGGGATTTTTAATTTATGAGATTATGTAGACTGCTATCTCTGGGAGGCAGAAGACCCTGTTAGTCATGTTCATTCTAGCACAGGGCTTGGCATATGGTAGACATCTGTAAATGATGTTAAATGACTGGATTGATGAACTACAGGAGTGAAAAATTAGACCAGTTCTTTTTATTGGTATGCTGTGTGCTGGACTGTGTGTCAGACAGCTTTCCTGCACTGTTGAAAAATCCTCCCAACTGCACATGTGAGGGCACTGATTCTATTCCCATCTTATTAGTGATGAGTCTGAGTCTCAGTGAGGTGACTTGCCCAAGGTCAAAAATTTTTTTCATTAAGGAGAGACAAGTAGATGGTCTAACATGGTCTGAGATCAGGATTCAGAGGAGACGTGGTGAGAGGTGAGGTTGGAGGGTGAGAGCAAGATCTTCTATACCCACATAAAAAGATCAGCATTCCTCTCAAAGCAGTGAGGAGCCCAGGAAGGGTTTTAAGCAGTAGATGGGGTTAGGGCTACCCAGGGGTCTGGTGGGCTGAATAGGAGGCCCTTTGAGAGGTAGTATGAGGACAAGCCCCATGGCTGCTGTCCACATTCGCCCCACCTGGCAGGTCTGCTTCAGGCACATCCTGCCCAGAGGAGCAAGTCCATGTGGGGTGGGAAGGGTTCTAATGAAGCTTCTGCACCAGGTACAGAGCAGGTCATCAGGGAGCATAGGGCTGCCCAGTGCTCAGGGCAGCTGCCTAGACTGTGCCAGAGGGAACGTGCAGTGAACGTGTGGCCTCCAGGCAGCTCCCCCTGCTTTTCATCGCTTCCTTTGTCTGCAGGTCAGGTTTTCTCTGTGTCACCAAGCCTCTGTCCTTGTCATCTGCCTGCTTTGTGACACACCCAGGCCTCTCTCTGTCCTTCATCTCTGCCCAGCCATACCTTCCATCCGAGTGTGCGCATGTCTCACATTCTGCTGTTTCCATCTCTTGCCTTTTGTCTCTTCTCTCTCTCCCTTTCCCTTTTGTGCCCCTCAGCCTCTCCCTCATTCAAGCCTTTGTCTTCACATCTCTGCTCTTCATCCATCTAGTCCTTACTGCTTCCATTCTCCTTTCTCCTACCCAGACTGCCCGGTCCCTGGGCCTGACCTGGAGATCAATCCCACTCTGGAGTCTCTGTGTCTGAGCATGACAGAACACGCCTTGGGTGGTGAGCATTTCCTCTTTCCCTGACCCAGCTCCCACCTACCCGGCAGCGTCTCCATCTCTGAACTGAGCAACTCAGAGTCATCCTGAGGGGTCCCTAGGGGAGGCTGGACTCCAGGGAGGGCCTGACTGGGATGACAGGCTACCTGAGCGCTTTTTCTTGGGCCTCCTGCCAGCTGCTGATCTTCCTCCCTCCCTCCCTTTCTTACCACAGATGGGACAGACAAAACTTCCACCATCTGACGGGACCCACAGCCCAGCGCACCCATAGTCTCCCCGGGCGGCGGGCGGGGGCCAACCCCCAACGGGCTTCTCTGCAACAGGAAGAGGGTGGGCTGGCTCAGCTATACATTCTAATATTTTTCTACTCTATCACCCTTTTAACTTTTGTTTAACATTGGCACATGCCTTGCTCACTCCCAGGCCCGTTGAGGGATCTCTGCTGAGGCCCAGGGAGCAGGGATAGGGGGCAGCCTGCCTGCCTCTCCTTCCCTCTTTCATCCCCCACCAGGCCCCATCCCACCCCTGCCTCCTCCAAACCACCGGCCACCTGCCCCTCCCAAGGAAACAGTCTCCTCTAGAGACTCACTGACCCACCATCTTGTGGGGCCTGCTCAGAACCATCTGACATTTAGGGAGAGAACAGCAGGGTCCATAGCCTGCTCTCCTGAATGTCAGAGAGGAGCTGAGAAGGCAGGTGAGGGGAGGAGGGTGTCTGCCTATCTCTCTCCCTCCCTCCCTCTCTCTCCCTCTCTCCCTCTCCTCCCCTCCTTCCCACCCACTTCTCCTTCCCCATTCCCATCATTCCCCAGGACAGGAGCCACCCTCCTCTCACTCACCTCCTCTTGCCCTGTTTATCAGAGGTTCTCTACAATTAATTTCTTAGGCCTATTTAAGATACATATTTATATAGTTCTTAACGGTTTTTCTCTCTAATCATTCCCTCTCATTTTTAGAATCCCCAGGCCTCTCTCTGAGCCAAGAAAGTGGCAGGGGGAGCCTAAATTTTACAAGAGGAGAGGGCAGAGCCCCCTCCTTCATACCCCCTAGCCCTTCCCCACTTACCCCCAGCCCTGGCTCCCTAGATGCAGAGGTTGAAGGCGGGGAGCCAGGGCAGCCAGTGAGGTCAGGAAGTCTGTTGCCTTAACATCCCCTTCCCCCACCAACACAAACCCTTCTCCACTCTCAGGTCTGGTTGCTGAAAAGACTTGGGGGTAAGGAATAAGGGAAAGGGGATGGTTTTTGGTTTCTTTCCCCACTCCCACTCCCTTTTCTTTCAACCTTCCCCCCACCATCCCCCGCCATTCTGCCATGACCTCACTTAAGTGGAACACTATGTCATAACCCAGAGATTCGTCCCAGCCCTGGAGTTACACAGACCCTCTGATCCCTGTTCCTACTGAGGGGTTGTGCTAGGGCCCAGGTGGAGGGAAGGGGATTTGGGGGTTCAGGCTGTGGAGAAGCCAGGGTCCCCTATTCCTCCCCCCAACTTTCCCCTTAACCTCCCCTCCCCCACTGGGACATTCTCAAGCTTTTCACACCGAAAAGGAAAAAAAATGTTATTTTTAGATACATTTTATGAATAACTTTTGTTATGAATATGGCTGGTAACCATTGTGTATGTTATTAAAGATACAAAATGTTGGGAAAAAACAAAAAACCAAAAAAAAAAATTTTAAAACCACCGCCCTCCCTGCACTCTCCCCCCATTCCCCAGAACTTCTTGCCCCTGTCCTGGTCTGGACCTCCCTCAGCTCTAAGCCCAGGAGAGGGAGGAAGCCAGGGGGCAGGGTGGCCCTGGGGACCTGCTCTAGGTCCCCACCTCCTCTCCCAGTGCCGGGCTGGGTGGGGTGTCAGGTTTATTTATGTACCTCTTGCACACTCATCAACCTATGCAAGTCCCCCATCCCGGCTCCTCCATGTTTCTGTGCCTTTGCTCATTCCCCTCCAACTCCCAGGGCTTCTCCAGTCCTCCTCTTAGCCCGGGGAAGTGGGATGGACAGGGGCCACCTCGTTTGGTATCAGCAGGGTGTCCCTCTTAGAGACCCTCACCTCCTCCCAGCCAGTCCTGTCTTGTTCACTACCCATCAGGGTGAGCTGGGTCTGCCTGGCACTGGGAGGTGGTGAGGGACACCCCCACACACAATGGGAGGCAAGAGCTGCCCCCCTCCCCCCACCTGACAGCAGAGTGTGCAGGACGCAGGCGGCCTCACTCTGATGGGCAGGACCCTGATCCGCTCCCACCCCTCCCTGCCCCCTGGCCCCTCTGCCATGATTTCACCCTTCTATCCCCAGCCCCACTGGCAGAATCAGCTTTGAGTAACTGTATAGTTTTTCTCACTGTTGGAGAAGACTTATTTGTTGGAGTTTCACTTGTTTATTGGTCTGGGCTTATTTTGGAAAAAAAAACAAACAAACAAAAAGGATTCTGACCTTTGTTATGCTACATTTCATGGAAAACGTAGTGGCCCTGCCTCTGTGGCCTTTGCTTCTGTGCCTTAAGCACCTGGGGGGTGGGAAGGCAGAAGGAGACCATTGGCCTGGGAGGGGAAGTAAAGAGAAGTTGGCTTTATTAACAGCAAAGGTTTGGAGAAGGAAGAGGGAAACAAAGCAAAAGGCTTGAAAATAGACCACTCGAAAAGTGCCTTTCTGCACGTAATAATTGTGTCTGTACCAGCCCTGAAGGCCCTGGGACTCAGTCACTGTCACTGTCAGCTTCACTAGAATCAGAAGCTGCAGCTTCACTGCCATCCTCCTGAGCAGAATGCTCACTGCCACTGGGGAAGGGACTGGCGCTCCGGCTCCGGCTGTGGCTCCGGCTCTGCTGGCCACCCCCATCGCTGCCGCTGTCTGAATCATTATCACTGCCACGGGCCCGTCCTCTGTCCTCATCATCAGAGTCAGCGTCGTCCTCAGAGTCAGCATCACTGCCGAAGATCTCCTCTTTGTCTCTGGCAGCCCGGGCCTCATCCTCACTGCTTTCATCTTCAGCGCTGCCACTCTTGTCACTTGCCTCATCCCTGTCACCCTCCTCCCGTTCACTCTCACTGCCTGAGTGCTCATCTTCACTGCCTTCCTTCTCACTGCTGCTGCCCTTCTCTCGTTCCTCATCTGTGCAGGACAAGGAGAAGTGAGACCCAGTTTCCCATCCTCCCAGGGCTCCCAGAGTTTGGACTGTCCAGCTATACCTGAGCCCCCAGCTTCTTTCTCTTCTGTCTCCATTTCCTCTTCCTCTTCCTCCTCGGGTTCGTGGTTCTCCAGCTGAGCTTTCCGTGCCTCCTGGAAGCAGCAGAGTTGAGGGGAAGAAAGGTGTTCTGCCCAGCTCCTGTCCCTCTCCTCACCAACTACTACCCTCCCCATGGGTGCCCTGGGTCAGTGCTGCTTATTACCTGTGCTTCTAATTCCTTCTCATTCATGTCCCGGTGTTTGACCACAAGCAGGGCGTTGGTACCCGACTGAACCCCAGCCTTGGCCCGGCGCTTGCTCAGGCGGACCCTGCAGTGGTGGAGTTGAGGAGTAGGGGTATGGAAGATTCAGTTAAAGACCCCCAGTGGGGAATCTCATCTAACTTGTTTTTATGCATCTGTGCTTAGACGAGAATAAATACGATTGAATAAGGGTAACTGAACTTCGGGGTTGGGAGCAGAGGACAGGAGGAATGATAGCTTCTAAGTTATCAGTTTGGTTGCCCTGTACTTTATATTCGTGCATATGTATGTCCTGTACATATGCACTTAACGTGTATAAACAAAGAGATTTTAATGTGAATTAGTTACCTATACTTAAAAACAGAATATGGATTTCTGGCTTTTGGAAAATATAAATCTGACCCCACTGGGCTTTTGTTGCCTGCCTCCCGCCCCCCACCCCCACCCCAGCATAGCAGCAATGGGTTGAGCCCTTTGCTGGGCTTGGGTCATGGTGCCCCTTGGAAGCTGCCAAGAGCTCTACAGGTAACCTAGACCCCAAGAGCCCCACTGTGCCGCCTTTTACATTTCTTGCCAGGCTTATGGGATCAGCATTTGTGATCGCTGCTTTAAACAGAAACTCAAGGTCACCTTTCTAACCTTTACACCAAAAGTCCCAGTACAGCACTAAACTTTTAGTCATCAGGGAACAGTTTGGGGGTTCACATTTTTGAATGTGTACCTAGTGTTTTGTTTAAAATACTCACACCGATTCTATGTATCACTATATTTTGGCTGTGTTTACTTTCACGTGAAGTCTCTTTTTAACATCAGAGAAAACTTGGCTATCTACCCTACATGAAAGCTCTAAATATTGCCAGTGTTAGGTAAAGATTTTCTTTCTGGGTTCTTATGTTAGAACCAGGCCTAGCCCACATGCGTGAATGTGCTTCTGCTCTTACAAATGCACGTGACAAGTCCTTAGGTACAAATGACCTCCAAGTTGGCTCTTGCATACCCCAGGGTCCTAATTCTGAAGCAGAAGCCCAAGCTAATCTGAGTGAGGTAGGACTGAGCTGAGTACCTGGTCTCCAGTTCATTGTAGTAAACCCCATCACCCTCTCGGAAGATGAAGAAGTAGTTTTCCTCGTAGCCCTTGCTAGCCTTGTTCTTCACATTCCAGTTGTACTCCCGGGCAATCTTGTAGTCATACCTGAGGATGAAGGGGAAAGAGTCAGCCCCATGTCTTCCCTACAAGAGAGAAAAAGGAGACACACTTCTCAGGATCCAAAACTTAACCCCAACCCACATACACGTCATCTGGTGCATAATCCATCTCCTCCTCCTGGTCCCGTTTTCGTTTCTTCAGCGTTTCTTCCACAGGTAGGAAGTAAGCAACAAACTGGTTCCCTTCCTCATCCATCATGCCCCTGGTGAGGGGGAAAGGAGGAACAGTTAAGAGTGAGGACTAAGTGACAATAAGGAGCAAGCCAAGGTGGGCAGCAGGGCCACTTACCTGATCATGGCCTGAGACATCATTTCCAATGCAGCTGCACCACTTGTGTCCTTGGGAGCTGGGTCTGAATCAAAGATTACCTGAGCACACGGGTTGATCCACATCTGCGGGATGGAGGACACTGGAGTTAAGACTAGGACAGGCAGAGATGGCAGGCTATCCCTCTGCCTCCTGCCCTGGGTCTGACCTTGAAATCTGGGAAGACAGGCATGACCTCCACTGGTGTCACTCGGGGCTTGCTGTAATGCTGGGAGATCTGGCAGGGGCAAAAACAGGGTGAGAAGTAAAAGCACTCTGGAGCCATATCTTTGCCTCCCCCGATCCCAGTCCCTCAATTACCGATTTCTGGGCATCCTCAAAAGTTTTCTCAATAGCTGTGATCTGGCTATCCCTGTCTTTGTATATTTCTTCCTCAGTGAACTGCTGCTTCACAGAAACCCCAATCCTAGGGAGGAAGAGAAAGGCCTTTAGGGGCCACTGGACACACTTGAAATCTCCCCTCCCTACCCACAACAACTTACTTGACCTCAGGCTTCTCATTGGAAATGCCATAACGATTGAACTCAGTGGAGATGTACTCTGTCTTCCGCATCCACGGCACCACCTTTGCATGCTGCTGGGATCTGGAGTGAGAGGATCGGGCACCTCAGGACCCCACTGCCCTCCTCTCATCACAGCCAGTCCCGTGTCCCCACTCAGCACTCCCTCACCTCTTGGAGCTGGTGGGGGCCTGAATCTCCTCTTCTAAAAGCTTCTCATCAGCTGGATCTAGGAGTACTAGAAAAGAGCAAGGGGAGAGGAGGACTATGAGGCAGCCCAGGCCTGGTCTCTGCTGACCTACAGCAGGCCCCCCGTGCCTCCCCACATACCATTGGGGTCAATGCGGTAGGTGTCAGGGTTGATGAGGTCAATGGTAACTCCCAGGTCTGGCTCAGTCAGGAGATCATGTTTGTGCTGTTTTTCCAAAGAAGTCGCTTTGTACTGGACAAACCTGGGTGGAGAAGCATGCCCTCTATGGTTTCCTGATTCCAGCTTTGCCCCTCATATCCCTGCTCCCCAGAGGCTAAGCTTCTCCAGGGAGGAACTCAGAATGGAATGTCCCCCGTGTTGGAGTCAGAAGGCTAGCAAATCTCCAGTGGGAAGAAAGTTGGATACTGCTTGTCTCGTTAACAGTTATGGAGCACCTATTACTATGTGCTAGATGCTGTTCTAGACCCTGAACAGTCAACAAGATACGCAGTCCTTGCCCTCAAGGAACTCATATTCTAAGTGAGTTGTTTCCCTAACTCCCATCTCAGTCTCACCTGTTCTGGTCAAAGGGGTAGGTGATGAACTTGGGGTCGAAGGGGATGTCAGGGAGGCTGTTGCAGTACTTGACTCGGCAGACCACTCCAGACCTGGGAACACAGTGGCTCAAAACCCTGCCCCTACTGCCCCACCTCTGCTCCCAAACCCTACTGGCCCACCTCTCCTGGGAAAACCCAGTGGTGCTTACCGCTCAGGCAGAGTCCGGTGGGAATTTGGCCTGGTGAGAAAAAGAGAGGCATTGAAAAAAGATGGAGAGATTGACGGGAGAGCGAAGGGCACTTTTCCAAGCTTTTTAAAGAGGGAGTGGGTCTGCTCCAAAGTGCTTTAGTGGACAGCGCCAAGTATTCGGCTCCCTTCGGAAACAGCGTCCCTAAATGCTTTAACGAATGAAGCCGTATTCAGTTCCTTAGGAAGGAGATGTCTTCAACTGCTTTAATAAAGAGTCATGTACTCAATTGTTTTTGGGAAAAGGATCTCCAAATGCTTGTCTAAAGGAATTAAAAATCCCTCCTGGGTAAAGTCTCCAAGGGCCTAATCCCGGAACTTCATGGCAAAGGGAGAAGTGAGGCAACACCTTGGGAACTTGACCGAAGGAACCTGCTACATGAGCTCACGAACAGACCTGGGGGAAGGGCTGGTGATACTGCAGGCCAATATCCACGCCCGACCCTCCCGACTAGCCATAACCTGTACAGACCTACATAAGAGCGATACAGCCAGGAGGCCTGGTGCCTACCTGTGACCATCCTCACGCTGGGCCTGGGTCTGAATGGTGGGCGCCATGACGATGAAAAAAAGAGCAGCCCTAGACGAGAGCCTTAAAAAAAAGTACAAGAAAACGCAAAGGGGCGTGCCGGACGACCAATCCGAGGCAAGGCTCGGGCTGGCGCCGCTCTCCTCAGGGATAGGGTCAGAGTAAGGTGTACTGGTGAGAAGAGTTCCAGTAACACGAGCAATACTTAGTATTCAGGTAAACGCGCAAGCAGCGCCACGAACTGACTCCCAGGTCCGGCTCCACCAACTGCCGCCAAGACGCTGAAGACCGCAGGTCGCCTCACGCCGTGAGGCCTTCTGGGAAATAGAGTCTGATTGGATCTACATCCGGATTGGCGAACGGCTGCGTAAAGGGCGGAACAAAGCAGAAAAGGCTTCTTGTGATTGGTGTATTGGTATTTCAGTCTGGACGTCGGATTTGAGAGTCAAGTGTTGGAGGGCGGTTTCTTTCCCCTCATTGACTGAAGTTTCTGGGAGGCGGAACTAACTAGCAAACAGGGCCTAGAGACGAAGACGCTAAAAAGAAACCGGGAAGACGCACTTGTGACGCACGTCCGGCGCCGTAAGCGAGGAAGATGGCTGCGTCCCAGCAGCAGGCTTCAACGGCTTCCTCTGCCGCTAGTGTGTCGGGTCAGGGTTCGGCTGGTGGCTCGGGTCCCCAGCAGCAGCCGCAATCACAGGCACAGCTGGTGGGGCCTACCCAGAGCGGACTTCTGCAGCAACAGCAACAGGACTTCGATCCTGTGCAGCGCTATAAGATGCTCATCCCGCAGCTGAAGGAGAGCCTGCAGGTGATTGGCCAGGAGCTGCGAGAAGCGGCCCAGATTTGGCTTTCCGACTTGGCTGGGGCGGGCGGAGGGGCTATTTAGTCTGGGAGAGAGCAGAAGGAGCGTTTGGCAGGAAAGAGGAGTGAAACTTGGTACTCTTTGTGAGACCAAAGTGATGCTCTGTGGAGTGACAGTGCGATGTCTTGAGCCTGAGATTGACAGGAATTCGAGTGGGAGGGAGTTTAAAAGAGAACGACCTAGCTCTGGTGGTTAAAGCCTGGGGAAAGGACTTGCCTGTACAGAGACTTACCGTGATTGCTGAGTGAAGAAGGTCTCTAAACCATGTCCAGGAGGTTACTGGCGAGAACCCCAGGTGAGAGCGGGCCTCTGGAAAAATATGGGTGGTTACTTCCCTAGAGAAAAGGAAGCGGGAGTTTCTCTGGAGTGACAGGAGGGCAAGTGCGAAGTGAAGAGGAGGTCAGAGATTGGTTGTATCTTAAGGAAGAGTGAGGTCTACCAAAAGTGTCCTCTTCTGTTTCTCCATCTCCCACACCTTTTTTTGTAACTAGACCTTGATGAAGGTTGCAGCCCAGAACTTGATTCAGAACACTAACATTGACAACGGACAGTGAGTACTTTCCTTTCCCCAGGAAATCCTATCTCTATCCTAGTCTTAGAAACTCATCCCCCCTGCACTCCACTCACCCCCGTTTTTTGCTTATTTTCAAGCCTGGCTCCCTAGCGCCTGACCTTGCCCGTTTTGTCCCTTGTACTATTAACTGTCCCCTAGGCCCTGCCTCGGGTCTCCTGGGCCTATACCTGGTTTCTTGATGGATATTTGGTTGGGTAGTCACGTATTTCCCAGAGATGGCGATCCATTCCCCACCTTCTTCTCCTGGACTGTAGGAAAAGCAGCGACGGACCCATACAGCGCTTTGACAAGTGTCTGGAGGAGTTCTATGCACTCTGTGATCAACTAGAGCTCTGCCTGGTAAGGGGCCTCCTAGACACCAAGTGGCCACAGCCCTGCCTTAGTTCCTGGGGCTTTGGGAACCTTAATTCAGTCAATCAGCACATGCTCACTGAGTACCTCCTGTGACCCAGACCTGTTCTGATGCTGGGGACATAGCGTTGCCTGAGCCTTGCCCTCACAGAGCTTCCAGTTCAGTGGGGTGACAAATATATCCTCAAACATTGTCAGCTCAGAGTAGTCAGGGCTCTGATGGGAGAATCTCAGGTCATGGAGGCTATGTCGGGGGAAGCACAGGCAGAAGGGTCAGGGATGGGATGGGGAATGGGGAGGCATAAGCAGAGGGGTCAGGATTAAAATGAGGGAAGTTCAGGGGGCTGTGGAAGCCCAGAGAAGGCACCTTAGCCTGCCTAGGGTAGGGTTTGGGAGGAAGTGGCTCAGGATAGGCTACTAGTGGAGAGCACATCTGAGCTGAGGCTGGAACAAAAATGGAAGAGGGGCTGGAGTTGAGGGGAGGGCAAATGGCTAAAAGCACAGCCTCTGGAATCAGAGGGACCGTGAATCTCTACCTCTGAGCCTTGGGTTCCTCTTTTGGAAACCAAAATTTGGAAAATGGATTTTGGGGGAACACTCAGCACAATCCTGCATGTAAAGCACATAACATTGTACTAGGCACATGGTAAATGTTTCCCTTAGTATCATCATCATCATCGTTATTTTGAATTGGGATTTGAAGGAAAAGTCAGTTTGAGAAGCCTGGTAGCGGTAGAAGGGTGTTCCAACCAGAGGGAACAGCTTCTGTTTTAAGTTCCCTTTAGGAACATTACAACATTCGGTCTGGCTGAAATGTGGTAGGCATTGGGGCTTGTTGGATTTTGAATGTAGCCCTGAGGGCACTGCGGAACCATGGAGGGTTTCAAGCAGGGAAGAACATGGACTCATTTGCTTTTTTAGGAACATGCGCATACTCTGGCTGCCAAATGAGGGGTGGGTTCTGGGTGGGGGGCTGCAATTGGAGGCTGCGAGCCCATGGCAAGATTGAAGAGGGCTAGGTTCCAGCAGGGCAGGTCCTAAGGAAGTGGGGACGGGCAGATGGGAGAGACTCTCAGAAGGCTTTGCGCACAGGGCCATGGGACTGACAGACTATGGTAGGAGTCTCCAGGAGGTGGCCCAGGGCTCTCGTGGAATGGTAGGGCCATCCCTGGGACTGGGACCCAGGGAAAGGAGCGGCTTGAGGGGCAGAGTCTGAAAGGTCTGGGATTTTAGGGGAGGCTGGACGCACATATGTGTATCATCAGTGCAGAGGTGGGAACTGAGTGGTGCTTGTGGGTGAGACAGCCCCTAGAGGGTGTGAGAATGAGGAGGACCCAGGACCTGGGAACTGGAACATTGAAGGAAGACTAGGAAGTACCTAGAAGGACCAACCAGAGAAGTAAGAGGAAAACGAGGAGGAGCAGGTGCCACCAGAGAAGCCAGTGCCAATGCCAGACCTGGGGTCAGGACAGTGACAGTAATAGCAGCTGACATTCATCAGTTAGCACTTAAGAGCCAGGACCTGCATCTGTGTCTCATGTACTGCTCTCCCCATTCTCACCTTATGAAGTAGTACAGGTAGTTATTAAACCCATTTTCCAAAGGAAGAAACCGGCTCAGAGGAGCAGCCACATGCCTGAGGTCACCCAGCAAGTGATTGGCAGGGCCAGGCTCTGACCCCAAGACCCCAGAAAATTCCAGAGGCCAAAAAAGGTTACCCTAGGCTGGCCCTTGGGGTGGGGTTGGCAGTACCCGGAGCGAGGCTGATGTCACACCTTGCCTGCTCCTCCACAGCGCCTGGCACATGAGTGCCTGTCACAGAGTTGCGACAGTGCCAAGCACTCTCCGACACTGGTGCCCACAGCCACCAAGCCTGATGCTGTGCAGCCTGACAGCCTGCCCTACCCGCAGTACCTGGCGGTCATCAAAGCCCAGATTGCCTGTGCCAAGGACATTCACACTGCTCTGTTGGACTGCGCCAACAAGGTCACAGGCAAGACGCCTGCACCACCTACGGGCCCCGGGGGCACCCTGTGAGCTGGCAGGGCTGGGAGGGGCAGGCAGTGTGGGGAGGGGTTGGGGAGGGAATGAAGAGTGGCCTCAAAGCAGCTTTGTCTCTGACTTTTCTTCCGGCCTGAGCCCTGCGGCCGGAGCCAGCAGGGGGCAGCAGAGGTCGCCAGGGAGCACGCAGGGCGGGGCCTTGCCTCCCGGCTGTCTGTCCTTCCTGGCTGAGAGGGTGGACTTTGGATGGCGCCTGTTGCAGACTTCTTCCAGAGGCTCTTCCCCTACCTGGCCTGGGTGTGGAGCCCTGACTGGGCCGCTCTCCCACAATCCTTCCTTGATTCTCTCCCAGTTTGGAGGTGCTCTCTGTGTCTGCTCTTTTTCCAGCTGTTCTGTGTGTCTCGTGTCATTCAGTCTCTTTTTGTCCCTGTCTCCCTATATCTGACCAGCTCTCTCCTAGTCACCCTTTGCTGTCTTCTGCCCCCTCAGCAGACTGGGACTTTGCCTATGCAGGGGCCAGAATGGGAACCAGAACCCAGAACCTCTGGGTTTCCTGGGGCTCAGGGAGGAAGCTTCACTTGCAGGGGCTGCAGCCATACCCAGGGATCCCCACACCTCTCATGTCAGCCCAGCCCCCAGTGCGCTTGACCCAGGAAAGGGGAAGTACAGGGGTCTAGGCCCTGATCTCAGCATGCCTGGTTGGGGAGCAACCCAGCCTGGGCCCCCACCCATACCCAGGGCCTGCGTCAGCAGCACTCAGACCTAGGGGCGTTGTGCAATCCGCGGTGAAGCCTGGCCCAGCTGGATGCCTGGGTCCCTGTATTTTTAGCCCCAAAGGAGAAGTGAAAAGGCCCCAGCAGGGGTGACTCATCAGCTCTGGGGAAGAACCCAGGCGCCTGGGCCCCAGCTCCGGGAAGCAGACCTTGGGGAGGGGGCTTCAGGGAGGGGGTGCCCCACCAGGTTCCCCACTTCCCTGAGAGTGAGCTTCAGGGAGCTCAGCCATGGCCTTCAGGCCTGGGCAAGTGCAGGGTGGAGCTCCCAGGCCAGGCCCAGCTGGGGAGGTGGGGTGTGAAAGGCTCAAGTGACTCAGCCAGGTTGGGGGACTGCCCCACCCAACACCTTCTATGCCCTGGTTCCCATGTCACCGCCCAGAGGCCTCCTGTCCTGGACCCCACATCTGCAAGGAAAACCCGGGACCATGGAGACCTGTGATTCACCCAGAGCCCAAGTCTTCACACTGGAATCCTGGGAAATGGCCAGCCGGGGGGGGCGGCGGGGGGGCCGGGGTGTCTACACATCTCAGGAGTTCCTTCCCTTTTTCCGTGTCCTTCCTTGAAGTGCCAGGCACATAGGACAAGCCTCTTGGGTGCTAACTTATGCTGCTGTCCACATGTAGAATTTCTTCTTAAGGGAAGCCACAGCTCCGCCCATTTATCTGACTGAATCAGCCCCCACCCCCAAGTGACTCCCCAGATCTTCTAGGATAATCTCCTTTACTAAAAGTGAACTGATTATAGACTTTAATCACACTTACAGAATACCTTCACAGCATCATTTGATTAGTGTTTGATTACATAACTGGGGACTGTAGCCTGGCCAAGTTAACACATAAAACTGACCATCACAACCTTGTCCTTGTCTATTTGGCACCCATACCCACCTCCTTACCCATACTTAGTCTCCAAATAAACACAAGGACCGAGTCGATTTCAACCTAACGTGACGCAGTTATCTCTGGTCAGCCGGAAATGCACTCTTTCCCCAGAAGAGCCTGTTGGTTTCCAGCCGGGGGACACACACTCAGGATGAGGTAGAGCTGGCTCTGTGAGGTGGCATCCACACAGCAACATCACACACAGATGGGGACATGACATCCCAGCAGCCAAGATAGGGGCCCAACAGTACCTAAAACCACGCCCAGGGAGGCAACAGAGACCCCTGTGGGCAATGGAGTGATGGATACACAGCTCAACAGCCACACACAGGGTGGAAGTTGTGCACCAGGAAGCTGGGTTCATTTGATACATATATGCTGAACATCTAGTTTGGGCCAAGCCCTGTACCCAGTGAACCAAAGATCCCTGTCTTCCTGGAGGTGATCTTCTAGAGAGAGAGTGTTAAGTGTGATAAAGTAAAACACAGCATGTCAGATGGTGAGAAGCTCCAAGAAGGGCAATAAAGCAGAGAAGTGAGATCAGAAATGGAGAGAGAGAATAGGAAAAAAAACAGTACTTAGGAATAAATCTCAATGTAAGATTTGCCCACAGATTTACATTACTTTATTGGAAAACATGAAAGTTGGAGAGCTTAGTTTGGGTAGTGGTTCAAGTGTATTAATATGATCTGTAAATAGATGTTGCATGCATTTATTATTTGTTAAATAGATGGCAAGATTATTTTCAAACCTTTTAAAAATCCTTTGCTTAGGTCACAGAGGCCTCATTGAGAAGGTGGTACTGGAGTGAACTTGAAGGAGAGGGAGTAAGTCCTGTGGACATTCTAGGGGCAAGAGCTTTCCAGGGAGAGGGGACAGGAAGGTGCAGAGGCCCTGTCAGAGGCAGAAATGTGCTGGTGTGTTTGGGGAATAATGTGGAGGCCTGGACCACAGTGAAGAGGCAGGGACAGGAGAGGCCCTTAGTGGAGATTCTTACTGATCATTAGACCCAGAGGGAGATTGTACAGCCTGGTGTGCAACCACCCACTCTGAAAAGGGGGGGAGATGCAAAGCCACAGCCACACAGGGCAGAACAGACCAGGGCACACATGACACCCCTCCCCCTAGCACAGGAGAGTGTAACCCACCATCCTCCAATCACTGTCCCCAGAGTCTCCATCCCAGTGACAGTCCCATGAACAGATTCTAAAGGAACAATCCAACCATGTGAATACACAAACAACCCTCTAACCACCACTTAACCCACTATCTCTCACCCCATCGCAGACTTTGCCCATCATGGGCTGACTCAGCCCTGCTCTCAGCTCAACATTATCAAAAGCAGACTGGGCTGAGTTTAGATAAGGCTTCTCACGTTCAAGCGTGTGCGTGCGCGCGTGTATGCCACAGCTCGGCCCACGGAGGCCGGCAGGAACAGCAACATGGAGCCAGGAGTGGGCCCGCTGCCCTCCCCATCTGCGCACTGTAGACGTCAGGAACCAAAGTTCACCAGTTTCACTGCCTTGTGACTGAGCCACAGAGGAACTTCTCCCAGACACTGGCCTCCTGTGTTTTCAGCTACACCCCAAGGACACAGACACACAGGAACACTATTCACACACCTGATGACCTCACAGTGAGCTACAGATGCCTTGCACACAGCCACCACTGCCTACAGTCACACAGATGCTTACACACACCCTCAGCTTACAAGCTGTGTGCACCCAGGTCATCACACAAAAGCGCACAGTCACCCTCACCAGCCTCCCTCCAGGAGTTACACGCACTTAGTCACTTCAGATCTCACGGTGGTTCAGAGCTACACACAGATGTGCAGGTAGGTATGTCACACGTTCTCATGGATGCCACCTCAAAGCCAGTTACGACTGACTACACACTCCCGCCAGCAGGGACGGTTAGAGCAAACACGGTATGGTCAATCACACAGGCATTGGTGGTTTCATTTATTCACACAACCACGTCAGGCGGGTTGTAAGGACACAGCCTTGATGCAGGAAACTGGGCGCACTCGTGTCCCACACCTGCTTCCCTATTTGCACACCCAGGCACGCCAAGGCCCTCCCCCCTCCACTTCGCACCTGCAGTGCTCACACTGTTCACTGTGTGGTACACGCGCTGCTTGGCCCGCGCGGCTGCGCACACAGCCAATCGTGCCGGGCGGACACACGGCCCTGGCACACGTGCAGGGAGTACACGGTCCCCAACCCGCCCGCGCACTCGCACCAGCTCTCACACCCCCGCATTTCCCGTCCTCGCTTGTTTTTCTGGAAACTCTGCTCTCCGTTCCCCTCCCCCAGGCCGGAAGTGCTCGCCGTATTTTTAGCCTCTCTGGTTTCCGCCCCTTTCCCCCTCGGTCGGCCCGCCTAAGACCTGCCCCTCAGAGCCCCGCGGGGGACCCCGGCCATCCCCTTCCCCGCCGTCATTCCAGAGGGGATTCCCGGCCTTCGCCCGGGCACGGATTTTCCCGCTGGCTACGTGGGGAGTGGGGTGGAGTCCTGCCCTGAACTTCCTCCTGGGCTGAGACGCCCGAGGCCTGGACGGGTGGGGGTGGGGAGGATGGGAGCCAGACTCCGAAATGGGAGGGAGGAGGGGGCTGGGGGCTCGGACTCCGGGGTTTGAGGGCAGGGGGTGGTGCTAGGGGCCTGGACTCCCGGGTCTGATGAAGGAAGGGGCTGAGGGCCGGGTCTCCTGGGTCTGAGCGAGGAGGTGGCTTGGAGACCGCGACCACTAGATAAGAGCAAGGAGGGCCTGAGGCCCGGACTTTTGGGACCCCCGCCCCCGTCATTGTTTCGAAGGGTGGTCAGTCCTTCAATGCGCAAAGCCCCCTCCAGCCTCTTCGAGAGTCGCCCAATCCGAAGCGTTCTGGCTCTAGGGCCGATGAGTCAGCAGATACGAGAGGGGAGGGGGTCAAGCCTGACTCAAGGATGGGAAATACTCCTGGTCTCCAGGGAATCGAAATTGGTATCCTTCCTCCAAGATCGCGGCCAGAGCCAAGCTGGACACCGGGTACCCCAGGGTGGCCCCACCATCCCTCTGGTTTTACCGCTGCCTTAGTCCTGCTAGCGGCACAGGGATTTTAGAGCCCAAACGGGCGGCGGGTGCCAGGCACCTCCCCATTCCCCCTTTTCCCGTAGTCCTCGAGCCTCTGTTTACAGGCGACAGAAGCCCTGGTTACAGAGAGGAACCCGGGCGTCCGGGCCGAGCCTCCTCGTCACGGCTTCCAGGAAGCCCCCCTCCCCCGCCCCTAGCGAGTGAGTCACAGGCGAGAGGGAGGCTGCAACCGTGCCAGAGCCGCCCGCAGCTCACGGGACCGGCTGGGAAGGCCCCTCGGCACCAGAAAGCGCCGCACCAGGGATTCCCCCGTGCTCTGTCCGACGAGTAAGCCGCATGCCTAGCAGAATCTCCCCACCTCAACACAAGCCCGCAGTCTGCAGTTGCAGCCTTGCAAGAATGAACTTTTCAACCATTATAACTGCACTCTGTGGCAATGATTTATTTCTACCCCCGTGAGGGCAACCAGCTCACCAAGACCTTCTTTAAAAATTAGTTATTTTCTCCAGATCTTAAGAAAGTCTCAGGGCAACTCTTTGTCAGTAAAAGACCTGTAAATAAGGGGAGTGACTTCTGCAAATTTAAAGTTCTCTCAAGGCACACCTCCTTATAAGAAATCCATCCGACCATCAGTTGGGGATGACCCATTTCTTCCCTCTCCAGACACCTTTCCACCAAGGAAACCCTCCACCATAATAAAAGACCTCCCCCTTTCCAATCTTGAGTTTTCTCTGAGTGTGAACTCTTAACATAATTTAAGGCCCTGGTATTATAGGCTGCTCCCATTTACCAACTGCAGAATAACTTGGCCTCTCGGCTTGAGTCTCCTCGTGTATAAAATGGGCATAATAATACTTCCCTGAGTTAATGTATGTAAAGCACTTTCATGCAACAGTGCCTAGCCCAGAAGAAGCGATCAGAAATGCCATTATCTGCGTGAGGGTGAGAAGTCACAGCTGCCCTGAAATAGGAAAGGAGGCCCCTTTCCAGCCTTGCCAGGTATCTGGGACCCCAGCCCCCTAAACCCCGTGAGTGGGGGAGGGGAGGGCGGTCCAGGTCTCTGGATCTGAGAGCGAGACTGTACCAGATTGGCAAGTCTCAGGAGAGAATTCTCCACCAAGCCTGTTGGTCTCCTCTCCCCGTTTTGCTCCAGCGGATTCTCTATGGATATTTGTTTCTCCGTGTCTTCTTTTTTCTGTTTCTTTATGTGACCCTCCCTCCCCTTTCTCGCTCTGAATTTGTCTCTCTGGAACTGTCTCTTATCACGTCTTTTCTAGGATGCCTTCTCACCTCCCTTCTTCTCCTTACCCTGTCTCTCCCTCTCTGTGCATGTCTCCCTGTGTGTCTCTCCCTGTTTTTTCTTTGCGTTCCATCACTTCTCTCTCTAGCTCTCTCTGCGCCTCTCCCCGCCCCCGTCGGTCGGTCTCTCATGCACACGCCCTCTCGGCCTCTGCCCTAGTCAATTCCCCCAGGAGCCCTTCCCCCACCTCCGTCCCAGTTCCCTTCTGAGCGCCTCAGTCTCGAGCCTTGAAAACTGAGCCGACACCGCCACCCCACGCACTCCCCGAGGGGTCGCGACCGCCAACGGGCCAGGTTCTGGCGAGTCCGGGCCGGGTCCTCCTCCGCCCGGGCCCCGGCGGGGACCTGGCGGGCTGCGCTGGGGTCGCGCGTCCGGGAAGCGCCCCTCCTGGGCCTGCCCTCCTGGGCCTGCCCTCCAGGGCCCGCCCCCCGGCCCCGCCCCCAACGGCTGGATAAAAGCGGCGGCTCTTCCAGCTAGCCGCAGCCTGTCTCCAGCGCTCCCACGTTCGGCCGTCCATTCAGCCTTCGGCCATCCGCCGCGCCATGGATCTCACCGCCATCTACGAGGTGAGCCCCCGCTGACCGGCACCTCGGGTTCCTCTTGCTTGACTCCCTTCTCCAACTAGGGCTCTCTAGCGCCATAAACTCCCGCCCGGGACTCCTGGCTTCCTTCTCAAACTGAAGTTCCTTTACGCCTGCCTGACATTCTGGCCCGGGGTCCCTGCCTCCCCTTTAAGACCAGTGTCATCCTCTGGAGGTGAAAATGGAGCCCGTGACTTTCGGGTCTCGGCGAAAACATGAGTGGGACGGCCCTCGGAGATGGAAAGCTGAAGGACTTTTCTCAGATTGGGGCTGTCTGGAGGCGGAAATGGCCCCACACCTGGCTTACCCCTGTAGTTGCTGAGGGCGCGGTTTTGCGCGGAGGCGTTTCTGGGGCTGGAGTCTCAGGGTACAGGGGAACCGAATTCTGTCTCTCCACTCCCTGACCCAGAGGACGACTCTGGGAACTCTAAAACAGAAGAGATCGGGACTCCTAGGTTAATTTTGTCCGCTCCTCCAGTTGTGAGACTGGAGAACCCGACGTGCGGAATCAGATCCCGAGAGACCCAGAGGCTTAAAACTGGAAAAGAGTTGTGTCCCCTGACTTAAGGGCCCCTCTTGATCCAGCGGTGGGAGCTTGGTTCCTTGGATCCCTTGGGATAGAGTTCAGTCGCGAATAAACTCAGAACCTCCAAATCGGGATTCTTGCGATCCGGAACCCACGGGTGTCTGCGGGTGGGTGGGGCTCAGGTCAGGAGCCCACAAACCGGACTGGCAAGCTCTTGGGTGCCCTGCAGCTGGGGCGGGGCGTCACCCTGCATTTTCGGTGTCTTAACCGATCCCTGTTCCCACAGAGCCTCCTGTCGCTGAGCCCTGACCTGCCATCCGACCATGGAGAGACTGAGTCCAGCCCGGTCTGGGCCTCCTCGGGACCCTGGAGCCTCAGTTCATCTGACTCCAGCCCGGCTGGGGTCGCTGCCCGGCTGCCTGGCCGCTCCACCAGCCTGGTGGAGGGTCGCAGCTGCGGCTGGGTGCCCCCACCCCCAGGCTTCGCACCCCTGGCTCCCCGCCCAGGCCCTGAGCTGTCGCCCACCTCACCTACTGCGACCCCCACCACCTCATCCCGCTACAAGACTGAGCTATGTCGGACCTTCTCTGAGAGCGGGCGCTGCCGCTATGGAGCCAAGTGCCAGTTTGCCCATGGCCTGGGAGAGCTGCGCCAGGCCAGTCGCCACCCCAAGTACAAGACGGAACTCTGCCACAAGTTCTACCTCCAGGGCCGCTGCCCCTACGGCTCGCGCTGCCACTTCATCCACAACCTCAGCGAGGACCTGGCTGCCTCCGGCCACCCCCACGTGCTGCGCCAGAGCATCAGCTTCTCAGGCCTGCCTTCAGGCCGCCGACCCTCGCCACCACCAGCAGGCCTAGCAGGTCCTTCTCTGTCCTCATGCTCCTTCTCGCCCTCCAGCTCCCCACCACCACCACCTGGGGACCTTCCACTTTCACCCTCTGCTTTCTCTGCTGCCCCTGGGACCCCTGTGGCCCGAAGGGACCCCACCCCAGCCTGTTGCCCTTCCTGCCGAAGGGCCACCCCCAGCAGCGTCTGGGGGCCCTTGGGCGGCCTGGCACGGAGCCCCTCTGCACACTCCCTGGGATCTGATCCCGACGAATATGCCAGCAGCGGCAGCAGCTTGGGGGGATCTGACTCGCCTGTCTTTGAGGCTGGGGTTTTTGGGCCACCCCAGCCACCTGCAGCCCCCCGGCGACTCCCCATCTTCAATCGTATCTCCGTTTCTGAGTGACAAATGCCTACCCAGTACAGATCAGCTGGATCTTGAGGGGGGCCATTTCTCTTATGCTAGGGGTTCCAGGGCTGTGGGGAACCAAGGGACTCTGAATTAAGTAGCTCCCCCCCACCTACCAAAGTGCATTAACTCACTCCCCTGACCGTACGCTGGGGCAGGTCCCCAGTGTGCAAGCTCAGTGTTCATGGTGTTGGGAGGAGTGTTTTCTGGGGTCTTAAAAAAAGATGTAGCAAATTTGAGGGAGGCAGTGAGCCCTCTAACTCTCCCACCTTTCCCTTGCCCAATGCTGTGAATAATAGGCTCCCAATGCCCCCTTTCAATTTTTCCTAGATCCTGAGGTTCCAGTGTCAGACAGTGACCTGAGCCTCCCCTGAAGGGGAATCCTGGTGCTCAAATTTCCCTCCAAAAGCAAGTAGCCAAAGCCATTGCCAGCCCCCTGTGCTCCCCACTACCTGCCCCTGCCTTTAGGCCCTTTATTTATGACGACTTTATTTATTCTAATAGATTTTATAGTATTTATATATATTGGGTCGTCTGCTTCCCTTGTATTTTTCTTCCTCTTTTTTGTAATATGGGAAATGATTAAATAATTAAGTATACTATAATAATATATTAAGTAATATATTGTTAAAAGTTTATTTTTGTGTTTTTTGGAATTTTTAAATAAAAGAAATCGGTGTGTAAACTGGAATCCTGGCTTTCCTGCGGTCTAGAGGCTGTGAGAGGAGAGGGTAGGATGGTGTGGCCTTTTTTTTAAGAAATGGGGTAGAATCTATGGATAGCTCCTCCGAACCTTCCCGGGGCCCAGCCGCCAGCGTTGCTTACCTGGCAGGAAGTGACGTCACCTGGTCCGGCCGTTCACCTGAGAGGGCGGGGCCAGGTGAGGTCACCCGGTTGGAACCGGGAGAGCCAGTTCCCAGGGCGGGGGTAGGGGGGCCGGCGCTCCTGTCCCGATGGGCTCCTTGACCCAGCTCTCGGCCAGGCGCGGGCGGGGACTGGATGTTTCCGTCCCCACGGGGCCGAGGGAGGAGGGCGGGGTGGAGTGGGGAGGACGGAATGTGCCGGGGCGCGAGCCCAGCGCGGGCGGGGGCAGCCGGCGCGGCCGTGGGGGAGGGGTTGTCCCGGAAGCCGGGGCGGCCGGGGTCCCGCCGCCCGGCCTTCCAGGACTGGAGGTGGTGAGCGGGGAATTCAGGCTTTCGGAATCTTGGAGGGGGGAGCGTGAAAGCCTCAGGATTGTAAAATCTCAACATTTTGGAATCTCAGAGTAAGACTCTCGGCGACTTAGAACTTAGATAGGTGGTGTCTCAGAACGTTTAGGAATCGCAGAATTGTAGCCTCAAGCTTTCTGGGCCCCTAGAACTTCGGAATTCCAGAATCTTGCCCTGTCGGGCTTCGAAGAAGTTCGGGATTGCAGGCTCTCGACAGTTCTGAGCGGTGGAAGCGCGGCCCCGCGTTCTAGGTGGGGTCGGGGGTCGCGGTCGCGAGCCAGGGTATGTGGGTCTCGGCGGCGTCGGGGTGTGGCCCCGGGAGAACAGCGTCCTCGGACCATACAAGGCAAGAGGCGGCGAGAGCCACCCTGGGGCGGAGGAGCCGCGCGCCCTGCGCCCGGAAGCCGCCCCGCGTCAGCGCCTGCTCCCCGCCCGGCTTCCGCCGCAGCCCCTTCTTCCTCGACCTCTCGTCTCTTTCGCCCTCTTTTTCCTCTCTCCCCACTTTCCTCTCTTGGCCCTCCTCCCCTCTCTCAGTTCCTCCCCGCTGGACCCTTCTGCGCTGCCCTTTCCCTCCCCTTCTTCCTCCACCCTCTTTATAATTCTTCCCCTCCCCCAGCTCGCCTCTCCCCTTCCCGTTTTTAATCTCCTTCCATTCCTGACCCCCATCCCCTGTCCTTTACCCACTTTCTCTTCCCTTCTAGTTCTCCTCCTCCTTTCCCTTCTCCCCCTCTCCCACTCACCTCCTGGGTTCCACCTCCCTCCCCACCCTATAACCTGTGAGTGTGCTTTTCGTCCCTTGTAGTCCCTTTCCCTTCTCCCGTCCCCTCCTGACACCTTGCCCTCTCTGCATTAGCCCTTTTCCCTTGCCCAATGGCAGGCCCTGACCTTTGATCTTCTCTTTCAGGACCCCCCCCCCCCACACCTTGTGGGAAAGGGCTCAGGTCCCCATACTTGGGGAAGAGGGTTGGGAAAGAGAAACAGAAACCCAGAGATCCAGAGACATTGGGGGTGCAGAGAGGAAGTGCAAACCACACAGAGACACTTACAGACACTGAAATAACAAGAAGAAACACATCTCCGGTCCTTCCCTTAGCAAAAACAGATTCTCTGCTTCTTCTAAACAAATCCTCATTTGAGAAAATGGCACCTACCACCAGCTACCTGTAAGTCAGTCCCCTTGACTTTCTCATACCCGCACCCCAATCCAGCAGCAGTCCTGTCTGATTCACTTTATAATGAGATCTACAGTCCACCCTCCTGCCTCCTCCTCTGGCCCCCACCCTGATGCTATCCAGCACCATCTCCCATCTGAACCATCATGGCAGCCCCTTCCTGGTCTCCTGGCTCAGGCCCCTGCCCTCGGTCTCCTCCCCACTCTCCCCCGCTCCCCGACAACCAAAAGAAATCTGTCATGACACCTGAGTCAGATCACGGAAAAGCCAAAGTCCTAAGTCTTTACCAGCCTACACAGCTTGGCTCTCATCTTTGGTCACTCTTGCTCTAGTCACTCTGGCTTTCACCAACATGTCTGACATGTTTCAGTCACAGGACCTTTGCACTGGCTGTTCCCTCTGCCTGGAATACTCCCCCATGGCTCACTCTCCTCATTCAGGTCTCTGCTCAAATGTCTTCTCAGTAAGATGGTCTCTGAGTACTATTATGGCAACCCCCATCCTCCCTACCTTGCTCGACTTTTTCCATGAGGTTTACCATCACGTAACATACAAAATGTACTTAGATCTTACGTTTGTAGTTATCTGCCCCCTGCACTAGAATGTCAAATCCTCAGGGGCAGGGACTTGGAATTTGTCTTGTTCACTGCTGTATTACTCACACCTAACCCTAAACAGAAACCGGTCACATTAATGGTCATAAATTTCAGGATTTGTTGAAAAAAAAAGAAATTGATTCAGAAATGGAGAGGGAAAGAGAAAATTCCAAGACACAGGGAAAAAAGTAGTAACTATGTGAGGTAATTGATGTTGACTACATATATCGTGGTAATCATTTCACAATTTATACATTTTTACAATTTTACATTTATACAATTTTAAATCATGTACACCTTGGACTAACAGTGTTACGTGGCAATTTTACCTCAATAAGACTGGGGGGAGGGGAAAATCCAAGACAGAGAAAGATGGAGAAAGAGGCAGTGTCATCATATACACATTTTGCGGAGGACCTACAGCCTGACATCATTTACAGAAGTCTTAAACTGGTATTTGCAGTCAATTAAATGTCCAGGCATCTAAGAGGCGATACCACCCCCTGGCGGCCAAGAGGAAAATGGTACCTCACCACACAAAACACTCCGTAACCAATCGTCGCCAGACCCAGCAGTCTTTACAGCTTGAAAATCCCGAAAATGGAAATGTTCACTCCTCTAAACGATGTAGTTGTTTGGGTTGATTAAAAAGATGTATAGATTCATAGAAATTTATAGAAAGTTAAAATTGCTCCAGGTGAGGATCGAACTCACAACCTCGGCATCGCTCCGCTCAGCACTGCTATATAAGTACCGCGCGCTAACCGATTGCGCCACTGGAGCTTCGGCCGCACCCTTACGCAGCGGGGTCCTTCAGTCATTCGTGGCCACGTGACCTCGCTGAGCCAGCCCCGCCTTGTTCTTGCATATACCAAAAAGAATCTTCGGGTTGGCTAATAGGAGCAAGTACGTCACCATTTCCGGATTCTCACGCCTCCAAGGCTCTTGCTGTAAAAGGGAAAAGTCCGCGAGGCGTTAGGAATGTGGGGGTGTAGCCTGCCTGGGACGCGCCTTCTTATGAATATTCAGAATCCGGGGAGGAGGGGGTCTTAACCCTTCACTGACTGGCCGGCCGGAAGGCGGCCCCTCCCCCCCGCGGGCGGGAACAGGATATGAGCCTGGGCGGCTGGGGGGAGGGGAAGCCCCAGGCGACCGCCCCCCGCCCCACAGCTAGGACCAGACTTTCCGGCCATAGATGTGGCGCCGCCGCCGCCTGAGCCCCGTGCCACCCATCCCGGAGCCTGACGGGTCCAGAGTCTCAGACTCCAGCCGCCCGAATCTCTGCACCGCGTCTTGAGAGACCCCGAAGCCCAAGCCCCGGCGTCCAGGCTAGAGGACCCCAGATATCCAGGTGCCCAGCGCCCCCTCCTGGAGGTGCCGGGGTCCGGGACATTAGCCCCGTGCGACCCTGGAGGCTGAGCTTCCTGCACCCGGTTTCGAAGAATTTAGGATCCCAGACTGGAGATTCCCTCTGGGGTTTCCCAGAAAGCTGAGCCCAAGACTCCCGGGGTTGGAGGAACTTGAGTTACAGACGCCTAGCGCCTCAATCAGCCCGTTTTGGGTTGAAGCGCCCACTACTTCAAGAGGACTCTGGAATTTGGGACACCCTGCGCTCCCGCCTGGAAGTGGTTTAATCCCTGTTCCTAGAGTTAGGGAACTCACAGGAATTCGGGTCCCCTCACTGCCCCATCTAGAAGACTCAGGAATTTGGGCCCCCAACACCCCCAACTGAGACTCAAGAGCCGAGACTCCCAGCATCTTCCATTTAGAGGACCAAAGAAATTCGGACCACTGTCCCCCAATCTCCGAAAGACGCCGGATTCTGGTTCTCGGAGCCTAAAAGCTCGAAGTTTACGCCCCTGACTTGCAGAGACCCAGGAGCCCCGGCTCTGCGCCTCCCCGGGGACCGTGCTCGAGTCGAATAGGAGCCGGGCTGCCTCGGTTCGGGGCTGGAGACTCCAGGGGAGGTGAGGGGGAAGGCGAGGGGCCCCACCGGGCTGGGGGAGGGGGCGGCGCCGCTGCAGCTGAACAATGAGGGGGCGTGCCGGCGGGGGGCGAGCGGAGGCGCCGGCGGGAGTTGGGGGCTAGAGGGGTGTAGGGAGGCGCTCGGCGGGAGCTGCGGCGATGGGGACAGTGAGCGGATCGCGGAGGGACTGGCTGGAGAGGGTCGAGGACTCAGGGCCAGCGCCCTAGCTCGCAGCCGTTCGCGGGGGAGGGAGCCGTCTGCAGGACCCTGGCATCCGGTCCCCCAGCCTCCTCCGCCCTCCCCTGGGACCCTGCGGCCTCCCGCCTACGGCTTTTTCCCAGCCCTGCCCCTGGCCCTCGGCTCCAGCCAGAGCCCAAAAGTTCCCAGGATCCCTGAGCCTCCGGCCCCAGACACACTAGACTCGGGGCTTCGGCGACTCTTTTGCTCGCTTCACTCTCCTTTGTCTCTTCCTTTCCATCCATCTTTTTTCAGTGTTAAAGCTCCTTGTCCCTTTCCTTCTGTCACTTTGTCTCTGTCTCCCTTTTTAGTTACTCCCAGGACCCCCTCCCTGGATTTAGACCACACTCCTAGTTCTCAGCCCCTAGTCGGGGGGGGGGGGCAAGGAGGCTTATGGGGTCCTGATATCCAAGAAGGGGGTCTTTCTGCAGAAGCTGCGGATCCACTCAGCCATGCCTGAGGGAGCCCGTGGACTGGGCCTGTCTAAACCCAGCCCTAGCCTTGGCCGCAGGGGTGAAGCCTGTGACTGTGCAGCTGTGTGTGAGACTCAGACAGGTGAGCCTGCGAGGGAGGGTGGGAGTCTGCCGGGCATCACTCAAGACACTGCAGCCCTCTGGGGCTGGCCCAGTGCTGGGCAGTGCTGGCAACACAGGCTGACCAAGACACCCTCAGCCCTGCCTGCACAGAGCTCCACATCTGGTGGGGAGACGGACCCATCCCCAGACCATGATAGTCCAGACTGGGAAGCCCAGCACAGAGGGGCCAGAGCTGGGATGGAGAAAGCCCAGGAGGCTTTGGGAATCCAGTCTGGGAGGTCAAAGGAGGCTTCCTGGAGGAGGGGATATCTAAACTGAGAATTAAAAGATGAGGAGGAATGAGTTGAGAGAGGCAAGGACCCTGGCATCCGGTCCCCCAGCCTCCTCACAGAGAGAACAGTATGTGCAAGAGCACAGAGGTGACGGGGCTACTTATTTAAGTAACTGAAAGAAGTTTGAGTGTGACTAGAGTCCAGAGTGTAAGGTGGTGTGGCTTGGGAAGAGAACAGACTGGAATGGTCTGTAATGGCCACCTTGCACAGGGCCCTGTGGACCTGAGTAGTTTAGATTATTTCCCTGAGGGCAGGAATGGGTTATACTTGTGGGAGTGAGTCAGACAGGTGAATTTATAAAGCTCTCCCAAACTGATGCATGGAGGGAGATTGGAAGAATGGAGGCCAGAAGTCCAGAGACGACCCTCATGGGAGAGGACAGGGCTGGACGCAGGGAGGGCATTTGGGGGAGAAGGGAACCCATGGGAGAGGTGGATGACCAGGGGTGGGTGGGGGAGTGTGTGGGGAAAGACCCCCTGATTTCTTGCTCCACACCCCCAGCAGCCCCTGCCACCCCCGCCATGGCCTCCCCCCGGGGTTCTGGAAGTTCCACATCTCTGAGCACAGTGGGCTCTGAGGGGGACCCGGCCCCAGGGCCTGCCCCAGCCTGCTCAGCCTCCAGGCCGGAGCCCCTTCCAGGGCCCCCCATCCGCCTGCATCTGTCACCTGTGGGGACCCCCGGTTCAGCGAAACCCTCGAGGCTGGAGCGTGTGGCCCGCGAGATTGTGGAGACAGAGCGGGCCTATGTCCGGGACCTCCGCAGCATCGTGGAGGTGAGGTGGGCAGGTCCCCAAGTGCAGTGGGGGACCTCGGCCAGTGCCTCCACCCTCGTAACCCCAGTCATCCCCACAGGACTACCTGGGCCCTCTGCTGAACGGCGGGGTCCTGGGGCTGAGCGCCGAGCAGGTGGGCACGCTATTTGCCAACATCGAGGACATCTACGAGTTCAGCAGGTCAGGGACGGGTGGGATGGGCAGGGCACTGGCTGGGGCGGAGGGGGGTGTTCAGGGAGGCAGGCTCTGTTCTAACTCAAACCTGGGAGCCCCATAGCACCTTGTCCAGGCTAGAACATGGGGTGTTGTACAGTTGGGCAGAGATCATGAGGGGGAGTGAAAGTCCAGAGTGGTGGAAGAGTGAGGCAGATAGGAGCCTGAGGACCCAGATGTAGTCCAAATACTGGGATGAGTCCAGGCATTGAGATGGGTCTAGCGTGGGTCTGGGATTGCAGCGAATCCAAGACTTAGGTGGGGCCGAGGATCGTGACAGTGTGAACATTGTGTGACCACCTCATCCCAGGGTAACCCTCTGTACCAGACAAACCAGGATGGTTGGCCACCCAATGAGGAGGATGCTGAAATCCAAGGATCATGACACCTGAGTGTCTTAAAGATGCTTAATTAAAGTTATTGCAGGATGTCTGTGAATTGTGACAAGACCTCAGGGTCACAGTAGGATCTTAAGGTTATCATAGTTCTGAACACCCTGACACACATCTCCCTGGGTCATGACATGAGACCCCCAGGCTCATGCCAGCTGTGACAGGGTTTCAGCCTGAGGAACATCGCGCTGACCCAGGACAAAGTCTGAGCAGGTTGCGATCTCCCATGTTGCAATCAGAGTACCTTTGGTCTGGACATGACACCCCTTTGAAAGATCCTGGCAGCCACTGAGACTGCAGCCTCCTGGAATCCTCCCGTGGGGGACCACGGAGGCCAGGGCAGTCCCTCACCTGGCCTCTCTCCCCCTCAGTGAGCTCCTGGAGGACCTGGAGAGCAGCAGCAGTGCCGGGGGCATTGCCGAGTGCTTCGTGCAGAGGGTGAGTTGAGGGCCTGGGCTGGGGCCTGGGTGAAGGGGGACCAGGCCTGGGCAAGGCATGGGTTGGGGCGGGGAGGCAGGTTGTGGGGAGTTGCGAACTGAGGTCTCCTTGACTCCCTTGTTGCCCACAGAGTGAGGATTTTGACATCTACACGTTGTACTGCATGAACTACCCGAGGTGAGGGGCGAGGAGCCCCTGCTGGACCCCAGGCTGGGCCCACAAGCTGATGTGCCAGCCAGTCTCCCTCCACCCCGACCCGGCCAGCCAGCTTCAGCCCCCACTAGACCATGAGAGTAACTGCCCTCTCCCTAACCAGCCCCTGACCGCTGCCGGCCCCTGAAGGTTCCCAAACCTTGGCCATTCCCCAGCCCCTCCCAGCCTTGCCCACTGGAGCCTCTAGTCCCCCTGACCTGTGCTGTGCCCCTAGCTCCCTGGCCCTGCTCCGGGAGCTGTCGCTGTCTCCGCCAGCAGCCCTGTGGCTGCAGGAACGCCAGGCCCAGCTCCGCCACTCCCTGCCCCTGCAGAGCTTCCTGCTGAAACCTGTTCAGCGCATCCTCAAGTACCATCTGCTGCTGCAGGTCAGCTATGGCCCCTAGGGGGCTGCTTGGGGAGGGACATGGCTCTTTCCATTGGCCACCTGGTGGTGCATCTGGAGGGTGGACACTGGACAAGCTGGGCAAGGCCTGGGGAAGCCTCTAGTGCCTAGAAACTAGGCCAGAGTTTGGGGAAGGGTCTCACTGGCCATGGGTGCTGGCCCAGCTGATTTCACTTCCTGTCTTTGCCTGTTTGTCTCTCTCCATCTCTGGGTCTCCATCTCTGTTCCTGCCTTCTCTCTCTCTCTCTCTCTCTCTCTCTCTCTCTCTCTCTCTCTCTCTCTCTCTCTCTCTTTCTCTTCTATCATTGTCATTCTTTCTTCTTTTGTTTGTCTTTCCCTCCCTGGGTGCCCGGTGGCTGCCCTTCAGGAGCTTGGCAAGCACTGGGCGGAGGGCCCGGGCACTGGGGGCCGTGAGACGGTGGAGGAGGCTATTGTGTCCATGACAGCGGTCGCCTGGTACATCAACGACATGAAACGCAAACAGGAGCATGCTGCGCGCCTCCAGGTGACCCCAGGGTGGTCAGTACCAAGGCACTGGGTGGGCTGGGACAGCATGGACTGGTAGCTAACGCCTCTGTCTTGGTGTGTGTGCACCACCCACCGGTGCGTTTCTGTGCCTGCTGTGCCTGATGCGGTCCTGGCAGGAGGTGCAGCGGCGGCTGGGTGGCTGGACCGGTCCGGAGCTCAGTGCTTTCGGGGAGCTGGTGCTGGAGGGTGCCTTTCGAGGTGGTGGAGGGAGCGGCCCCCGACTTCGAGGGGGTGAACGGCTGCTCTTTTTATTCTCACGGATGCTGCTCGTGGCCAAGCGCCGGGGGCCAGAATATACCTACAAGGGCCACATCTTCGTGAGTTTGGGGATGGGGGCAGGGCCAGAATGTTACCGGCACGGTATCTTCTATACACTTGTACCTGTATACCTAATGATGTGGCTGGGGGTGGGGTCTGCAAGAAGGGACCATCCAGCTTCAGAGGAACACGTTTTCTTGAGTTCGAGGATGGAGGCAGGGTTTGAGAGGTGAGGCCAGTGGGATGCAGAGCTGGTGAGGGCCTGGAGGGGAGGACCTGGATCTGGCCACCAGGAAGCCTCTACATGGGGGAAGCACACCTTCTTGATCCAGAGGATGGTGGGAGGGCTGGTGAGGGAGGGCTGAGCCTAGCCTGGTGGGGAGGGTCCACAGAGGGAAAGGGGTCCATCTTTGTAGGGGGCAGGGGTACAGATGCACACGAAGGCATGTGGATGTGTCTGAGGCCTCTGAGCTTGCCTCCTGTCTCTGCCCCTCACCCAGTGTTGCAACCTGAGTGTGAGTGAGAGTCCTCGAGACCCTCTAGGGTTCAAGGTGTCCGATCTGACCATCCCCAAGCACCGACACCTGCTCCAGGTGAGCATGGGTTGGGGCTGGGTGGGCAGGGTTCCCCCCCAGCCCTGAGACCTCACCCCTGGCTCCCCACTCCACCCTCAACCTACCCCCAGGCCAAGAACCAAGAAGAGAAGAGGCTGTGGATTCACTGTCTCCAGCGCCTCTTCTTTGAGAACCACCCCGCCTCCATCCCTGCCAAGGTACAGCTCCTGCCACCACTGGGGGCCCTCAGAGTGCTGGACACCCACCCCCCCCACCCCAATAATACAAAAAGATTTTGAATGCAGGGAGGCTGTCTCAGAATGTGGTTGTTAAATTGCAGCGTTAAGGTTGCCTGGGTGTCAATCCCAGCTCCACCATGTGACTTTCGGCAAGTAACTTAATCTCTCTGGCCTCAGTTTCTTCATCTGGAGGAATAATACCACCGGCCTCATAGGGTCGTGGTGAGGATTAGTCATTAACGCACGTGACACAGAGCAGCACCCATGAATGGGACCATGACTGGGGTGCTCAGGGTCCAGCCCCCTCAACCATTGTCTCTTTCAGGCAAAACAAGTTCTCCTTGAAAACAGCCTGCACTGTGAGTTGGGGCCTGGGGTGGGGAGGATGTGGAAGTAGAAGAATCACTTCCAAGAAAAAGTAGATTATTAGCCCTAAATCTCTGCCTGCAGGTGCTCCTAAAAGTAAGCCTATCCCAGAGCCCCTGACACCCCCACTTGGGTCTCCCCGACCTCGAGATGCTAGAAGTTTCACCCCTGGACGGAGGAACACAGGTAAAGGAGATGGACCCCTGAGCCCCTCCCCCAGGACTCAGGAATGCTCCTCCCAGCCCCCTCGTCCCCCAGGAGCCTGGAGCTGGCTCATAGCAGGGTTCTGATCTGCCTCTCCCACAGCTTCATCTCCAGGACCCGCCACTACCCGCCGTGGCCGCAGACAGTCTGGTGAGTACCCGCCACCTAAAAGTGAGGCAGGTGTTGGGTCAGAGCTGACCCCTGACATCACTGTGTCCTCCCCTCAGAGCCTCTGAAGGACCCCTATGTCATGTTCCCACAGAACGGTGAGTGAGCACCCAGCCCAGCCTGGTTCATCCCTCTGTCTGTCTCTTCCCTCGGGACGCCCAGTGTTCATGAGGGAGGGGTGATAGGGGCAGCTCATCAATCATAAGGAATAACACGTGTTCCTACATCTCACTCTTTTCTCTTTCTCATCTCGTCATCCCCAGCTAAGCCTAGACTCAAGGTGAGAAATATCCTGGGACAGGGTTTGGGGACTGGACTCCCGGTTCTGATGGAGGAGGGAGCTTGAGTTCCAAAGTCCTGGGCCTGAAGAAGAAGGGGGCTGGGGACCGGATTCCTCCGTCTGAGGGAGGAGGGGGTGGGGGCCCTCGACTCCTGCCCTCTTTTCTTTCCTTCCTCACAGCACACTGGCAGCGATGGGGAGCTCTTCCCGCCCTTAGAGCCTCAGCCGCCAGTTTTAGCTTCTGGAGCCCCTGAGGACCTGGAGGACACTGGACCCCCAACGCTGGATCCCTCTGGGACTTCAATCACTGAAGAGATCCTGGAACTGCTGAACCAGAGGGGCCTCCGGGATCCAGGGGTGAGCCAGGCATCCCATTATGGTGTCCTTGGGGCTCTCGGCTTGGGCAGGCCCAGACTGAGGGTCGGGGGTACCAGCTTACCCTGATATCTTTGGCTTCTTCCTCAGTGCCCACTACAGCCATCCTCCCACGACATTCCCAAGTTCCCCGGCGACACCCAGGTGCCGGACAACAGTGATACCCTGACATTCCAAGCCCTGCCCAGCCGGGACTCTTCAGAAGAGGAGGAGGAGGAAGAGCTGGATATGGACGACCGGGGGCCTTCCCCACTCCACGTCCTAGAGGGGCTCGAAAGTTCCAGTGCAGCTGAAATTCCCGACATTCCCAGCCTTTCCAAAGATCCTGATGTACCCAACCTCCCTGAAATTCCCAGCCTTTCTGAAATACCCAAAACTCCCCGCCTTCCCAGCCTCTCTGACATTTCCAGTGTTTTTGAAATGCCCTGCCTTCCAGCCATACCTAGTGTCCCCGACATTCCCAGCCTTTCCAGCACTCCTTCCCTCCCCTGTGACTCCTGGCTCCAGGGACCTCTGCAGGAGCCGGATGAGGCTCCAGCCACCAGGAGAGAACTGTTCCCTGGGAGCAGTTCTGGAAAACTGGGAGAATCCTCCTCAGAAAGCAGGGCAGAACAAGAAGAGGATGAAGGAGTATCATTCCCAGATTTCCAACCCCGGCATGTCACCCCAGATCAGGGATTCCCAGATGAGCTGGAGTTCCGCTCTTGCTCAGAAATCCGGAGCGCCTGGCGGGCACTGGAGCAGGGACAGCTGGCCCGGCCAGGTTTCCCAGAGCCATTGTTGATCCTAGAAGATTCAGATCTGAGTGGAGGCAGCGGAAGTGGGAAGGCAGGAGCCCCAACTTCAGAGAGGTCGGCGTCTCGTGTGCGAGAGTTGGCCCGGCTTTACAGTGAGCGGATCCAGCAGATGCAGCGGGCAGAGACCCGGGCATCGGCCAATGCCCCCCGCCGCCGGCCACGGGCTCTGGCCCAGCCACAGCTGTTGCCCTGCCTGCCCCACGAGCAGGCCGAGCCAGGTGAGGGCCAGGTGTGTGGTCGGCAAAGGTGGCCCACAGAGGGGGTATCGGTCCTAACTCATCCACCTTTCTTTGTATGCAGGGCCCCTTCCTGCCTTTGGACATGTGCTGGTATGTGAGCTCGCCTTCCCACTGACCTGTGCCCAGGAATCTGTCCCCCTAAGCCCTGCTACCCAGGTTCAAGCTGCCACACCCTTGACTAAGCAGGGAGGCTGCCTGGGCGGCCAGGGTCTAAATGTTTCAAATTTGCCTGAGCAAGACCATCTGGACATCCAGGTTCCAGCTTCTACCCCTCTGCCTGAACAAGGAAGCCTCTGGAATATCCAGATTCCAGCCACCACACTTTTGCCCACAAAGGAAGACTCCCCAGGTGTCCAGGTTCCAGCTGTTACAACTTTGCCTGATCAAGAAGGCCACTTGGAAATTCAGGTTCCAGCTGCCACCCCTCCTCTGCCTGAGCAGAGAAGCCAAGTGGATGTACAGGTTCCATCTCCCACCTCTTTTCCTGAGCAAGGACACCAGGTAGACATCCAAGATCCAGCCACCACAGCTTTGCCCAAGCAAGAAAGTTATCTTGATGTCATGGTTTTAGCCACCACTCCTGTGGCCAAGCGAGAAGGCTGCCTGGACAGCCAGAGCCCAACCAACACCCCATTAACTAAGCAAGGGGGTTCCAGGGATGTTCAATTTTCAGCCACTGCCTGTGGCCAAGCCGTCAACCCTTTGCTCACACACGGAAGCAGCCTGGACTGTCAGATCCCAGCCGACACCCCACTGCCCTCGCAACTTGACCTCCCAGACATTCAGGTTCTGGGGACCTCTCCTTTGCCTGCTCATGGAAGCCACCTAGACCATCAGATCCCAGCCAACTCTCCGTTATCCTTGCCCCAGGACCTCCCAGACTTTCAAGTTCCAGCTGCCACACCTTTGCCCCAGCCACAGGGCCTCATGGACACCCGGGTCCAACCCCTCCCACCTTTGCCACAGGAGGGAGGCCTCCCAGACATCCAGGGTCCAGCTGCCATGCTTTTGCTGCAGGAGCATAGCCTCACAGACCTCCAGGTTCAAAATCTGACACCTCTGTTGGAACAGAAGAATCCCACAGATGTCCACGTTCCAGCTGCCACACCTTTACTTGAGCAAAGAGGTCCCCGGGACAGTCAGGGCCTGTTCCCCACCCCAGTTCAGACCACCATGGCTTTGTCCAAACCAGGCAGCCACTCAGTCCCTCCTGTTGCCAGGCCAGGGTCTTCAGACTTGACCCCACCCCATAGTCCCCCACTCCCAACCCGTCAGCTCCTGGGCCCCAACGCAGCTGCCCTCTCAAGATACTTGGCAGCCTCATACATCAGCCAGAGCCTGGCTCGACGGCAGGGGCCTGGAGGAGAGGCCTTCCCGGCCTCCCGGGGCCCTTGGTCCTCCTCTGCCCCCACATCACGGGCACCTTCACCGCCACCCCAGCCCCAACCCCCACCGCCCCCAGCCAGAAGACTTAGCTATGCCACCACGGTCAACATCCAAGTCGGGGGTGGTGGGCGGCTACGACCAGCCAAAGCCCAGGTCAGGTTGAACCACCCTGCCCTCTTGGCATCCCCCCAGGAATCTGTGGGCCTTCGCAGAGCCCAGGGGGCTCCTGATGCCCCTTTCCACATGTGAGCCAGGATGTTGGGCTTCTTGAAAAGCAAAGACTTCAACTAGATGCCACAGACCCTCAGAATTCACCTAGAAGTCCAGACACTGAACACACGTCTGAAAATTGCTGCAACTTTCCAACTCCCCAGCTCCTTGGCGAATGGTCCTTATTACTTATCTGGATTAACCCAACAGGGATGGGAAAGGGGATGTCATTAATATTTTGTTTATTAATATTTTGAAATTATGTGTCTTTCCCATTCTGGAGGCAGTGGGGGATGATAGAAGACAACAATGAATGGAAAGGAATTGCAGCACGAATCAGTCATTCTGAAAATTTGGGGAATCGCAGACACCTTTGAGAATTATTGGAAACTGGACCCATTGCAATTTGGTGTATGATTTCAGAGGGTTAATGAACTGTTTGGTGCCCATCCAGGACAGCCAAGTTAAGATGCTTTGTTCCAAGCAGACCCCTAGAAATTCATTCCGTCAGCAATTTATCTAGTTCATGGGTCCCACCATCATCCATTCATCTCATCTGCTCAGCCATCTCTACCTATTCATTTAACTGTCTCTCCATCTCTCTCTCTTCCTCTCTGTGTGTCTTCTAATTCTTCATCCCACCCATGTGTCTTTTTTTCCCTCCCTTAAGGGAGGCACTGGGGATAAAACCCAGGATCTTGTGTACATCAAGCATGTACTCTACCACTGGGATGTACCCCCACACCCCCACCCATGTCTTGCTTTACTCAGCCATCTCTACCCTATTCACCCCTCATCCAAACTCCCATCTAGCATCCATTTCTTCATCAGTCCATTCATCCATCTACTATCCCACCTGTCCATCTTCTCCAACCAACTCTCCATTCATCCATTTGTTCCTCCATATTTCCATCTCTGTCCGTTCATTCATGCTTCTCATCACTCAGCCATCTCCTAACCCTTCAAGCCAACCATCCTACCACCATCTGTACCACTATCCTTCCACCCCCTTTACTCTCTCTATCCATTCCTCATTAATTAGGTTCTTCTGGGTCTTGGTACTGCAAAACTTCAGAGACAGTTCCATGCTAACGCCAAAATGGATCAAGTTTGGGATTCTGGGAAAAATGCCCCACATCTGTCTTACTGCTCTTAGCAACCACTCTCCACCCTCCTGAGTATTGCAGTTCTTGGACCTACCCGCACACACATCAGATCTCTTTACTCCATCTCTAGTTTGGGACCTCTACAGTACCTCAGTGTGCCCCACCCCCCAAAAGTAATTCAGGTCTTAGAGACAAACAAAGGCTTTTATATTAAGATCGTTCTCTCCCACTCCCAGCAGTGGCCAATGAAAAGCACAGTTAAAGCAGTTTCTTCAGTAAGATTAGCTTCTTTCGTTGAACACTTAACGTGTTGTGATTTAGCACATCATCTCAGGATCTTCCCTGGCATTCTGAGGAGACACCATAGCATTATGGCTGAGTTCAAGTCCCAACTTTTCTAGGACTTGGTGTGTAACTTCCCTCCCCTCCGAGCCTGAGTTTCCTCATCTGTACAATGAGGATGGCAGTATCTGCCGTGTAGGATTGTTGTAAAGATTCCCTGAGTATATCCTCACTTCCCAAGTGTTTGAGCCTGACTCACTAGGGCACTGTTCAAATCACAGATGTCCCAGCCCATGGAATCAGAACCTCCAAGGCAGGACCCTAAGAATCTGAAATTTTAACAATCAGTTAACAGCAAAAAAATGCTGTTATTGAGTACTAACTGCATACCCCAAGCATTAGTCACTTTATTTGAAGCTCATTCTCTGAGTCCTCACAATATCCCTAAATGGCAAGTGAGGATGGCTTTTAATCTCCACTTTAGAGATGAGGAAACTGAGGCACAGAGAGGACAAGGGACTCACTTGCCCAGTCACACAGGTGGGAAGGAGCAGAGCTGGGGCTCATCCACGCAGCCAAGCCTGAGTCTCCACTTACTTGAGTGTCTGTCCTGTGTCAGGCACTGTTCTTGCCACTGGGAGAGCACAACAGAGAACAATTCCTTGCCCACTTAAGACTTGCAGCCCTGTGCTCCCAAGGCCCTAGGTAGTTGATTAATTAGCTGGGTAAAAGAGCAAGGCCTGGCTCAACGTTAGTAGCTGGCTTCTGTTCAGTTATTGGGTGTTTACCACGTCACACACCAGGGCCCGGGCCCAGTCGGGCTCTGCAGCCTGGACCTGCTCCACTGCAGCCTCCGGAGGTCAGGGCTGAGGCTGGCCCTCCCCGCCTCCACCCCTAGCTGCACATTCCCAGACACCCCCAGCTGCACATTCCCAGCTGAAGGAAAGTTCCCAGCCCAGCCTGGGCTCCCAGCGGCGCCGGAATTCCCGGTATTTAAGGAGGCGGCCGGGAGGGAGAAGGGGACTGTCTACTCCAAGGCCTGGAGTGAGAAGGCGAGGCAAGCCCCCTCGGACTCTCCGGATGTGTCCCAGCTGTGCCTCGGGGAGGGAGCCAGAAGCCTCCATAAGGGGGTCTCTGGACCCTGTGGGAAAACCATGGGCACTCATTTTGCCTCAACCCCTCCCCCTGGTCCCTGCCCTTAAATTCCATTCCTCCCGCCAGCCAGCCCGACTCCTACCTCTGCTTCATGGCCCCAGTTCCAACGCCTCCTCAGGAAGACGTTTCTGGCTGCTCTACCACAGCCTGCCTTTTGTAAGCTTGGTCTTTAGAGCTACAGTTAAGACAGGCTTGGAAAGGGTAAGTAAGGGCGGCTGCCCACTGCCGCCTTTGGGACACTTCTGCCCTCCTTGGGATGTTTGGGTTAATGCCAGCCAACCTCATTTAACCCGAGTTAACTCCAGCTCCAGTGCAAAACTTGGTGTGGTGGTTATTTTGCCACCAGGCTGAACTTTCTCCCCCGCTAACAAGAAGCCTCACGGGACTATTAAGTCCGACAGTGCTTAGCCTGGCATCTTGTTAGAGCCCAGTCAACCCACTCTCCATCTGTAAGCACTTTATCTGTAGGCATTCCCTGTACATCAGTGCCTCCCGTGGAACCTTCCTTGACCACAGCAACATCCTCATCTGTGCAGCCCCTACACGTGCCTACTCTATCAGGTAGGGCAGATACACACAATGGGCAGTGAATCAGTAAACCGTAAGTTCCTTCTTTTATAAAGAAAATTGGTGAAACTCCCTTGATCAACATTCGAGTGTGTAATGAAGTTCCTGTTGGCATTCCCAGCACGGGGAGTAGTGTGGAACCTACCCCACTGGGGGGCAGATGGCTGTGTCCAGGGTGGGTGCAAAGGCTGGTATGGGACACACAGACGCCTCCCCCCGCCCGCGTCACTCGACTGATGCTCACTAGCTTCCTATAAAAATGAGGAAAGAAACTGAAGGCAACGTGATCCACAAGCAATACTTCACTCCCCTATACATATACCAGCGCCATCCCACAGAACTTTCTTCCACGATGGAAATGCTCTATCATCTGCACAGTCCAGTGGTAGCAACTGAGAGCCTGCTATATGTCAGCTCTTACCACATGGCAGACACAACAAATAAGCCCGTCCTCAGGCCCATAAGGACAGTTACCACCCTGACCATAACTGGGACCTGCTTTAAGGAGGCCATGGGGGCAGGTGGTTTTCCCAGGAGTTACTATTGATATCCTGAAGGTGAAACCAGTCAGGGGGTATCATCCACAAGGGGCTTACAGCCCTCCCACCCCCACAGCTCTCAGTCCTATCTACACTACAGGTTGGGATTAAGAAAACTTCCTTTCTGGGGGGAGGGTATGGCCCAAGTGGTAGAGTGTGTGCTTAGCAAGCATGAGGTCCTGGGTTCAATTCCCAGTAACTCCACTTAAAAAAATATAAAGATAAACCTAATTATCCCACCAAAAAAAACTTTAAAAAAAAGAAAACTTCCTCTCCCAACATTGGCACGGATGGCCCTTAGCTGCTGACTTCAGACTCCAGGCAGTTCTCCTCACTCTGTGTTAAAGATTATTCTCTCACACATTTCCCCTGCTCTTCTCTGCATGTCATTAAAATAGCAACAAAAGGACTGAAAGGAAAAAAAAAGACAAACCACAAGGATACCCCACATGACCAATGGCAAGCCCCTATCCCCTATGCCCTCACACTGGACTCTACTGGAGACACAGGGAAACAGACCAGGTCTGCTCCCACCTATCTACCCTAACTCCAGAGTCACAGCTTCTAGAAAGGCTCAAAACCCAGACTAGCAGTGAGCTGGGGTAGTTTCTTGCACTCCTTTTAGCCAAAGACACACCACACAAGACCACAGCATAGCCCTTGAAACCTTTAATCACACAACCATCTTTATTATAAAGGTGAACCCGGATCTTCACGATGGGCTTATCGGTAGGATTTCTGGTAGCGAGCACGGGCACCAGGACCTCCAAACTTTTTGGATTCGCAGCGACGGGGATCGGCTACCAGTAGGGTCCGGTCATACTGGATGAGGATGTCTTTGATCTCCTTCTTGGAAGCCTCATCCACATCTGGGGATGAAAGGATGCATGAAGATTTAGATAAACCAGGAAGTGTCCTTCTACTCTCTGGGGCTAAATACCAGAGGTGGTCCTTGACTTGCCCCCACCCACCTGACGGGAAGGACCCACTCTCACTCACATTTCTGATAATAGGCCACCAAGGCTTTGGAGATGGACTGGCGTATTGCTGTGAGGAAGACACACACAAAAAGGGTACATCAGCTTTGTGAACACCCAAGGGTAGGGCTTTGCTCTCAGCGCAACCTTCCACCCATGTGCCCCATTCCTGGGACTCACCGTAAATCTGGGCCACGTGACCACCACCCTTCACTCGGACCCGGATGTCCACACCAGCAAATCGCTCCTTACCCAGAAGCAGAACAGGTTCCAGAAGCTAGAGCAACACAAAGCATGAAGGATTTTAGATCACAATCGGGCAGCTGAGCCACCTCTCTGAGCATTCCTCCAAAGTCTCTCCAAGTAGCTTCTGCCATCACTGGCCTTAGAATACTAGCAGAAGAGGGTTGGGCTGTTACTGAAGACGCTCCACACAGCCAGTGGAGCAGGGAGGGTTCCAAGACAGAAGAGAGATTGTTGAAGGCAACCTGAAACCTGAGCTGGGTTCCCTCCTCTGTTAACTCTGATTACATCTTTAAAATTGGTCCTTAGAGTTCTAGCACTGTAGCCCAATGGTAAGGAAAACCTTTGCAGCCACCAAGGCTGCCTCAAACAGAAAAACCACCCGTGGGCTACATCAGGTGCTTTCCCCACCTGAGCTCTCTGCCCTCCCTTTGAGCCTTACAGATTTTCAGAAAAATCACTACACTATAACTCTACTTTGTTTTACCTACTTTAGGCCTCAGCACACAGGTCTCCCCCAAACCCTGTGCCCTTAAGCCCACCCTGGCATTTCTGCCCAGGTTTGAGCCAGAAACCATCTCTGGGGTACCCTACCCCAGACCTGACTACTTCGGAGCAGTGTCCGGTATTGAGTCCAGTCTGGGTCACTGCTGTGTCCCCATCACTCAACATAGGCTGCACATACAAAGCCTTCGAGTAAACTGACAGTCATTAAGAATAAGCCACAACACACAGTACCTGCTATACAAAGGGATCTCAGCACCAACTTACTAAGTTTTAACTAACCCTGCAATGTAAATGTTATTCTTCACATTTAGAAGTAATAGACTTTGGGGAACAAATGCATCCTCACACGTGCCAACAAGCCTGCACAGAGAGTCTAATTCATCCTCAAAACAGCCGTTTAAGGTAAAAAAAAAAATTACTTATCTGACAGGTGATTAACTCAAGGTAGAGCATGAAAACTACTGCCATAAGTACCATAGTTAAAAGAGGCAGAAATCAGACTCAGAGCTCTTCCTATTCCGAGCCGAAGAAACTTAAGCCCAAAAGGGAGGGGAGGAAAGAAATCCTTGCACAGCCAAGCACATCAAGCCCAAATTCCGTTCTTGTTCCTTTAATGCTTACTGAGTACCTACAAAATCCAAATCTTACTTTACTCACAATTTACTCACAGAACAAAACATTGATTCCTGACCTCGAAGACTGTAACTTTGGATATGAAAACAGACAGTAAGATGTAAACATGCTCACGTCCCCCATTAACTTACTGCAAGAAATCAGACCACATAAACCTTGGTCCCCAATTGAATGGGCTTCCAGTTAAATATCTGTTTAATCTTCACAATCTATGTTTCCACTTTCAAGTTTTTACAACTTCTGAAACCTGACTCCATCGCCAAATATCCCATTCTTCTGTCTCCTACTCAGCTTCTAAAGATACCCGACCTCTCAGCTTCTAAGATCGACGGACTCCAGGAACCCACTTATTTCAACATCTCCGTCTCCAGAACTCTCCACTCAACCCAAATACCCGTCCTGAATCCCAGCACCTTGTACTGCAGTGTGCGCGGTTCTATCATCTCCAGGGGTCGCCCGTTCACCTTGATGAGGCCGTTACCTCGTTTGCAGTGAGCCACGGCCGTGGCCGTCTTCTGTGGAAAGCGAGGGGGCGACAGTGGAGCCACGTGAGCTCTGGGCCCTGGTTCCCACGTCGACCCCAGACCCCTCCCCACAGGCGTCTCCCCGACCTGGGACTCCCCCCGCTCCTCCCATCGGGCGCCCGGCCCACCTTGCGTCCGAAGACCTGCACCGACTGCAGAGGGCCCTTGGAAGGCATAGCTACGGGCTTACTCTACAGCTCCTCACCGCGCGGCGCCGCAACCGGAAAAGGAAAGCACAGAGGCCACCCCGTCTGCTTTTCAGGGTCTGCGCAGGCGCGTTGTGCGCAGCGTCGCGACAGGAAGGAGCTTTACGGCTTGTGGGCGGAACTTTGGATTGGCGGCGGGAAGGTGGAGCCCAGGAGCGGAAGGGGCGTGACGTGGGCGTGGAGGGGGCGGGGCCTGGAGAGTGTTGGGTGGGGCCTGGAGAGTGTTGGGTAGGGCCCGAGAACGGTGACAACAAGCTGGTCTTCATATCCTTGGTCCTCATTGGTCACCTCCAGTTCTTATTTGCATTTGGGCTCTTTAATTATATGCCTCCGCTCCCAATCCCAAGCGAGTCGCTCCTTTTTCTAAAGATCCAGTCTTACCGTCTCATCAACGGCAATCTTCCTCCCCAAATCCTCCTCCATCAGAATCATCCCTCCAGAACCCACAGCAAGAAATCTGGCAGAATTCAGAATATCCCTACCTCCTAGAGCCCACCTCTTCGAGTCTTCCCACAGAATCCTTTTTCACTTAGAGCCCCCTCCACCAGAATCTAGCTTTCACGAGAATTTCCTTACTTTTAGAGTCTCCGCCTCCCAGAATTCTTCTCTGGGAAACCCACTCCCAAATCCCCCACCTCAGAGCCCTCACCCTAGACTCCCTCTTTCCTGAATCCCCCTTCACTCGGGGTCCTCCCCCCTATAATTTTCCCCAGAATCTTTCCTCAGGACCCACGGCCCCCAGAATCCTCCTCTTTCAGAATCTCCCTCTCCCCTCAATCCACTTTTCCCAGAACTGCTCCCCTAGAATCCCCTTGCAGAAAATCCTCATCCTTTTCAGAGCCCCCTCTCTCAAAATCTACCTTTCCCAAGAATTTTCTGCCCTTCAGTCTCCTCTCCCCAGAAAGTGTCTTCCCTGAAATTCGTCTCCCTACTAGAATCCCTCATTCCTTGGAAACCCTTCCTCTAAACCCCCCTTTTAAGGGTCCATATCCTAGGACCCCTCTTTCTCCAGAGTCCCCCAAATCACCCTCCTCTCTAGGCCCCTCCCTACAGAATTCTCTATCCCCAGGAACCTCAGGATTGGGTAGCCCTCAAGCTCCCCGCCACTCAGGATGCTTCCTTCCCAGCCAAGAGCTTCCTCTCAGGGCTGCAGGGAGACCTGTTTGTCTGGCAGCACTGGGTCTGGGGTCCAAGGTTCAAACAGGTGTATTGGTTCACCTATGCCTGGAGGGCGGAGACAGGGTGGAGATTGGTGGACAGGTCTGGGTCCAGAGGAGGATCCTCCAGCTCAGAGTCCAGCTCCAAAAGGGTGAGAGGGAAAGGGGCGAGGGGCAGGGGAGGGAGGAACGGTAGCATCCAGAGGCTGACCTAGAGGGACACACAGACAGATACCCAGCACAGGAGAGAGACAGGCACACATGGAGGAGAAGGCAAAGACAGGGCCAATGGAGAAGAGGAGAAAGAAGAGAGACACTGGGTCAGACAGAGATGGAGCCAGAAAACACAGGCGACCGAGATTCAGAGGCAGAGAGGCCAACCCTCAGAGAAAGAGAAGACAGACAGGTACAGGCAGGCACTAAGATTCCAAGACACTTGAGACAGAAATGGAAGTAGAAAGAGCAGAGACTCCCAAATATGCACCTGCAGACACAGAGAAAGTGTTAACACTGGCATTTTCCAATGAGAAGACAGGCCACAGAAGCACACACTCTCACACACTTTGTATTGCCTTATGGGCCTGTTTAGGGGGCAGAAGAAGCTTCTAAACTCACCAGTCTTTCCAGGCTGATCCTCACAGCCTTGCTAAGTCTGGTATCTTGGAGGGGGGAGAGGGTCTGGGAGCCCTCTGACCTTGGCCCTCGCTACTCTAGGGTCACCGTCTCCCCCAGCCTCCTGGAGTCAATTTCCTGCATATCTGTGGATTGAGTAGAGCTGGGAGGCAGTTCCCCTTACCCACTTCAGCCTTCCAACTTGCTCCCTCTCTCTGTACCTCTTGTTTCCAGGACCCCGGGCCAGAACCAGAGAAAGTCTGGGGGTGGACAGTGTGCCCATGTGGCCTCTCCGAACCATCCTCCTGCTGGTGCCACCCTTGGGGAGCCTGGGACCACCCCTCTGCCCACGGGAGTGTTTCTACTTCCTCATTGCCATCATGAAGATGCTGGTGAGGAGGGAGGGAAGAGCCAGCAGACAGGGGCAGGCTAGTTGAGGGAGTGGGATGGGGGGCACATTCAAGAAAGGGTCAGGCTCTCCCCTTCCAAGGTCTGATTTTCCTCCCTACCCCACAATTGAAGGGGAACAAAAATGATGGCACTCTCTACACCCTAGATGATCTCTCAGTGAGTATTTCATTAGCTCCTTACTGAAGTTGAAAGTTTAGGAAGAATCCACTAGGCTTAGAACACGTACATGTTGAGAACAGGATGCAGGCGGGCTGATGTTCTGACTGGCTGGTCCCTGACCCACCCCTAGCCTTGACAGATATAATTTATTCACTGCTGTCTCCAACACCTCAAACAGTGACTGGCACATAATAACAACAAAGGGTGATGATGATTACAGCTATACTGAAATAGTGCTCACTCTGTGCCATGTTCTGGTCTAAATGCTTTAAGTGTATTAGCTTACTGACTCTTCACACTGACCCTATGAGGTAAATAGAACCGTCATGTATGGATGTGAAGGTTGTACACTGCACAAGGGTCCCACATCTACAAGGACAGTATTCTCATCATTTCCATCACATCTATACTTGTCAACTTCTGGCAGATGGCAATAAAGTACCTTGTTTTAACAAAATCAGCACTTAGAAGTGTTTTAAGGAAGGAGTGTCTTTTTCTAACTCACACAGGAGCACTAGAGTCAGACTTGAAGGTGGGCATTATTAAGAGCTCCAATTTATAGATGGGGAAACTGATGCCCAGAGAGGCAAAGAGGCATGATCCAGGTCACAAGTCAGAAATTGTGAGGGTGAGGATTTGGGATCAGTCCCTTGCCCAAACATACCAGATCACTCTGTCCCCGTAGGTGTGTCCTGCTGAGACTCTAGGCTGCTTCTGGCTGGAGCTGTCTGTGATTGGGTTTGAAGAGGGCCCATCCGTGGGGACTGCCGTGTTCCGGCTACAGCGCCTACTGGATGCCCTGGGGTCCCGGCTGTGGGTAACTGGCCAGGGCCCCTGTCCACCCTGTGAAGGACACCTGCAGAGACCTGTCCCTCTCTTTTTGGCCAAACTCTTGGAGTTATTACAGGGGGCTTGTGCTCGGCATCTGCCCTCAGCATGAGACTGGGAGGACACAGACTCTCTGGTACTCCTGGAGAGGCTGAGTGGAGAGATGGAGAGGAGACCTGGTCTCCAGCCCCAGCTCCCAACCTAAGCCTTCTCCTCCTAGGCCAGAGGACCCCACCTGGAGCCTCAGGAACCAGGAGAAGAGGAGAGAAGGAGGAAAAAAAAAAGGGTGAGACCTGAAGCCTGAAGTCTCCAACCTACTGGGGCAGAGGGTTGGATAAATTGCCCCCACCTGCCCTCATTGTTCTCCGTCTTTTTCAGATACTCCCTCCTCTCTCCTCTTCCAGGAAGGGACAAAGCATTGCACATGTGTCTCTAACCTCATCCCCATCCCTTGAGGACAGGGAGATTCTTGTGGCTCACATCCCTGGCTGCAAATAATCACCACTTGGAGAATGTTTAAGTAATGCTGATGGCCAAGCCCCAGTCCAGATAATTTGATAATTGGTCTCTGGTGGATCCTGAATATCTATATTTTTAAAGTCAACTTTATTGGGGAATAATTTACATACAGTAAAAGGCACCCATTTGAAGTGTACATTTCAACAAATTCTGACAAATGTATCATACTCTACCACATTTACATCACCTCAAAGCATCCCTTTATGCCTTTTCCCAGTCAATGTCCATCTCTAGTCCTAGACACCCACTAATCTGCTTTTTGCTTGTATAGATTAGTTTTGCCTGTTCTAGAATTTCATATGAATGGAATATGCTAGTGTCTAGCTTCTTTCACTCAGCTAATGTTTTTGAGATTCATTCATGTGTGTATCAATAGTTTGTTACTATTCCATCACATGTATGTACTGCAACTTGTTTATTCCTTCTCCTCATGATGGACATTGGGTTCTGTCCAGTTTGAGACTATTATGCATCTCTCTCTCTTATCTTCTCAAATATTCTGATGTGCTGCCAGGTTGAGAGTTGAGAACCACTGCTATGCCAAAGAAGAGATCTCTGTGGAGAGAAAATGACGGTTCCCTCTCTTTCCTGGAGTAAATGCCTTCCTGCAGAAGTGTCAAGAGGCATTTTTATAGGGAATCCTGTTTTAAACAGCTGCTATTTAAAGGAACAAAGCTTGTAGAAGAGGAAACATTTCTATAGAGTACCAACCCCTTCCCTAATCTGTTTTGGCTTCAGTTTAGGGGTGGAAGGGAGAGTGTGTGCTTATGGAGAGATGAAGCTGTGGTGTATACTCATTCCCTGGTAGATGTGTTGTGAGCCTGCTGCCAGCCCAACAGCACCACATTCCTCTGTAACTAACTAGGTGTCTTATTAAATTTCTTTAAATTGAACCCAGGTGTGTCAGTGCTTATGTGGGAAATTTTGTTCTATGTGTTCTAAAAGCTTCTGATTTATTTTCCTCCATCAGGTTAATTTTCCATATTTCTCTCTCATGCCTGGTTCCCTTTGCCACCTCTCTGACAAATAATCACTAGTAAACTCACATTTAAATCAATTTAGGGAGATTGCAATGGAAAACAAGGGTCACCCAAACTTGGGAGTAGTCTTGGGTCTACCACTTACCAATTACAGAGTTTCTTTTTCTGAATTTCGGGTTTCTCGTCTGCAGAACGGGGGTACCTACCTCCTACCAATGTGTCAGAGGGGCTGTAAGATAAAGTCTGAATTATTTGATTAGTGAAATGGACTAAATTCAAGCGCGAGTTTCTGGCTGGAAAAATCCGGTCCCAGGGTATTAAAACACTTTGCCCTTTTTCCGCATCTTCGACCCTCTCAAGATGTCGACTCCACACTCTACTTTAAGACAATTCTGCCACTCTCAAGATGGCGCCCTGACCGTGCATCCCGGGTACAAGCCCCGGAAGTCTCGCGATAGGCGGGGCTAATGGGGTAGGCTCTCGCGAGAGGTCACGTCAGTCCCAGCCAGGCGTCGTGTGAACAGCAGCTGGTACCGAAGGTGGAAGTGGAACCGGAGCGGTGAGGGGGTGGGTTGGCCGCCGAGGTGACAGACCCGGGGGTCGCGGAGGGCCAAGGAGGTGTAGAGGCCGGCTTCGGGGATTCGGGAGGTATAGCAGGTGGCATAGGAGGTCTCCTTTTGGGTTCACAGTTGCCATAACGAGGCTGCCGGAAGTGCGCCAAGTTTTTTTTTTTTTCTTTTCTCCTGGGGAACCGGAGGGGAAACTAAGCCTCAGACGTTGGGGACGCGCTGAGGCCGCCGTCTTTTCTTGCGAGCAGAAGATGTCGGATAGCGAGGACAGCAACTTCTCCGAGGAGGAGGACAGCGAGCGCAGCAGTGACGGCGAGGAGGCCGAGGTCAGTGGCTGGGACTCTGGGGGAGGCATTGAGCCTGGGGACAGGACCAGGGCAGAACGACCCCTCTGGGAGCTCAGAGGGTATCAGAACGAGCTCTGGTTTCCGGGAGCTTCCAGATAGTCGGGAGAGATAGAGGAGTAGACAAGCCCAAGTGATGCAGAGGCACTGGTGCTGGAGGCCGGGGATGTTTCAGGTACACTGAGAGAACAGGTGATGTGTTTGAAGGACGTGGCATACAGTAAGGACTCACTATTTTTAGTTTTAGCTATGCTCAGTCATTCCAGAAGTATGCTTTTAGTGTCTACTACATGCGAGGAGCAATTCTTTGTCCTTGGGCTACACCAATAAACAAAATAGATTTTTTTAAATCTTTGCCCTGGTGAAGGTAAACAAACATAACTGATAAGTAAATCATTTAGTAAGCTAGAAGGTACTCTGGAGAAAAGTAATGTAGAGAAGGCAAATAGAGAGTCCTGGTTGCACTTTAAATAGGACAGTCTGAGAGGATGACACTTGCTTGTTTTGTTTATTTTATGAGGGGGTGGTAATTAGGCTTATTCATTTATTTCTATTTGGAGGAGATAGTGGGGATTGAACCTGGTATCTTGTACATGTCAAGCATGTGCTCTACCACTTGAGCTATGCCCTCCCTCCAAGAGGGTGACATTTGGAGAAAGACCTGTTGCAGGTGAGGGAGTGAGTCATGTCATATGGAGGAAGAGTGTTCCAATGAGAGGGAACAGTATATGTAAAGTTGGGAGCATGTCTGTGGTGTTCAGAAAATAGCAAGGAGTCCAGTTTGGCTGGATCAGAGTGAGTGTGACATAGAAGTAACAGGAGCCAAATTACATAGGCTCTTGAAGGCTGTGGTAAGGAATTTGTCCTTAACTGAGATGAAGCTATGAGAAGCTTTTGTGCAAAGGAGGTATGTTACCTAATATTTTGAAAGGATGGTTTTGGGTCTGAGTGTCACTGTTTCAGGAACCAAACAAATATTTCCTGGGACATACCTAATTTCAGATACTCTTTTGTTAGCTATTATCCTATTTTATTTGTTTTTGGTATACTCATTCATTGAACAAGTAAGTGAGCATCCACTGCTGTGTTGGAGAGAGTGGAGCAGGGCTAATTTCTGCTTTCACGGAGTTTACATTTAGTGGGCAACAGTTACAAACTAACGAAGAGTAACACTGATTATAGATGTCTACTTTGATTTACAGAAATGTCAGTTTACTTTTTAAGTTTGTTGCCAACGCTTCTAAAGTTGATTTCATGGAAAAAAATCAAGTTTTACCTGCTTTTCTGGGAAAATGAGAGGAGCTAACAACCTGAGTGAGACCCAGTATTGTACACAGCAGCTCTTTGCTCGAGAAGTGGCAGCCTGCCTTTAAAATTGGGAACTTTCTCCAGTTCCCAGGATGTATTAATTGCAATTTGTTATCATGCAGATTTAAGAAAAGGAAAGATTTCATAAGCTTGTGTTCTGGAAAACATCAGGTAGGTGGAGGGTGCCATAGGTTTCCCTGGAGCTGCCCCACTTATTTATGTTTCTTGCTTGCCCTCTGCAGGCATTTGATTGTCACTCCTTGTGCCCTTTGGGGAGCCCTCAGCTTGCCACGGTGGGAGCAGGGCAAGTGGAAAGATGACAAGAAGGGCCTTTGCTGCAAGCTGTCTCTCTGGGCCCTTGGTCTCTGACCTGTGGATTCAAGACGCTTCGCTTGTGGTTAAAGCCTGGTGGTAATGAGACCAGGATCCCCAGTTCCTTCTCCGGGCTAAGGTAGTCTGGTTTGCACAGTGCGAGTCTCACTACCCTAACACCACACCCAGCTTTTAATTCACTCGCTAGCTTGTCTGCTGTCACCAGGTGAGGCAGGAGGGCAGTGTGAAGGCTGCCCTCACCTGCAGAGACAGGTCTGGCTGGGCTGTTCAGATAGCCAAACGTTGAGATGTTCTTTGCAGGACTGGGTCCTGTGGAGACAAGGAGGGATGGCAAATAATGAGCTGCTGTTGGGGGAGTCATCTGGTTTGTTATTCTCAGCTTGAGTGACCTTGTTCATTCATTTAACAAGTGTTCTTTGAGTTCCTGTCATGTTAGGATCACAGCCTCCCTCATGGAGCACTCTGTCTTGGGGTGGAGATAGTTTTATAAACAAATGGTTACTCCAGGGGATGCTGAGGACGGACTGTGTGAGAGTGAGTTCGAGCCCTGAGGTGACGCAGAGATAGTAGTGAGAGCTATCTCCTTGAGGGTTGGAGAGCTGGGTTTGGGAAAAAGACTGCTGGGACCAAGCCAGGGGGATGATGACAGGGTTTTGAGAATTTGGGCTGTGGTTCTGTTGTAGTTTGTGTTGTTAAAATAAGGGCCATTGTGGGCTAGTCAGGATTCTGTATTAAGCAAGTACAATTGACCCTTGAACACAGTGCATTTGAACTGTGTGGGTCCACTTATATGAGGATTTTATTTTCAATAGTAAATTTTACCATATGGTCAATGTGGGTTGAATCCTGAGATGCAAAACTGTGGATATGGAGGAACCTTGTATCCAGAGGGCTGGCTATAAGTTATATGCAGACTTTTGAGTACGCAGAAGGTTGCAGCCCTCAACCCCCATGTTGTTCAAGGGTCAACTACGTTTCTTAAGTCATTTTCTGATCCTAGTCCTGGGCTGAGTGGTTTTGGGGGCCCAGCAGTTCCTGAGATAGCATGGGCCTTACGCTTGGGGGACTAGCACACAGTGGTCAGGGCTGTGATGGAGGAAGCCCAGAGGGTGGAGAGCCCATAGAATGTGCCTGACTTTCTCTGGTGGGGAGAGGCAGGCCTCACTTCCTGGAAGAGAGGGTATTTTGATTGAAGCGTGAGCCAGAGGCAGAGGAGAATGGGTTTGTATGCTGAGGACCAGCGTGAATGATGGACCATGATAAAAGAGCATGCCTCAGTGGTTCTGTAAGGTTTGGACCTAGCGTTTAGGAGGGGGAGCCTGGAGAGGTGGGATGAGAGGGAGAGGTGGGATGAGAGGGAGAGGCGGTGGGCACAGTGTGCTCTTCTAGACCAGGCTGCTAGGGAGCTGGTTCTTTACCTGAGGGCAGTGAGGAGCTGTGGCTTATTTTAAGCAGAGGACCAAATGATCAGATTCGAGTTTTAGATCATAATTTCCCAGGACTGCAGGATACTTTCCAGGGGACCGGGGTGGGGTGGTGGTGATGAGAAGTGCTTTTAGGTGACTTAAAGATAAAATCTTAAGCCACATTGAATCATTTAGTGAGAAAGTTATTTCCTTTTCAGTTGCACATCCTGTCTTTTAATTGGGTCATGGGAGAAAGTTTCATTTTGCTGCTACTGTGTGTTGAATACCTTTCTGAAATTTGTTAGTTTCTGCCTTTATCAGGGAGAACAGGCCTTAGGCTTAGCCCACAGCAGGCAACAGTATCTTGTTGGGACTTAATAACATTGTTTTCGCTGTTCTGCTTTTATCTTTATGGTTACTTTCTATTTATAACAAGCTAACCTTTAAAAAGTTTTAACTTCTGAAGTATTTCAAAACATAAAGTTTGCCTATTAAGCTAAGTAAAAATTTGAATGAATTTGAAGGAAATATCAGATAAACGTGTTGTACCAATGTGGACATGGCAGAGTCATGAAGTTAATAGGGGAAAGGTGGGAGCCTGGGGAACACTGTTTTGTATGGATCACTTCCTTTTGTGATTTGTGTGAAAATAGGAATTAGAGGCCAAATGACAAAGGAGGCTGGAGCAAGGATTCAGATTTAGAAGGCAATGTTCTGGCTTAGGCTCAGGGATATGGGGATGGGGAAGAAGGAACAGATCGAAGGGATAATGTTCAAAAAGCAGAAATGTTGAGGATTTGGTGCCTGATGGGAGCTAGAGGAGGCTGGCACAGGTCTAGGGGAAGACACTGAGGTCAGTTTGGGACATGCTTGGTGTGAAGGGCTCAGAAGACATCTGGGGAAGGTATCCAGGAGGCTGCCGGCACATGAGAGTCTCTAGTTCTGGGAAAAAGTGAGGGACTGGAGACAGATGGGGGTGTCATCTGTAGAGACAGGAACTGAGGTTGTGAATGGTGAAATGGCCAGGGAGAGAATGCAAGGAGGTAAAAGCACATTGGGCCCTTGGCTGAACCCTGGTGACTGAAGCAAGCATTTGAGGGGTGAGCAGAGTCAGGGAAGCCTGCAGAGGAGCAGGCGGAGAGGTTGGAGAAAAGCCAGGAGAGTGTGATGTGACAGACACCGAGGGAAGACCATTTCCCTCGGGAGAAAGTGGACAGTGGTGTGAGAGCTCTTATAGGTAAGGGACAAAGAATGTCTGCAGAATTAGCCACAAGAGGCAGTCAGTGACCTTGGCAAGCAGTGTGGACTGGAACCAGATATGGGAGTCATTGTCACAGGGGTGTCCACCACAGCCAAGGGAGTGGGTGAGAAGGCCTGGGGGAGCTGTAGGATGGAAAGAGACGAGAGCCAAGGACCAAACCTAATGGAGCTGTCACATGTAAAGACTTGATGGAGTCTAGCAGGGAGGTCTAGTGGAGGAGGGAGCCCAGGTCAGCTCCCAGATGCTGGTTGGGAGGATGGCGGTACTGTCACTGAGACAGGGTGCCTACCAAGGAGGCCTGCCGAGACTGGGAGGGTGTGTACGCAGAGCTGAGGGGTCTGTGATCAGCCAAGCAGAGCTCAGGTCAGATTTAGAGGTGGAGCGTGTAGTGTCTGGATTTTGGGGGTTCAGAACCCCAATGCCCCAACCCTACCTGACTCTGCAGGTAGAGGAAGAGCGGCGGAGTGCAGCGGGCAGTGAGAAGGAGGAAGAACCCGAGGAAGAAGAGGAAGAGGAAGAAGAGGAGGAATATGATGAGGAAGAAGAGGAGGAAGATGATGACCGGCCACCCAAGAAACCCCGCCATGGTGGCTTCATTCTGGACGAGGCTGGTACGTGACAGGGCTGGCGGGTACTGAGTGGAGACTGGACTTCCACCTGCAGTTCTGTTTCTTGAATGTGCCGTTTTCTTTCGGAATGTGAAACACAAGCAATAGTAGGATGGTGCGTGGAGCCCCCGTGTGCCAGCCCCTGTGTGCCGGCCCCCGTGTGCCCGCCCCTGGCGTCAGTAGCGAACAGCTCAGTGCCACACTTGTTCTGCTTATTCCTCCTCACTCCTGCCCACCACTGGGTGGTGCTGAAGCAAATCCCAAATATATAATTTTACCCCAGAATATTTCCATACGTAATCCTAAAAGATAGATGCTTGTTAAAACACACAGTCACAATGCTGTTATCATCCTTAAGAAAAAAACTGACAGTAGCGGGGAGGGTATAGCTCAGTGGTAGAGCACATGCTTAGCATGCACAAGGGCCTGGGTTCAATATCTGATACCTCCTCTAAAACATAAATACATAAATAAAACTAATCCCCCCCCAAAAAAACTGACAATAACTTGTGCTTGTCACGGAAAGTTCGGATGACTTAGGAGTAGGCAGCTGGACAGGGTGGTGGAGGCCAGCAGACCCAGGTCCCTTCCAGCCTGGCTCTCCTCTTTTCTCCATGTGGCCCTGGGCAGGTGGCTGTCTTTCTCCCTCAGCCTCTTTTCCCCTCTGCACAAGGGGCACCATGTTGTAACTGGTCTGTAACTGCTTTTTTGTTCAACTGTTGTGGAGGTGGATATGACATAGATGGCTTAGGTTAAGTGAGTTAATTTGTGCAAAGAAAGTTTTCTAAACAGCTTTTGGCAGGCGCTCAATAAATTTTAACTGTGGGCATCATTGTCATTGTCCTTGAAATATCCATTTTTCTGATGGCTGTGTAGTGTTCCATTCTATAATGTGCTTTATTGAACCAGTCTCTTGTTGGACATTGAAGTTGTTGGTATTTTTCAGTACAAGCTGTATTGATGTGATTACTTCATATATATTTAGACATATGTATGTAAATTATTGTTCAAACCAGGGGTTCTTCACTTGCTCTTGGCCAAAAGGCTGAGAAGCGATAGACCGGGTTTTTTTGTGCTGTGGCCCCTTTTGCAGTCTGGTGAAGCCAGTGGAAGTGTGTTTAGGGTTAGGGTTAGGAGAAATCCAGTATTTTCATAGCACAGTACAGCAGTAGATGTCTCAAAATATTATCCATAATCAGCACTACTTCAAAATAAGATACTTAACAAACCCTCAACTAAATCTTGTTATTTCAGTATGACATAGATCTCAATGTTCTTCTGGTATTTAGATAACTGTATTTCAATGCAATTGTTTTCTTTGGAATCCTGTATATATATTTTAATGTATTTCAGAGCATGTAAGGGGAGGTCACCCAGAGGAGATGTTTCCTGGGAGCTATTGTCATGAGGTCCCCTTTGCCCTGGCTGCCCCTCTGACCACTTGGCATTTCCGTTTCAGATGTGGATGATGAGTATGAGGACGAGGACCAGTGGGAGGATGGCGCAGAGGATATCCTAGAGAAAGGTGCGTGGGGGCCTCCGCCTCTGCAAAACCACTGGGGGTGTGGCCAAGAGGGTCTCGAGAGCCCGTCCCCCACTCCCATGCCCTGTACCACCCCAACGCACACCCTCCTCACCTCGCTTCTTTCTGTCGTTGCCAGAGAGACCAGCTCCGCACCCTTTTCCTTTTAGGCCCATGAGTGGGGGGCGGGGTGGGGCGTGTGGTAGTGGGTGTGGGGAGAGCGAGGACTCTGGGATCTCAGGGCCCCGGTGAATCCGTTCTGGGGGTTGTGGGGTGGGTGGGCTCTGTCCCAAGATACCCCCCACTTCCTGGGCCAGTGCCACCCCTTCCCTGTTATTTTCCGTTCTGTGCGCCTCATACATTTCGGCTTCTCCCCCAACCACCTAGTGCCTGGCCTTTACTTTTGATTTTCAACCTTCCTGTGTCCCCCCCTTCCCCTTCCCCCAACCCATTGGTTGATTTCGCTGCTATAATTTGGCTCATACCTTTGTCTGCCCTCGCCCACCACCACCACCACCACCACCACCACCACCACCACCACCACCACCACCACCTCCTCCTCTTCCTCCAAGTAGAAGAGATTGAAGGTAAGAATCTGGAAAGTGTGATTCCCTGATCCTCCTCCCATATCCTGACATCTCCTCTTTCCTGCCTGTGGCACCCTCCCTCACCCCTGACCCCTGCCCAGCCCTGGGGGCTCTGACTCATGTAGGGTCCAGAGTCAGGGGGTTCTGGGGCCAGGTCTCCAGCAGTTGTTGGCCTGGAAAAGTGTGTATGTGTTTATGGGTGTGTGTGGATGTGTGTGTGAGTGTGAGTGTTGTGGGTTGCAGGAGTGACGGATGGGGTGGGATGGAGTTGAAGATGTGCTTAGACAGTGGCTATGAGATCAGGGGCACCTAGATATCCCCAACTGCTGGGCCCCATCCCCAAGTTTGACACTGAGAAGCAGGTGCTGAGTAGGACAGAATAGGAGGGTGACGGTTGGGGGTTTCCTCAGTGAGGTATCTCCTGCCCCTGCTCCTAGCCCCCACCGCTTTCTCCAGGCCCCTGCTCTTCATCTCCCCTTTCTTACCCCATCTACCCATTTTTTTGCAGCCTCCAATATCGATAATGTTGTCCTGGATGAAGACCGTTCTGGGGCTCGCCGCCTACAAAACCTCTGGAGGTAAGTAAGCAGGTGGAGAAAGGGTGAGACTGGCTCCCATGGGGAGGTTTGGGGGCAGGTCAGCCCACCCTCCTCTCCTCGACCTTCAATTTGTTTTTACTTTCCCTGCTTACACCCCAGGGACCAGCGAGAAGAAGAACTGGGCGAGTATTACATGAAAAAATATGCCAAGTCATCTGTGGGAGAGACGTAAGGACATGGCCTGGGCTGATGAGGGGCTAGGAGCAGTGATCCCTTTCTGAGAAGGGTTGGGTCTGACAGACCCCTTCCTTCCCGCCTGCTCGTCTCTCTCCAGAGTTTATGGAGGTTCTGATGAGCTCTCGGATGACATCACCCAGCAGCAGCTGCTCCCAGGAGTCAAGTAAGTGGGTAATGGGAGGGCTGAGGTGGGAATCTTGTGGTAGGGTGATGTGCCTGCACAGGTCACTCCCTGAAATAAATCAGGACAGAGTCACACAGGCAGTGGTGGATGTTGGGGAAAGAGGGGAAGGGCAAGTTGGTCCTTCTTGTGGGTGGGAAGATGGAGAAGGGAGAGGAAGAAGGATGGGTGTGGTGATTTGTATGTTTCATACATACAAATCTCCTCCTTTCAAAGGAGGAGACAGTTTCACTGAAGAACTTCCTTTTCCTCTCCTGGCAGGGATCCCAATCTGTGGACTGTCAAATGTAAGGTGTGTGCTCCGGCCTCATGGCTTGAGGGAGGCAGAGGAATGAGGGAGGCGGCCTTGCTGGGGAGAATGCTCCATCTGTCTGTCCTGGGTCTCCTTGGCCTGTCAATCTCTTGGTCCTTCTGTCTCCTCCTCCTCTACATCCTTCTCTCTCCCTTCTCCTCTCGCTCACTTACTCAGTGTCTCCCTCTTGATTTTTTGTTTGTTTGTTTGTTTTTTGCTCTTTCTCTCTCCATCTCTCTTGTTTTTCTCTCTCCTACTTTATCTTTTTTGCCTGATGACTCTGCTGTTTTTTTAAATTGAGGTGTAGTTGATTTACAATATTATATAAGTTTCAGATGTACAACATAGTGATTCACAATTTTTAAAGATTATACTCCATTTACAGTTATCATAAAATATTGGCCAAATTCTCTGTACTGTAGAATATATCCTTGTAGCTTATTTATTCTATACATAGTGGTTTGTACCTCTTAATCCACTGCCGCTATATTGCCTCTCCCTTCGAATCTTTCTTGCTTCTGTCTCCTGCCATCTTTTCCGTGTCCTGTTCTCCATCTTGTCATTTCTCTTAAGTCTGTTTCTCTTATTCCAGATTGGGGAGGAACGGGCCACAGCCATTTCCTTGATGCGCAAGTTCATTGCCTACCAGTTCACAGACACGGTAAGTCGGGTAGGCAGGCAGCTTGGGGGTGAGAGACAGGGCAGAGCCCAGAGGGAGGACCAGTACAGGTTCAGGGGTGCCAGGTGCCCCCTATGCTGGGCAGCACTGCCTGTTGGATGAGCTGCTTCAGCTAGAAAAGGCCACTCCTGGGACTGGAGCGTTCTTCCCTGCTTGACAGAGGTACTGTCTTCATTCCCTCTGCATTTCTGGCAGGGTTCGCCAGCCCTTGCACCCCTCTGGAGGTCAGCCATCTAGCTTCCTGGGCCTTTTTTGCCTGAGAGTGAGTTCTTCCTGTTTACCACCCTTGGTGGGCAGCTGTCACCCTCTTACTGTTTGGGAGAGAATCCTCACATGGGGCAGTGTGGCTGCGTGCATAAGGTAACAGGTCTGTCAGGAGGAGAATTCCCTTTCACTCAGTTATCAGAATCCACTGAGCCCCTCCTCTTGGCTGGTATCAGCAGTGGGAGATGCTGAAGATACAGCGGTGACCATGACAGAGCTGGTCCTTGCCCCTCACTCACACAGCACACAAAACATGAAGTAATGCCGCCTGCACACAAGGCAGCAGATACTGCGTTAAAGGCATCGATCTTTCTTTAGACTGCTGGGGTCTGAATTCTGTTCTTGCTACTTCCTTGCTGTGTGACCTTGATCCAGCTGCTTCCCTTCTCTGTGCCCATTACTTGCCCCTCGGCATCATTAGGATTAAGTATATATGGACCTGTCCAGCTCAGCCAAGACTTGTTCTACAGCTTGTGTTCGACAAATGTGATCATTTTCAAAGGCATAATTGTCAGTTTTGGAACCAGGGCTTGCTGACTAGTCTCTTTCTTACTGGATATGATTTGTGTTAGGCTGAGTGTGTTGCTTTTACCTGCTGAAGCAGTGATGTGTGTCAGTGCGACCAAGTGGACAGTTGGAAGATTTGCAAATCATGATTTTAAATGTGCTCAAACCTCTACCTTGTGCCCTGAGCAAGATTCTAGGGACTCTTGAGTTAGGACCAAAGTGAAACCTGTAAATTGTAAAAGCTAAAATCTCTCCATATCCAAGTCCCATTTTTTAGAAGTAATTACTATCAGTTTGTGTGTCTTTCCAGACCATCTTCTCTGCATACTGAAAAATAGGTCTTTTTAAAAAAATAAAATGGTATTACATACATACCATTCTGCAGAGAGCCTTTTGTCAATACCATAATCATCTTTCCATGACCAGTAAGTATAAGGTCATGGCCTTTTTTTTACTATCACTACCAATACTGAAACAAAACTAATTGCTTTTTAAAAAATTGAAGTATAATTCACATACTGTATAAAAATATGTTGCTAGATTTGGTTTTCTATTTTATTAAAAATTTTTGCATCTGTATTTAGTATCTTTACCCCTTATAGGTCTATTCAGATTTTCCATTTCTTTTTGAATCAGTTGTAGTTTATGTCTTTCTACAAAAAATATTCATTTACATTATCTAATTTATTGGCATGCAGTTGTTCATAGTATTGCCTTATAATTCTGTAAGATTGGTTAGTAGTAATGTCCTTTCTTTAATTCTTGATTTTGGGAATTTGAGTTTTTTCTGTTTTTTTTCTTGATCAGTGTAGCTAAATGTTTGTCAAATTTGTTGATCTTTTCCAAGAACCAGTTTTTGGTTTTGATGCTCTTCTCTATTGTTTCTCTAACCTTTATTTCACTTATTTCCACTCTGATCTTTAGTATTTCTTGCCTTCTGCTTGCTTGGGGATTAATTTCCACTTTCTTTTCTAGTTTCTTAAGGTGGAAGGTTAGGTTATTGATTTGAGATTTTTTTCTTCTTTTTTTCAAGTTGGGGTTTATAGCTATAAATTTACCTCTAAACACAGCTTTCTCTGCATCTCATAAATTTAGTATATTGTGTTTCTGTTTCATTCATCTCAAAAAAAAAAAAAAAACCAGAAAAGAACTCAATCATAATAGAAAAGAAAATCATCAAACCACAATAGGAGAAACAAAGAAAAAGAACAAATAAGAAATACAAAATCAATTGGAAAACAATGTTTAAAATGGCAATAAACTCGTATTTGTCAATAATTACCTTAAATGTCAATTGATTAAATGCTCCAGTTGAAGGACATAGAGTGGCAGATAGGATAATAAAGCAAGAGCCTACAATATGCTGCCTATAAGACACCCAGTTTAGGGCAGAGGACACACATAGATTGAAAGTGAGAAAATGGAAAAAGATTTCATGCAAATGGAAATGACAAGAAAGTCAAGGTAGCAATACTTATATTAGACAAAATAGACTTTAAAACAAAGGCCATAAAGAAGGACACTATATAATGATCAAAGGATCAATCAAGAAAAGGATATTACACTCATTAACATAGATGCACCCAATATAGGAGCGCCTAAATGCATAAAACAAGTACTAACATACGTAAGGGGAGAAATAGATGGAAATACAATAGTAGGAAACTCTTATACTCCACTAACATCAATGGACAGATCTTCCAGACAGAAAATCAGTAAGGCAACACTAAATGACACAATAGAACAGTTAGACTTAATTGACGTTTTCAGGACATTGCATCCCTCAAAACCCAATATACATTCTTTTCAAGTGCAATGGAACATTTTCTAGGATAGATCACATCTTTGGACACAAGACAAACCTCAACAAATTTAAGAGGATAATTTTATTTCATTCACCTCAAAATATTTTTTAATTTCCCTTATGATTTCTTCTTTGACCCATTGGTTACTTAGAAGTATGTTTCTGCGTATTTGTGAACTTTGTAAATTTTCTCTGTTACCGGCTTCTAACTTCATTCCATGTAGTTGGAGAATATGTGATTTTAGCCTTTTTACATTTGTTGAGACTGGTTTTATGGCCTAACATGTGGTTCATCCTGGAAAGTGCCCCTGAGAATTCCACTGTTGTTTGATGGAGTGTTCTATCTGTAGATATCTTGTTAGGTCTTGTTGGTTTATAGGGTTGCTCGAGTGTTCTGTTTCCTTGTTGATCTTCTGTCTAGTTTTTCTGTCCATTGTTGAAAGTGAGGTATTGTATTCACCAATTATTATTAAGGAATTATCAATTTCTCCCTTCATTACTATTGGTGTTTGTTTCATATATTTTATGGCTCTGTTGTTAGGTTAGGTTCATGTCTGTTTATAATCCGTACATCTTTTAGATGGATTTCCCTTTTTATCATTATTAAATGTCCTTTGTCTCTGGTAACAATTATTGTATTAAAGTCTATTCTGCTATTAGTAGAGCCACTGCAGCTCTCTTTGGTTCTAGATTTTACACATAACATATGTTGAATATTTTTCTGGGTCACTACATACAGATTCATCTCATTGATTTTTTTTCTTTCTTTTTTTGGTGGGGTGGATAGTTAGGTTTATTTGTTTATTTTTAAAGGGGGTATTGGGGATAGAACCCAGGACCTCTGCATGCTAAATATGCACTCTACCACTTGAGCTATACCCTCCCCCCTTCATTGATTTTTTAAGTACTACATTGTATTTCATGGTACAGGCAAACCTCAGATATACTGCAGGTTTCGTTCCAGACCCCCACAATAAAATGAATATCGCAGTAAAGCAAGTCACATGAATTTTTTGGTTTCCCCACTGCACATAACAGCTGATGTTTACACTGTATTGTATTCTGTTAAGTGTGCAATAGCATTATGTCTAAAAAAACAATGTATAAAACTTAATTAAAAATACTGCTGCTGGGAAAATGACATTGATAGACTTGCTTGACGCAGGGCTGTCACAAATCTTTAGTTTGTGAAAAATATGCAGTAGCTACGAAGTGCAGTAAAGCTAAAGTGCAATGAAATGAGTTATGCCTGGATGGTTGTTTCATAATTTAACAAACCCCTCTTTGGGGGTGTTTAAAAGTTTCCAGTCTTGTTTGCTTGCTGTAATAAGTAACTGCAGTGAACGTCATTGTGTCAGGGCCATCGCACAAACATGTTTCTGTGGATAAATTCCTAGACGGGGGCTGCTGAGGTGGTAGTTGTCACTGTTTTGAGCAGTTGTGTCTCACTGTCCCTTTCCACCGGCTCGGCCCCCAGCCCCTGCAGATTAAGTCGGTAGTGGCACCAGAGCACGTGAAGGGCTACATCTACGTGGAGGCCTACAAGCAGACCCACGTGAAGCAGGCCATCGAGGGCGTGGGCAACCTGCGGCTTGGCTACTGGAACCAGCAGATGGTGCCCATCAAGGAGATGACGGATGTGCTTAAAGTGGTGAAGGAAGTGGCCAACCTGAAACCAAAATCCTGGGTCCGCCTCAAGCGGGGCATCTATAAGGACGACATCGCTCAGGTGCCCGCAGCTGGGGTGGGGCGGGTGCTCTGTCCTGTTCTCCCCTACTTTCTTTCTGTCCTTTCCAGCCCCTTAACTAGTACAGAGAGCAGAACCCCGCTCAGATTAGGTGAAGTAGAGCCTGGATTTTGTTGTGAGCACCCGGGAAATGGATGAGCGTCTCCTGCGTTTGTTCGATGCATGTTGAGTAAAGATCTGTAGGTGCTGAGGAGTTCTCAGGGGAGCGTTCTGGCAAAAGGAACAGCACATGAGCTGAGACCATGACTGGCTGAAGCAGAATGAGGGTGAGGGTGGCAGGAGATGAGCTCAGGGAGGCAGCCGGGCCTGTGGCCCATCCTAGGGCTTTAGCTTTTACTGGAGTAAATGGGAGGGGTCTGAGGGACACAGTGTGACTTGGATTCTCATAGGATTACTCTGGGAGTAGACCACTAGTTCTCAAGCGGGGGTGTCCTCAGGGGACATTTCACAGTGTATGGAGACATTTTTGATGGTTTCAGCTGGGGAGGGAGCTGATTCTAGGATCTAGTGGATAGACGCTAACATCCTTCAAGGCATGAGACAGCCCCCCACAATGAAGGATTACCGGGCTGAGAGACCCTGGAATAGACTGGAAGCACCCCAGGAGCAGGGAGACCAGTGAGGAGACCGCTGCCAGGGTCTGGGTGGCAGGTGGCAGTGGGACAAGACCGAAGTTGCAGTAATAGAGGAGGGGGAAGGGGGGAGGGTGTAGCTCAAGTGGTAGAGCACATGCCTAGAATGTCTGAGGTCCTGGGTTCAATCCCCAGTACTGCCACTGAAAAATCAAATAAATAAGTAAAAACCTAATTACCTCCCCCCTGAAAAAAAAAAAAAAAAAAAAGGAAAGAAAATAGAGGAGGGGGAGAGGTCAGAATGTTTGAAGGCAGAGCCAACAGGATTTGCTCCCTTATTGCATACTGGTGTAAGAGAGAGAAAGAGGTCACGAAGACTCCCATGTTATGTGGCTGAGCAGAAGGAAGAAGGGAGCGGGCCAAGCGGGCGAGGGGCAGGTTTAGGGGAAGTCAGGAGGTGAGCTGTGGTCATGCTATGTTTGAGGGCTCTTTTCGACATCCGAGTGGAGATGTCAGGCTGGCAGTGGATGTCATTTCAGAGCTGAGGGGAGACAGGCTAGAGAGTCAATTCGGGGGAGTTGTCAGCAGTCTCATTTCTTCCCTGTCACCCTCTGTCCCTCCCCCTTCCTGTGTCTGGGGTCGGGGCAGAGGGAGGGCCGGGCCCCTGCTGATCACCCATCTGTCCTCGTCAGGTGGATTATGTGGAGCCCAGCCAAAACACCATCTCCCTGAAGATGATCCCGCGCATCGACTATGATCGCATCAAGGCCCGCATGAGCTTGGTACCGTGGGGACATGCTGCCAGCGGGGAGAGTGAGGATGCTTGATCCCTGCTGCTGGCCAAGACCTCGCCCCTCAACCTTCCCACCTGTACCCTTTTTCCCCACAGAAAGACTGGTTTGCCAAAAGGAAGAAGTTTAAGCGGCCTCCGCAGAGGCTGTTTGATGCAGAAAAGATCAGGTGAGTGCCCTTGGGACGGGCTGGGCTGGGTGCCCAGAGCTGTGGTGCAGGATATGCTTTTGCTAGGTTCCCCCACAGGACTGGGCCCTGGACTCACCCAGGGTATAGTTTGTACAGCCTCAGCCAAGTTACTTCACATCCCTGTGCTTCAGTTTCCTCTGCTGGAAAGATCAACAGTAGCAACCCCCACTTCCTAGGATTAATGTGCACGTTTACCCAGAACAGCACTTGGCCCATAGTAAGTGTGATGAACGGTGTCGCATGTTGAAATGGGATTTATCGACACATCAGGCTTTATAAAGTCTCTTTGCCTGATGCCCAGACACCTGAGATGAAGGTATAGAGCCTCTTCTGCTCAGGATGTCTCCCTCCCACTCCGCCTCCCCAGCTGCAGGGAGCATTGGAGCAGCCCAGGGATTCCCACATTCCAGGGCTGCCAGGGGGCTCCAGCGGGAAGGGTGGGAGAGGAGGAAATGGAGAAACAAGAGCCAGTGACACTTTCCCTCTGGTCCTCTTCTGGAACACATCATGAGCGTCCAGTTTTTCTTTCTGATCAAGGCTGGATTGTGGAATGAGCCTTTAGATGTACCAGGCTGGGCTAACACCTCCAGGCCAGACCAGGTTCATACTTCACATGCCTGATTTGGACTCATTTACACCACTGGTCTCCACCTGAGTGACATCCCCTGACTGAGAACAAACCAGAGCATCCCTTCTCTACCCACTAGCAGGCCGATCTGACGCAGTGCTCTGCCGTGCCCAGTGGGAGCTCGCTTATCCTTCTTCCCAGATTCACCATGTGAGTGAGAAGATGAGTGAGCAGTCAGCCAGAGGAGCTCAGTCTGCGCCCCCGCCCTCCCAGGCTGTCCCTCCCCACTCTGGAAGCATGGAGCAGGAACTATGTGTCCCCCAGCCCGCATGCAGGACCGGGAGAGTTGAAGCACAGGCCTGGGAGTCCCACCTCTGCATTTGAATCTTGACTCTTAGACTCATGGTCTTGGCCACCTTGGCCATGCTGTGTGCCCTCCCCAAGCCTGTTTCTATCATTTCCCTGGAAGATGAGGATTGTATTACTGATGTCACAGACTTTGGGGAGGAGTCATTGAGGTCACATGTGTCCATGATTGAGAGCTGTTAGTGCTGTCTGATGCTTAGTCCAGCTAGTACTCACCAAGTGCCTGGTGTGCCAGGCACTGTTGCAGGGGAAACAGTGACTAGAAGATGCTGAGTCCCTGCCCTTCTGGAGCTGCCATTCTAGTTAGGGGGACGGATCAAACAGTAGCTCATCAGAGGTAATATGTGCTGTAGTGAGAAATAAAGAAGGGAAGGTGGGCAGTGGAGTGCAGGGATGTGGGGGCTGTGCGCCCCTCCATCAAGGTGAGGCCTTAGGGCTTTGTGAGAAGTCACTCTGCCAAGAGGGTGTGTGTTGGGACGGGATGGCTCAGGCATCCTGTGGTCTTCTTCCCCCTTTGCCAGCGGAGGAGACTGAGGTACAGCAAGATTCTTCTCTTAACCTCCCCTTCCAATCTTCTCTCCCCTACAAAATCCCAGGTCCCTGGGCGGTGATGTTGCCTCTGATGGTGACTTCCTCATCTTCGAGGGAAACCGTTACAGCCGGAAAGGCTTTCTGTTCAAGAGCTTTGCCATGTCTGCTGTGGTGAGGGTTCCCAGGGGGTCGTGCTAATGATGGTGGGGAGCGAGGGGGCTAAGCTTTCCTTCCTACAGTCCCAGCCCCAGAGCAGTGGATTATCTGAGTCTGTCCTGGATGATCCTCAAGTCAGGAGTGACCGTAGGGGAAGCATCTCACTGCCCTTCTGGTCTGCTCTGCTGGGCTGTGACACTGACCTTCGTCCACTTCCTTCTCTTCCTCTTGTCTCCTGGGGCTCAGATCACAGAGGGTGTGAAGCCTACACTCTCTGAACTGGAGAAATTTGAGGACCAGCCAGAGGGCATCGACCTTGAGGTGGTGACTGAAAGCACAGGTATTTGGTCCCAGTCAGTAACCCAGGCCAAGGAGGGAGTGGCCCCTGGTGAGCAGCCCCCAGGTTAGCCCTGTGTCTGCCCCTGCAGGGAAGGAGCGGGAACACAACTTCCAGCCTGGGGATAATGTGGAGGTGTGTGAGGGCGAGCTCATCAACCTGCAGGGCAAGATTCTCAGCGTGGATGGCAACAAGATCACCATCATGCCCAAGCACGAGGACCTCAAGGTGGGTACCCACTGCCCGCACGTGCGTAGGGGGTGGAGGCTGTGACAAAACCAGGGAGTCATCTCAAGTCTCTGTCTGGTTTTAGTTTGCTTAGTGGTGTATGTGTTTGAGGGCTTGTCCAGTCCTGGTGTGGTGTGTCTGGGGTGAGGCTGTCTCCAGGTGGGTGTGAGGAGGTGTCTTGTCTGGTGTCATGGCTTGGGGATGGGCTGTCTCTGTGTAGGGTAAAGTTGTCCAGGCTGACAGTCCCATTCTCTGGGGCAGGCTGAGGGTTGTTCAGGTGGTCCAGGATAATCTGTAGTTGGGTGGGCTGAGCCCAGAGTGGGGTTTGGCTAGCGTCTTTCCTAGAAGAGAAGTGGAATCTGGAGATGGGTAGGCAGGTGGGTTGTGGTAGCCTGCCCTCACCTGCTCGTCCCCACACCCAATCCCCAGGACATGCTGGAGTTCCCGGCCCAGGAACTTCGGAAGTACTTCAAGATGGGGGACCACGTGAAGGTGATTGCTGGCCGGTTTGAGGGCGACACAGGCCTCATTGTGCGGGTGGAGGAGAATTTCGTCATCCTCTTCTCTGACCTCACGATGCATGAGGTAGGAGGTGGGAGGCTGGGAGTGGGGTGGATGTTTACCAACAGGAGACCGAGGCCAGTGAGCCATGTGGACCCCACTTTACCCCTTTCCCATCTCCTACAGCTGAAGGTGCTCCCCCGGGACCTGCAGCTCTGCTCAGAGACGGCATCAGGTGTGGATGTTGGGGGCCAGCACGAATGGGGGGAGCTGGTGCAGCTGGATCCCCAGACCGTGGGTGTCATCGTGCGACTAGAGCGGGAGACCTTCCAGGTGTGTGTGCAGCACTGAGGGGCATCTTCTCAGACCTGACTTTGCCACCCAGGCTAGATATGTGATACTGGGCAAGTGGCACATCATTTACCCTCTCTGGGCCTCAGAATCACACTCTGTGAAATGGAAATAACAGTAGCATGTACTTCATTTGTTGTGACTGAATCTCTGAGTTCAGACACACACCCAGGCATCCGGTGCTTGCTCAAGGGGTGGGTGCTGCTGCTGCCTTCTCCCCTCACCCCTTCCTCGTTGATGTGGGAGCCACAGAGCCTAAATGCTTAGGACCCTGGACTTGCATCTCAGCTCTGCTGCTCTGTGCTGTGTGATCCAGGGCTAATGACTTGCCCTCTCTGGACCTGTGATTTTCCCCTGTGTAAAATGAGAATCATGACAGCATCCATTTCAGAGGGAAGTTTTGAGTTCTCAGTGAAATCTTGTGTGAGGAATTTAGCAGGAGCCCTGGCATAGAGTGATGGGTAAACATTAGTGGTTATGTTCATATGTATTCCTCTGCCAATCTCTCAGCTCCCTGATGCTCAGTCGGAATGGAGTCTCTTCCCACAGGGTACTTTGGAATGATTGGGAACGTTTTCAGTTGACCCAGGGCCTAGGGGGTGGTTTCCTGACATTGCCTGCCCCAGAGTTGGGGAGTCTAGACGGCCTGCAGAGCTCGGGACAGTCTCCCACAGGAAGGCTCATTCCACTTTAGGGAAGCTCTGCTCCATGTCACCCCTTTCCACTGTCATCTCCTTAGGATCCCCTCCTTCCTCCATAGGTGCTGAACATGTATGGGAAGGTGGTGACTGTCAGGCACCAGGCTGTGACCCGGAAGAAGGACAACCGCTTTGCCGTGGCCCTGGACTCAGAGCAGAACAACATCCATGTGAAAGACATTGTCAAGGTCATTGACGGCCCCCACTCAGTGAGTACAAGCTTCTGCCCGCCAGTCGCCTCTGAAAGAGTTGGGGTTGGATGTGGGCACAAGAGTGACTATCCTTTCGCCCATCCAGGGCCGGGAGGGCGAGATTCGCCATCTCTTCCGCAGCTTCGCCTTCCTGCACTGCAAGAAACTGGTGGAGAATGGGGGCATGTTTGTCTGCAAGACCCGCCACCTGGTGCTGGCAGGGGGCTCGAAGGTGAGGCAGGCCTGGTGGCACCCTGTCGGGTACCTGGCCTTCCTTGGCCCTGGGAGTGACAGGAATGGGCTTGTGGAGGATTAGGAGGGCAGAAGGCAGTGTCAGTTCCTTGGCAAAGTGTGAAAAAAGGCTTTTTGGGATTCTGAGCTATTTACCAAATCATTTGTTCATTCGGTTTTATTGAGTACCTGTTAGGTGCCAGACACTGGAGGTACAGCAGTGAGCAAGACAAAAATCTCTGCTTCTTAGTGCTACTACTCTGGTGATGAACAGATAAATAAATACATAGTACAACTTGGGCTGACAGCAAGCACTATGAAGAAAAATAAAACAGGATAAGGAGATGGAAAATGATGGGGTAGATAGAAGGTAGGTTAAGGAAAGACCTTCCTGAGGAGGTGGCATTTGAGCAGAGACCTGAACAGAGACCTGAATTGAGAGCCACGTGAACATCTCTGGGGACAGCAAGTGTAAAGGTCCTGACATGGGGTTTGTAGAGAAGTTGTATAGAACCAGATCTCAGAAAGGAAACCAGACCTGGGATCTGGGGAGCTGGGATCAGGAGATGGTTTTCTTAGGGCTCTGCAGATGAAATGCTGAATTCCAGTAGGTTGCAGTTTCTGTGTCACTCGGGGTTTAAATTCCTACTACAATGTTTTAGCTCTACTCCTTGGCCAGGGACAGGCCCACAATAGCATAGGGGTGGCAGTTTTCCCAAAGGGAATTGAGGCATTGTGACCTGAAGGAGGGAGGAGGGGTAGCTGCTGGGCAGGTTCCAGGAAGAACTGTTCCCAAAAGGCAGCAGGCAGTGTGGTGCAGGGGCTGGGAGCCTGGCACCCAGGGCCTGCTTGCCAGTTCACTTCTTGCCCTTCCCCCAGCCCCGAGATGTGACCAACTTCACAGTAGGTGGCTTTGCCCCTATGAGTCCACGGATCAGCAGCCCCATGCACCCCAGCGCTGGAGGTGAGGAAGCTTTGGTGGGGTTGTGTCTGGGGGATGGAGGAGAGAGGTTGTTCAGCCCACACTCACTGAGTATCTCCTCTGGGCTGGCCTGCCCATGAATGGGCTCACGGCCTAGGGGAGACCCGACCCCACCTCATACTGGCAGCCCAGGGTGGTCAGGGGTGTGATGGAGGCCCCAGAGGAGGCTCCTAACCCAAGGGTGGGGGTAAGTCGGGTGAAGAGGGGGCTTGAAGGTACCCTGGCTGTGGGCATAGTATGTGAGGGGATGGCCCTGGAGGCTGGTGATGTTCTTCCTCCCCAGGTCAGCGTGGTGGCTTTGGCAGCCCTGGTGGTGGCAGTGGCAGTATGAGCAGGGGCCGGGGGCGGAGAGACAACGAGCTCATCGGCCAGACTGTGCGCATCTGCCAGGGGCCCTACAAAGGTGACCTGCGAGGCCATGTGGAGGCCTGGGGTGGGGCGAGGGGAAGGAGAGCCCACCCGGCCTGACCTTCTGCCTCCCCACCAGGCTACATTGGCGTGGTAAAAGACGCCACGGAGTCCACAGCCCGTGTGGAGCTGCACTCCACCTGCCAGACCATCTCAGTGGACCGTCAGCGGCTCACCACGGTGTACGGGCCAGGCCAGGGCCAGGAGGGAGGTTGCTGGGCCGTGAGAGGGCCCTACTCACCCTACGTGTTCTCTTTGTCTGCAGGGGCTCCCGGCGTCCTGGTGGCATGACCTCGACCTACGGGCGGACACCCATGTACGGCTCCCAGACGCCGATGTATGGCTCTGGCTCCCGCACGCCCATGTATGGCTCTCAGACACCTCTTCAGGATGGTGGGTGCTCCTGGGGACGGGGATGAGGGGCCACATGGGGGGTCTGGGGGTAGGACAGAACTGATGGCCACACATCTCTCCCATTCCAGGCAGCCGCACCCCACATTATGGCTCTCAGACGCCCCTGCATGACGGCAGCCGCACTCCTGCCCAGAGTGGGGCCTGGGACCCCAACAATCCTAACACGCCGTCACGGTGAGGGCCAAGAGCTGGGGGCTGGTGAGGGCAGGGTTCCTGGAGCCACCATGTGTGTATGCCTGTGTGGGCTGAGTGTGGGCTGGATGAGTCTGTATGGCTCACCCTGAATTCTCTGCTCTCATCCCCAGGCTGGTCCCGTGAAAGGGTAGGCCAGTCCGGGGCTGGGGGCAAAGTAATCTCTCCAACTCCTACCACAGTGGCATGCTGTGGTTAAGACCTGGGCTTGGAGACAGTGTGTGGGACCTTGGTCATGTGACAGGTTGTGTGATCTTGGACAGGCAACCTCATCTCTCTGCTTCCTGGTCTCCTCACCTGTGAAAACAGCGGTCTCTGGATGGGGCTGTCGTGAGGATGAAGTCGCCTTGGTTTTTGCTCAGTGTTCAGTGCTGCTCTGGAAGCGTTCATTACATTGTTGTGATCACCAATCATTCTCAATTTCTCTCCCCAACAGGGCTGAGGAAGAATATGAGTATGCCTTCGATGACGAGCCTACCCCATCCCCACAGGCCTATGGGGGCACCCCCAACCCCCAAACACCTGGCTACCCTGATCCCTCGTCCCCGCAGGTCAACCCACAGTACAACCCGCAGACACCAGGGACGCCAGCCATGTGAGTTCACTGGGGCCAGCCCTTATCAACTGCTGCCCAAAGCCTCTGCACTGTCACCGCCTCCTTCCCTCCCCCACCCCCGCCCAAACCAGATTCCCTTTCTCTCCTTGGGCCTGCAGGTACAACACAGACCAGTTCTCCCCCTATGCGGCCCCCTCCCCGCAAGGCTCCTACCAGCCCAGCCCCAGCCCCCAGAGCTACCACCAGGTGGCGCCAAGCCCAGCAGGCTACCAGAACACCCACTCTCCAGCCAGCTACCACCCCACACCCTCGCCCATGGCCTATCAGGTACTGGTCAGCCTGCATGCCCTTGAGGGTGGTGGGTTGAGTGGGCCTCGGGCCTGTAGGGACAGTCAGGCCAAATGACCTGTTCCTGACAACCCCATCCCCTTTTCCCTTCAGGCCAGCCCCAGCCCGAGCCCTGTTGGCTACAGTCCGATGACACCCGGAGCTCCCTCCCCTGGTGGCTATAACCCGCACACGCCAGGCTCAGGCATTGAGCAGAACTCCAGCGACTGGGTAACCACTGACATCCAGGTGAAGGTGCGGGACACCTACCTGGATACCCAAGTGGTGGGGCAGACCGGTGTCATCCGCAGTGTCACGGTAAGTGAGGCCCAGGCTGGTGGGTGGGCAGGCAGCTGCTCCTTTGAAGTTCCCAGTCTCTGTGGTTACTGGATCTTTTCCTTTTTTTTTTTTTCCCCTTTTAAACTGTCTAACCACATCTTCCAGTACCCATTTATAGCTGGGGAAATGCATGTGGAAAGGTTTGGCCTGCAAGCTGCAAGGCAGGGATTTCTGCCTTTTGTGCTCACAGCTGGGGCCCCATCAGCCTGAGATAGTAACTGCCCAAGAGTATGGTTACTTTTTGACATACTCTACTGAGATCAGTTCAGTAACATGGACTGAGTGCTCCTCTGGGCCGGGCTTCGGCTGAGTGGCAGGCACCCTGGGCTCTCCCTGCTGCAGCACTGCTGGCTCCTTGGTTCTTCACAGTCACTGAGTTCTCTCCAGCCTCAGGGCCTTTGCTCATCACTTTCCTCTGTCTAGAACTCCCTTCCCTCCATTCTTTGTTTAGTTAACTCTTACTTGTCCTTCAGGGAAGCACCTGGGCTCTCTGAGGTCTGTCTCTTACAGGTCCATGTACATCTTTTTCATATTATCTACCTGCTGCCTAAAAGTGTAAAAATTATCCTGGTGTGATTCTTCAATTACTAAGCCTATGTTTTCTTCCTGAGTAGCCCCAGTTCCTAGCTGAGGGACCAGTAACTTTGTCGGCTCTTCAGTAAATATTGTGTTAATTAAACAAACACCAGAGGTGAAGACAGCTCTAGGCCCTGTCCTCATAGATCTCACATTCCAGTGAGGGAGATAGACATGTCCACAGACAGTGACAGCCCGAGTGGCTAGAGCTAGGATGTGGGAAGCCCAGAGGGCAAGATGAGCTATGTGAACCCAGGGGAGGCACCTTACACAACTTTGGAGGGGATCAGGGAGGGCTTCCTGGAGAAGGTGATGTGTGCTGATACCTAAAGAATGAATCAAGAGAAATGGCTGGGGAACACGTTGAGTGAGTATCCGATAGAGGGCATGTGCAAAGACCTAGAGGTGAGGGAAAGCCTGGCACATCTGGGGAGTTGAAGTCTCTTCATTATGGCTGGAACACAAAGAGTCAAGGTGGAAGGTGAGTGATGAGGCCGAAGAATTGGCTGGAGCAGGTCACATGCTAGCCTGGGGAACTTGGATTGTGTCCTGAGGGCACTGGTGGATGGTGGAATCTAAGGGGAGTGGTAGGATCATATCAGTGGTTTGGAATTAATTCACTATGTTGCTCTATCACAGATGGATTAGATGTGGTGAGACTGGGGACTGGGAGCCCTGGGGCAGGTCTGGCTGCACTGTGGGGCTTTGGGAGGAGAGGAGGGAGGGAGGTGGGAGAGGCATTCACCCTCACGAGAGTGAGTGGAGAGGCCTCAGAGCTAGAAGTTGTTGGTGAAGTTGTCTACAAAGACGAGGTCCAGAGCACTGGCTGGGGACTGGGGATTGTGGGGCCATCCCTGAGGCAGGGACCCAGGATGGGCAGCAAGTGTGGGGAAGGAGCTGAGGCCAGTTTGGGACAGGAAGAGTCAGGAGTCTGAGAAGCAGTCCCGTTTTGGCCTAAGTAAGCTTCATGCTGGTGCTTCCTTGCTGATCTGATCACCCCCCCCCCCATATGTCACAGACCCGTAGGCCTTGGAACCAGGCCCAGCCATGACCTTTTCTGTGCCTGTGTCACCTTTAGAAAGTGACTTCTTAGAATGAGTCCTGGACCTGTGTCCCCTGAAGGTGGGTTCGGTCCTGTGTTGGGAGCAGGTGGGGCTGACCAGGCTGTCCCCACCTTTAGGGAGGCATGTGCTCTGTGTACCTGAAGGACAGTGAGAAGGTGGTCAGCATCTCCAGTGAGCACCTGGAGCCCATCACCCCCACCAAGAACAATAAGGTAAGGGAGGGCAAAGGGATGTGGGGGCATTGGGCTGCTGCTGTGGACCCTGACCCTGTGTGTCCCCTCCCCCCAGGTGAAGGTGATCCTGGGTGAAGATCGGGAAGCCACAGGTGTCCTGCTGAGCATCGATGGTGAGGACTGGCATTGTCCGCATGGACCTTGATGAACAGCTCAAGATCCTCAACCTCCGCTTCCTGGGGAAGCTCCTGGAGGCCTGAGGCAGGCAGGGTGGGTGGACTTTGGCAGATACCTGGCAGATAAAGAGTGTCCCTCCTTCCTCCTCTGGCCTTTGGCTCTGACACAGGATCTGGGGCCTGGAGCTGGGTTAGCCTGGTTGTTTAGGATTTCTTTATTTTGCTTTCTGGTTTCCTCTCTCCCTCCCTGATGTTCATGGGAATCAGAGTAGAGTCTGGGGGAGGGTTCCCACCTTGTTATACCCCTCCTTCCCCAGCTTGCTTTTGTGTTACGGTCTTTCAATAAAAAGCTGTTTGGTCAAAAGTCCTGTGTATATGTGTGTTCTGGTTTGTAAGTGGGGTCATTTGCAGACCCCACTTACTTCCTTGCTGTGTGGTCTTAGGAATAACTGGGTCCTACCTAAGCCTCAGTTTCCCCATCTAGAAACGATACTACCTACCCCAGAGAGCTCTTGAATGTATGAGAAGTCATTGGAAAGAAATTATTATTAGAGCCTGCATGTAACTGATAAAGTTACATCTTACTCATGCTTGGGTTAAGTGAAAGTTGGTCAGTATCCATCAGGAAACCTAAATTCCTCTTATGGTGCACGATTCAGCATTTGATGGTCCATTCTCCTGAGCTGGCATAGCAGTGACACCAGAATTGCTTGTAGCTTGTCTTAACAGCCTGGTCATCGAGGTCGGGAGCAGTGTAGAGAATGGAGCTAGTTACCTGACTCTTCTTCACTTTCCTCATTTGATACTCACATGTCTTTTCACAAATGTAATTTAAAATTTATTAGAAAACAGTTCAAATTGTTCAAAAAGTTACGATGCCAGGAACACTGAAGTCCCCACCACCCAGCTTAGGAACCACGTGTGTACCAGATAGGAAAGACCCACTTAGGCAGCACACAGTCCGTTCCCCTCCTGAGGTAACCCAACTCTGCATCCTGTGTCTTTTTGTCGAACTTCAAACTTTTATTACCTTGGTATTCATCCCTAAGCGTTGTCTGGTGATTCCATGTTTTTAAAATGTACATAAACAGTATCAGACTCTTCTTCCTTTCAAAATAATTTGAGGGGATTCATCAAGGCTCCTGTAGCCTCTAATTCATGAATTTTTCTCTCAATACCCCAAGCCCACCAGACAGGGTGGCTGTTCCTTCGGTTGAGCCTCCACGAAACTGGCCTGCTTTCCAGACCCTTTATAAGAAGTTCATGGGAAGAGGGGCAAAAAAGGGCGTGGAGAATGGGAAGGAAAACGGATTAGGCCTCCCGGCTGCACAGTGAAAAAGAGGGTTTGTGAGGGCGGCTTTCAGCTCGCTCCAGACTTGTGGCTTTGAGCTTTTAAAGCAAATCAAGAAGCCATTAGGTTCCTTCGTTAAGGACCTCAGCATGACCTCTGAGCAGTGGGTGTTCCGCCGCGTCCTGTAGCAGCGGCAGTGAAACGCCCTCTGGCCCTAGGGGGACATGATGCCGGCTGACTCGGTCTTGGTTAGTGAGCCCGCCTCAGCAGGAGGGCCACCTGAGGCGAGTGAACTAGCGGCACCGCGCCCGAGGCAGTACCCCCCGGGCCCTTTGTCTCTCTCGGGCTCCCGTCCACCCGCCCCTCCCCTGCACCCGCATTGGCCGCGGCCCCGGCCCGGGGCGGGGAGGAGGGAGCGAGTGGGCGGGGCCACATGGCGTCAGGGCAAGATGGCGGCCTCGGCGGCGCTGTTCCTGCGATTGCGGGGCGGGCTCCGACAAGGTGCGCGGGGATTGTGCACGAGGCTAGCGACGCCGCCGTCCCGGGCCCCGGACCAGGTGAGCGGGACAGGGGTGGCCTCCTGGTGCGGGGACTTCTTCCTAGAGTTTCAGGCGGACTGCCGCCGCCCGGAGGTTCTGGGACGCAGCACCTCAGGGTGCTGAATGGAATGCCGCCCGTGCCTTGGGTCCCTTCCCCGCTTCCCGGGGTAGGCAACGCTTGCTTCCCTGCCTAGATGCTTGGGGGCTTCAGTTCGTCCTCTGGACCCCACTTCCTCTGGACCCCACGTGGTCGCCGGGGAGGGGGTCACCTTTCCCCCATCTCAAGTGACTGCTCAGGTAGTACTTGAGGGGGAGGGGCCTTGGACCCTGGAGTTCCAGTCTGGCCTTGGGGATATTTTCCCCGCGGTGGTGGTGGTGGTGAGGTAGATGTTCGGGCTTCGGATTCGACCTGCCTCCATCTTGACAGATACCTAGCCATTCTGACCTCCAGGTCCATCACTCCCATGCCTTACTTCCCCAAGCCCCAGACAAGCGATTGCCCCTCTGCCCCTGCTCCCATCCCTTCCCCTCCATACCCCGCTACTGTGAGCCCCAGGCATCCGGAGGACTTAACTCCCTGACCTGTCCCCTTGTGTGTCCTTCATTGCCTTGTTCCAGGAATCCCAGTGACCAGCCAGGCTCCCTGATCTTACCTCCCTGCCCCACTTTTCCGGTCTCCAGGCCCTCCAATCTTTTGCCTCTAGGATCCTGGGCACCCGGGCTGTCAGCTTTTGAATCCCTGGGATCCTGGTGTCAGGCAGCCTAGTTATTGACCTTTCTGAGAGACCAAGTTCCCTGGCTGCCCCTCCAGGGACATAAAACACAGAGGCCATGTGGGTGTCTGCTTCCTGGCTCCCAACCTTGATTCTTCTCAGACCAGGGTGCCTGAACCACCCTGACCTTCTTTCTCTCTTCTCTTGGCCAACCTACCCCATTTCAATCGCAGGCTGCAGAGATCGGGAGCCGAGCAGGAACTAAGGCCCAGGCCCAGGGGCCACAGCAGCAGAAGAGCTCGGAGGGTCCCAGCTATGCCAAAAAAGTTGCACTCTGGCTTGCTGGGCTACTCGGGGCCGGTGGGACTGTGAGCATCGTCTATATCTTCGGTGAGGGACATATTCCCGTCCACCAGTTTTGTTCTGTTGGTCCTCAGTTCTACTGTGGAACCTCCCCCTCTTTTCCCTAAGGGCTTCACCCATCTTCATTCCCTGGCTCCTCCCTCGATAGGGCATCCAACTAGAACATCTACCTTGGAAATGAGGGAAGTCTCCCTTCTACCCCTCTACTCAAGGGTCTGCTCTTTCTAGTTGGTTCCCGCACTAAGCTACGGGGAGTCAGTTGAAAGAGGAGAAAGGTTAGGCCTGGACCACCCTCTTCAGCACCCTAAACTCCAGCCTCCCCCTAGCCCCTTCATTCCTCAGACCTAGAAGACCCTGCCCACCCCTATTCTCTCAGAGACCCAGGAATCCTGGCTACCAGACCCCTCCTTTCTCTGTCTCAGGAGACCATGCCTCTAGCCCTCATCTCTCAGATCCAGGAGTCTAGGGCTCCTGCCGTCTTCCTCTCTTAAAACCCAGGAGTCTGGCCTCAGTCCTCTGATTTATCACTATCTCCCTTGCAGGAAACAACTCTGTGGATGAAAATGGTGCCAAGGTGAGCGGAAAAGAGACCCCGAGGCCTTACTAGGGGTCCAATCCTGTAGGTCTCCTCCCATGTGGTCTGTTGAGGCTCATTTCTGATCGAGGGTGAGCCTCTCCCTCCCTGGGACATTTGCTTACTTCTCCCAGGACCCTGAAGATATCTTTTCTGGGTGTGATGGGGTTCTGCCTCTGCCATCCCAAACCCTCCTTTTTTCTCTCTACCTCCCAGATTCCTGATGAATTCGACAATGGTGAGTAAACAAGCGCAAATTCTGGGTTCCCCTGACCCTCCCTATGCTGCCCTCCCCATGCAGTGCCCCAGCTCCTCCTTCCATTGGGAGGTGGTGGGAGTCAGCAGCTGGATGGCTTGAGGGGAGGGGCATACAGAACTCCAGTCCCCTTCCCTGGCCCCTCAGCCTGGGAGCAGATGGTCAGGGACAGATGGGGGAGGGGTACCCGGATGGGTGGGAGTGCTTGGGGAGAACTGGGCTGTCTATCGCCAGACACTTGGCTTCCTGGGCCTTAGATCTGAGCATCTGCAGCTCCTCACCTCCTTCTTTATGACAGCCTCTTCCCCACCATGGGCCCCTACCCCATCCAGCTCCTTATTTCCAAAACAATGCCTCCTTCCTCCCTCCCGCTTCTGATTACCAGCTTCAGGGAAGTTTCTGACAAAGTGGCTAGTAGAGAGTAGTTGTCAATTCTATCACACCTGGCCCTTCCCAAGAGAAATATAAAGTTGGTAGGTCCAGGAAGCCACTTGTCTGTGCTGGGGAAGTTTGCAAACCAGCATGTTAATACATTGTTTTAAACTAGACGGGTAGGTAAGTACGCTGTTTTACTTTGGCAGATGTAGAATCATACTGTTTTGAACAAGTCAATATACTGATATAAGTTGAGCAGGTAAACTTGTAGGTTTAAAATGTGTGTGCTTACTATAGTTTAAGTGATGTTTTGATGTTTTGGTTTCAGAAAGGCAAGCCTATAAGTAGTAGTTTAAGTGAACTAAAGTTACTGTATTGAAATAGGCAGTCATGTAAGATTTCTGTTTTAAACTGGATTTAGTGTATTCATTTAAACCAGTATTTGTCAGCTTTGGTCCTTTTGATACTTTGAATCAGATAATTCTTCGTTGTGGGGAGTGTCCTGTGCAATGTAGGATGTTTAGCAGCACTCCGGGCCTCTAACCACTAGGCACCAGTATCATGAAAATCAAAAATGCCTCCAGATGTTGCAGAATTTCCTGAGAAGGGGTGGGGAAGAGAACTGCTCCTGATTGAGAACCACTAGTTACAGACATATGTACATGTTTATTGTGGCTTAACTAGACTCAGAGTACTTGCTTAAAGCCAGCAGATCTGGAAACTAGTGGTTCAAAATGGACTAAATATACTGGCATAACATCAGCACATTTATATATATGTAGGTTTTAGGGGAGCAGATGTATAAACATTCTGTTTTATAGGAGTGGTGGTATGTGGCTATTAGTATTCAGGTTAAGGTTGGGTAGATGAATAAAAACACTTGTCTCTGCCTGGCAGTTAGTTACGTCATTGCCTTCTACTTTGTACTTAGAAATTAGCTGGTTCAAACCAGGAGGATTTGTAGACTTGTTTGTATCTGGTAGATAAATAAAGCCTTGGCTTGTCCAGGAGGTTGAGCAGTGGCTCATCTTGGAACCCTTTGTGCCCTGGTGTTCTCCTAGATCCAATTCTGGTACAGCAGTTGCGCCGGACATACAAATATTTCAAAGATTATAGACAGGTGAGCAGGAGCCCTGGGCCCAGTCCCTGTCCCTCCACCCCCAGCCTCCTGCCTGCTTGTCTGACTGCCCCTGTTTGTCCCTCTTTTGCAGATGATCATCGAGCCCACCAGCCCCTGCCTTCTCCCAGACCCTCTGCGGGAGCCGTACTACCAACCGCCGTACACACTGGTCTTGGAGCTCACTGGTGTCCTCTTGCACCCTGAGTGGTCGGTGTGTCCTGGGGAAGGCAGCAGGTTGGGGATGCACGACAGGCCTGGGTGGCTGGCTGAATTGTGACCATGTGGTTAAGAGCACTGCCCCTGGAGCCAGGCTGGGGTTCAGCCCCAGTTCCACCCTGTGATCTTGGGGAGGAGGTATCACCTCTCATTGCCTCGCTTTTCTCAGCTGTGATAGTCCCCACTCTGTAGGCTGTTGTCAGGGTACTTTGGCACCCAAGAAGTGCTATAGCAGCTGTTTTTGTGGGACCCAGACCCTCAGTCACAGCCATGTACTCCCGAGCCCCTCCAAGAGCCACAGAGACGGGGAGCACTCTGATTCTCAGGGTCCCCCAGGCCAGGTCTTCATCCTCTTGGGGATCTGGGGGCCTCTGGGTCTCAGTATTTCACTGTTCTCACTGCCATCCCAGCTGGCCACCGGCTGGAGGTTTAAAAAGCGTCCAGGCATCGAGACCTTATTCCAGCAGCTCGCCCCTTTGTACGAAATCGTCATCTTTACTTCGGAGACTGGCATGGTGAGGCCCCGGGGCAGGGGGCGAGGGTTGATATGGCTGGAGGTGAGGGATTGATTGCTGCCTGGCTAGGGCCCAGCCTGACCTGGTTCTCCCGGCCACCCCACCCTAGACTGCATTTCCGCTCATCGACAGCGTGGACCCCCATGGCTTCATCTCCTACCGCCTATTCCGGGATGCCACGAGATACATGGATGGACACCATGTTAAGGTGCCACAGGGGTCCTGAGTGGGGCTCTGGGATTTGGGGGAGGGCTGGCACTTCCTGAGGGAAAGAGGACCAAGCTCTGACCCCAGCCTCAGTGTTCATCTGATTGAGAAGCAACCAGCTGCTTCTGGTTCTGTCCCATGTCTGATTCTGGGCTGGATCTCTACACCCTCTCTCTGTCCCAGAATCTGGGAATGGGAGCAGGGGGAAGTGGGGTCTCTCCAAAGAAGTCAGTTGAGGGTACAGAGTAGGGACTTGATTTTTGTCTCTGTGTCTGGAGCCAAGGGTCTCTGGACTGTGTAATTTTAATAGTTCATATGAGACTGCTCTGGGATTTGTTTGGCTTGGGGTCTGTTGCTGTGACTCTCGGTATATCCAGGGGTCTGTGTGTCTGTGAATGTGTCTCTTTGTGGGTCTGTGTCCAAGTATCCGTGGGTCTCAGTGTCTATTTGGTTTCTGTGTCTTCATGGGTCTGAAGGAGTCTTTGTGGTTTTTCAAGATTCAGCAGGACATGGGCTGTGATTGAGGGTCTTGAAGGGTCTGTCTGAGTCCCTGTCTTTGTGTGACTCCCTGTGTGTTGCTGTGGATCAGTCTGCACCTCTTTTTCTGGATGAGAGGTTCACAAACCTGCAGCTTGTCACAGTCAATGAGGCAGTGGTTAAATACACAAGTGTCTAGCTCTCTCCCCAGGGAACCTCTGAATCAACTTGTCTGTACCATGCCCTGGGTCCAGGAATCTGTATGACTAGCTAGCTCCCCAGCTCCCTGCTGGCTTTTATGTCATCATCCCAGCCTGGTCTGTGGGAGGCCCCATCGTGGTGATCCCAATGTGTGATGCTAAGTGTGTGTATGCTCTGTCTACCTGCCTGTCTCTCTCTGTGGGTTCCTGGTGGGAAAGGAATGGGCACAGCCCTTGACCTGACCTATCACCCACTTCCAGGACATTTCGTGTCTGAATCGGGACCCAGCCCGTGTAGTAGTCGTGGACTGCAAGAAGGAAGCCTTCCGCCTACAGCCCTACAATGGCGTCGCCCTGCGGCCCTGGGATGGCAACTCCGATGACCGGGTCTTATTGGACCTGTCTGCCTTCCTCAAGAGTGAGACTGACCCCTGACCTGTTGGCCTCTGACCCTGGAGACCTTGACCCTCAGGAGGAAAGAAAGATGCTTGATTCTGGCTTGTTTTTTCATGTGAAACTGGGCACTTGAGGTGCAGGAGGTCCATGAGCATCTTGCAGTCTTTGGCATGTTTGGGATGCTCTTCTGGAATGTTTAGGGGGTGCCTGGGAATGTTCAGGTATTCAGGGGGAGCCCTTTTAGACTACTGATAAGTGTTCCAGGTAGCTCTGACTGTCCCCCTGCTGCCCCCAGGGTCTGACCTTTAACCTTTGTGGGCCCTACCTCCCCGGCCTTCAGTCTGGCTGACCCCCACCTGCTGTGCCCACAGCCATTGCCCTGAATGGTGTGGAGGATGTCCGAACCGTGCTGGAGCACTACGCCCTGGAGGAAGACCCACTGGAGGCTTTCAAACAGCGGCAGAGCCGGCTAGAGCAGGTGAGTGCTCAGACCCCCAGTGTGGGTGGGGGACGTGGCATCAAGTTCTCCAGGCTCCTGAAGGAGGGGCCCTGGAACAGCCTGTCTCCGCTCCAGCTGTGGGACTGCCTTCTCTTCCACACCTCCTGTCGCAGAGGGCCCTTGTAATGAAGGGTGCATTGACTCTGCAACCTACTCTGGGGACAGGAGGCAGGAAATGCCAAGCACATAAGATAGGTCTGGAGACCCTGATGGTCCTGAGCACATCTGGCAGCCCTGGTATTTTGTGGACTAGGGGTTTGGATCGGGTCTAGGAAGAGGGATTCCTGGACACTTGACTCAAGGATCTGAGCAAGGATTTCTGATGACCATGGTGTGATCCTGGTAATCTGAAAGTGGGGCTCAGAATATGGATTGAGTCTGGGAGAGAGATTCCCAGGAGTCTAGGCTGAGGTTAACCAGATTTGAGGTTGGGACCCTAGGAATAGGGCTGGAGCTCCTGAGTATCCAGAGGAGGATTCCCTGGAGATTTAGGCCTGGGATCCCTCGGCTTCCAGACAGGGGTCATAGGACTCAGGACGGCACAGTGGGGGGGTTGGGGTTCATGGGGGAGCTGATGTAGTCCGGTGTGCGGCCAAGGATAGGTTCTCAGGGCTCGGGGTGATTGTGAAAGTGTGATGTGGAATTTGAGTATGCACTTCTTTTGCTCCGAGCTGGCTTTTGCCAGTGTCTAAACTGGGTCCTCGGGGTCTGGGCTCATCCTATGTTAGCACTGGGGTTCTGGGGTTTTGGGAAAAGGGGTCTGGACTGGGCAAAGGTTTAAGGAAGGTGGCCCCTGGGCTGAAGGCTGGGGACCTAGGGATCTGGGAGGAAGCTCTGCCCACCCTGGGCCGACTCATCCTCTCTGTCTGCCCCCCAACTCCAGGAGGAACAGCAGCGCCTGGCCGAGCTCTCCAAATCCAGCAAGCAGAACCTGTTCTTTGGCTCTCTCACCAGCCGCTTGTGGCCTCGCCCCAAACAGCCATAATCTCTGTGCCTCCTCAAACTCAATGCCTGAGTTATGGGCCCATGGCTCAGTGCTCCAGACCACAGCTTGAGCAACCACACGTCAATAAAGTCCATCCCAGACGCCACACTCCTGTGTCCAGAGAGTCTCCAGACGGGGGCATCGGGGTGAAGTGTGCGACTCTGGGCTCCTCGTCCCACGCTGGCTGATCAGCTGCTGAGCACAGAGTGGGTGCTCTGGTGGATCGGGGTTGGTTTTTAACCCTGTCCTGGGAATCTGAAAACCTGGGTAGGGCTCTGCCCCGGCCATGTGTTCCCATGTCCCATGTGATCTGCAAAAACACATCTCCCTCTTTGGCCCCAGATTCCCCATCTGTAGAAAAGAGGACAGAGGACGGCACTTTGGGGTTTAAAGACGTAGCTGCCAGGCTGCTGAGCAAATATGTGAGGTGTGGGCTCCAGTGGAGCAGGGGTCACCCCATCTCAGCTTTGCCAGCTGTGGCTCCCTGGGAAGGTGGGCATACTTTTCAGCAGAAGACAGAAATGGAGATTTTTGTATTAAATCTGCCAGTTTTAAAATGTTGGCTCCTAAGTCAAGCAGACAGACCGTAGCAGCGCTCTGCAGTGGAGCTTTCCACGATGTTTACTCCATGTTCTATATCTGGGCTAATACAGCAGCCAGTGGCCACCTGGGGCCATGGAGTACTTGAAATGTGGTGAGGGTAACTGAGGGATGGACTTTTTAATTTTGTTTTATCTTTAACAAATATCTAAATAACTGCATGTGACTCTTGGCTCTTGCATTGGACAGCAACAGTTGGGTATTAAGAGTGTGAGTTCAGACTATTGAAGTTCAGATCCAAGCGCTACCACTTCCTGGCCTGTGTGATCAAAAGCAAGTAGGCAAGTTCCTTCAGCCTTCAGTGCCTCAGTTTCCACATCTATAAAATAATAGTACCTACCTCGTAGGCTAGGCTTGAGGGCTGAGTGAGGCATCCTGTGTAGGCACTCACGTGGTAGTGCTGTGAATCTTGGGCAAGGCACCTTTCTGCCTCAGTTTCATCATCTCTAAAGTGGGCATTTCTGTCTTAGGAGTGTGGTTGTGACAAGTAAATGGAACAATTCACATTCAGGCTGTTTGTATATTCAGTGGGGCTGGTTACCAGGCCATACTGTTTCTTCACAGACTGAAATACCCTGTACCATTTGGGCTGCATCTCCTCCCACTGTCCCAGCCTCTCCTGCTCCAGCCAGCGTTTAGTGCTAGTACCAGGTATATGTTTTAAACGACCTTTCCCTGGTATTTGTTATAATAAAATAATTAAAATGTATTTGAAACTGTGGGCCAGATTGAACCTCTAAACTAGATATTTTTAAAGGCTCACAGATGTCTACAAAGAAGAATTAAAATTTGGTACAGAAGTATACCATCTCTAATCCAAGAGAGAGTATCCCCATATTCTCTGGACTCCCTAGTTTGAGGACTGTCCACACATGGAGCATGGAAGGAGGACGTACATTTGTCCATTTTCCCTGGACCCTGGGGGTTAAGGCTAGCACTCTGGCTGGCACATGCTTCAGTGCCCAGTGAGTTCCCCCAGGCCTCTCCCCAACCTTGATGCTGGTTCAGGGATGGTGCTGTCAGGTCATGGCTGCTCAAAGCTGGAGGGCAAGAGGGGAAGAGAGAGTTTGATGTGCACAGGTGGCCTCTGAGACACTCTGCTTAGGCAACATGGCCTAGGATATTAGTATCAAATGCTGGGTGCTAGGGCTGCATCAGGGCATCATCCAGTGGGCAGGGCTGGGCAAGCGTTAAGGCATATCCCAGCAGAGGCTGAATTCTCAGATTGCCCTGTGACGTCTCAAGCATGTCAGTTTGCTCACTCATAGGAGATTAATAATAGTAATCTCATTCATTTGCCTACTCAACACATTTCCTAAGCACTGACTGCCAGGCCTCATTTTAGGCCATGAGGGTGCCTCAGTCAGAAAATTCAGTAAAAAGCTCTGCCTTTGTGGGGCTGATGTTCTCATGGAGGAGACAGAAAATGATCCTATTTCTTGGGGTAAAATAAATGTGTAAAGTATGGTGAGGAGATGGAATGATTTGGGGTCTTGGGGTACTGTTTTAGATTGAATGAAACAGTCCGAGAAGGCCTCTTGGGAGGGTGTATTTGAGCAGAGACCAGAATGAAATGAGGCAAGCTATGGGAATATCTGGGTGTGCCAGGCATGGTCACCTCAGGGCCTTTGCACTTGCTATCCCCTCTGCCAGGAATTCCCCCCCACCCCCAGGATCCATATGGCTCCCTCCCTCCACTCCTTTAGGTCTTTGCTCAAATGTTACCTCAGCATGGCTTTCTGTGGGCTCTAAGTTTGGCACATAAGGCGGGGAAAAGCCCTAAATAGCCAAAGATGCTTGGAAATCCATTAAAGTACACTTCACATACAGACATGAGAGAACTCAAATGAAACACTGTCATGCCTGGCACAAACCTCAATAAGACTGGCTATTTTTACAATCTTCAAAATTTTTGAAATATTTAAAATCTGGAATCTGTTACCTCCCCAGTTACTATCCAGGGCAGGAATTTGTCTTCTCCCACAGCTTCTTATGGCTGTCCAAATTCCATTTGAATATCTCCTGTGATGAGAGGCTCACTCTGCCACCTACCCTGGTACAGGGCCTAATTTGCCTCCTGGTAACTGTGGTCCATGAGGTCTGGCTCTATGCTTTGGGGCCACAGAACCTGTTTGAGTAGGGAGATGTGGAGGGAGGGCCTTAAGTGTCAACCTTAGAATCTTGGAGACCTTCTGAAGGCACTGGGAAGCCATGGAAGAGTCTATGTGCAAGAGGGGCAGGGTCAGATTTGTGCTTAGAAAGGCCTCATAGGCCTGGGTGGTCTGGGCTGGGATAGAGGAGTCACAGGGGGCAGTGGGGACCTCAGAGAAGGTACCTGACACCCTTGGGGAGTGTTAGGAAAGGCCTTCTACAGAAGGTCAAATCTGAATGGTGAAAAGAGAATAAGAATATATCCAGGAGAGGGGAAACCAGTGCAAAGGCACCTGGGATGTTCTGCACAATTAATGGCGGCCCTCCCCTGCTCAAAACCCTCCCATGACTCCCGTCTTCAAGATTAAGAGAAGAAAACTGTTTAGATTGAGTTATTTCATTCATTAAAAAATTATTGAGCACTTACTGTATACCTAGCTCTGCTGGGCTGTGCTTTATTGATGACCTCCAAAAGAAAAATAAGTACTTACATAATTGAACCTGTGTTTTCCTCCATAGTTATTAGCCTTAAGTATTATTATTATTTTTTTAATTCTGGGGGGAAAAAAGTTTACTCTGTCTAAAAGGCTTTGCTCAGCACCTGGCACAGAGTAAATGATTGTGACCAGAGAGCTGGAACATCTGCTCCTAACTGGCTTTCCTTGCTGTGGTCCTGGAATACTAAGGGGCTTCTGGAGGGTGTGTGTTGGGGGGGGTTCCCCCTCCCCCATTCATCCTGGAGTGAGGGAGTGGGCCCCTGATATGTGAGGACAGAATTTCCTGCCCATTTGCTGCTCACACCTTCCGGAGGCCAAACGGGCAGCCCAGCTGCGGCCCACAGGGGGAGGGGCGCAGCCGCCCGGCAGATGGCGGCATTTACATACAGCTGGGAGCCCCCTCTGAGGCGGGGGCTTCTCGTCCTGGCGTCTGGTGCATCCTTGATGTGGGGTTTGGGAGGGTGGCTTTGTTTTGGGGAGGGGAACACACTTGAGCAGGCGCGTGTGCGCGCGCGCGCGCACACACACACACACACACACACACACACACGGGTCCACAAAGAACACTGAATCTTCGTCTTATCTACATGGGGCTACATTCTTGGACCTCCCACACCCAGTTTCCTTCACAAACATACCCTCAGTCACAACCTTGCACAGACCTTACCACACACACAGCCACCTAGAGGCACCTGCACAGAGCACAAAGTCACAAGTTCATACGACTACACACAGTGGCCCAGGAGCTCACATACACTCATATACTTGCACAGCGAAGCATCCACACAGCCACACAATCTCAAAAAGTCACACAACCATGAAATCATGTACCCCTCCATTCTCCCATGCAGGTGCATGCTTACACACAGACACACACACACAGAATCTTAGAATTATTTACAACCTCACAAAGAGGCTTAACCATACACAATTTCAGGCACACGTGGTGCCACACAATCTCACCTAGACACAAAATCAGTCATGTACACTCTCCAGTAGCTCTTTCTCACACCACACACACACACACACACTCACAGAATTTTAAAACCATATCCAACCTCACATACAAGCTTAACCCCCAACCGCAAACTCCACCCTGTCCTCAGTCACACACAAAGTCACGCCCAGGCCCACAGACAAGATCATACACTCACTACATTGCCCTTGGCCACGACACGATTTCCCATTGCTCCAGCAGGCTCCCCTTCCCCTGCGACCTCCTCCCCTAGGGTCTCCTGGAACCGGGCCGCTGCCCGAAGGGGCGGAGCTGTCCTCTTAGATATAAGGCTCTGAGCCAGCAGCTGCGGCTCCCAAGACCTCCGAAAGGCCATGCTTGCCCCGCAGATGCCCCAGCTCCTGTCCCCGACGGTGATCCTGGCACTCTTTTTCCTTCCCCAGGTCAGAGCCCGAGTGGAGAGGGAGGGGGTGCGACCCACGGGTTTTGGGGGGGGGGTGTGCGGGGTGAAGGGGACACCTGGGTCCCCTCGGTCCCCTCACCCTGTTCCGCTTTCGGTCCCAGGCACGGCCGGCCGGCGTCTTCGAGCTGCAGATCCACTCTTTCGGGCCGGGACTAGGCCCGGGGGCTCCGCAGTCCCCTCGCAAGGCCAGGGGCCCCTGCCGCCTCTTCTTCAGGGTCTGCCTGAAGCCAGGGGTCTCCGAGGAGGCCGCCGAGTCTCCATGCACCCTGGGCGCGGCGCTGAGCGCGCGCGGACCGGTCTATACTGCGCAGCCCGGAGAGCCAGCGCCTGACCTGCCGCTGCCCGACGGCCTCCTGCGCGTGCCCTTCCGGGACAGCTGGCCGGTGAGACCCGGCCCTGGGGCACTCCCGCGCTGAGGGCCTTACCCAAACCTCGACTGCCATCTGTCCTCCAGCTTCCAAGACCCCAACCCTCCCCCTGGGGACTCCAAATTCCCAGACCAGTCAGACCCATAAAACCTACCCCCTGGAGACCCCAGTTTTTCTGATTCCATCTTGCCCTCTAGGGATCTCAAATGTTCTGACCCCAGCCTTGCACACTTGGAACCCCATTTGGAATTTCCAGAACCCCAAACCCACCTTCTAGAAACCCTGAATTCATAGAACACTACCTCTGTTCCCTGGGGATCTCTAAACACTGGTATCCTCATAGTTATCCCCAAATCTCCTTGCCCTTAGGGACCCTCACACCCTGACTTGGGGATCCCCAATATCCTCTCATCTTACCTGTTTTCAGACCTTCCAATTGGGTCCCGTGTCCATGACTTGCACTTCCAAAACCCTATTTCCCATCCCACAACCGCTAAAGCACAGAGGTAAACAGACCTATTTTTGAATTCTAGACCTTTGTCCTTTTGGGCAAGTGACTGTCTTTTTCCCAGTCTCAGTTTCCTCATCTGTAAAATGGGATCATCATGGTACATCGCAGTGATCCCTTTTGAGGGATTCAACCAGGTATCTTGAGTATAGTGCTTACCACATAGTAAGTGCTCAATAAAGCAAGCCAAAACTGTCATTCTTTCCCTCAGCCAGTCTCTCTGGGAATTGTCCCATGCCTGTCTGATCCCTGGAATGATCATCACTCTTTACCCCTGGCCTTCATCGAGTACCTGCCCTGATCACTATGTTCATTCTTTCCTCTCCCCCCTCCTCCACTCAACCAGGGCATCTTCTCTCTCATCATTGAAACCTGGAGAGAGGAGTTAGGAGAACAGATTGGAGGTGAGTGTCTTCAGTCCTGGGACTGCAGAGTAGAATGTAGGGACTCCAAGGGGTTAGGGCCTGATGTGAGGTCCAGGAGAGTGACACGGGGCTGTCTACTGTAGGGTGCGGTGTTCACAGGATTGCTGGACCCATGATGTCATCACAGCTCTTGGAGTGTGGTGCTGGGTGTTGACAGCTCCAGGGCTCTTGGCATGTCAATGTAGAAATGTCCTGATATTGGATGTAGGAATCCATGGTCCTGATACCAGGCAAAGAGGGGAAAGCTCATTTACTATTTTGGAATCGATGCCAGCAGAGCAGGATGTAGCATCTCATAGTCCTGCTCTGTCACCACCTGATTTTGAGAACCCAGGGTACAATATGAATTACTTTCTGGTTCTTGTACGCAAAGCTCTGTCACTGTGTCTGCACAGAGGTCCCAAAGAGCCTATGGGATGTTGCAGTTTCATGGAGAGGTTTCAGGGAGGGATATGGGGGTGATTTAATCAATTCTAGGGGGACTTCGGTGCTATATAAGGCCCACAGTGGGGATTCTGTCACCATTTTGATACAGGAAGATCCTGAGGCCCAATTTGGGGGTGTATTGCCCTCACTTCAAAGACCTGTCATTGCCCCTTGACCATATGGAGAATATTAGATGTCCCAGGGTGACAGAGGTCTCATCACAACTTAATATACAAAGATTCTGAGGCAAAATACAGGGGCTTCTATGGGAGAACTGTTATTATCATTATGGTCATAGGGATCGCGACATCAAAGGTGCCAGGGCTCATTAGGGGAGTTTGCAGCCTTGCTCAGTAACTGCCATTCTCAGGACTCAAAAAGGTTTGGCCTCGTGGGAGAGTGCGACCCTGCGCGGTCAGTCTCTATCGCGATATTGAGTCGGGTCGCACCCCAGCACATCTCCCTTCTCCCCGCAGGGCCCGCCTGGAGCCTGCTGGCGCGGGTGGCTGGCCGGCGTCACCTGGCGGCCGGGGGCCCTTGGGCCCGAGACGTGCAGCGCGCAGGCGCCTGGGAGCTCCGCTTCTCGTACCGCGCGCGCTGCGAGCCACCGACCGTCGGGGCCGCGTGCGCGCGCCTCTGCCGTTCGCGCAGCGCCCCCTCACGGTGCGGACCGGGACTGCACCCCTGCGCGCCGGTTGAGGACGAGTGCGAGACACCGCGTGAGTCCTATGTTTAACCCTACCCCATTCCGTCACGATCTCCAGGCGCCCCTCACAACCTAATTGCCCTCTTCGGGGAAATGGGGCCCGAGAACCCTTCCCCAGCTACCCTAGACACACCTCTCCATGAACTAGGGACTGCCGCTGACCTGGCAGCGCAGTAGCTCCCCTCATGGCCCCCAGCTCCCTTCCACAACTCAGCTACCTCCTTCAGGGAGCTGAGGGCCCCGGCCCCTCCCCAGATCTACTCATAGTCTTCAGCCCGCTCCCATGATCCAGCTACCGCTTTCAGGGAAACTGAGGACCCTAGACTTCCCTGCCTGGGCACTGCAGCCCACTCCCTCTTCCCAGCACTCTTGTCTACCCAAATAGGAATCCCATACCCATTTCCCATGCCATTACCCCCAGTTCCTCCCCTAACCCATACCCACACCCCTTTCCAGATGCTCAGACCCCAAAACTCCATCAGTTCTGCCCCAGGAGCACCCAGGAGCTTTGGAAACCTCCCTCCCCCTCCCCAGGGGTTCCACCATTCTCCCTCCCTGCGGTTACACTCCAGACCCCATTTCTTTCTAAAGCTTGGGATCCCCAACCCCCACCCTGGATACCCTCAGACCCCTCCCCGAATGTCTGAGCCCCAGTGAAACTCCTAGGACTCCCAGTCTTATCCAGATCATCCCAGACTTGCCTTAATCCAAGGCCCTCTCATTTCCCCCAGAATGCCAGGGGTCCCTCCCCAATCCCCAGTCCTCTTCCTTCATTCTCCTCTTTCCAAGCTCTGACCTGGGAGCTCCACTCAATTATCCTTCCAAGAGCTCAGACTCTGGAATTCCTTAGCCTGGGTTCAAATTCTTGTTCTGCCACTTCCTAGCTGGGCGGGTCACCCTGCCTCTTGGAACCTCAGTTTCCTGGCCCATAGAGTGGGAGTCACAATACCATTTAGCCCAGTGGATTGTCAGTCACAAAGATGAAACAAATGATGCATAGAAAGCGCTAAAAAACTTCTCTGATTCCTGTTCTCTGACTCTGCCCTTCATCAATGTTCCTCTTCTTTCTGCCTCTCCTCCCCCCACAGCAGCATGTCGAGCAGGCTGCAGCCCCGATCACGGCTTCTGTGAGCAGCCCGATGAATGTCAATGTCTGGAGGGCTGGACTGGGCCCCTCTGCACAATCCCTGTCTCCACCACCAGCTGCCTCAGCCCCAGGGGTCCATCCTCTGCCACTGATGGATGCCTCGTACCTGGGCCCGGGCCCTGTGATGGGAACCCGTGTGCCAACGGGGGCAGCTGTAGTGTTAGTATCACCCCTCCCACCTCTTCCCGGGCAGTACTTTCCCTTGGGAGTTCCCACCACCCTCTGTCTGGGGCTCCATGAAACAACAACCTAAGCTGCTGAGCGGGGGTGGGGAGCTGCAGGGGTAGCAATCAGGGAGGGCTTCCTGGAGGTGTCTGACCTGCATCTGGGGCCTTGAAGTAGGATGAGGTGATGGCAATGGGTTTGGGAAGAGCAGACCCAGTGGGTGGCACCTAAAGGTGTGGACATGGAATGACAAGGAGTCCTGTGGGGCCACAAACTGCACCCCCTGTGGGGTAGAGAACAACTCAGGGCTCAAGATAGGGGTGGTGGCGCCAGGTGGGTTGAGAATTAGGGATGGGGGGCACAAGAGAAGGCTTTCTGGAGATGAGCCCGGGTCTAGGGCTTCTGAAGTTTAATTTGGCTGGGAGGAGGTGACTGGAGAAATTAGACCAGATGAGTGGCCTCGGGTAAGCAAAGGTATGACTGTGGGAGGGAGCCTCGTGTGTACTGGGATGAAGTAGAGCCCAGGGTGGGCCACCTGGACACTGCTACTACTATGGGACAGTGAGAAACACTCAGTGTTTAAGTTGGGGGGTGCTGAGAGGGGAGAGCCAAAGAAGGCTTCCTGGAGGAGGTGGGCTTAGATTAGGACCTGGAATTAGGGCTGGGCTAGGCAGACAGACTCGGGGAGGGCAGACAGGGCCAGTAGCATTTGTTAGGCAAGGTGTAGGTGGGAATGGGATCTCTTTGGGCCTCCAGAGCCTTCCCTCTGCAGGGCTGGATGGCCAGACCCAGAAATACGGAGCAGAGTGTGGGGTTGTCTAGGGAGGACTTCCCTGGTGAGGCCCCTACATACTGGGAAGGAGGTGGGACTGGAGACGGAGCAGCCCTCACAGTGGTCAAGGTTGCAGAGGAGGATGGGATTTTGCTCCAAGGAAACCCTGATCCGAAGTCCTCTTGCTTCTGCCCAGGAGACACTGGGGTCCTTCGAATGCACCTGTCCCCGTGGGTTCTACGGGTTGCGGTGTGAGGTGAGCGGGGTGACATGTGCGGATGGACCTTGCTTCAACGGTGGCTTGTGTGTGGGAGGCGCAGACCCCGATTCTGCCTACATCTGCCACTGCCCACCGGGTTTCCAAGGCTCTAACTGTGAGAAGAGGGTGGACCGGTGCAGCTTGCAGCCATGCCGGAATGGTAAGGTGGGGAGGACAGAGCAATGAGGGATGGGGGATGGGAGTCCCTGCACAGTCAGTGGGCCCGAGCAGGGCTTGGCTCACATAGTCCCAGGTGGGACTCCTGTAGCCCTGCAGCCTGGGGAAGTGATCCTCCCCCTCAGCCCAGCCTCAGTTTGCTCTTCTGTAAAACAGGCGAGGTGATATTCCTAGCTCATAAATATCTGTTGATCATCCACTGAGTACTCGGCCCTGTTCTAGGCTCGGGGGATGGGATCAGGAAAGAGACAAAAATCCCTACCCTCATTGAGATGATGGGGTAGACAATAAAGAGGATAAATAAGTAAATATATAGGAGGTAGGATGGTGATAAAAACAAAGAAGAAAAGTAAAAGCCAGATGGGGGATGGGGAGTGTGTATGATGGGGGCAGGTTGACATTTTAGTTAGAGTGGTTAGGGAAGACCTTGCTGAAGGTGTAGGGAGGGAGCTGCGTGGGGAGTTGGGGGACCAGAATGTTCAGAGCAGAGGGACGAGTTGGTGCAAATACCCTGAGGTAGGAATGTGTCTGGTGTGTTGAGGATCGTGGGGAAGACAGTGTGGTTGGAGCAGAGTGAGTGAGGGGAGAGAGGTGAGAGATGAGGTCAGGGAGGGGACTGGGACAGATCCTGTACGACTTCATAGGTGATGGGGAAGATTTTGGTGTTACTCTGAGTGAGATGGAGCCACAGTAAGGTTTTCAACAGTGGAGAGACCTGATTTTTTGATATAGGTATTAAAATATTAAACAAGATTATGAATGTAAAGGGCTCAGTGCACCCTCTTATAACAATACTAATTCTTTCCAAAACACTCACTGAGTGTTCACCCGGGGCTGAGTGTTACTAGGGACACAGCAGCGGCCAGGACAACTCTGAGCCCTGCACTCATAGGGGTACCAGTCCAGAGGAGAAGGCAGAGTCGTCTTCAGACAGAGCCCAGAGCGGCTAGGGCTGTGATGGGGGAGGTCAGGACTGGGATGGAGGAAGAATCAAGGATGGCTTTCTGGAGGAGGGGACACCTGAAGGATGAGCTCAAGAGAACAGGTGAAAAGAATGGGAGAAAAGGAGGAAGGGAAAAGGGAGAAGATATAGGCCAAGGCCAGGTGGTTCAAACCCATTGTTCTGGAACCGTTAACTATTTAAATATGGTTGAAGCCGAGAGAAAAAGAGACAGACACAGAGAGCCAAAGAGGTGAGGCCGAGTTAATCCAAGACTTCATCAGGGGAAAAAAATGCAGGCCGCCTTTCCAAGCAAACTCCCAGAGGCGGCCCTTGAGTCAGATGAGACAGAGGGGACCCAGAGAAAAGGGGAGGGCGGGGATTACTGAGAAGAGAAAAAGAAGCCCGGGCGGGTCTGGGGCATCGCTCCTCCCAGACCGCACCCTCGACACCCAGTTCCCTACAGGCGGGATCTGCCTGGATCTGGGCCACGCCTTGCGCTGCCGCTGCCGTGCCGGCTTCGCGGGGCCGCGCTGCGAGCACGACCTGGACGACTGCGCCGGCCGCGCCTGCGCCAACGGCGGCACGTGCTTGGAGGGCGGCGGCGCGCGCCGCTGCTCCTGCGCGCTGGGCTTCGGCGGCCGCGACTGTCGCGAGCGCGCCGACCCATGCGCTGCGCGCCCCTGCGCCCACGGCGGCCGCTGCTACGCTCACTTCTCCGGCCTCGTCTGCGCCTGCGCGCCCGGCTACATGGGCACGCGGTGCGAATTCCAGGTTCACCCCGACGACGCGGACGGCGGCGCAGGCGCACTGCCCGCGGCCCCCTCGGGCCCAAGGCGTGGGGACTCGCAGCTCTTCTTTTTGCCGCCGGCTTTGGGACTGCTGGTGGCCGCTGGTTTGGCGGGCGCTGCGCTCTTGCTGGTTCACGTGCGACGCCGTGGCCCTGGCCGAGATACTGGGTCTCGCTTGCTGGCGGGGACCCCGGAGCCATCTGTCCAATTGCTCCCTGATGCACTGAACAACATGAGGACGCCCGAGGGGTCCGGGGATGGCCCAAGGTGAGCGGTTTGTCCTCAGACGTATTCCTTATCCCTCTTGGCTGCTTGCATCAGTCTCCGTAATGCAGTTAGCTTGATGCCTTGGTGGGCTTTCCTGATCGATCACTTTCACTTCTCCCAGCTCCAACTCTTTTCTGTTTGAGTCGTTTCACAATCCCTCTGGTTGGCTTTGGATTCCTCTCCGTGGTGGGTGGGAAAACAAGATGTGAGAATTTAAAGGGTCTGGATCTTACTCCCTTCCTCCCGCAGCCCGTCCTCAGATTGGACTCGCCCTGAAGATGGAGACTCTCGTTCGATTTACGTCGTATCTGCTCCTTCGATATATGCCCGGGAGGTAGTTACACACCTCTCCCTCGTCTGCACACATTGGGCGTACTGGGCAGAGGCAGCCCCAGCTTTTCCTGTAGCTCTCCTTTATCTGTCAAATGAGGAGGGTAGAGTCTCTGGAAGGTCTTTAAGCCCGCTTTTCAGTCTTGTACTTAATTTAGTTCTACCTTGCATCCCTTTTGCTATCGTCTCAGCTACTTGGCATCTTCTCTTTGACTTCAAGAGGTCACAGTAGGGAGCCTCCTCCAGAGCTTCTCCACGGATTTCCGCTCACTGGGGGGAGGGAGGGGTGGCGGAGGGGCAGCCCTTTCTAATGCCTCCTACTTGTTTTGTTTCTAGGCCTAACCTGCCCCTTCTCTATCAGCACCTGGAGACAGAACCTGGATACTTTTGTATTCTCTGCTTCAGACACTTTGGAGTTCAAGCTGGAAGGGGTGACTGGGAGGATTTTACCATTGGAAGTTGTACATAATGGTTATTTATATCTTATCTTTTTCCTCTCGCCATCTCTCCAGAGACATCTATAAAGGCTCTTATTTTGATCAACTTGGACTCATCAAGTTGAGTACTTTCTATGTGGTGTTGGTACTGAGGGGAGCAATTTGGTTTCCTGAGACAGGACTCTGATGCAGGGGTCAGAAACAACTCAAAGTGGTTTAAATAAACAAGAGAATTTATTAGTTCATAAAAATGAAAATCCTGTGGTAGGTGTAGCTTCCACAGGGCTAGATTCAAGGGCTCAGTGTTGTTCTCCAGTTGTCTCTGGGTGACTTCGTATGTAGATGGACTTTCACTGGCGCTGGCTTGCTACATGACAACTTGAACTAGTAGCCAGGCAGTATGGCTTATTTTGATTGGCGAGGCTTTGTCATTTGTCTAGTGTGTGGCAGGACTTAAGGTCAGCTTGTCTAAGTCACATGGAATAATGAGCAAGGGAGTGTCCTTCCCTCTACCAAAAAACAGGGTTTGTTACTAGACAGAAGTACTGGACTTAGTAGGCAAACAAACAGAACCAGTGAGAGTAGAAAGAACCTATTTCCAGGGGAATCTGAGGTGCAGAGAGTGGAGTAATTGCAGCAACTCCTTCGTAATGAGATGGAACAAATCTTAGTAAGATCTTGCAGAGAGGGGGTATTTTCTTAAATTTTGAGACTATTCTAAGACAGTTAATCACGCAGCTAATACTACTTCTATCACAGAAAATATAAAAAGCCTCCATCAGCCAATTTCCACCAGTCCTCTTTCCCCATATTTTCTAGCGGGGAGAAGGCTGGGACAGTGCCCACACACTTTTGGAAATGAGCAAAATCCTAGAAACTGAAGAAGAGAGAACAGAGAAAAAAGTAACAAATGGAATGTAGCAGCAAGTGATCAAATGAAGGGGTTCTTTGATTAGAACAGTAGCCAAGGGATCCACATATTCTTTTAATTCAGTCAGCAGATACCATATATACCTATGTGTACAAATAAATAGCTATGTGTACAAAGTCTCCTTTCAGGTTTCACTATGTTGAATTTCTATGTCATGAAGATTAAATATAGCATTAAAGAAAATGGGCATTAAAACAAAAGTAATATTTAAATTGAGGTTAAAGGCAGACATCAAAACCAGCCCATTATTCCTTCTAAGACAACTTGATCTTCAGAGGCCAGTCTTTGCTGCCTTGAACAGAGTATGCAACCTGCCGAAAGAGCAGAGCTCAATTTAAAAGCAAAGATGGGGGGCTGGGGGCTAGCTCAGTGGTAGAGTGCATGCTTAGCATGCATGAGGTCCTGGATTCAATCCCCATCCCTCCACTTAAAAAAAAAAAAAAAGGAAGATGGGAAGTTGTGTTATGCTCATGCTGGTTTTTTTTGATCAATGGCTGCTGAAGGCAGGCAGTTGCATCCCATGGATTCCCCCTTTGATGTACTTCCTGGTGTCAGTGATGTGTCACCTGTGGCAGAGTGTTGGCATCACCGTACACATCCATGAGTCATTCCAGGAATAGTACCGACTGGATGATCAGAGAGTGATGACTGGAGTTCTCTGATTCACCACTGTAAGGGAAGAGTCCTGCACCCAAGTCAGCAGGCCCTTTAAAGTGCAGGCTGTGATCCATGGCTTTGCCTCACTGGGATGCTGCAGGCTGAGCCCAAGGTAGCAGCTGCTGGGGCAAGAAAAACCATCTCAGATGGTTAGCACTCACAGGGAAGGAAAGTTATTCTGGTCCATATCCCTTCCCTTTAAAGGTGAAAGGAAGCAGAGCCCCAGAGGACTAAAGTGGAAGGCATTCCCCAAATGGTCGTTTTTTTTTTTCTCTTTTGGCAGGGCTTTTAATCTTTCAGGCCTAGACTTACTGCATTTACCACAATGACAGTAGTGAATAAAGTACCCTAAGTGATCACTCCAAAAAAGCAAAAAAAAAAAAAAAAAAAAAAGACAAAAAATCAAAATGCCTACAAATGCACAGAAATCAGACAGCCTTGGTTCAGATCTTGGTTCTGCTACTTACTCGGCCAAGTCACATCACCTCTCTGTGCCTTAATTTCCTTATCTGTAAAATGAGACTAGTAAAAGAACCTGCTTCAGAAGGTTATGAGTATTAGCTAAATTAATAAATACAAAGCATTTTATAACAGAGTCTGGCATATATTAGATGCTCACTAAATGTTTGTTCTCAATATTATGCTAAAAGAGGAAAGCCTATTTCAAGTTCATTTCACAGAGAAACCAACTGAAGCCTAGAGAAGAGTAGAGACTTGCCTAGCATCACACAGGACATTCAGGGTCTTTCTTGATCCTCCTGGTATTTGGGACTCAGGCCCAAGATTTAGCACAGGAAGGTCTCTCAGGGGTCAGGAAGCACAGTGGGCCATGACCTCTCCTCTGCTCGAAATCTTCCATGAATCCAAATAGGTCTGGATCTGACCTAATAGCATGGGACCAATGTCAATATCCTGGTTTTGATAATGTACTGTGGTTACATAAGATGTGTTATTGGGGAAAGCTGGGTGAAAGATACAAAAGAATTTTCTATACTCTTCCCCAACTTCTTGCGAGTGTGAAAACTGTTTCAAAATAAAAAGATAAATATTTATTCAGTGCCTACTGTGTGCCAGGCCTTGTTTTAGGAGCTGGGGATTTAGCAGTGAACCAGACAGGTTCCCACCCTGGAGGAACTCACAGTGTGATAGAGTCCTTGGCAGAGGAGTTCTGTGTCAGGACCCTGAAGCCTGACAGCTTGTCTGAATCCTGGCTTTACTACAGCTTATCAGCTGTAGGCATATGTGTAGCACTTAGCACTGTATAAATGTAAAATCTGTTACTGTTGCTCATTATGATTTTTCTGCAGATCTCTCGGTTGTCCCCTCTTCTAAGAAGCCCTCCCTGATTGCCCCAGACTGGTTCTAGCACCTCTTCTGGGATCCCACAGGCCCATGTGCTTCCTCACCACATCTCTGACCCCCGTGCCTGTGCTTCCTCCACCCTCACCCTGACCTCACTGGGCTGTCATTGTTTGGCGATTGGTATATCTCCCGCACTGGACAGGGAGCCTGATCACTGGATGTGGGCTTGCCTGATCACTGCTCTGGCCCCAGAATCACCCAGCACAGGACTGAGCACATAGCAGGCACTCAGTAATCAGATATTGAACGCATGAATGTTAAGGACACTGGCAGTCTGTGTGTTCCTTACCCTGGAGGTGAGGATTAAGGGAATGGGAATTATCAGGCGGGATCTGGAGGTCCCGGCCCCATCCTGGCCCAAAGCAGTAGAACCTGCGCGCTGAATGGAACCCCATGTAACAGCGCCCCATTGTGGTCGCCTCCCATTTTAGAACCCTGCGCGGTTAAGGCTCTCCCTGCCCGAGGCAGGAGGGCCTGGCGGGATCCCAACCTGGGTATCTGGGGTCCGCCCCTGACCCCCATGAACAACCAGGAGCGGGCCCCAGGCCCCACCCCGGCCCGGACCTTGGCTTCGGTCCGGGCCTCAGTTCCGGCCCGGGGTTCGACCGTGGTCAGAAACTCCATCCCGGTCCGGACTCCGACTCTGGTCCGGACCTTGGCCCCGATCCGGACCCCAACTCCAGTCCGGACTCCAACTCCCGTCCGGACGCCAACTCCGGTCCGTACCCCGACCCCTGTCCGGACCCCGACTCCGGTTCGGATCCCAACACCGGTCTGGACCGCAACTCCAGTCCGTTCACCGACTCCGGTCAGGATCCCGACTCCGGCTGGGATCCCAACCCCGACCCCGTCTCGGATCCTGGTCCCTGCCTTGGAACCCCTCCCAAACTCCGGCCTATCTTCGGATCCGCCCCCAGAACCTGATCCCCAGCTCACTTTGTCGCCTGATCAGGATCCTGCGCCGACCCTGAGGGTGAAGCCCATCCCATCGTTCACCAATGGCTTCGGTCCCACCCAAGAGCCCTTTCCTGCCCTTACTCCATTGGCCACCGATTTCCTGGGGTCCACCCTCGAGTCCAGCCCGAGGGCAGACCCATCGGCCACCAAGTTGATAGATTCCACTTCTGGACATAGCCTGGCGACGCCCATCCTTGGGACCATCCCGTTGGCCGTCACCTTACCGTTTTCTGCCAACACATTCGCCTCCACCAGCGAGAACATCCAAGTGGACAACAAGATCATGATTCGCGTGGTCTACTGGTCAGGGGCTGTCCCCACCCACAGCGGCTTCCTCCCCCGGGGCAAGGGCTGGAGGGGGTAGGCGCCACCTGCCGTTCTCTTTGGAACTAGCGATCTCTGGGTTCACTCGTTCACTCTCCTGTGAACAGAGCCACCTGCTTTCCTCCCCTGTAGAGCAGAGGGCCCTGAGGGAGGACAAGGGGTGGGAGAACTTCAGAGGCTGGGTGTTCAGGGACAGTCTTTCTCAGGAGGTGGCGCTTAGGTTGCTACTTCTCAGTGAGGAGCCACTAAGAAGAGTGGAGAAGGGGGTACGAGTAGGGGGATCAGGTCGCCCCTGTGATGGGGGTGGGGGCGTGGGGGGTGGAGGGAGGGGGGAAAAGGGGAGGGGAACAGCCAGTGCAAAGGCCGAAGGAAGCTGGCTTTAGTCTGCATTCCTGGTCTCAGAGCTGAATCTTTGTGTCCCCACAACAGTAACAGCAGTGACCTTCCTTTGCTCTTACTGAGACCCAGGGCTGGATGTGGCCGGGGGAGGGGCATTGTCTTCTCTCTAATCCCTGTGCCTCTCTCCTGCTCTAGAAGGTTCCGGTTTTCTGTCTCTCCAACTCACAGCCGTTTTCCCTTTCCCTATGTGGTGTGTCTCTTTCCCCATCTCCCCACCCCACCCCCTTTCTCTGCCCATTTCCTCCTTTAAAATTTTTTTTTTTAAACTTTTTCCCTTCCAGTTTATTGAGATACAATTGACATACAACACTGTATATTTGAGGGGGATAATTAGGTTTATTTGTTTTAATGGAGGTACTGGAGATTGAACCCAGGACCTCATGCATGCTAAGCATGCGCTCTACCACTGAGCTACACCGTCCTCCCCATCTCCTTTCTATCTCTCTGACTCTGTGGATTCATTCATTGTTTTGTTTCTTCAACAACCATTTATTAAGTAAATCCCTGCTTATTCACTGCTGTGTCTCTGATGCTGGCCTTGTTCTCAGTATCAGAGACATAGCAGTGAATGAGACAGATCCCTGTGGCATGGACATTCTGGTGTGGAGGGGCAGGGATGGACAATAAACATGACACATGGCAAATTATTTAGGATCTTAGAAGGCAATCAGTGCTATGGATCAAAGGCATCTTGGGAGGGGTGTCACAGTTTTAGCTGGGGTAGTCAGGAAGTTTTCACTGAGGAGGTGATCTATGAGCAAAGACTTGAAAGAGGGGAGAGGTGGAGCCTTGTGAATACCAAGGAAAGAGCATTCTGCATAGGGAATGGACAGTGCAAAGGCCCTGGGGCAAAGCATGCCTGGAACATTGGAAGAAGAGCTATGAAGTCCCTATGGCTGGACTAGAGTGGGCCAGGGGTAGGGGGAAAGTGCGAGGAGATGGAGCAGAGAGGTGGTAGGGCCAGATCCTGTGGGGGCTTGTGGACCACAGGGAGGACTTTTTTTGCTGAGTGAGGTGGCGTCTTGGGAGGCTTTTGAGCAGGTGAGGGATGGGATTTGACTTAGGTGTTCACAGTGTCCCTCTGGTTGGGGAGATACTGAAGCAGTGTCTTCCCTCCATCTCTCTCTGCCTCCCTCCTCTTGCCCTTGACGTCCAGTGGCCTCTGAAGCTATGGCCTTAGGGTGAGTAGTTTTAACTTTGGAGGTGGGGGAGTGTGAACCATGAGGTCTGGAAGGAATTCCTATTTCCCTTCCCTCAAGACCTGTGACCCCATGACCCTTTGGTCCTCTGATCCTGTGACCACACGGTCCCATCTCCTCCCCACAGTACATCCTACTGAAAAAGAGCCTGGAGCAGCAATTTCCAAATTGTCTACTCTTTGTGAGTGCACTGGTGGCCCAGGGGAATGGGTTGGGTATTCAGGGCTGCAAGACCCCCAAAGGGGCTTTGAGGGGAGCTCTTAGCCTCTGCCAACGCCTAATATTCCCTCCCCAGGAGGAGGACGTATCTGCCCAGGCTACAGGGGAGTTTGAAGTGTTTGTGGATGGGAAACTGGTCCATTCAAAGAAGGTGATTCTAAGCAAGGGTCCTGGACAAGAAGGGAGGGTGGTGTTCCAAGGCGTGGGAGACAGACACATTTGTGCTCTTTCCCCTCCGTGCCCAGAAAGGTGATGGCTTCGTGGATGAGACCAAGCTGCGGAAAATTGTGAGCCTTATCAATGAGGAGATCAAGAAAAGGTAGCAGGCAACTGGTGAGCTGGAGGTGAGGTCGGAGGGGTGGAGACCGGGCTGTGGGTGGGTGGGTGGATAGGAGGCAGGGCCCTGTGTTGGAGTCAAAGACACCCTAGCCCCAATCCTAGTGCAGCCAGTCCTCAGTGTTACAGTCAGGACAAGTCATCTACATCCTTTTAGGAACCTTGGCTTCCTCATCTATAAAATGGGGTTATTGAGATGATTTCATAAGATGCCTCTTATAAGGTAATAAATAGTGCATGGCTCAGAGTCGGGCGCAGTGTACAACAGTGGTACATTTTTTCCAAAAGAGCTTTTGTCTTTTTCTTAGCTTTTAGTTGTGTGTGTGTTTTGTTTTATTTTGTTTTTTTTTTTTTGGTTGTAAAGCTGTAATGGCATGTGACTTTTCAACTTATAATTAAGTCGATTAAAATTAAGCACATTAAAAATTCCATTATTAGTCGCCCTAGCCACATTTCAAGTGCTCACGGCCAGATGTGGCTGGCTGCCGTATTGGACAGTGCAGATGTAAAACATGGAAGCCGTCACTGCAGAAAGTTCTATTGCTAACATTGTTTTAAGATATTAAAGCATAGACACAATAATTTATTTGCCACTGATACTGGATTTTTTAATATATTTTTAATTTAATTATAATTTTTAATGAAGGTACTGGGGATTGAACCCAGGACCTTGTGGGTGCCAAACACTTGCTCTACCAGTGAGCTAAATGCATCCCCCAATCCTGGATCTTTTTTTTCTTTGAGATGGAGAGGGAGGTAATTAAATTTACTCATTTACTTACTTTTTTTAGAGGAGGTACTGGGGATTGAACCCAGGACCTTGTGCATGCTAAGCATGTGCTCTACGACTTTGAGGTATATCCTCTCCCCTTCCCAATACTGGATTTTTAAAACCACTTACTACATAGGTATTTGTAGCTGCTACTAATTTAATACTTTGTCTGTTTCATATCTACTTTACAGTTGTTTTCAACTTTATTGAGGTGTAAATTATGTGTAAGAAACAGTACATGTTTAAAGCATGTAAGTTGATGAGCTTTGACATACCAATACACCCATGAAACCAGCGCAAAACCAAGATGATGAACATATCTGTCACCCCCCAAAGTTTCCTCAGCAATTTCTGTAATTTCTCCCACCCTCTCCCCTGTCCCAGGCCACCACTGACTTGCTTTCTGTCAGCATAGATTCGTTTGCAATTTCTAGAATTTTATGTAAGTGGAGGCTGTAATTTTTTCAAACCTTTATGGTGGAAATTTTTAGACATAAATATTAGTTGGGAGACTCGTATGATAAACTCCATGTACGCATCATCCAGGTCAACTAGTATAGCTTTCTCTTCTCTCATTTCATCTTCTCTCCTGCCCCCTTTTTTTTGCTCTGTCCTATTTTAAAGTATATTCCAGACCTCATGTTTTTCACCTGTATGCATCTCTAATAAATAAGTTTTTAAAAGAAATACAAGGCCATTTTTTACACCCAACAAAAATTTTAAAATGTCTTAATACAATCTAATACCCATCCTAGTGTCTCAAAAAGATCTTTTTACAGTTAGTTTGTTGAATCAGGACCCAGACAAGGTTCATATGTTATATTAGCTGTTTTTAAAGAATTATAAAGAGGATTTTTGGAATCCTTAGTATGTGCCAGGCTTTTAGTAGGTCTCCTTTTAAGCAGCCAAGCTGGGGGTGAGGGGCAGGGGAGGCAGAGGAGAGATCTGTTTCTCACACTTGCCAATATACAGAATATGATCGTAGTTATCTACGTAGCCTCCAGGGTCACAGAGACTTAGATTCAAATCCTGGATCCATCAGGCCCACAAAGCTGAAGTGGGGTGAGGTAGATGTTGTGAGGTAGGAACCTGCCAAAGCCCTTTAGTGAGTGACAGCTGTTGTTATTGGAATCAGTCAGGATGTTTCTAATTGCAGCAGAAGACTGTTCCAAATGGCTTAAGAAATAAAAAATTGGCTCATGGGAATAAGTCTAGGGGCTAATTTAGTTAGCTGCAGGCATGGCTGGATCCAAGCACCAAAAGGTTGCCATTGGGAATCTGACTCTCCTTCACTCTGGGTTCTGCATTTTTCCATGGGCTAACTTTACTCTCAGGCAGGCTTCCTCTCCTGGTGCCATAAATCCTGCCAAAGATTCCCACTGGCATGGCTTAAGTCACATGTCCATCCCTGAGCCAATCACTGAGGCCCAAGGGAATGCAGTGCTCTCTTTGGCCCGTCTTGGGTCGTGTGTCTTTACCTCATTGGGTTTCATTTTATTTAGCAAGTATTTGCTGAGTACCTACTCTGTGCTGGATACTGTTCTAGATCCTGGGGATGATGATACAGCAGTTAACTAAACAGATACAAACCCCTGCCCTAGTGGAGCTGACGTTCTAGCCGGGGAGGCAGACAATGAACAAGACATATAGGCAAATAGAAAACACTTAGGAGGAGATAAATGGTGGGAAGAAAAATGAATCAGGGAAGGGGCACGGATGCTGCTGGGAGTTTTCTGCAACTCTAAGTTGAGTGGTCAGGGAAGACCTCATTAGGAAGGTGATATTTAAACCCTTGAAGAATGTGCAAAGGCCCTGTGGTAGGAGTGTGTCTGGTGTGTTTGAAAATGGTGGAGAGACACTACTGGGCATTGTAATCCATGGAAAGCATTAGAATGGTTCCTGACACATAGTAAGCCCTATAGATGCTATTTTTTTTTTTTTGGAGTTGTTGTTGTCATTGTCATTGTTATTAAACTTTTTTTTTTTCTTTCCTCTCTTCCCATCTCAGGAGCCTCAGCAGGATGACGAGAAGGGCTGAAATGTTGCCAAGTCAGGTCCTTTTCTGATGGTGGCTGGGGCTGGGGTGGGGTCGGGGAGGGGTGAAGAGGGAAATACATAGAGTTGGCCTCCCTGTGTTTTGGTCTGACTGTGTTTGCTGTCACCACATTCACTCCTGACATCTGAGGAAGTCGCCTGCTACCTGCTACTGGGTTCCCAGCATCTCCTATGTCCTGGACCTGGGTGGTGGGGAGAGGAGGCCAGCTTTGAACATGAGGCTAGTCCTCTTGCTCCTGAGCTTTGCTCCTGATGGTCTAGCCTCAACTCCTCATGCTGTTGAGGTCAGCATCTTTCTTTTGTGGCTTTTTCATTTCCCCTGCCCGGGTTCAAAATATGTTTTGAAAACTTCCCATCTCATTGGCATTTTTAGAGGTTGAAAGAGAAATAGGGATTGTGGCAAGACATCCCAGACTTCACTATGTGTTAGAGCCCACTTTCTAAACCCACAGGTCTTAGAATCTCAGTGTTGGAGGGGGACTTGATGACCTGGGAGAGGAACATTGTTGCATTCGGTGGGTATTGATGAACCCCCTACCCTGCACCTGGCTCTGGGGGGTCACTGGGCATGTGCCAGGAGGTCCAGGCAAGGCATGGGAATCAGAACTTTACCACGGAGTCACTGTGTGACCTCCAACAAGGGCTGCCACCTCTCTAAATCTCAATTTCCTCCTCTGTCAAATGATGGTTGTAATTCTCCTTAATCATAAAATTTCCAAAGTCTGGCACAGAATATGTAAGTTTTGGTCAGACGTAGATTTCAATCAGGAGTGCTCTTGCCTGCAAGTAACAGCAAACTGGACTGCCAGTGGCTCACACCATAGGAAAAACAAATTGTTTTGCTTGTGAACTGGTCGAAGGGGGCTGGAGTCAGCCAGCTGTCCAACTATGCCGTCAGGGACCCATAGTTTTTCTCTGTTTCTTCTCTGCCATCATTAAGGTATGACAGTGAACTGGCTCTGGGGCTCATGCCTGTTGTTTCATTGTTGCACCTTTACCCATTACGTCTGTATTCCAGGCGGAAGAGGGTTGAAGAAGGTAAGGACACGCCTGCTGGGCCACTATCTTTTTTAGGAAAGCAAAACTTGGTGGGACAGTGGGTATAGCTCAGTGGTAAAAAGCATGCTTAGCATGTAGGAGGTCCTGGGTTCAATCCCCAGTACCTCTTTAAAAGAAAAAAAAAAGCAAAACTTTCCCAGAAGCCCCACCCAGTCTTCTGCTGTGACTGTGAGATAGTGCCCTGGCCCCTTCCCACCCACCCACCTCACCTCCCTCACCTCACCTGCAGCTCACCAGTTGCCTGCTGCCTTTCCCTGCTCTCACTGATAATGCTCACAATTTTCTGCAGCCTGGCCTCACCCAAAGCCATCTTGATTATGATTCAATATGGATTGAATAGGGATAGGAAGCAACAGTTGGAGGTGCTGTCAAAGTCCGAAGTCTAACATACACTAGCATTGGGAGGATGTGAGTGAGTGAGAACGATGAGTGAGTTAAAGGATTTGACTGTAGGTTTCTTATTATGTCATAAGGTAAATATGATAAATCATAATAAGGTAATCAATACTTTTAAGGTTTTTATGGTAGGCGGACTTCTAAGGTGACCTTCAATGACCTGCACCTTCATATAACCTCCATCCCTTGAGTGTGGGTGGGACATGTGACTATAATGGGGTATCACTCCCATGACTGTGTCACATTATACAACAAAAAGAATTTTGCATTGAGTTTGAGGCCATCAGATAGATTATCTTGGGTGGGCCTGACCTAATCAGGCGAGCTCTTCCAAGAGACAAGAAGCATCAGAAGAAATTCTCTGGCTTACTTTGAAGAAGGTGTGGATTGTTGTGAGAAGGCCACTTGGCTAGGTCTTGAGGACAACCTCTAAGAGCTGAGAGTGACCTCCAGCTGGCAGGCAGCAAGAAAATGGAGATCTCAGTCCTACAACTACAGGGAACTGAATTCTGCCCACAATAGGAATAAGCATGGAAACCACAAGTGAGGGTATAGTCCCGGCCACCCATGTGATTTCAGCCTAGTGAGACCCTGAGCAGACATCCAGCTAACCCAGGTCTGGATTCCTGACCATGGAAATTATGAAAATTAATAATTATTAAATTTAATAAATAATAAAATAAAATATTTAATAATTATTAAATATTTGTTAAGTGCTTAATAATATTTAATACATTTATGTTGTTTCAAGCTACCAAATTTGCGATAATTTGTTTTGCCACAATGGAACACTAGCACAATTTTGACCAAAGGTTTTTGGCTATGACATTCGATCATATCAGTCACCATAATAACAATAATAATAAAAGGTGACACTTGGAGGACTTACAGTGTGCCATTTCAACATACCATTTGGGATCGTTCAGAGTTTCAACGTTTTGGTCTCAAAATCTTTTTATTTATACAAATTGAGGAACAAAGCACTTCTGTTTATGAGAGCTGTACCTACTAATATTTACTGTATTGAACATTGAGACCATAAAAATATATGAATTGATTATAAAATAAGATCTACTTTTTCAAGGAGAAAAATCCTTTCCAGAAGGCTTAGCAGATGTGTGATCTTAAATCTGATTGGCTCTCCTCAGATCACATGCCAATCCCAGGCCAGTCAGTCCCTTGTAAATAGGAATGGGATTGCCAAATTTAGAGCAGCAATTCTCAAATTATTTGGTCTCAGGATTGCCTTACACTTGATCACCCAACTGCTTGATCCCCAGTTTTTAAAAAGTCATCCCATTTTTTTGAGGGGGGGTTTAAGTTTAATTACTATTTTTAATGGCAGTACTGGGGATTGAACCCAGGACCTCATGCACGCTAAGCACACTCTCTACTACTGAGCTATGCCTTCTCCCCTCCAAGCAGTTTTTGTTTCTGTAGATTCATCTATGGTTATTCACATCTTAGGAATTAGAACTGAGAAATTCTACAAACTATTTAAAACAATAAGCCCATTACATGTTAACATAAATAATATTTTTAATGAAAACATAACCATTTTCCAAAACAAAAAATAGTGAGAAAAGTGGCATGGCCTCACATTTTTGTAAATTTCTGTAACATCTGGCTTTAGAGAAGATACATGACACTAAATCAACTACGATGATAATAATAAAAAAGAAAGTGTGCGATAAAATAGTTCTGAGTTGGGCAATGGCAATACCTGTTTTCAGATGATTTGTTCTTTTGACCCCCATAGTTTTAAGTTTTTTTGAATTCATTTTCAAAAATGGAAAATAAAGCACTTTCACACAAAATCTCCATTCCCAGCTTTTCTTGAAGCTGTAGTGGTGCTGGACTTGTGTTTCCACATGGCACAACTGGCCAAAGTTGAGTAGTAGCTGATGCCTTTGGAGTCACAATCTGTGAGTCCCCACCACTCCCTGTTGTCCCACACTCACCTCCACTTTGGTCCTGTAGAAATTTGAGTTAATGACCTCTGATTATAAGGGTCATTTCTGGGTGCCTGACCCATCTCCCTCTTAGGATCGGGGCCCCTGCCTATCTCCCTCCTCTGTATAATCAGTACCTCAGGCCCTATAATCATGGCTTTGAGGACTTTGGAATTTCTCTGAAGGGTTTTGACTGGGAAGAGACTGAAAACTGGAGCCACTTATTCAGGGGTTATGAATTCATTAAATGATAGGCAGGAGGAGGGGAGCCAGGACATGTGGGGACCCAAAGGGGCCTGGGTTTCCAGAGAAGCTTATGGAAACAGAGGCCTCCAATTGTTTTAATTGAAGCATAGTTGATTTACAATGTTGTATTAGTTTCTGGTGGGTGGCATAGTGATTCCATGGGCACTTAGGTTGTTTCCATATCTTGGCTATTGTAAATAATGCTGCAATGAACATAGGGGTTCATATTATCTTTTAAAGGTAATATTGTCAAAGTCTTTGGGTAAATACCCAGAAGTCAGGTAGTGGGGTCATGTGGTAGTTCCATTCTTAATTTTTCCATAGTGGGTGCACCAATTTATACTCCCACCAATGGTGTATGAGGGTTCCCTTTTCTCCACATCCTCACCAACACTTGTCATTGTCTTTTTGATAGTAGCCATTCTGACAGATATGAGGTGATATTTCATTGTGAGATAGTAGTTTTCTTGCTTCTGGTGTCTGCCCCCTGGTGGTTGAGGCTGGTCTAGGGGCCTGTCTAGAGGCGCCTGTCCTGTGGTTGGTGGAGATGGGTCTTGGCTCGCTGGTGGGCTGGGCCGTGTCTAGGGGCGTCTAGAGGCAGCTCTGGGCCCTCCAGTCCCCAGGCAGCCCATAGTTGCCTGGCCTGAGGCTTCCCAGCACCGGAGCCCACAGATCGCTGGGCGGGGCCAGGTCCTCGGGCCAAAGAGCCAACGTGGGAGCCTCAGAGTGTCTTCCTCCAGTGTCCACGTACCCAAGGCAAGCTGCAGCCCCCTCCCACCTTTCCAGGAGACTCTCCAAGATCAGCAGGTAGGTCTGGCCCAGGATCTCAAGCCACTGTGTTTGTCCTGGGTCCTGTGTACCTGAGACCCTGTGTGAGCCCTTTAAGAGTGAAATCTCTACCTCCCCAGTCCTGTGGGGCCTCCCTGCAATCAACCCCCGCTGGCCTTCAGAGCCAAATGCTCTGGAGGCCAATCTTCTCAGTGCTGGACCCCCAGGCTGAGGAGCCCAACTGGGGACCCAGAACTCTCACTCCTGTCTGAGAACCTCTGTAATACAAGTTCCCCAGGTTGTGGGTATGGGCTTTGATTAATTGCAAGCCTGCCCGTCCCACTCATCCCGTGTGGTTCCCTCCCTATGTCTTTAGTTGTGGAAGGTCCCCCCTGGTAGGCACCAGCTCCTTTTCATCGATGGCTGTTGTGCAGACAGCCGTGATCCTGGTACACTCATGAGAGGAGGTGAGCCTAGGGACCCTCTGCTCCACCATCCTGGCCACTTACCAATTATTTCTTTAAATACATTCTCTGCCCCCTTCTCTCGTCTCCTTTTGGGATACCCACTACCATAATGTTGCCCTTCCTAAAAGAGTCAGGTAGCTCTCGTAGAGTTTCTTCACTTAAAAACTAGTATTTCTCTTTCTTCTACTTGCATCACAGATTTCTGCGAGCTCACTAATTCTCTTTTCCATACGGCCTGCTCTATTTCCAATGCTTTCTAATGCATTCTTCATCCCGTTTATTGAGTTCTTCAGCTCCAGCATTTCTGTTTAGCTCTTTTTCAGAGTTTCCATCTCTTTGGCAACGTATTTCTTCTCTTCATTTTATTCCTGAGCTCGCTGAACTACCTTTCTGAGTTTTCTCATAGCTCCTTTGAGTTTCTTCACAGAGCTATTTTGAAATCCCTATCAGTAAGTTATCAGTATTCCGATTTAAGTTTGGTTTCTGGAGAACTGTCTTATTTTTTTCATGTTACAATGTTACCGTGGTTCTTCATGGTGCTCGAGGGGTGTTTCTTTGCTGATGCGTCTGAAATAGGGGACACCTTTCCGCTTGATTCTAACGCTTTAACAGGTTAGAAATTGAGGCGTTTCTTCTGTTTTTCTAGTAGGTGGTGCTATAGCACAGGTTTGGGTTTCTTACTTGCGCTGCCTCTGGTTATATTTCAGCCTGCATTTTCCACGCTGCACTGCTTTTGTCAGAGGTGTTGCTCCAAGCCCTCCCTATTGCTTCTTGTGCCTCAGGGGTCATTGGTGTTTTGCTTCTGCCAATGTTGCTGGTGTTGCCGCCTAGGGCACCGAGATGGTGGGCGCTTCCCTTACATCCGGGATCTCCCGGGTAGGAGACTCGGCCACTGAGAGGAGGGGGCGGGGGAGCCCGTGTTGCATGGGCGTCACTGCGGTGTCCAGTGTTGTAAGGTTTGCCGGCTCCACCGCTGCGGATGGGTGGCCAGGGGCCGGAGTTGTGAATGCCTCAGCAGCTGGAGGGGCCGGATCCCAGGCGCCACTGCTGCTGCTGCTGCCGCCGCCCAGTGAACCGAGGTCGTGTGCACCGCTGCTGCTGGGAGGCCAGAGTCGTGTGTGCCACCATCCCTGCTGCTGCTGCCGCTGGTGGTGGTTCTCAGGGGCTGCGGGCTCAGCGGCCACGGCAGGAGGGCTGGAGTTGCTGGAACCACCTCCCTGTCCCTTCAGTTCCGTCTCCTCTACATGTCCCAGTACACCTGCCTCTAGATGTACAGATGTGTGGAATACTCTGGACGCCTGGTGTATTGGGCAGAGGCACCTTTGTTGTGTTGTGGATGTTTTACTGGTTGTAGACTGAAGAAGAGGGAGGAGGAGAGTTTTTCATCTGCCATGTTGCTGAGCTCATGCCTCTGAAAGTTATTTTTCATAAAGTTATGTTAACATGTAATGGCTTTTTAAAATATTACAAAGTAAGTCTACATATTTAAAAAAAACTGAGGGGACAGGGTATACCTCAGTGGTAGAGTGCATGCTAAGCATGCATGAGGTCCTGGGCTCAATACCCCGAGCCGCCATTAAAATAAATAAAGTAAGTAAATAAACAAACCTAATTACCTCCCCCCAAAACAAAAACAGAGCAAAAAAAGAAATTAAAACTCAAAACTCTCAGTCTTGGGGGAGGGTATAGTTCAGTGGTAGAGTGTATGCTAAGCATGCACAAGGTCCTGACCCCTCGGTACCTCTATAAAAAACCAAAAACTCTCAGTCTTAATTTCTTTTTTGGGGGGAAGGGTGGGGGAGGTAATTAGGTTTATTTATTTTTTTATTTAATGGAGGTACTAGGGGATTGAAGCCAGGACCTCATGCAAGCTAACCATGTGCTCTACCACTTGAGCTATACCCTCACCACCCTAGTCTTAATTTCTAATCTAGTAAATATTGACAAACAATCCACACAAACAAGAGCTCTTCTAGGCTTTTCCCACCCAGGTGACAGACATGTGAGTGAACCATCCTCGGTATTGCAGCCCAACTGAGCTTCTGGCCAACATCAGGTGGAGCAGAACTGCTGAGCTGAGCAGGGTCAACTTGCAGAATAGTGAGCCAGGATAAAATGGTTGCTTAAAGACATTAAATTTTAGGGTGGTTTGTTACACAGCAATAGATAACTGGAACATCAGTGTTTGGAGATGGAGACTTACTTTCCTCAGAATTCACAGAGAGGACAGGATTAGTTTGGAAGAACCATCAGATTATACAATAGATAATCTGATTGGCCTTTGTCCCTGATTCTTAGAAGCTAACCTGTAAATCTTTGGAATTTCCAGGGAGTGTCTTTGTGACTCATGGTGGGCCCGCTGGGCAACACTTAAGAGTTTTAGAGAGTTTGAGCCTCATGATTTCAGTCTGACTTCAGGGCACAGTGGCGAGATTCCCTGGTTGGTTATGTTCATCGTGCTTTCATATATCGTACCGGAGGATGACACATCCCTAAGAATGACAGCGATGTCGTATTTGGGTCCTCCCAGACCTAAGTCTGGGGAGTTGGTGTCAGAAACCCCTATACATGCTGACACGCAGCTTAAATTGTTCAAGGAAGAGAAAATGCTCATTAAAATCCTTTGAGGAGGGGGAGGGCAGAGACCAGTGGTAGAGAGCATGCTTAGCATGCACAAGGTCCAGGGTTCAATCCCCAGTATCTCCATTAAATATAAACAAACAAACAAACCTAATTACCCTTCCCCCTAAAATTAAAAAAATGCTTTAAGAAGTATTTACAATAGTCAGGACATGGAAACAACCTAAATGTCCATTGACAGATTACAGGATAAAGATGTGGTGTATGTATATGTATATGTGATACTACTCAGCCATAAAAAGGAATAAAATAATGCCATCTGCTGCAACACGGATGGACCCTGAGATCATCATTCTTAGTGAAGTTAAGCCAGAAAGAGAAAGAAAAATACCATATGTTTTAATATTTTTATTTTGGGGGGAGGTAATTACATTTATTTATTTTAATTATTATTTTTTAAATGGAGGTACTGGGGATTGAACCCAGGACCTCACACATGCTAAGCATGTGCTCTACCACTGAGCTATACCCTCCCTGAAAAATACCATATCACTTATATGTGGAATCTAAAAAGACACAAATGAACTTATTTACAAAACAGAGACTCACAGACACAGAAAACAAACTTATGGTTACCAGGGAGGAAGGAGGTGGGAAGGGATAAGTTGGGAGTTCAAGATTTGCAGATACTAACTACTATATATAAACTAGCTAAACAACAGGTTTCTTTTGTATAGTACAGGGAACTATATTCAATATCTTGCAGTAACCTATAATGAAAAAGAACATGAAAACAAACATACGTATGTATACGTATGACTGAAACATTATGCTGTACACCAGAAACTGACACACATGGTAAACTAAGATAAACTGCCTTTGTGATTGATGTAGTAATAGTAATATAAACAAAAATAGCCAGAAACACTCTGAAAATGAAGTATAATCAGAGGTTTGAGCATTACTAAACATAAAACTAGTTAGAGAATTTAAAATACAGTTTAGTAAATGATGAAGAGGCATCTTTAAGCTAAGTTAATGGGGAAAATATGGACTAGTTACTAAGTGGTACTGGGATAGCCAGGTAGCCATCTAAAAAGGAAATTTTGGATCCTTACCTCATACTGTACATCAGGATAAATTCCAAAAGGTTTAAAGATTCGAATATGAACAATGAAACCACACACACACAAACACACACACACACACACACACCAAGAAAACCTGAGATTCAAAATCTTGAGGGTTTAAAAGAAACAAAAGCAAAAATCTTCATGCCAAAAGTCTTTCAGGAAAACCAAAAGCAAATGACAAACTGGGAAAAAAAATCCATAACTCACATTATAAGCTATTATCATATCTCATCTCACTATTTCAGTAATAGTTACTAGAGTCAATAAAGAAAGGACAAAATTATTCACGAGAGAAGTGGAAAAAGGATGTGAACAGATAGTCCGTGGAAAAAGAAATATATATGATTCAAATGAAAAGATAATTAACTTCACTCAGAATGAGAGGAAAACAAATTAAAATTGATATACCATTTTTCAACTACATAGATTGGCAAACACCAGACATCTGATGACATTGTGTTGGCCAGGCTGTAAGGAAGCGTCTGTGTTCATCAGTTGCTGGGGGTGGGGGTGTAAAATGGTGCAACATGTATGGAAGGCAAATAAGCATTATCTATAAACTTTCAAATGAGTGCATTTGGCTCAGAATTCTCACTTTTGGAAATTCATGCTACAGATATTATACACAACGAAGAATCTAAGAAGCTGCTGGTTATAAAGTACAGCATTGTTTTTATGAAAATGCTGTTATTATGCCATCAAATGTAAGATATACCTCAATTTCAGAGACGTTGATATATGAAAAGTATACTTAGAATCACAGCAATACTGTATTTGTGCACATGCCCTATGATATACATACTAGATTAAGATAGCAAATTTTTTGGCCAATATAAAATGATGGGAAGAAAACCTAAATAACCATCAATATATTCCTGGTTAAGTAAATTACACCATAACCACAGAATGAAATAAAATGCAGCTCTACAAAAGAATGAGGAAATGTCGTGGTTTGGAATGATCTTTAAGATAAGTTCTTACTGAAAATGCAATGCATAAATCACTAAATATAACTTGCCAACTTTTGTGAAAAAAATGAAAAGCCCCTGTATACACAAGCAGATTTGTATTTGCTTGTGTATACAGGGACACTGGAAGGATAGACAAGGTATTGGGGTTACAGATGGGGACTGAGGTAGGTAGTGGAGCGAGGGGGACAGGGATGGAAGACTTTTCATTGTACATTTTATATTTTGGGAGCTTATAAATAGATTATTTACCAAAAAAAGTATTAAAAACTGAATGAAAGATAAAACTCGGAAATTTCAGATATTTTTGAACACATAATCATGTAATATATACAGTATTTATTTTGCTTGCCCTTTGAAATGCCTCAGAAAACACAAAACCAATCTTACACTAAAAACTTCTGTTGAATCTGATGGGAAGAAAGCACATATTCTGACAATTTCACATTCTCCCCATGGCCTTCCAGTCCTAGTAACTCAGCTGGAACTCATATTTCTATCATTGCTATTTGAGAATTTCTTTCATCATCATTAGTTCCGTTACTGGCAATTTTTCTTTATCAAACCTCAATTTTATAAAACTATTCTTCACTTTAGTGAAGCAATTTTGAAAGACGTTTCTACAATGCAGGGAAAAGAATCTTTATCAATCACAAACTCAAAGGATTTTAGAGGAGTCCTTTTGACCTTTTCTTCTATTTCTTTTCTGATGCTTTTTCATGAGAAGCTTTCTTCTTCTTCTTTTTTAAACTATATTGTCATATACTTTGACTTTTAAAAGTCAAGTTGCAGGATTGGTATGACTGTCTTGAATGCAGAGGTTCTTCTTTAAGTAGCTTCGTCACTAAACTATTCTCTACTTATAAACTTATCACAACCAAGTTCTTCTATCAGAGGATTGATAACTTCAGATGCAGTCAGAGCTATAGTCAATGTTAAAACATCAAAATCCATCCTTCGAGGATTCCGCTGATATTCGGCATCAAACGCCGCTTCCCTGGCTCTGCAGGCTTCCACAAATCTCCTGCGGCGTTCTTCAAGCTCCTGTATTCTGCCCGGAGCAATCGGGTAGTTTTCCAGATAGTGGCGGAGGAACTGCTGGTAATTAATTCCTAAAACTCGAAGCGGGTGACGGAGACGGAGATACGGCAATGCAGCCAGGCCTGGGCCGTTCCCCGGCCTGGACCGGGGTCTGCCCTCAGGCCCCTCTTCTTCCGCTGGGTCCGCCAACAATCGGGCGACCTCTGCCATCCGGGCGTCCCTGGCCGCGGCCACCGGACCTTCCCTGGGCGCCGCCATCGGACCTTCCCTGGCCGCGGCCACCGGACCTTCCCTCGGCACCGCCATCGGAACTTCCCTGGCCGCCGCCATCGGACCTTCCCTCGGCGCCGCCATCGGATCTTCCCTGGCCTCCACAGGCGGCGCCAGGGCTGGCTCCCGCCTCCCTCTGCCTACCTCCGCCTGCGGGATGTCACCGTTGTCATTCGCCGCGTCCGTCGACGGGACACTGCTGTCTGCGGGCAGCTTGGACATCTCCCACTGCTGGGTCAGCTCCGCCGCTCCCAGAAAAATAGGAATAACGAGACCGCACGACTAAGGGTGAGCACGTAAGTGCGCGTGCGTGAGCGTTATGCACACGGGTAAACGCTGTGTGCAAACCCACGTGCAAGAGCCTAGCGTCCGCGGCCGCCCCCTAAGAGCACACTGCGCACGCGTCATCCCGATGCGCCCGCGATCCTCCAGGTGCCTCCTAGCGGCCGGGAGAGCCAACACGTCTGAAATCATCCCCTGTTCCCCAGAACGTCGAAGGGCAGAGCTATATTTTATGTCTCAACCAGTTTAAATGTTTATAAGGAAAGTCTCACAAGATCACTTCCTGTTGGCTTTCCTAAGATTACAGCCTAGGATATCTCTAATTCTATACCAAGATATTCTAGGCTTATGGGTTTCTTTGGGGGGGGGTGGGGTGACGTTCTTTATTGTTTTCCATTTATTCATTTGTTTATCTTCATACCAATCCTCTTAACTACTAAAGTTTTATAAAAATATTTCCTTGTTATTTTAAAAGTTGCTTTGGCTATTCTTAGACATTAATTTTTTAAATAAATCTTATTTATTAAATCTTATCTGCAATATAATGTGCAGAAAAAAGTATACAAAATGTAAATATACAGTTGAATGACATATCACAAAGTGAATATCCATGTAATCAGCATTCAGATCAAGAAATTTAATACTTCCAGTATCCCAAAATCCTTTTCCCCTTCTTATCACTATCCTCTCCTTTCTAGCCAGAGGTGACTGCTATCCTGATATTTATGGTAATCATTTCCTTGCTTTTTTTTTTTTTAAACTACCTAAGGGTACAGTCCTGATACTGTAGTTAATTTTGCTTGTTTTTTGCACTTTATGTACTCCTGTGTCTGGTTTCTTTTGCGCAACATTGTTTTTATGAGATTCATCCATATTTTTCACTGTGGTTATAAATAATTTTCTTGATAGTTACATATTCATCACCATTATTTTTAAGTATCCCATAATATTGTAACATGCATCTTAAATATTGACTTTCCAGTTACTTTCTCTTTATAGTAATTAACGTGAGAAACCTCATATAAGGATTTCACTGGTGGCGACTACCACCATGATGGAGTGATTAATGGATGTCAGCAAATTACTTCAGTGACTCAGTGTTCTCTGCCTTGTTGGGAATAGCTATTCTGACGCATTAGGTCTTATCTGCAGATCATGAGGCTGCATTTTTATTTCCCTTGTCCAAGCACCACATTTATAAAATGCAACAATCAGCCTACGTGCTGCTTCAAACGTGGCTTCCCACCAAGCATCTCTGCAATCACTGGATGTGTGGCTTCTTTAAAAGGCAGCTTCCGGGCTAGGCTGGAGGCTCAAGGTCCATTGCTCCCATCCTCAGGCTGCCTGGAAAATCACAAATATGTAACAAAAGAATTCCCAGACTTAGATAATAAAGTATATTATTCAAGGAGAAACTATAAATTGTAGTAATTTGCTATAATCCTACAGAGACAGACAGAATCCTGCCTTCTGAGGCCAAAAATCACCTTCCAGGAGAGGCTGAAAGTCCCTCTTCTTATGAGGGAACAGGAATGGCTTTAAACAAAATTGTGGTGTATTAAACAGAAGTGCTCATGTGGGGAGATAAGAGCAAACATCTGAAATAGATTCCAGGTTAGCTCTTGCTCCCGAGACTGTTCCCATAGCAGCTGCAGCATCTTTGCCTCTGACTCACTGCCAGTATTTCAGAAGCATTTGAGGACAATTTCAGTCACGCTGCAGACTAAACAACTAAGGAAGCTGATATCAGGAGTTCTGTGATATATTTTTACAGGAAAAAAATAGAGAAGAGAATTTAAATCCATGGTCATCAATTCATATTTTTAAAGAGGAGTGAAGAGTTTATAAGGAAAGACACAGGATCTGCTTCTCCCAAAGGCTGCAAAGCCTGAAATAATTAACACTGGTGGGAAATTTGTCCTTACTGTGAACAAAGATTTCCTTTAAAGGATAAATACTCATGTTGACCTTGGACCTTAAATCAGTACATTTATGGCTGTGGGATGAAACCATGACTCAGAATCTGCACCTGGCTTAGGACAGTTGGGGAAATCATGATGTCATTCTTGCATCTTTATTGCCCCTGATTATTCTAGGCTTTACGACTCGTGCTCACTAGATGGGCTTGAGCTTACTTATGAGTAAGTGGTAGTTCTTTCTCTGAGCTCTGACTAGTGGATTTTCCAGATTTGCTTATTTCTCCTGAGATATTAAATGCTGTGCTGAGGTCTAAACATGATGTTATAAGCCTTGTCTCTTTTCCCAAGATTGTACTGTGCTAGATTAATTGTAAAAGTGGCCCACATTCTCCATCTTATTTCTGCACCCTTGGACAATGAGTTTGCAGCTCTTCTCATCAAAAGGTAGATTCTTTTTCTCCGTGCCTTGAATCTGAGCTGGCCTTGTGACTTACTTTGACCAATAGGATGTGGCAGAGATGATGAGGTGTCAGTTTTGAGACTGAGCCTCGAGGCATTTCATACTTCCATTCCCGTCTCAACCATGAGAACAACTCTGAACTAGCTTTCCGGATGGTGGAAGACAATAATGGAGCTGAGGAAAGTGGTCTCAAGATCAGTCAGTCCCCAGCCGACCTACCAGCTGACTTCTAGGCTCATTGGCTAAATAAATGCTTGTTATTTTATGCTACTGTGTTTGATGTGATTTGTCATGCAACATTGTTATAGCCATAGATAACTGCTCCAGAAGTTGGCATCAGGAGTTTTAGCCCTAACAAAAGGCTAATATACATAGGGAAAACAGGGGAAATATTTTTATTTGAGCAGGAAAAATGGTGACTCTATGTTATGAGGTAGTGAAATAATTTGGTAACCTGTTGCCTGTGATTACCCAAAAGATGGAAAATATTTCTAATGACCTGTGTTATTTGGCTAAGGAGATACCCAGGCATAATGCTGTTTACTCCCTCATGAGTATGATAAGGTGTAGCAAGAGAGGGTTGACCTATAGAAGGAACTGGCTGATTTTCCAGAAGAATTTAGAGGAAATATAGAGAGACTGTGACTTGCTAGGTTGGGAAAGGAAAGCTTTTCTCACATCCAGTCTTTCCAGCCACAAAATATGGTCAAAGTGAAAGACAGCCCGAATATAGATCAAATGAAAGGTGTGGCTTTATGATCCTTTGTTAAGAGTTCAATAATGAGAGGCAGTGCCTAGGACAGCCTCCCAACTAGACAAAAGGGTTTCTAGGAAGCTTATGGTCACAGTCCTGCAGAAACCTGATCTTGAAATAGCAAGAGATCTAGGGAGAAAGGTATATTTTATTCCTCAGTTTTATTGAGGTGAAATTGATACCTTAGTTCTCAAAGACATTGTAAGTTGTACAGTGTGATGGTTTGATACACGTATATATTTTGAAGTAATCACAATAGGGTTAGTTAACACTTCCGTCACTTCACATAATTACTTTTTTTTTTTAGTGGTGGAAACATTTAAGTTCTACTCTCTTAGCAACTTTCAAATATATAATACAGTATTGTTAATTATAATCATCATGATGAACATTAGATCCTCAAAACTTACTAATCTTATAACTGTAAGTTTGTACCCTTTGTCTATATCTCCCCATGTTCCCCACCTCCCAGCCCCTAGCAACCACCAATCTACTGTCTGCTTCTGTGAGTTTGGCTTTTTAAGTTTCCACATATAAGTGATATCATATATATCCACATATAAGTGGTATCTGTCTTTCTCTATCTGGCTTATCGCATTTAATATAATGCCCTCCAGGTCCATCCATGTTGTTGAAAATGGCAGAATTTCCTTCTTTCTTATGGTAGAACAATATTCTATTATGTATATTACATATATTATATATCTGTATATCACTCTATCTATCTATCTATCTATCTATCTATCTATCTATCAATCTATCACATCTTCTTTATCCATTCATCCATAGACAGAAATGTAGGTTGTTTCCATATCTTGGCTATTTGTGAATGATGCTGCAGTGAACACCAGAGAGCAGATATCTCTTTGAGATCCTGATTTCATGTCCTCTGGACATATACCCAGAAGTGAGATTGCTGAGTCATATGGTAGTTCTATTCTTATTCTTTCAGAAACTTCCATATTGTATTCCATTGTAGCTGTACCAATTTACATTCTCAGCAAGAGTGCACAAGGTTTCCCACTTCTCCACATTCTTTCCAAGACTTGTCATCTCTTGTCTTCTTGATCATAGCCATTCTAACAGGTGTGAAGAGATAACTCATTGTGGTTTTGATTTATACTTTCCAGATGATTAGTTTTGCTGAGTATCTTTTCATGTACTTGTTGGCCATGTGTATATCATGTTTGGCAAAATGTTTATTCAAGTCCTCTGTCAATTTTCAAGTCAGATTTGTTTGCCTTTTTTCCCTGATATATTTTGATATTAGCCCCTTGTCGGATAGATAAGTTTGCAAATAGTTTCTTCCATTCCAGAGGTTGCCTTTTAAATTTTGTTCATTGTTTCTTTTGCTGTGTGGGAGGTTTTTAGTTTGATGTAATCCCACTTATTCATTTCTTTTTGCTTTAGATGTCATATCCAAAAAATTATTGCCAAGACAAATGTCAGCATGCTTTCCCCATATGTTTGCTTCCAGGAATTTTAGTGTTTCAGGTTTTATGTTTAAGTCTCTAATTCATTTTGAGTTCGTTTTTGTGACTGCTGTTAAATAGGGGTCAATTTTCATTCTCTGCATGTGATTAATCAGTTTTCCCAACACCATTTATTGAAGAGACAATTCTTTCCCCATTAGGTATTCTTGGCTCCCTTGTCAAATACTAGTTGACCATACATGGGAGGTTTATTTCCGAGCTTTTGATTCCGTTCCTTTGGTCTATGTGTCTGTTTTTATGACAGTACCACACTGTTTTGATTATTATAGCTTTGCAATATAGCCAGAAACTTTTGTTTCAACGACTTGTTTTTTTTTTTGAGGAGGAAGATAGGTTTATTTATTTTTTTAATGGAGGTACTGGGGATTGAACCCAGGACCTCATGCATGCTCACTCGTGCTCTACCACTGAGTTATTACCCTCTCCCCTGGTGAGGACCTATTTTTCAACATGCAAATGGATAAGTTAGTTCCTGTCAATAAGGTTAATCAGTTTACTAGCTTTAATTTATGATTCTTTACAGTATCTGAGTTCACTTCAGAAGCAGCCAAGACAAAGATAGTCAAGATGTAGTCAAGACAAAGGCAGGTTTGTACTCATGAGAGATAGTTTCAGTCCATCCAGATTCAACAAATTGAAGTTATAAGCATATGAAAATTTGATGCCGTTTCACTAAAGATATTTTCCTTCACCCCACCCCTTGTCCCCAGGAATTAGAATGGTTTGGAATTAACTGTCAGTAGAGCTGGAAAGTTATTGGACAACTCTAGAATGCAGGTTGAATCCTGCTTGTCATCTGCCTGTCTTCAGGATTAAAGTAGACTCGGGTAGACTCAGGATGCTTTCAGGAGCACCCAGCATGATTTCTCCATGGTTTGGATCGCCAATGAGAAGTGCGTTTTGATTCTATTTGGGGAGAAAAGTCAAATCAATAGTAAGAGATTACTGAATTAAATTGCATAATTAAAAATTACTCCAGGGGGTTCTTACATTTTGTTGGTTACAAATCAGACAAATGTGGTCTTGAGCCCGAGTTCTGATGAGTAATCACCTTTGTAAATTCCAATAGATAGCTCTTGAAGCATGACTGAGATTCTATATTCTAAATCCACTGTTTCTCTAACTGGCAAGAAATTCAAGGACAAATTCTTGCCTCTGTACATTTCCCCCTTTGGTCTCAATGTGTCTGGAGTTTTGACTCATTAATTCCCCTTGTCCAGTTAATGTTAGTTTATACAGGATAAAACACTTTCCCAATATCCCACTGGATCAGAAAAAAGGAGAGGGATCAGTGTGGCTTCTGTTCGCTTGTGGGTTTTGCCCAGCAAAGATCCTACCGCGGAAGAAATTACTCAAGACTTTATCAGGTCAAGAGAGTGAGAGGGAGCTGGAGACCAACTCCCTGAGCTCCTCCAAAGCTCTTGTATTTATTTAGAATAGTCAAACAAAGAGTCAAAGTAAAATACCTCATAGGAATGAGTAAGGGGCATGGCGTACCTGCAGGGATGCAGGTCAGCAGTTTCAGTTCTTGAAAAACAGAAACACTATAATCTTAATTTATATTTAGAGAAAAGGTTACAATATTGATAGTACAAATGGTTATTTTAAGCCTCAAACAATCATGAGCAAGGTTACAGTGTTCCAAATAATTGATAATGAAAACCCAGACCACCACAAAGTCTCCATACAATGATTAGAAATTGTCTAAGCATGCGAAGCAGCCCAGCTGTTCCCAGCTAAGGACTAAGTTACAGTCTTCTGTGAGCAAGAACAGCCTACACCATCCACCTACGCCTGATAAGGGAAGCATGTCCTGCCAGTTAGGGCAAGGGACGAGTTATGGTTTTCCACAAGTATAAGCAGCCCTCAATCTATGACCTTGAATTAAGCAAAGCAAGCAAAGCATGTCCCTGCTTTTTACAGCAAGGAGACAGATTGTAGCAATTCCTGCTAGCAAAGCAGCTTCAAGGCAACTAAGCTAAGTTCCATAGATAAGGTGGTGACTGGTATTGAGAGTTTAGTCTTTTAAGCTTTTGGACATTTTGCTTTGAAGCAGCAGTATAAAGTCAAATATAGAAAGCATTGGTTTTTATTATACATTTCTTATGTGTTTACATAAAGGTGAGAATATGACTTGGTAAAAGCAATTATTATAATATCAAAGTTTGTTAACCCAAGTTTGCACTCCCACAGATCAACCTTGTAATAACATCTGTCCTGCAACAAATTATTTTCTAACCAAATCCTTGTAGTATGTGCAGTCACATTGCCCAATAGCTAATCAGACGAACAGTGACATCGTGCAGATCCATGATGTTAATTCAATTGTGTTATCTTCACTCCTTGTTCTTCCTAACCCACCCACATTGGAGACCAGCCTACCCTTGGTAAATATTTCACTCTAATAATTCTATGGGCCATCCTTTGTTTACTACTTGAGCACTGATAACAGTGTCTGGTACAGAGGAAATGTTGAACACATATTTATTGAATGAAATAGTAAGTTCTTATTTTTTTCACAGACCAAATTTTTCCAGCATAGCATGACAACCTCTTTCTTCTCCCCAGTTCTAAACAAATTATTTAGGTTATGTTGAGTCTCTGACCAATCAATAATCATTTAATAGACGGATGAACTAGCTCTTCTTCAAAAGGTGTATTAAAAAAAAAAAAAGATGGTCATTTTGCTTTACTCTCTAGCCTACAAATTTTTGGTAACATTCTTACGCTGTCCAAGTTTGATTTTTTTCTTGCTGTCCTTTTCCCCAAGTCACTACTGTGAACGCATCTTGGAAAGATAAATTTCCACATAAACCTCTAAAGAGAGTTCAGTCCTCAGAGGGTCATTGAAGTGCTTGTCCAGAATCCACACTCCAGTAGGACCATGAGGCAGTGTAGCCCAGCCCATGATTTCACTTGATTGTCACTCTTGGATGGGTCAGTCTTCTGCCCACTAGAGGGCAGTCAAGTTCAATTCTTGGTGGAAACAAGGGCTTGATAAAAAGGAGTTCTGGGGCTTTTCCAGATTTGCTGATGGCTTGTGAGACCATGGATGCTGTGAGAAAACAATGCGTGAGCTGTCACACACCATTCATGTCTGCCTGTGAGTGTTGTCTGGGGTCATGTCAGAGTAGTGTATTAAGTACTTACTCTGCTGTTAACTTGTTGAGTGGACATCTTTTCTGGAATTTCATCTATATTTTGAGATAGACTATTTCTGGAAGTACCCACAGAACTGGAACTGAGCTTCCCCATTCAAAATCTACTGGCTCAGTGACTTCAAATAAGCAAAAAAAAAAAAAAAAAAAATTGGTGAAACATTCTTGTCTTGGTTCCTTTTTACCCTTTGTGCTTCACCGAGGGAAATGACACCAAAGTGGTCTTATTCATTCTGCTGGGTTTGTTAAAATTAGGCTGCATTCAAATAAGTGTTTCCCTAAAATTTCCCAGTGCCTCTTGTGGAGAATATTACTATGCTCCACAGAATAACATCAATCCTGGGACAAATTATTCTTTTAACCCACTGGTTCTCAGTTCACATTCCAATCACCTGGAGCTTTAAAAATTGCCGATGCCCAAATCCCTTCCCTCGAGATTCTGACTTTATTGTCAGAAGCATCCTAGGATTGGGGTTTTTAAGAGCTTCCCAGGTAATTTTAATGCATAGGCAGCATTAGAACCACTGTTCTAACCAAACACTTGCAAGAGCCCCACAACTCTGGTTTGAAAGCTAATGAGAATAATCTACTCATTTGTTAATTCAGTTATGTTGTCTTCATTTCTCGTTGTTCCTAATCCACCCACAATCCTGGCCAGTTGAAACACTATGAACTATGTCACTGTAATACTCCTACATTTCCCATCCCTTGTTTATTCCAGCACTTTTAACAGTTTCTGACAAAGTATGTGTTAAGCATATATTTACTGGATTAATGAGTCCCTATTCTCGGGACATATTCTTTCACAATACCAAGGTCTCCAATATACCCAGAACCATTCTCTTTTCGTCCAAATTTTAAAATGTAAGTGACACTGTGTTTCCTGGGGAATCATTACTCCATGAATACATTGTTTCTTATGGGCTTTTACTTCACTAGGTGTATTAAAGAAAGATGGACATTTTGCTTTTGTGTCTAGCCTGTAAGACCAAGCTTACAAAGGAAAATTTCTGTTGTGCTTGATATGACTCCACTGGCTAGGAGAGCATACTCCGGCAGGAGGCTGGTGGATCTCCACATCAGGGAGAGACACTGTTCTCACGTTTCCCAGACCTATTGGAGTTTCACACATGCTTTTCTTTACAAATGAATGAATACTGCCAATGATGGGAAACCGTATTCACTACCCCAAGGGCATTATAAATAACTCAGGCTGAGCCCCTGAAACTTCTAGCCCTCATGATTCTCTTCTAAATGCTTTTGAAGTTGTCCCACCTCCCTGTGCACGGCTCTTTGCCACGTGTGATAACAAAGGATGTGTATGTGTGTGTTTGGAGGGGATGTTACTTAGTCTCTTCCCTGTCCTAAGGATGTACTATGTACTTACAGGAACACTCAGAGGCCACAGCTGAAATGGTCAGGAACTTGAACTTTGGGGTCATTCAGGTTCAAGTCCAAGCACCTTTCCTTTCCTTATGGTTTGTTTGGCAGCAAGCACCTCTTTCTCTAGGCCTGACCCTCTCATTAGGGGGCAGAAACTCTTTCCCAATGTATGTGGCCTCCTTGGGATCCCTCAAGAACCAAGTGAAGAAGACTCCAAGCTGGCTTCAGAAATCCAAGGAAATTCCAGGTGATTCTATGAACCTTTCGATGTCCACCAGCAGTGTCAGAGCAGGAAACGGTGAAGCCCAAAGTGAACTCTGAATAGAAACCATTAGAATGTGTTTAAAGTTAAGGAGATGGCTACATGTTACCTTTGAATGTCACCAGTTTAGCAAAGCCTGCTGCTACTGTAAGGCTGTGGGACAGACGTGTAATAAATAAATACAGGGTAAACAATTCAGAAACTGCTATATTCTCAATCAGTGGGAGAATATTTTTGCTGAAGCAAAGAGCTCTTCTTCCCAAAGAATCATTCCAAATGGTTCTAAAGGGAAATCCAGATAAGTAACCCCAAAGGATGACTTGGTGTCCATCAAGCATTTGCAGCGGTAATAAACACCACCAAATTCTTAATGGTTTATGACAATAGTTTATGCTTTTTACTTACACCACATATCTGCTCTGGGTGGGCTATAGCTCTGCTCTCCGCACCTTCCTCAATTCAAGATTCAGCCTGAAGAAGCCTTGCCTATTTGGGACATCCCATTCATATGACAAGATGGAAAACGTAAATGATGGAAGCGGCCAACGCTCTTCAAACTTGTATTCAGAAGTGATATTTATCACTACTGCCCACATTTCACTGGTCAAATGGCCAAGCCTGACGTCATTGGGTGGTAGGTCTACTCCTCTGTTGAGACCAATAACATAACTGACCTCCCCAATGCACTTTTGTTGTTGTTGTTAGTTGAGGTCCTGGGGATTGAACCCAGGACCTTGTGCATGCTAAGCACTCACTCTCCTATTGAGCTCTACCCTCCCCGCTGAAGGCATTTTGGAAGAACACGTTAAGACCTGATAACTGTGATTCTGTGTGGGGTTGCAGTGGGAACTGAGAACATGGGGAACAGGCAAGGAAGACTCTTCCCTGTATTTTTTATACCTTTTCTCTTATGAGCCTGGTGAAGCTACTACCTATTCAAAAAATAAAATATATGAAAGTGTAAAAGTTAAGCAAAAATATGTCCTTTTCATATTTCAGATGTTCTTGAAAACACTTTAACACATAATATATACAATATATGCTTTGTTGTATTTTGATTTCACCTGTCACTTAAAATATCTTGGAAGAGACAAGATTAATCTTCCACTAAGTAATCAGTGTTTACTGGTTATGACACAAAGGGATTACAGATTCTGAAATTTCCTAATTTCCTCAGTAGACCTCCATTCCTAATTTTCCAGATGTAAGTTTAGAAATTTGGGCCTTGTAGTTGTTTCTTTACTCATCTTGGTTAATATCCATGGGTTTTAGTATTGGCAAGTTGTTGAGTCAAGTTTTATTCTTGTAAAACCAACCTTTGCAGTGAGGCAAACGTAAGATACTTTCTACAATGCAAGGGAAAGAATCTGCATCAATCAGGATTTTTCTAAAAACCTGCTTCAGAATATCCAATATTTATTCTACATGTTTTCTGTTGTTTTCTGCTGACACTCTTCCCTTTTTTCCAACGGTGCAAGAATTGCTTTCTTTTCCCTTATTTACAGCCCGCCTCCCCCCAATAAAACTGTTTTAGTTGTAGAATTAGCAAACGACTCTGTGTTACATGAATTGAAAAGAGAATGAATGGCAGGATTCTCTAAACGTAGTTTCCTCTTCGATGTACAGGACATTGTGTGTAACTATTCCCCGACTTTCAGCCAATCGCAGCCAAGTTCTGTGGCCAGACGACTTAGAGCCACAGATGCAAAGAGATCTTCGATAAACGTAAAATAATCCAGGTAGACGGTGGGGTAACGCGTTCGCCAGCTGGCTTCGTGGGCTACTCCACTTGCTCTACACACATCCAGAAGCACCCAGTTGGGTTCGTCAAATCCTCTTAGCCGGCTGCCGTGGGCGCTGGGCACCTCTTCCCCACAGGCTGCGCTTTCCCGATGCCAGGCCCGAAGCCCCCGGGGCTTGTGCTGGGGACGTGTGAACGCAGCCAGGCCGGGCCGTCCCCATGCCCGGCCCGCTCTCGGGGTCTCCCTCGGCCAGCCCTGTCCGTCACCCGGCCTTTCCCGGGTTCCTCACGCCGCGCTGGGACCGCCTCCTGCCAGCGGTAGGACGTCGCGGTCGCCATTCACCGCGCCCGTCGGCGGAACACTACCGTCCGTGGGCATCTCTCGCACCTCCGACCGCGGGGTCAGCCCGTCCGCGCTCTGACAAAACGGGAATAACGTGGCAGGCGCGATTGCGCATGTGAATACGTGCGCGCGCGTGAGCATATACTCGCGAGAGTGCGCATTTAACTCGCGGGCTTATGTGGAGGGAGACGCTGCTGACCAGAATGTTACTCGTGCTAAGTTTGGGCCAGGCTGCGGTTGCTCCGAGTCCCAAACGAACGACGAGGGCTGCTTCCTATTTTAAAATTTAGTCAAGTAATTCTTGGTAAGACACCTACATCATCGATATTTTGGTCCCTGTCCTAATTTAGAAAGCTGTGCACATTTTGGTGCTGGAGGCCTGAAACTGTTCTCCTATGGCTGCTGTTACGTCGGATACTTTTGCCCCTCTTGACGTTCCCCTCGTGCTTTTCTCCTTCCCCTCCCGTCTTCCATTTCCCCCTCTTTCCCTTCTTTTCCACCCTCTCTTCCCCTGCTACCTCCTCCTTCCACCTCTCCCCGACTTCTCTCTCTCTTATCCTTTTCCTCATCTTCTCTCCTTCCGCCCTTTCGTTTTCCTTCTCCCAGCCTCCCTCTCTTCCATTTCTTCCTCCCCACCCCCTAACCCTTGCCCTCCGTCTCAAGTGGAAGTCCTTCTGGTAGGCCTCCCTGCCTACTCTACTGTTGTGACTCCCCGAAATTTCAGCCCAGACCGCTTCTAACTTCTAGCAGATCTGTCTTCCAGACTCACTTGTAATGCCACCTTTTCTATTATTTGTTTTTTATCGACACCAATGCAGTATGTCTTACTCTGATTGTATCAAGCACTTTAATATGTGATCTGTTGACATCAAATGAAGCTGAGTGTTCCCTCCTAGTTCTTCAAGATTGTCTTAGCTATCCTTGACCTTTTTACACTGTGTGTGAATTTTTGAGTCTGAGAATTTCTTTAAAGTCCTATTGGGATTTTGCTTAGAAATTCATGACTTCTTCGATTAATTTACGGGAGAACTGGAATCTTTAAAATTGATTCTTTTCCATTCATGTGATGTGTGTGTCCACTTATTCAGGTTTTGTATTACATTCTGTAAGTTCTATAGGTTTTTTTCCTAATTGATTTGTGGACATAGATAGTAAAACTGTAACTCGAATGAATGAGAAACAAATTCAAAATAGAGTTTGCTTGGGAAGGTGAGTAAAGTGGAGGCAGTGGGGAGGGACAACTAGGGAGATTATAAGGTACTAACGTTTTATTTCTGAAGCTTGGTGGTGGGTACATGAATATTTTGTTTTTTTAATTGTAATTATTCTGATTTGTTTTGTAAGTTTTATGTGCATAATTTCACAATTTAAACAAATCCTTCGTGCCTTTTATTTGATTGAATTTTAGGAGCATTAAGGGTTTAGTTGCTATTGTGAATAAGCTCTTTATTGCAAATGGACTCTTAAGCTGGTGTATAAGAATGCCATTGGTTTTCATGTCTTGTTCAGTAACTTCACTGAATGTTTGTAAGTTCTAATAGACTTTTAAAGTTTCTTTGCCAATTGTTAATAATTTGAGCTTTCTCTCTTTTTTCTTGCTCAGTATACCTAAAGGTTTGCCAGTTTTGTTAATTTTTCAAGGAACCAACTTTTGGTTTTTGATTTTGTCTATTGTTTTTCTCCTTTCTACTTCATTTATTTCTTTTCTCATCTTTATTATTTCCTTCTGCTTGTTTTGGATTTAGTTTGCTCTTCCAGGTTCTTAAGGTGAAAGGTTATTTATTTGAAAATTTTCTTTTATGTTAATTTAGGAATTTATAACTATAAATTTCCCTGCAAACATTGCTTTTGCTGCATCTCATAAGTTTAGGTATGTTGTGTTTTTGTTTTTATTTATCTGAAAATATTTTCTAATTTCTCTTGTGATTTGTTCTTTGACCAGTTGGTTATATAGGAATGCGTTGTTTAATTTCCACACATTTGTGAATTTCCCAAATTTCTTTCTGTTCTTGGTTTCTAATTTAGTTCCATTGTGCTCAACATACTTTGTATGATTTCAGTCCTTTAATGTTTTTGAGAATTGTTTCATGGCCTAACATGGTCTATTCCGGACAATAATCCATGTGCCTTTGAGGAGAATCTGCATTCTCTTGTTGTTGGGTGAACTGTAGATTTCTGTTAAACCTAATTGTTTTATAGTGTTGTGCAAGTCTTCTATTTTCTTTTTTTTTAACATTTTTTGTTGATTTGTAATCATTTTACAATGTTGTGTCAAATTTCAGTGTTCAGCACAATTTTTCAGTCATTCATGGACATATACAGGCTCATAGTCACATTTTTTCTCTGTGAGTTATCATAACATTTTGTGTATATTTCCCTGTGCTATACAGTATAATCTTGTTTATCTTTTCTACAATTTTGAAATCCCAGTCTATCCCTTCCCACCCTCCACCCCCCTGGGAAAGTCTTCTATTTTCTTGATCTTCTGTCTAGTTGTACTATTCATTATTGAAAGAGGAGTATTAAAGTCTCCAATTGTTACTGTTTTTTTATTTTTTAAATTAAATTAAAAATTTTTTTTTTGTTTTGGTGGGGGAGGTAATTAGATTTATTTATTTATTTTAATGGAGGTACTGGGGATTGAACCCAGGGCCTTGTGCATGCTAAGCACGCAGTCTGCCACTGAGCTATGCTTCCCCCCTAGATGAAATGCTGCCTTTTACAATGTTCTTCTTTGTCTCTAGTAATAATTTTTATCTTCTTTTTTTAATTGAAGTGTAGTTGATTTATAATGTTAGTTTCTGGTATACAGCAAAGTGATTCAGTTGTACATATATATATTCTTTTCTGATACTTTTCCATTACAAGTTATTATAAGAAATTGAAGATAGTTCCCTGTGCCACACAGTAGGTCCTGTTGTTCATCTATTCTACATGTATAGTAACGTGTATCTGTTAATCCAAAACTCCTAATTTTTCCCTTCCCTGCCTTTTCCCTTTGGTAACTATAGTTTGTTTTCTATGTCCATGAGTCTATTTTTGGTTTATAAATAAGATTTATATCATTTTTTAAAATTTCACGTATAATAGATAGCATATGATATTTGTCTTTCTCTCACTTAGTATGATAATCTCTATGTCCATGTTGCTGCAAATGGCATAATTTCATTCTTTTTTATGGTTGAGTAATATTTCATTGTATATATACACCACATCTTTTTTAATCCAGTATCTGTCCTCGCTCTTTCCCATCTGCTGCCACACCCCTCTTGGTGGGGACCACTTACTCTTTTTTCCCTGAAGCAAGAACCAAATTCTATTAATTTCTTAGAAGTTTTAATGACCAAGTTTTGGGGAAGGGTGGGGAGGAAGCATTCTGTTAGTGAACTCTGGGAGTCTCATGGTCACTTAGATGGCGGGATCTCCTTGACGGTGGGGAGTCTGGTCACATCCCTCTCTAACAGATACACACTGAGGTCAGGGAGACATCTCTCCACACCTGCACCAACTTCACAGATTGTGGTGGGAGTCGATGGTTAAGGCTGTAAAGATGCTTGCCATTTACCATTACCTGAAAGAGAAAATGTGTCAGAAATACAGTATGCCATCAAACAAACTCAGTCTTCCTTTCTGTTTCTGCCCTAGTATACACACCATCCACTAGGAAAACCCCTTCTCACACTTCAAAACCCGGTAGATATGCTGCTTTTTTATAGACTACGTTTGTGACTCTTTTGGAGTCTTGTTCACTCTATTTTCGGCTTCTCTTATTCCTCCAGTGAGGTTCTACCACTGTCTGTTGCATGGTCTGTATTTGTTTGGCGTTTCCTCTCACTTCAAAGATTCTCATGGCCAAGAACTGTCTCTCATGAATCTTGAATCCCTGTATCTTGCCCAGAGCATCACAGGCTGAACGGTTGATAAGTGTTCATTGAATGCATACATCTCAGTTCTGCAAATCTTTGCTGCCATTTACTCTGATGACCCAGTTTTTCCTTTGAGTAGCCCAGATTTGGGGTGATGGTGTGAAGAATGAAACTCAAGTGATCTTAAAGAAGTAGAAGCGTATGTATGGCTAAAAAATAGTATATTATTTTAACAGCTTATAAACATATGAAAAGATGCTTCACCTCGGTCTTAAGAATGTTATTTTTTTGCCTAGCTGTTTAAAAAGTTCAGACTGTTTGAACATACTCTTTGTTGGTGAGGCTCTGGAGAAGCAGTCACTTTTTAGGTGTTCATTTGTCATATTTAAAATGCATGTGCTTTTTGAATCAGTTCCTCCAGTGTTAAGTACTGGGAAGTTGATAGTGACAAAAGTGTGGTATCAAAACCTTAATGCGGCATCATTCGTGAGAGAAGAATATTGGAAACAACCTAAGTGTGTGTTAATAAAGGTCAAGTTAGATCATGTTCGGTAATCCTTCTACTGGAATAATATGCAAACATTAAATAATGATAGAGCATAATGGATAGAAGGATTTCTCTATGATACATTCTTAGACTGCAAATAAACTCTAGTCCTCATGGTATAATATATAGAGAAACTTACAACACTGTTTAAAAATAAATGAAATGCTTAAAAATAAATGAAATGAAAGTACATATAAGGTAGACAGGTGGAGGTACTTGTATAAGCATGTATTATCTCTGGAAGAAACAAAGAAACTAGGAACAGTTGTGCTGGCTTGAGAATGAGAGAAAGACTTAATTTGGGGTGGATTATGATTATTCGTATGCATATTTTAATCATTTAGCTACACAAAAATTCAAACAATAACAGCATAGGTAGAAATAACTGTGGGTGAAGTCAGAGGAAATTCTCCACTTTGAGGGAAATGGCATGTGAGCTGATCTTGACCCTGATTAGATTTGGGAAAAGACCTGAGGATGGTGGTACAGGCAGAGGGTGCTTTGTCATTAAAGGGGCAGGAGTAGTTATGGAAGGTAGATCCTGAAGGACCCTGGGGCAAGCCAGGAAGGGAGAGCTGTGTCCTGTGAGGCCTGTGGAGGCCGTGGACCTGATGGTTCCTGGGCACCCTTACCTGGTACTCATTTTGTAGCACCAAGATGTGCAGTTCAAATTCTTGGCCCTCCACAAAGGGCACTTCGTAGGATGAAACCTCGCAGTTCCAACTCCCATTCTGACGGCTGTTTAGCTTCACAGATATGCCAAAGTACACTCGGAAATGGAAAGCGATGTCCGAGTTCTCATCAGTTCCAGTATGGAAATCCACCTGCATTTCTGGGTGCTTGCTGATGGGCAAAGCACATAGCATGTTGAACAGGCTCCCTTTCTTGTGGGGGACCCACATTTGACATACACATACACGTTCTTTCCCAACTCCTCCCTGGTAGAAGGGAGGCCTTCCTGGGGGATATTGTAATCCTTGTTCTGGGGGGCTGCTTCAGCTCATCCTGCCCAGGGTGGAGAGATGCCCTATTCCTTGGCCCAAGACTCAAATTGGGCAGCAGTCACTGGCCTGGCCCTACCCATGGCTCATCCCCCGGCAAGCCTGTGCCCCTTGATAAAGAGCCACAGCCCTGACTCCTTTCCCCAGACCCCACAGCCTGCCAGCAGTCCTGCACCTGTAGGCTTAATGCCTGATACCAGAGGGTCTCCAGGACCTGCAACTGCATGGTGCTGCCATTATGCTAGTTATGCATTTTAACATCACTCGTACATGAAGTGACCCCCAACTCTGATATTATCACTTCTCCTTCCCCTCCCCACCCCTGAAATAGAGTACCCACCTGAAACAGATAGCAGGTTTCCCTCTGACTGTCACTGAAGAACCAACAGACAAGGACGCAGCCCGTGTGTAGGGGACCTGCCGTGGGGAGGTAAGAGTGGATGAGGGGGCATGGCCAGGTGTGGGCTCCCCTCCTACAAATCAGGGCTTCCCAAGGGCTCCCAGGTTAGACATCAGAGGACAAACTCTGAGGACCCCCACCTCTCCACCTCAGCACGGTCAGGTCCCTGTGTCTTTGAAGAGATGAGAGGGTTGTAGTTAAGAGCAAGGGTTCAAGAGCCCAGCTGCCTGGATTCAAATCCTGATTCTGCCCCTTACTAGTGGTGAGATCTTAGATCTATTACTTGAACTCGCCCTGCCTCAGTTTCCTCGGGACAAGGAGGATTATCAGAAATTCCTACTTCATAGGGTGTTCTCAGGATTTATGAGCTAATATATGCAAAAGCTTTAGCCTAATCACTGGCACATACAGGGTCCACCCAGGGGCGACTATCAGAAGGGGGAGGCCCTTCTGGAACACTGCCTTCCGATCAGTGTCTACTATCTGAAACTCTGAAGGCAAGACTTGAGGATGTAAAAAATATACAAACATAAAAGTTCACTCCAGTGAAAAACATTTGTTTAAAGAAGAGGGAAATAGTAATGGAAAAGGAAACCCCCATGTGTGGGATGGACATGCATCAGAATTATCAAGGGGAAGGCATATCCTTTCCAGAATGTGTACAAGTTGTTGAGAACACAGCACTTGCACAAGGGGTGCAGGAAAGCAATTGGGGAGAATATGCAAGTTGTTGACTGATATCTCCCATAAATTCTGTCTGGACTGAGGCTGAATTAGTTCCTTCTAGCCTCAGGAAGGATTGATTCTCTGAAACCAAGTCCCACAACCGCCTTTCCCTGGGGGCCAGGGTCTGCTCACCCTCCTCCTGTAAGGCGATGGGAATGACTGACTGGAGGGCAGACGCCTGAGCCAGAGAGGGTGTCACTGTACTGACTGAGACTGGAGATGCAGCCCCCTCCAGCCTGAGGTCGCCTCCCCCCACTCCACTTGAGAAGAGGCATCTAAGGAATCACTCATTCTGCTCTCATTAATGCTCAGAGATGAGTCTTGGGTAACTCACAGTCCCCGAGACTTCCAGTTCTGACCACCAGGATCCACACTGATATGCATGAAAGACCCACAGTCACTTAGACCATCACTGCCATGTAGGGGAGAACCTCACATGCAGACAAAGACATACACACATTCACAGGTGAGCACCCAGTCCCAGATTCACACACACACACACACACACACACACACAAAACATGCACGACAGGCAACTCACACGTCACACACAGCTCTGCATACTCCTCACTGTGACGTGCACTGTGAGCTGTACTCACACACAGTCATGAAGACACGCACAGTTTCACCCCCTCCTCCCAGTGAGAGGTCCACCTCCCACACGGAGTCACAGTGTCTCCACAGAGTTCACTCTCAGACACTGTCAGATGCTGACAGATAATTACACTGGCCCAGGCTCAACATGTGATTCCCCACAAGGATTCCATGTAGTATATCGCCAGGGTCTCTCTCACACACTCACAACTCTCAGGAAAACAGTCCAAATGGAAATGCACATATTTTCGTCTTATACAGTCTCCTACATTTGCCTCCTTTTTAAAAAAATCAATTGCCCCTGGGAGAATACAGCTTAATGGTAGAGCTCATGCTTAGCATGCACAAGGTCCTCAGTTCAATCCCCAGTATCTGCATTAAAATAAATAGACAAATAAACCTAATTACCTCCCCCCCTCAAAAAAATAAACAAATAAATAAAATTTAGGAAAAATCAATTGCCCATTAGGCCAATGTTTAAATTTGCTTTATTATTTTTTTGGGCAGGAAGAGACAATTAGGTTTATTTATTTAACAGTCCTGGAGATGGAACCCAGGACCTTGTGCATGCTAAGCACGCACTCTACCACTGAACTATACCTTCCCCCCTTCCTTTTTCTTTTATGTCCCCTGAGATTATTGAAGGCGATGTCTTTTCAGCTCACCTGTTGCTTTGACATTGTTGTGTCTTCCTTTGGGCAGCTCTTCCAAACTGTGTCCGGTTTGGTGTGTGAGTCCCTTGGAGTTGCAGAATATAAATGATCCCTGGCAGCCCCACCCTTTGGCTTTGTTCCTGTTTCTAAGCCTAAATGTCCCAAGAGGGTCAGAGAGGGTAAAGTGTCAGAAGTAGACTTAATCCCAACTCTGCCTGTGATTGTGTCCTTGAGCAGGGTATATCTGATACAACAGGAACTCCAGTGAAGGGAATGCCCAGGGAGGAAGGAGTAGCGGGGGAAATGCAGGAATAGGGGTGACAGAGTGAAGGGGTGAGTGGGTCTAAAATCCAGCCTTCATGCCTCTTACCAAGTCTTTAGTCCACAGGCAGAATCTACTCAAAAGGTGCACATTTTTATAACTTGCACAGTGGCAAAGAATTGGTGATCCTGGTGTGACCCACCTGAACTTGGGTCCACTTGCCCACTGTGCAGCAAAACCAACTGACTGACACTAGGTTGTGGGAAAGGAAAGTAACAGCATTTACTGCAGGCACCAGGCAAGGAGAACAGGCAGCCTGGTATCAGAATACCTGAACTCCTTGATGGCTTTGAGGGAAGGGTTTTTAAAGGCGACATGTGGGATGAGGGCTGCAGGGATTATGATTTTCTGATTTTCTTTTGATTGGTTGATGGGGAGGTAACAGAGCGATGTTTCGGGAATATGAATCATCAACCTCCTGGTTCCAACCAGTCTGGGGTCTGCTAGCTTGTGGGCCATGTAATTGCTATCCTCCACCTGGATGGGGAGAGGTCTTAGTTTCTGCAGAACACCCCAGAGACATGCGTCAGATTGTTATGTGTATCCCCTAAGGAGGAATGAGGACTCCGAGGACTCCGTTTTATCCTGAACCATGTTTAAGTGGTCATTGCTTTTCTTGCTCAACTGCTCCTCCTTTGTGTCTGTATTCCCTCACATCTCCAGTTAGCAAGTGCTTGAGTCTGCTCTGTGGAACTCAGGGAAGGCCTAGGAGACTAAAGCTTTTTTCTACAGACAAGAAACGGGGGACATGGAGGGAATTTGTACCTGGGAGCACCCTGCAGGATCCCACTCAGTTTCAATCTCCTCTTTCCTTTGGTCCTCTCAATCCTGAGGGGACCAGGGGTGAGACAAGAAAGGGAGTAGAGTTTTGAATAGAGATGTTAATCATAAACTTGGGAGAACTTGGTTTTGGGGGGACTTGGTTTCACTGGGGCTGAGGCCTCTCTTCCAGAGGTTGTGTGAAGGCACATTGACTCTCAGCAGACCCGAGACAGATGTAGAGAAAGTTTTTGAGTTATCGCCACTCTGCACTGGGTCCCTTGGGACCCACCGTGTCAGGTAAGGGCTGCTCAGACTGTTTTCTCACACACCTGGAGTGTAGCACACCTTCTCCGAGCCCTGATTCTTCTTTACGTTCTAGGAGAAGTGTAAGGTCCTTAAGTTCTGCTTGATTTGTGTGCTCCTTGATTCCAGGCTTGTCTGAGCAGAGGGACCAGTACAGGTAATTGCACTTTAGCTATAATGCAGGACCCCTCTTCAGATTCTTCTTTTGGGGTGAGAGGAGTCCCCTTCAAATCCTAAATTAGGAATTTAAAGAAGGGGTATATTAGAATTCAGTTGTCGTTGGCATGAAGTAGTGTTTTCATCACCTGACATTAAATTTGCTGATTATTTGAGGATTCTGTCCGTGGCAGAGATTGAGAACAGAAGTCTTTCAGCCACTTTGGGCAGCAGATGGGGTCACTTTCTGCCACTCAGGGTCTCTGCATAGTAGTTAGTGGTCCTTGGGCATCCTCTGTGAGGTGATGCTCAGTGACCCGCATCCTCTTGAAAATCCTCAAAAGGTGTTGGTGTTCATGTGATAAAAATAAGGTACTTGCTTTAATGTGCTGTATTCATTTGTTTAGATGGTGGGTTATGTTTATGGAAGAAACATGAGGTTATGATCTAAGCAAGACTCTGTAAAGGGGCTATTCTTCCATCTTTCTCTGTGGAGTGCAGCTGCATCTCGTGTTTGTTAGGTTCTGGGAACCGAGAGAGCAAATACCTTTAAATGTGGGATCACTTCAAGCTTCTCCCACAACAAATCACAACCTTGACTAGGAAGGCCATAAAATTTTTTTCTTTTGACTCCCTCTTCTTGCCAGTGCAAAGTGAAGAAAAACTAGGGGTGAAGGAGGTATGGCAAGATGAAAAGATTCTTGCCTTCAGAATAAGAAAATGCAACCAAATATAAGGTACAAATATCTTTTGGAAAAATAGTTACAGACCTTTTGTTTCACCTTCTTGGTCAACTTCCAACATACATCAAGATGGGACAGTTGAAACGGACCATTATTTGTAACATTCAAACTTGAGTAAGTTATTATTTAACTTTGGGGAACTGTTCAATAAATTATAGCACACCCAATTAATGACACATTTTTAGAGTCACTGAAAGGAGTTAGATGAGAGCGTTTTCAAATATTAAGATTTCAATATGGTATAATGAGTTTAAAAAATAAAAGTCAGTTGTAAAAATCTGTTGAGTATAAACTTTATCATAAGTTCCTGTCTTTCGGTGACCTGATTTTGGCTCTGGAAAGATCTATGAAAATTTATCACCATACTTCCTTTGGGTAAAAGAAGCTTTAGATTAAAAATTTTCTGAACTATCGAAAGTTTAAACATAAGCATTTATCAGTTTCCTTCTGAATATTGTGTTCATAGCAGGGAGGGACAAATAATTTGAGATGGACCATTTCCTCCTTCCTTATTTTCTTCCTTTCTCTCTGTTTACTCTTTCAGAAAAATCTATGGTTCTCCCATAATAAAACAGCCATGAGGTGACCCCTTCTCCTCACCTACCAATTTACTGAAGGCTGATACTTTGTTGTGTTTAATACTGAGGGCCTGGCTTATAGTAGATGCTTGACAACTATTTAAAACACACATGCATTTTTAAAAAATAACTTCCTTCTGGAATGCAAACAAGGTAACATTTCTCAGAAATCAGTGGTGTGTTTGAGAAGTGAAATGTATCTGGACTATGTGCTTCTTCAGAATGTATTTATGGTTTTATGACTAACAGAGAAAACGAAGCAAACCTGAATGTTCAGTTAGGTTTCACAATTTAGTCAGTACAATAAGGAACTGAAGTTCTGGAGAACAAATGCTGAGTGTAGGCAGGGTGCCACTGTGGATGGAATAGGGTTTAGTAACTGAGCTGTCCTTTTTTTTTTCTCATGATAAACCAGGAGAAAAATTTTAACCCATAATTCAAACGCTAATTACAGTATCTGTGATATATAAAAAGCACCACAAAACAAAAAGGACCATTTAGGAGAAGATTTGAGTAATGTATGAATTGGCCGAATCACAGAAGAAATAAAAATGTCCAGTGACTGGAATCATGCACTAACTCACTAGAAAAGAGGAAGTACAAACAACGTCAGGGTTGATGATTTTCACTTATCACACAGGCAGAAGAGGAAAAGGTGAATCATTTGCCGTGTTGGAGATGACCTGCCAGTGGGGTACCACTCTGCATTGTGCATAGTACGGCACGCTTTGGAGGGCATTCTGAGGAGTCAGTCAGTACTTGTAATGCTCACAGAGATCCCATGTGTTTGCATATGCACGGGGGAGAGGCTAAAAGGAATAATCGATAGAGAACCAACTCCACAGAACCTCGAGATGATGCGTGTGAATTCCTTGGTACTAGTCCTGCGCTGAATATGTGCTCAATCAGTGGCATGTAGGAGGAGAGACTGAAGTCAGAGTCAATGCTCTCTTGTTTTTTTGTTTTTCCTTTTAAGCTTATTTATTTATTTTTGGTGGGGAGAGGTAATTACATTTATTTAGTACTCATTTATTCTTGGAGGAGGTACTGGGGATTGAACCCAGGACCTCATGCATGCTAAACATGCACTCTACCACTGAGCTACGCCCTCCCCCCTTAATGCCCTCTTGTTTACCGTCAAAACCACACTCCTTCCTTATAGAGTTGTTTGGAATATGGTCTCCTACCCAAGGCAGTACATAAGGCTCCATGGTCAAGAATTCAGGACTGTTTCCTTCTTTTCTTCTCATATGGAGCTATGTTAAGATCCCTTTTCTCCTTGTCTGTAGAATCTCTGCCACCTGCTTAGACCAGATCCTGGGCTGAGGCCAACAGCAGGGCCTGTAAGTTACCAGTACAAATGATGCCTCTGTGTGAACTTCAACAAGGTGCCCTCTTCAGGATAGATGAATTTCTAAATGATGCCTTTTCTGTGACGATTCATTACAGCAGCGTGCCCCTACTCCAGTGGGGTGTGTGCTCCTCTGCCTCTGTTCTTTTCCTCCTTATGGTGGGCAGCGTCTCTGAATCCCACTGCCCTTCTGCTGTTCAGGTCCTGCCTCAGGGTTTCTCTGAGCCTCTTTTCTGCTGCAGGTTTGCTGGTACTGAGGCATAGGAGCCTGAGCCCTAACTGTCTCTGGAAGTCTCCTTCCCTCATTGACTCTCAGAACTTGATGCATTGTGGTTAATCTCTAAGCTCTGAGAGTGTCTGAGCATCTTCAGCAACTTTCTGTTCTGTTCATCTCACTGTAAAGGAAGACATTTTCATGCCCCTTGTGAAGGATAGTAAGAAAGGCTTCATTCAAGAGGGACTGCTGCAAGTGGGGTTTTTACAGTAGGGGAGAGGTGGAGCCTTATCTCTGATTGAAAGAGTGGGAAGTGGTGATTTAATAGCCAAGGAGCAGGGAGGGAACTGTAGATAGAAAATTTCCAAGAAGAAATGTCAGGGGTAAGGAATTCTGGCTAAACATCTTGACAGGGTTCTTGGGGAGGCAGTCCAGAGTGATAAGATAAGGGTGGAAGTATTTGTTCATTTATCAAGAATGATTAGACACCAAGGGTGGGGAATGAGAAATTTGTTCGGATACTGAATGTAGAAGATTTTTGCTAACCTGACCCAGCAGAATTCTTGCTAAAACCAGGCCAAGTGGGCCGAGGACAGAGTTTAAGGTCAGGGCCTAGTCAAGAAGCGGGCTCAGAATAGCCTGACTCAGGTTTGGTCAAGGAGAGAGTCTTTGTCATCCCCCATTTCAGTGTGGTTTTAATTTGCATCGCTTCTGTTCTTAGTGTTGTTGAATATGTTCCTGAGTGTGTAAAAGCCATTATGTTTCCTTTTCTATGAAACGTCTTTTTTTTTTCATGCTCTTTGTCATTTTTTTCTGTTGGGTTTTTGGCATTTGTCTTACTACTTTTAAAGAACTTTTTATAGATTAAGCGTCTGAAACGTCATAGGCCATTTATGTTGTTTTGCTCCGTTTGTTGTCTTTATTTTTTTGGATTCCTTCATATCATCTGTTGCCTTTAAAAATGTCGAAATTTAATGTGTTTAGTTATATTCATTTTTGATGGATACCATTTAAAATTTTTACTTAACTTTTCTTGACCTCTTCATTGTTAGTTTTAATCCAGTGTAAATTAAATAATGAATGAGTTGTGTTTTAGCTAATGAACATTTGCCCTCTGTGAAGATGTCCCGGTTCTCCTAAGTGCTGGGTTACGATGGTGAACACAACAGGCAGTGTATTTGATCTCATGGACATGACATGAGTGGAGGGAAAAAAAACTCATGAATGGCCTAGAGCATAGTTACAGGTTGGCCAAGGGATTCAAAGAGGAGCACCTGATGTTGTGAAAGAGCAACTTATTTTGTGAAAGGCGGCATCCATGAGGGGCAGAAATTTGACCTAAGAACAGAAGGATGAGAGAGAGTCTGATATTTGGACACTGGGCTTGGATGTCCCTGGTTATGAGAACAGCACATCTAGCACCCTGCTGTGGGAAAGAACTTGATTAGTTAGGGATGAAGGAGCCTGGAAGGATGTCACGTGACCAGTTGAAAGCGAGTGTTGGACTATAGGGAAAGGTCACTCATGGTGCCTTGTTGCCATTGAACAGGGTTCTATTCTATTCTAAGTACAGTAAGTGAATCATTTCTGGGGACTGATGGAGAGTGACATAATTCAGTCTATCTGGCAGCTATTTTGAGAACAGATTATAGGGGCCAGGAGAGGATGTGCAGGGCCAAGATGGGGTCTGGGCATTGCTCTGGGGTGAGGCCTCAGTAGCTTTGCCTGGGAAAAGGAGGAAGTAGTGCCAGAGATAAATGATATGAGGACAGGGCACGTTTTCAGATATTCGAAATGAGGGTGAGGGAAAGGAGGAATCAGAAAAAGGTATGGGTCAAGGGCTGGAGTATCTTAATGGCTAGTAAGTATTACTTTAATAGTGAGGTGGGGGAGGGGATAGCTAGCTCAGTGGTAGAGCGCATGCTTAGCATGCACAAGGTCCTAGGTTCAATTTCCAGTACCTCTGGTTAAATAAATAAGTAAATAAACCATATCCCTCCCTGTACCCCTGCCAAAAAAACCTCTGAACTAATGGTGAGGAGAAGAGGAGAAATCATAAACAGTGATTTTGGTGGAAAAATTACAGATTTTTGCTTTAGGTATGTTATTTATACAAAGTAATTTATTGACTAGGTAAAACATTAGCCTGGAACCTGGACACATCTTCTGCACTGTACACAAAAGCATCTTATTTGCTCATAGTGCCTTTTGGCCCTGTTTCCTCCTGGCACCATCTGGTGATTTGGTATCCTGCCCAGGGAGGGGAATATTCAAGCAGGTGACAGACACTTCGTAGAAGATCTCAAAACTATGTTACTTTTGCTTTCCATCTTGCTCAGTACTTCTAACAGCCTCATGCAGAACCCTACGTTCTTTGGCACCAGGGTCTCCCAACCATGGTGCAGAACAGACGGCAGAAAATCTTTTGAAATGGAAACACACTCAGTGACTCTTGTTGCGCACATACATCCCTGTGCTGTGCGCTTGAGATATGGATGTAAATGAGACACACTGCTGGCTTTGTGGTGTTTCCAGGGTGGAAGGGAGATCAGACGATGCAAAGGCTAATACATTCCCGAGTGAGGAAACCGTATTGCAGGTGCGAGAGAAGCAGAAGGAAGAGAGGGCAACGTGGAGAAGGTTTCCTGTGAACAGGAGATACCATGGAGGACACTTGTTTGGGTTTACACTTAGAAAGGAACACCAGTGTCAAGGATAGTGGAATCCTGCATTTCTGTACCAATTTTGACTCTTCTAGGTAGTGGTAGCTGGAAACCCCTGCTGCAGCTTTGCCCACCACGTCCAACCAGTGTTGGGAAGATGATGTAGGTGGGAATGACGGATCCGCCTCAGCGGATGCCTCTTCGACAGAGAGGGAGCATCTTCTCTGTCGTGAGGAGACTCTTCTCTATGCAACCATGGCTCATCCAAGATCTCACTAAGGAGGAGGACCCACCACGCAGCACTCTCCCCGGTGGGCAGGCTTTGTTGCTTTTGAGGGAGAAAACATGTCATTGGACCCAGAGTGAGAGTGGGGCTACGGAGTAACAAGAGAAAAACATTCCCCTGATCAAGCAGTGAATGAAAAGTCATCAGGAACATCTGAAAGGGAAAAATACAGTAACATTAACAAGTATAAAGCTCTGTGGAGTTCCTATTGTGTAATATGTTCTTTTTGATGGCAGCAGCCCATTTCCTACTTTCAGATGATCAGTGGAGCTGCAGTTTAGTTTGCCCTTTGCTATAATTTGATGGTGGTGGCTTAGCAGTAGACATGACTGGGAATTGTACGTGACTCTGACACCTAGAACTGCACTTAGATGAAGCATGTCAACATCTCCAACACAATTAGAACCGGCTTCTTGTTATCACAGGGGACCCTGGATAGTGCAGACTCAACACGCTTGTAGAGTCACGAATTTCCGAAGAACAGAGGGCAGGGCTCTGCAGCCTGAGCGAGAAGGGTCAGGAGTGACTCACCTCCTAACAGCATTTTAGGGCACCTTCTCCAGACAGGCTCACAACAACAGGTTTCAACAGGGAAGGCAGAATCACTAGGGACTATGGAATCCTTAGTGTGAGGGATGGGAAGGAGGGATCTGATCACCTCTGCTTCTTGGGCCGGGTCACCTGGTTGTAAATCATTGAATGCAACCTGGTAGAGAACGGGAAAGAGAATGTGTGTGTGTTAGTGAGAACCATTGGCTTTGCACACTTGTCTGTCTTTTGCATATGTTTTTCTCTGGGTTTGGAAGTGTTTGTATGTAATATGTGTATCTGTGCTTCTGAGTGCAGATCTGGACACAGATGAATATCTCCTTGTCAGAGGTGTCCTGATGTCCCTTCGCTGCAAGAGGAAAGCATGTTCTCTGTCTGATTCTGCCTGAGCACCAGTGTGGGAGAGAAAGTGTCCCACATTGTTAGTGAGGTGAGGACATGGGTCCAGGGGGTGGGATCCCTCAAGGCCTCGGTGCCTCTCTATTTGAAATTCCCCTGGTTCACTCCTGGGCTCTGTTATAGGCCCCATAGTTTTGAGGATTGAGCAGACAGTGGGTAGAGGATCCTGTCAAGGGCCAAACATTAAAGATGGAGTCAGCCTCCTTATCAGCCTTTCCCTCCTACCAGCACACTCGGGCCTTCCCGCAGCTTCCATCCAGTCCACCTTTACATCTCTGTCCCTGTCACAGCAGCTCAGGCCCAGCCTGAGTTATTGCTGCTCCTCTTTGTATCACATCAATGTGTGCTCTGTCCACAAGTCCTATTGGCTCTACCTGAAAATTCTTCATCAGTGGACCACTGCTCATCACCTGAGCGCTCAGTGCAGGCAGAGGTTGTGCCTGACATATTACTGCGCCATTCCCACACCCCAGAAAATGCCTTGCTCATGGTAGGTACTTCATAAGTATTGTATAATCCTTTGTTTATATGAATGTTCTCTCGTCCTTCTTTTTTTTTTTTTTTTTAACATTTTTTAAATTGAGTTACAGTCATTTTACCATGTTGTATCAAATTCCAGTGTAGAGCACAATTGTTCAGTTAGATGTGAACACACATGTATTCATTTCCTCTCTTCCTTGTGAAGTGAAAGCCACGTAACATTTCCCAGAAATGAGCACTGATTTTATTGCTTCAACGAACCGCAGATATTTCTTCAGAATCTCTTTGATTGCGTACCTAAGGAAAAATCAGTCGATATCTCATGTTGGGTTTAAAAGATTAATCAGCATAATGAAGTGAAAATTCTGGTGAAAATATGCTGGGCTATCTGAGAACTTAGTGTAAACAGTATTTTAGAGCTGTGCCAACCTTGGTTGTAATGCCAAGCCAGGAGGAAACACTCTACGACTTTATAAAATACAATGAATGTGTATAACACACAAATAGTTTGAAAGAAATTATAAAAAGAGAACAATTGGCAACATTTTCAGGGAGGCCAGTTGGCAGAATTAGTAATTGTGTAAACTCTAAATCTGTGCTTAAAATTACTGTTGATGAGGAAATTGCAAATAATACCATCAGTGCTGACAATCACCTCATCTTCGAGGAGAGGAGACTACTGTCCTGTGTTTTGGGGCACCTTCCTAGGAGTTTGGCAGGAGTAGAATTAGCACGGGAGTCTTACTGTATCGTTTTGAAGAATCAGTCAAAATATGTGATCCTGCAGTTTACCTCATGTGAGGCAAAACGAAAAGTATGTGGGAAGTTAGAAAATTGTAGAAGTAATGCAAATTTGTACTAAGATGAAAGGTTTATTTGCTGGATTTGAACTGAGGCTAAGTGAGGCAGAAACTAAGACAAATGCCAGACTTAATGGCTTGAACATGTGACTGGAGGTAATTAACCAAGAATAGAGGTGGGAAAACATTTGGTGAAGAGATCAGGAATTATGTTTCATATGTTAAAATTTTAAAAATTAAAAAAATTGATTTACAGTCAGTTTATAAAATATGTTAAGTTTTTAATTCCACGGTGCAAAGGCAGCTTTCAAAAAAAAATATATCACCAGCATTGTCTCCCAGCTGTGTCTGCTCTTGGCACCACTGTTTTGTGTATTTTGGCTTTCTGCTAAGAAGGTGATTTCCAAGCATGTTTCAGAGTCTTGTGGGCAGAAAAGGCTGCCAATCACGAGCTGATCTAGTGCCCGACAGAGGGAAAGAGGAAGGAAACAGCTCTTGATTGACCCTTCTGGGTCCCTAGTCAGTTGCTTCTTTAGAGAAGTAGGATTTGTGATATGTGTGTGTGAATCTTGTAGTCTCTGACCTTGTTGAACTCACTTATTAGTTCTACCATTTTGAGGGGGAGTGTATTCCTTGGAGTTTTCTACACAGACCATCATGTCATCCGAACATAAGGACAGTATTATTTCTTTTCTGATTCCTAGTCAATATTTCAGTTCTATTCCAAAGGCAGGAAATGTCCCTCTTACTCTAGGTGGGGTCAGCCTTTCTGTTCTGTTCATTTTATGTCCTTTTCTTGCCTTATTGTACTGACAGACCCTCTAGTACTAGGCTGGGGAGCAGCGATGATAGTCTTGCCTCATGTTGGCTCTTAGAGGGAAAACATTCAGTTTTTTCATCACTGGGTGTGATGTTGGCTGTAGATTATTGTAATTTATTATCAGCCGTTGAGAAATTTACCTTCTGTATCTAGTTTGCTGAGTTTTTTTTTTTAAAGAAAAACTTTTCTTGGAAAGAATTACGAATTCTCAAGAAGTTGCAAAGGTAGTGTAACCAGGTCCCAAGTACCCATCACCTGGTTTTTCCAGTAGTTCCACCTTACATAATTATGGTCCAATGTCAAAACCAGGGATTTCATAGTGGTACATTGTATGTGTGTGGTTCTGTGTCATTTTATGAGAAATGTAGGTATATTTGTAACCAGCACCACAATCAAGATACAAAATGATTCCAACACCCAGAAGAGACCCCTCCTGCTGCTCCTTTATAGCAACATCTGACACTTCTACCTCACCCCCATCCGTAACCCGTGACACCACCAATCTGTTTCCTACCTGTGTAACTTAAGAATTTTGAGGATGTTGTATAAATGCAGTTAAACAGTATGCGACCTTTTGAGGTTGTTTTTTTCCCTCAGGATAATGCTCTTGAAATCTCTTGGTTTCTTCTTACCTCACTGGTGGTTCCTTCTCTGTCCTTCAGAACTCCCTCTTTTTGTCTCGGCTCCTTTATCCTGGGACAGCCCAGTGCTGATTCTTTGCTGTGTGTTTATTGATTTAGCTGTACTCACTCCCTGGGTGGCCTCCACCTGTCACAGTTTTAAAGGCCATCTGTATGTTAGACCTTCAAACATTCTCTCTCCAACCAGACCTCTCTTTCAGATTCATGTATTAACCTGTCTACACTGGGGTGTGTGTTAGGCATGTGAGCCTCAAATTCCTGAAGCTGAGTTCCTGATCTTCTTCCTCCCAAATTGTTCCCCACAGTTTTGCCCTTCTCAGTGCATGACTTCTTCAGTAGTTCAGTCATAAGACACAAATCCTAGTAGTCGTCCTCGATTCCTTGTTTTTATATTTTTAATTGAGGTAACACTGGTCTAGAATGTTACATAAGTTTCATGTGTACAGCATTATGTTTCTTCTTCTGTATATGCTACAGTGTGCTCACCACCCAAAATGTAGTGTCTGTCCATCACCATACAGTTGAGCAGCTTCACCCATTTTTCCTTCCCCTTCTCCCTTCCCTTCTGGTAACCACTAATGTTTTCTGTACCTGTGTGTTTGTTTTGCTTTTGTTGTAATTTTACTTTGTTTTTTATTTTTTGTATTTCATACATAAATGAAATCATATGGTATTTCACCAATTATAATACTGTCAAGGTCCATCCATGTTACTGCCAATAGGATTATTCCATTCTTTTTTATGGCTGAGTAATATTCCATTATATACACCATGTATATAAATATATATTTAAAATACATAAAAATACATATTATAGTTATACATATATTTAATCTACGTATCTATAAAATATATCTTATAAATTTATCATACATATTTCAAATATATCTATATTTATATATAACAACTATATAAATGTGTATATCTGTGTGTGTGTATATATAAAACATCTTTATTCATCTATCGATCGACACCTATGTTGTTTCCTTGTCTTGGCTATTGTAGATAGTGCTGCTATGAACATTGGGGTTCATGTATCTTTCTGTTTTTGTTTTTGGGGGTGTTGGGGTTTGAACCCAGGACCTCAAGCATGCTAAGCATGTGCTCTACCACTGAGCTATACTCACCTCCCCACCTTCCCAATGTATCTTTTGGAATTAGAGTTCTTGTATGTACCCAGGGTTGGGATTGCTGGATCATATGGTAACTCTATTTTTAGTGTTTTAGGGAACCTCCATACTGTTCTCCATAGTGGCTGCACCAATTTACATTCCCACCAACAGTGTAGGAGAGTTTCCTTTTCTCCACACTCTTCACTAGCATTTATTATTTGTAGGCTTTTTGATCATAGCCAGTCTGACTGGTGTGATATGATACCTCATTGTGGTTTAGGTTTACATTTCTCTAATAATTAGCAATGTTGAGCTCTTCTCATGTGCCTGTTGGCCATCTGAATGTCTTTGGAGAAATATCTATTTAGGTTTTCTGCTCATTTTTTGATTGTGCTGTTTGTTTTTTCGTTATTGAGTTGTATGAGCTGTTCGTATATCTTGCCTTGTCAGTCTCACGTTTACAAATATTCCTCTCATTCAGTAGGTGGTCTTTTCATTTTGTTTGTGGTTTCCTTTGCTGGGGTAAAGCTTTTAAGTTTGATTAGGCCCCATTTGTTTATTTTTGCTTTTGTTTCTTTTGCCTTGGAGAGTGATCTAAGGAAATAACTGCTACAATTTGTGTCAGAGAATGGTTTCCCTAAGCTCTCTTCTAGGGGTTCTATGGTGTCATGTCTTATATTTAGATTTTAAACCATTTTGAGTTTATTTTTGTATGTGTTGTGAGGGAGTGTTCTGATTTCACTGATTTACCTGTAGCTATCCAGCTTTCCCAATACTGCTTGCTGAAGAAACTGTCTTTTCTTCATTGTATATAGTCTTGTGGTTTTCTGTCATAGATTAACATAGGTGTGTGGGTTTTCAATCATTTGTTTTTGTCAGTATGGACTCATGGACATATATTTTACACTTTGAATTATAATCCAGATTTTATTTTTGTTGTTCAGATTGTCCCAGCTTTGGTCCTTGGGAGCTCTTTCAGTTGGCTCCTCTGTCCCTTTGACCTTCCCCCATCATTGTGGGGTTTTGTTTTGTTTTTGAAGATGTCCTTAATTTCTGAAACTCCAGGATGCTCCAGGCTTGTCTATTTTGTGCTTTAGTCCCAGAGTTAGTCATTTTCCCAAGGAACTCTAGTTCCTTTTATTGTAGGATTTCATTAGCAACCCAGATCTGGGTTTTAGTGTGATCATTACTACTGGAGTGTCACTGCTTTCAGGTCTCGAGCTGACAGAGCAAGGAAACCTGAGTATATACACATATCTATAAATATTTATATATGTAAACACCTATATTAAACCAAGCATGAATTCATACTGATATCTCCAACTCTTACACATTACACAGTGCATCATTTTAGCTGCCTCCTCATGCTTACCTATAAACTCTCACTCACGCATGCCTGGGCCTCATAAAAAGCTGAGTGGCTATGGAGAGGGCTTTGATCTTCACCTGAAAGCTGGAGAAACCATTGGTACGGGAGTGGGACGTGATTAGATGTGCGTTTGAAAATATACCCCTTGCTCCCTCCTGGAGAATGGAGTGCAAGAGACAGGGAATTGAATCAATTACTAGTTGTTCAACTGAGAGATGATGATACCTGGGACTAGGGTTGATTGAGATGGGAAAGAGGACATACCTGAGAGATGTTTTGGAGGATAACTTGACTTGGATTGGTGGAAGGGGATTAAGTTTGTGATTCATTAGACATGGACGGACGTTGCCGCCAGTTACTAAGATGGGAAGCACTGCAAGAAGTTAGTTTGGGAGAATAAAATCAGGAGTTTGATTTAGGAGATATAGAGATCTTTTGAGACATTCCAGATAAGCTCACAAGTCAAGCTATACAAGTCTCAAGCTCAGAGGAGAGGCTGATAATGATTAATACCATAGGAGTTCCTGAGGGCTATGATAAGAATTAAGATAGGAGACTTTGGATTCAGACTGAATGGGTACAAACCTGATTTTGCCACTAGTTAATCCATGAATAGTAACAAGTTACTTAAATTCTCTGTCATTTAAAGGTCTCATCTGTAAAGCCTAGACAACAATAGACCTGCATCACAGAGTTTCTGTGAAGATTAAAGGAAACAGATGAAATCACCTTAGAACCATACGTGGCACAAAGAAAATACCCGATAAACGTTAACTCTAATTATAGAACTGTGAGAGTGTTGTCTTCTCAAGTAGATAATCATAGGATGCTGGTTTCATAGCTTTGAGTCATTCAATGAGATTAGATTTTACAAATCTAATTTGTGCAGTAGGTTTGTACCAGTAGGTCTCCTGGTATGCTTGCTGAATTTTTGATAAAGGCAGTATTTGTGCTTTTTAGATGCAGGCATTCTTAAAGCTTTAAATTGTGTTATCTTCCTCTAAATAGATTAGCTTTTCAGGCAGTGAGAGTGGATATGTACTACATTCTTTCGTCCAAATAATAACAGAGCTGATTAGATTCAGTCTTACCTGCTTTGAGTGATGACTGATTCACTTATTCCTCTAGGGTGTATCCCTCTCAGAGCTTTAGCCTAAGCTGCTTATCAGATTCCTCCCCCCTTGGCAAGCACTAAGCTCCAGTTTTTGCACTTCCATGTGACTGATAGATGTTCTGCTCTGCTGCTTATGAAGGGAGGGTAGAGCTCAGTGGTAGAGTGCGTGCTTAGCATGCATGAGGTCATGGGTTCAATCCCCAGTACCTCTGCTAAATAAAAAATAATAACAATAATAAATAAGTAAACCCAATGACTCCCCCCAAAAAGAAAGACAAGAAAATTTTTTAAAAAAGAATTGTCAACTAATACATACTTCATATTTAAATTTCCCCAATTATCCTAAAACATGACCTTTATAGCAGATTTTAAGCCCAGAGTCCAATCAAGTTCTATGCATACCAATGGATTGCTGTGTCTCTTTAGTCTCTTTTAATCTAGAACATTCTTCTGCCTTGCTATACCATTTTTGTAAGTTTCCAGGGCAGTTTGGTAACCAGCAAGGGCTCATGTGCCCGTGGCCAAGAAAGACAAACTCTGACAGTGGGTGTATTGTAGGGAGTATTATGAGGGGCACCCAGCAAGGGAGTGGGAGACAAGCCCTCAGGTCTTTGAGTTAGGGGTTTTTATAAAGGGGAAGAGCAAAGAGGCTGGAATTAATCATCTTGTGACATTTCTATGACACTTCTTTTTTTAAAAATTTTTTTCTATTTTAAAAATATTTTGAGGGAACAGGTAATTAGGTTTATTTGTTTATTTTTAATGGAGGTACTGGGGATTGAACCCAATTATCTTTCTTACTGGCAAATTTGCAACAGATTGAATAAGATCTTATTTAACTTCTAGTAAACTTAGGTACATTCAAAGCATTATACTTACGGTGTTGACTCTAAAGACATGTCTAGATTAATTAACTAGTGTCAACTAACTCTAATATCAGATATTCATTTAATACTGATTATTTTCCAGGTCAGGTAATCCTGAAATTCTTCTGCTTAGTTTATTTTATATTTCTAAGAATTTATACAGGCCCTTAAGTTCCTTTAAGCCAATTGAATAGAACACATTTACAAATTAATTTTGATAATGCTCTTTCAAGGTAAACACATATTCATAATGCACACGTAGATATATAGACAGATACAACCAGAGATTTCATACTTTCATTTTAAAATTTAGTCATGCATCAGGTATTACCATATAAAAGTCATTAGTTTATAAATAACAGTTGAAATAATTTAGGTTTAAAAGGATCTCTTGCCTTTTTTCCTGCCTCAGTCTCAGAAATTGGAGATGATCCAGATGAAGTGACAGGAGTTCCTGAGGACCCTGGTCAAAGATTTACATCTGAAGTTACAGGGAGAAAAAAAGCAAGCTCCTCCTAGAGAGACTTGTTCCCTTAGGGTCAGAATTCTGAAAAAATATTTTATCAAGTTAGTAAAACCAGTTTTGGATTGTCATATGAGCCTTATCTTGGGCATTTTTCTGTAGAGTCTGAAGAATATTATGGCCATGCAGTGTTACCAAAAAAAAAAAAAGTCATTTTGGCTTTAGTAATGGAACCATAACAACTGAAAGTGGTCCAGTTTTGTAGGATGCATTTTAAAGGACTGTTTTTAGGAACTGAACTTCCCTTTTCCATGTCTGCCAATTAAAATAATGTACCTTCTTTAAGATAAATATATACTTACAGGAGAAAAGTTGAACCACTTCCAAAAGGTTTAGTGTCAAACCAGTTTCAAAAAATTTAAAGCCAAACCAATTCCAAAGACAACCTTAGGCTCTTTTATCAAACCCAATTCCTCCCCCAATACCAGGCAATGAGCCTAGGAGGGCACCACAATACTGGGAATAAATGTTTTTGGCTCACACTGTTGTGCTGGTTGCTTAGCACTAGATGTAGGTCAATCCAAAAACTGTTTCTTACTGCAAGCCTAAAACTTTGCCTAGTGTTGCTGATGCTGGGCTGCAAAGGGGATTCCCCAGCTAGATCCCCAGGCCAAAGAGGCCTGGGCATCTGCTGTATCCGCAAAGGGAAATCCCTGAACCTGCAGAGAGCCAGCAGACCATGGACACTAACTTCAAAGGAACCTGAGAGGTCCCTTTGTGGTTGCCAGATTGTAACTGAGCAGGAGCTCTTGTACCCTAGGTGCAGAAAGACAGATTCTGACAATGTGTATTTGCAGCAAAGTAAGGTTTATTGAAGGGTGCCAAGCAAGGACTTTGAGACAAACCTCAGATCCATTCTGACATGGTTCTTTGCGTTAGGTTGCTTTTTGTTTGTTTGTTTTAAGGAGGAGGAACAAAGAGGCTGAAATTGCATGGCCCAGGGAGTCCCTGTCCTAGTGCCGCCCCACTAGTGGGTGAGGCTGGGGCATGAAGCTGCTGGCTGTGGAGCCCCAAGTGTTCCAGGGCTAGTGCTGGCCCACGGGCAGGCAGAGCCAGGCTCTGGTCTGAATGGCTGAGGGGTCAGAGTCCCAGAGCTTGTACTGTGCTGCTGACATATGGGGCTGGATTCTGGGGCAGCTGGATCAGGGGCCCAGGGTGTCTTGGGGCTGGTGCCAGCTTGCTGGTGGTGATCCAAGTCCTGACTCAACTGACTGCAGGGTTGAGGTGGTCCTCGGGCTGGTGTCTGCACCCTGGTGGGTGAGGCTGTGTCCTGGGGATGTTGCTGGACCACTGGTGGGTGGAGCCAGGTCCTGGGGTTTCTAGCTATAGGGCACAGGGTTCCCAGAGCTGTGTCAGCCCACTGATGGATGGTGTTGTGTCCCAGGTCCTCTGTTGTAGGGTTCTGGGGATCCTGGAGTTGGCATCACCTACTGGTGAGCAGAGCTGTGTCCTGAAGGCCAGCTGCAGGGCCCTGGGTCTCAGGGCTAGTACCAGCCCATTGGTGGGCTTGGCAGGGTCCTGGAGCCTCCGGTGGGTGGGGCCAGGTCCTGGGGCAGCCCCAGGACTGGTGCTAACTGACTAATGAACGAGTGTAAGTCCCGGTGCTAATAAGCTAAAGGGAGGATTCCAAAATGGCACTTGTCAGCAGCAGCAGTGTCCTTGTAATAAAACGAGCACCCCAGAATGGCTGCTGGCAGTGTCTGTTTTCCCAGGGTGAGTCCCAGTTTCCTCCTGCCTCTCCAGGATGCTCCCCAAGATCAGCACGTGTGTCTAACACAGGTTCCCTTCAGATTACCATGGCTGCCCTGGGTCTCAGAGCATGAGAGATTTTGTACGCACCCATTCAGAATGGAGTCTCTGTTTCCTACAGTCCTCTGATTCTCCCCCAAATCCCACTGGCTTTCAAAGCCAAATGTTCTAGGTGTTTGTCTTCCTGATGTAGAACCCCTGGATTGGGGAGCCCACTGTGGGCTCAGACCCCTCCCTCCTTTGGAAGAACTTCTGCAGTGGTAACTATCCTCTCATTTGTGGTTTGTCTAATTAGGGGTGTGGGTCTCTGTTATACTGCATCTTTGCCCCTCCTGCTTATCTTGTGGTTTCTTTGTATCTTTAGTTGTAGAAGATTTTTTTTGCTAGTCTTCAGGTCATTCTCATAGATAGTTGCTTTGTAAATAGTTGTGATTTTGGTGTGCCTGTGGGAGGAGGTGAGCCCAGGGTCTTCCTACTCTGCCATCTTGGCCACTCAGTGAATTTTTGTTTTTGTTTTTAACATACCGCAACTGACTCAACAAAAATATAAAATATAAATAGAACCATAAGAGTAGAGAGATTGAATCAGTAACCTCCCAATTAAAATCCCCTTAGATGAGATGACTTCACTGCTGAATTATATAAAACATTCTGTGAGGCCAAGGTTACTCTGATACCAAAGCCAGACAAAGATATCACAACAAAGGAAAATTATGGATCAGTATCCATATGTATTTTTCTACATGCCTGGGAAAGAGAAAATATAATTGGTGAGTATCTAGCTGTTCTCTCCCACAGTGTGAATCACTGGTGATTTTTACAGCATTGCAAATGACCCCTTTTAAACCAAATTCTCTCCAAATCATAGAAAGCACACAATTTCAGAAAACGTTAAAATTAAAGTCTATCCATAGTTGAAAGTAATTGAGTATTCCTGAAATTTTTAGGCTTCATAATGACCTAAATTGAAATGGTTCTTTAAAACAAAAAACTGGCATCAAAACTTGATATTGAAAATATTTATAACAGATACAGAGTTGGCCTAAGGCTTAATAGTTCATCCATGAAGTCACCAGGAGGTTTCACTATATGTGAAAAGACTACCCTGGGGTTGCTAAGAAAACAGTGATCCTCAAAGTGTGGTCCCCAGAGCAACAAATCAGCCCATCTGGGAACTTACGAAAATGTATATTTGTGAGTCCCAGTCCGTATCTACTGAATCATAAACTCTGGGGGTGGGACCCAACTTTTTGTGTTTTTACAAGCCTTCCATGTGGTCCTCATGCACCCTAAAGTTTGAGAACTACTGGCTGAAAAAGATCTCTTTTCTGGTAAAGTAAAACAAACAAACAAACAAGCAAACAGACAAACAAAAAACCCCCACAACCCTGCACACTCTCAAGAGAATGAGAAGACAAGCCAAAGATTGGGAGAAAGTAATTTCAGAACACGTATCTGATAAGATTGTTGTCTAAAATAAATAAAGAACTCTTAAAAGTCAATGACAAGGAGAACAAATCAGTTTTTAAAATGGGCCAAAGATCTGAACAGACCTCAACAAAGAAGATATACAGATGTCAAATAAGCCTGTGATAAGATGCTTAACATCAAGTGTTATTAGGGAATTGTAAATTAAAACAAGATACCACTACACACTTTTAGTATGCCTAAAATTTAGAACACTGACAACACCAAATGCTGGTGAGGATGTGGAGCATCAGGAACTCATTCATTGCTGGTAAAAATTAACATTGGTTAATTAAAATAATTTAATAATAATGTAATAATAATAATTTGCTGGCGGGAGTGCAAAATGGTACAGCCAGTTTGGAAGATAGTTTGATGGTTTCCTACAAAACTAAGAATATTCTTACCATGTGATCCATGAGTTGTGCTCCTAAATGGTTTACCCAAAAGAGCTGAAAACTTATGTCCCTAGAAAAACCTGCACACGAATGTTTATAGCAGCTTTACTCATGATTGCCAAAACTTGGAAAAAAACAAGATGTTTCTCAGTAGGTGAATGGATGAGTAAATTGTGGTACATCCAGACAATGTGATATGATTCAGCATTAAAAAGTATGAGCTATGAAGCCATGAGAAGACATGGAAGAACCTTAAGGTGAAAGAATCCAATCCGAAAAGGCTACATACTGTATGATTCCAACTATAGGACACTCAAAGGTAAAACTATGGCGGCTGTAAAATGATCAGAGGTTCCCAGGGGTGAGGGAGATGAGTAGGTGGAGCGCAGATTTTTAGGGCAGTGAAAATACTCTGCATAATATTATAAGGATGAATATATGTTATTATACATGTGTCCAAACCCATCAGATGTACAACACCAAGAGTGAACCCTAAGGTAAACTATGGATTTTGAATGATTATGATGTGTCAATGTAGGCTCATCTATTATAAGAAACGTACCACTGATGGGGCATGTGGAGAGTGGGAAGGCTCTGCATGTGTGGAGACGGTATACGTGGAAATTATTTTGCTCTCAGTTTTGCTTAGAACCTAGAACTGCTCTAAAAAATAACGTGTGAGAAAAGACATTAGTAGGAAAAGTGGTGAAATCAAAATAAAGTCTGACCATATGGATAAAGATGTGGTATATTCATACAATGGAATACTACTCAGCCATAAAAAAGAATAAAACAATACCATTTGCAGCAACACGGATGGACCTGGAGATCATCATTCTAAGTAAGCCAAAAAGAGGAAGAAAAATGCCATGTATATAGTAGTGTGTATCTGTTAATCCCAAACTCATAATTTATCTTTCCTCCCCCTTCCCCTTTGGTAACCATAATTTGTTTTCTATGTCCATGAGTCTATTTCCAGCTTGTAAATAAAATTTGTGTTTTTAAAAATTCCACATGTAAGTGATATCGTATGGTATTTGTCTTTCTTTGTTTGACTTACTTCACTTAGTATGACAATCTCCAGGCCCATCCATGTTGCAAATCATTTTTTCTGGTTGAATAATATTCCATTTTACACACACACACACACACACACACACACACACACACACACACACACACCCCCCTCTCTTCCTTATCCAGTCATCTGTTGATGGACATTTAGGTTGCTTGCATTTCTTTGCTATTGTAAATAGTGCTGCTATGAATGCGGGGGTGCGTGTGTTTTTTCGAATTAGAGTTTTCCCCAGATACATGGCCAGGAGTGGGATTGCTGGATCATATGGTAATAAGTCTATTTTTAGTTTTTTAAGGAACCTCCATACCGTCCTCCATAGTGGCTGCACCAATTTACATTCCCACCAACAGTGTGGGAGGGTTTCCTCTTCTCCACACCTTCTCCAGCATGTATTATGTAGATTTTTTGACAATGGCCATCCTGATGGATGTGAGGTGATACCTCATTGTGGTTTTGATTTGCATTTTGAGAGGCGTGATTTTTTAAAAATACAATTCATATGTTAAGTTCCCTTACTTAGAATTCTTCATGGGATTTCACCTGTCGCAAATCCAAACTCCTTCACAAACGTTATGAGGACCTCTATGATTTAAGCTCTGCTAAGTTCTTCACCCAGGTTTGCTGCTGTCTTGTGTGGGAAAGGCTGGGCGACACTGGATGCTGTGGGCTTTGACAGTCCATCTTCCCCACACGCTGTCCCCTGGCACCTCCTGCTTGCACCCCAAGCCACACAAAGATCTGCCCACGCATAGAGTCTCTTCCTCACCTTCCAATTTCGGGTGTCTTACCAGCTTATTCTTTCTCCCAGCACCCTTTTTGTTTACTCTTTTGTCCTGAGTGACAGTTGTGAATATTTTATCCATTTTCTTCTTGACTTTCATTTATTTTTCCTCCACTCTTTGAGGTCAGGGATTAGATCTTGAGTCACACTTTTATTCCAAGGACCCTGCACAACACCCGGCACAAAAGAGGTTCTCAATAAGCCTGTGATGAGTGGATCATTGGAGGGTGTGGCATTAGGGAGAATAGGGTGGGATCTGATTGCATTAAAATTTTGCTTAAATGTTAGACTTCTAAGCCCAGTAGACACTTAGACTAAATTTCAGTCAGAAAACACACCTGGTTGATTCATTGCTCTTCTGAAGGATACATGGCAGGTAAGCTGGGGCAAAGGCAGTGTAAACTTAAGATGCTAGAGGCTGAGTGATTGGGTTGTAGATAAACTAAGGCTAGAGGGGTGAGAGTTTGTGGTCATCCCTGGGTTGTCAGTTTGGTGAACCACTGGGTTGTACCAATAGAGAGTATTTGAAAAACAATCAATAACTTGACTCCTACCAGTAATGTGAGTTTTTCTTTCTCCACCTTTTAAACACCTGATGTTGTCATACTTTAAAAATGTCAATCATTTGGTGGTGTTCAAAACCAAAACTCAAATGAACAAATTTTGAAGATCATGTTGGCTTTATTCAACGATTCAAGAATGGAGCAGCATCCAATCCAGCAGATCAAAACGGGCTCTGAGGAGCTGTACAAAATGAATGACTTATAGGCAGGGCGGAGGAACTCGGAAGTTATACAAAGCAAAAAAGCAGATTGATTATTGCAGAGTTCCTTCCCTTTATAGGATGGCATGGGCCTATCAGGAAGTTACCTAACTGAGCTGATGGAGCAATTAGTGATTGATTTGTTTAAGATTCCATTTCTGGGAGAGCTGAAACTAAATTGTCTCGGTTTGTTGATATGGAACTTGGCGTAAGTGACTCCATTTTGGGTCTATTGTCTTGTTTTTAATAGTGGGTTCTTAAAATTTGATCCAATTGCATTTCTTTATTAACTAGTGCAACTGAGACTCTTCACTCTATTTTAAAGTCCATTCTGCTTTTCTTGTGTACTAATTTCCCACTTCTCTCCTTTGCTGTTTCTCAAGTGTTTTCTTTTTTCCCTTGAGTTTTAGCAGGACATTTTTGTTGTATTCTAGACACTAACAATTTGTCTCTTACATTGTTGCAAATATATTCTCCCAATCTGTTTTAAAATTTACTCATGAGTTCTATTGTCCAGATATTTTAAATATTGATGCTGTGATGTTTATCAGCTTTTCCCTTTTATTATTGGCATTTAGAAAGCCTAGCATAGAAGTGTATTTCTTGTCCAGGCATGTGAAAATAATTTTATTTACCTTCTCCATTTCAATTGCTTTAAAAATTATTTTAATGTTAGAAAAAAAAGCAGTGTTATGCCTCAACACGCTCACTTATCAGAAATTGTAACTGGTTCCTTTGGTACATGTTCCATCCATATTGTTTAATACTGAACTAATGAAATTAATTCATTCATCAACTTTGATATTGTCCTTTCAGTTTGGTAGATGAAGATTGTAGACTCATAGCCACATCTCTCCTCAGTTTTACTCTATACAACTTACTAATAGAAGGTAAAAATTAACATTGGTTAATTAAAATAATTTAATAATAATGTAATAATAATAATTTGATTAAGTCACTATCAATTTTAATCACATGTAAATATTATTCACTGCAGAGTTAATTTATACTGAAATGATTCATGTAACATAAACTTTATAATTTGAGGTAATATTCTTTCTTTTTTCTCATATGCTTAAGATGCATCCTTCTTAACTTTGAACTGTCTGATTTATCAGTTTGGCCGATGGCATCTTCAGTATTTTCTCCCGAATATCCAAGCCAATTAGATAATCAAATGAATTAATTTTACTGATTGTCTCTTATGTGGTGTGTTAAAGAACAAAGTTCAACAGAGGGAATTTGAAGATCTAATTGGCTTTATTCAACAATTAATGAAATGACTAACATCCAATTTAGGAAATCGAAAGGCACTTCTGAGGAGCTGTACAAAATGGAAAGATTTTAGAGGCAGAAAGTGTGTGGGACAAGGAAGTCATAAACGAGAGAGGATTATTTCAGGCAGTCACCTTTGTGGGGAGGTAGAGGTCTGTGTGGCAGATTACCTCACCGGTGCTGGCCAGGAAATTCCAGACTGACTGGTTAAAGGTCCCATTCCTGGGAGAGGCTGAAACTGCAGTTAGGCTAAGTATTGAGTTTTGGTTTGCTGGTATGGGGCTTACACAGATGACTCCATTTGGGGCTTGTGTCTTTTACACAGGTACTTCTGTCCTCCTGGAATCAGCTCTGTTTGCTTTCCAGGCCTGGTGTATAGGCCTCAGCCTGGGACTTCCCCATGTTACTCTCTTTTCTTCTACATAAATTCCCCCTTGCTCTTTATTTTGCTAGGTTGAACTACATCCTCATGTAGTGCATGGAAGGTAAGTTGGTTGAACCAATGAGCATCTGAAAGCGTCTTTATCCTGTCTTCACGTGGAAGGATAAATTTGACTGCTTAGAGAATTTTAGGTTGAAAGTAGTTTCCTTAAAAATGTAATAATAGTCCTTGATTCATTATATTAAAGTCCCCAACTATTCTTGTGTTGCTGTGTATTTCATCTTTAATATTTGCTTTCTATATTTACGTCCTCCTATGTTGGGAGCATAAATGTTTATAAATGTTATATCCTTTTTGTAGGTTGGCCCCTTTATCATTCTGTTATGCCTTTCTTTGTCCTTTGTTACAATCTTTTGTTTTAAAGTCACTTTTTCTGATGTAAGTATTGCTACACCAGTTTGCATTTCCTTTCCATTGGCATGGTATAGCTTTTTTTTTTATCTCTTTACTTTCAATCTGTATCTTCAGGTGTTTTTTTTTGTTTGTTTTTGTTTGTTTTTTAGTATCTTTAGTTTTGAAGTGCATCTCTTGTAGCCATTGTATAGAAGGGCCTTAGGTTTTTGTTTTTTTTAAATCTGTTCAGCCATCTATGTCTTTTGATTGGAGAATTTAATCCACTTACATTTAAAGTAATTATTGATAAGTATGTAATGGTTGTCATTAAAAAATTATTTTCTGGCTGTTTTTGTAGTTCCTCTCTGTTCTTTCTTCTTCTCTTTCTCTCTTCCCTTGTGGTTTGATTTTATTTAGTGTTATGTTTGTATCTTTTCTCATTTTCTTTAGGTATTTAATAGAAATGTTTTCTATGTGGTTACCATGAAGTTCCCATATATGATATCCTATGTATTTGATAATCTCTTTTAAGTTGACAGTAACTTAATTTAGAACACATCCCAAACTTTATATGTTTAATTCTCCCCTCCCAGGTTTTATGTTTTTGATGGCACATTTTACATATTTTTATGTTATACACCCTCCTTGTATCTTTTACCCTTTCTACTTGCTTTGTACGTGATTTATCCACTACCTTTATTATTGGGGATATTTTGGACGAAAGCCTTTTTTCTATCCCCATTACAGAAAAGCCGAGTACCACTCGCCGATTCCGCACACACTTTAGTCGGGGACAACTTAGAGTACTAAGAGATACATTTGAAAAGACCAGGTACCCAAATTGGTTCATTGTAAACCAGCTTTCTTCAAGTATTCATCTTGACGAGTCGATAATAAAGGTATGTTCCTGATTCTGTCTCTAGGTAGCTAGAGAGCACATCTAACCCAGAGTTTCACACATGCTTTCAGTCATTGTGTAATTCGAATTGCTCGAGCGATTGCTATGTGCCAGGACACATGTTAAGCATTTATGTGTTTATTCTAATGACCATTCCTTTTATTGAAGTTAATAGGGAGGAATTGTTTTCCAAGAATTATAAACAAAATAGCTAGAATTTGAACCCAGGCCTTTCTGACTCTAGACCCACAATGCTAGATGAGATCTCTTGTCCATGGATCTCAGATACTCCCATTTGGGTTTGTTCCTGTTGGTTCTCGTTAATCATGACATTCATGATCATCTAGATACCTTGCAACTAAGTGCCCACAGAATGTTCAGGGCGTAAGAACCCCTTGATGGATCCTGAAGGCACCCCCAAGCCAGACTCCCACTCCATATTCTCAGGCTTCAGAATCCTTGCTTTGAGAACCCAGAGTGTCCACCAAGACAAAACCAACTTTCCTAAACATACCTCCTGATCTAGGCTTGAAGTGCTCTGTCCTGGTCTCCCCATCGCTAACACAATCTTGCACGCCCTTTGCTCTCTGGATCCCAGAACAGAAGAGGATAGAAAGAACTTTCCTCATTCAAATAAATATGAAGACATGTAAGAGTAGCTTTCACATGCCCAAAGCTGCCTAGTTTCTGAGGTGTATGAGGATCCCCCTTTGGACCTATCCCCTCTTATGCACCTGTTCATCTCTTCCCTCCCCAGACTTGGTTTAAGAATCAGCGTGTCAAATGGAGGAAGCAGGAGCAGCAAACTGGGGAGAATCTGTCACTAGAAGACCTACAACAGGTCAGTTCAGTGGAGGAGGAAGAGGCCTCCTCACCTGCCACTTCAGCAAACAGTCGTCCCACAGGTCTCAGCATCTCAGATGCCTCTGACCATGAACCACCTAAGTCTGGTATTGAGCAACCTCAGGCAGCCGGTGCTACTCCGTGCAGTTCATCTTGTGGGCTGCTGCCTGATGATCTCCAACAGATAAATTTCAGAGACTTTGACCTTCCTTGGGCCTCCACTCCTTATGACATGGATCAGTTTATACAATTATATGCCTTACCTGGGGGTGATGGTCCCTGGAGTCTAGATCAGGACCTCTTCCCAGAGTTCTCCGATTGAGGGAGTATGACGGGCATTGATCTTCAGTGTGATGGCTAGATCCTGAGAAAGTTCTGTGACCCAAATATTGACCAACTGAGAGACATTTCCAAACACCTTTAATAGGTCCATGTCAGTTTAAACAGGTCACAGTCCAGGAATTTCTCTTTTTCCCTAAGTAAACAAAACAAAACAAAAAAAAACCCTATCTTTCATAATTGCCAGCAATTTCTGTGCTCTGAGTTGTGTCCTAAACCCAATTACAGTGTAAAGGACAGTCATCAGGTCTTTGGAGAAATAGCAGAAACCAGCTGGTTTTCCTAGCTTGTCCCAATTGAGCTCTGTGAAAGCACTCCACTGATGACAATACCATGTAAAAAATACCTATTTTCTATGTACTATCTTTATCTCTTAAAGAAAAATTAGGAATCGGCAGCATGGTGGACTAGGAGATCCCAGCACTTGTACCTGATAAAAACAACCATTTAATAATTATTCACTAATGATAATAGCTCTGGGAGAACTCTGGAGTTCAGTTAAGAAGCCGCAAGGCAACAGGCACATGAAAAGAGGCTCAACATTGCTAACCACACAGATCAAAACCACAATGGGATACCAACTCGTACCTGTCAGAATGGCTACCATCTAAAAGAATGCAAATAACAAATGTTGGTTGGCGAGGATGTGGAGAAAAGGGAACCCTCCTACACTGTTGGTGGGAATGCAAACTAGTGCAGCTGCTGTGGAAAAACACTATGGAGGTTTCTCAAAAAACTAAAAATAGAATTACCACATGACCCAGCAATTCCACTCCTGGGTGTATACCCCCAAAATCCCCCAGAACTCTAATACAAAAAGATACATGCACCCCATTGTTCATAGCAACATTATTTACAGTAGCTGAGACATGGAAGCAACCTAAGTGTCCATCATCAGATAACTGGATGAAGAAGACATGGCATAAAGTCCATGGTGGGAAAGTGCACGGCCAACAGCTGGCCACTAAAGTTGCTGAGAAAAGTGCCCCTTCTACTGCCAGGGTGAAAAAACCTCATTGCTGCAGGCTGGCGACCCTTGCGCTTACCAGAAATCCACTGAGCTTCTGATCCGGAAGCTGCCTTCCCAGAGGCTGGTGAGGGAGATGGCCCAGGATTTCAAAACTGTCTTGAGGTTCCAGAGTGCTGCCCTTGGTGCCCTCCAGGAGGCTAGTGAAGTGCCCCTGGTGGGTTTATTTGAAGATACTAATCTGTGTGCTACCCACGCTAAGAGAGTCGTCATCATGTCTGAAGACAGGTTTGCTGGATACCGCACAAGAGAGCGTAAGTAAGGGCCATTTTTATGGTGGTGTGTAGTAAAATCTGTAAAGTACTTTGGTTTAACTTGTGGCTGTTTTGGTAAAAAATTGTTTATAATATGCTGTGTTTCTACCTTGAGTCATCCCATCTTTCACTAACGATGAATGCGAACAGAGACTCCAGTTCATGGAACCTCTGCCAGTTAAGATGGTGTCATCTGGTATAAGGTCCTGGGAAAATCACTTCATAGAGATGGCTTTCCAAGTGGTTTTAAAACTTAACTTTCTACTGAAGTTTTTAGGTCAATTATGTATGTTGAGTACATTTACACATGAACTTATTTATCAAAAAAATTGAAATAAAAAAATAAGCTACAAGGATATATTATACAACACAGGGAATAAAGATTTTATAATAACTATAAGTGGACTATAACCTTTAAAATTGTGAATCACTATATTGTATACCTGTAATTTATATAATACTATACATCAACTGTACTTCAATATACATTTTTTTTTTTAAGAAGCGGCAGGGACTGTGTGGAGAATAAAAAAAAAACAAGGCTGGCCTCAGAAATGGAAACACCTTACCTGTGTCACTCCATCCTCCCGTCCCACTTAACTTTCTTGCAAGAGGCATCCCTTTGGCTGTGACCTTGCACTTGAGGAGGAAAGAAGAGCAAGAAGACCTTAGCCACGTTCACCAAGAAGTACCCAAGCAGCCCTTATGTTCTGCCCACATTTTCCATAGTGGAAGCTGTTGCAAGAATATGGCCTTGAGAGAGTGTGGCGTTGTTGAGACCATCCCGACTAAATATGTGACTGGACCCAATTAAGGCCTCTGTATAAACTTTTTAAGATGTGTTGAGTGGGTGTGGAGATCTCTGTATCTTGTGACTCCCCCCCAGACAAGCCTTGTAGTTAAGTTCCCTTGCTTGTTAAACCTGCCACCCACCAATCTGGTGTGATCTTCCTCTTCATTCAGTCTCTCCTTGCCCTCAGTGAGTAGGGGGACAGTTTATGAATCATCAGGTGATTATTAAGAAATGGAATGAATAAAATGGAAATTGATGGGGCTCAGACAAAGGTTCTAAACCAGTACTACCAAACATTGGGTTGGCCCAAAGTACTCCTACTGTTCCTTCACCAGGGAGTCCCAAACAAGTCAGCTCTATTTTCCCTAGTTCGGAGAAATCTTAAAAGCTGAAAGTCAAATTATGAGAAATCTAACTTGCCATCACTTTGAACAATGGTTAGGCAGATTGATCCAGATGAAGACTGACCAAAGGGCCAGAGTCCCTTAACACGACCCTTTCTGGGGGACCCAAAGCCTTTCTGCAGAAGAGTGGGTAAAAGGGTCAGTGATGGAAAGACAAGTTTCCAGAACTCTTTGATGTGGGAGCCCCGCCAATGGTGATACCAAAACCCACTGGTGAAGTTCTGACATGAGCCACAGCGAGACTGAGAACATCAAGATGTAAGGGCCGATGGGATTATAAAAATTGGAATGTTTACACAGGCATTATGTAAAAAGGTTGTGTCTCCTTTACCTGAATGTTTTATGGGAATGGACATTACCTCTGGCAGTGAAACACAAATCCCCTACCTAGAGGTGCAAAAGTAAAACTTAATAAAGTGCTATTGGAGGTTACAGTTAAGGATGCAAGAGCTGATTTAATTAAGGTGAATGTTTGGAGAACAGTTATATTTCAACAGGCTTTATGTGAAGAAGTGCATCTCTTTGACCTGATTGTGTTATGGGGGTGGACATTGTCTCTGACTGGGGAATGTTACTCCTAACAAGTACTGTAAAACGGAAGGCATGTGCATTCTCCCTTCGACGCCATTAATCGGACGTGCTAAGTCGGAACTGGTAACAAACATTGCATGTCCCAGCGATGACTACTGGTCCATTGGAATAGGGAATTTCTTCTTGAGAGGCAAGCTTGCTGTTCCTGGTAGCTGGCTAATGGACACTATTGGAAACTGTCCCTTTGACTAAAGGATTTGAAGAATCTTGGGACCTGAAATAGCCATGATATCTTGGATGATGTTGAAGAAGTGCTCTAATGGTGATGTCTGTTCTTAGAAGAATTCTGTAACAAAATGGAAATAATTTATACAGGATCATGTCCCTGGGGGATGCAAGGAGGAGGTATGATCAGGGAGCCTCTCTTCCCCTGGGACTGACTTTGGAACCATGTGAGGAGCCACTGGATTCTCATGTCACATGGACACTGCCCTACAGATAGCTCCAAGTGACCAACAAAGGGCTGCTAGATCTGTGGACCGAAGTTCCAGAGTAAATGGACAACATCCTGCTTCTGATCAAAGTTAAAAATAAATTGGCTCAGTGGGCTGAACTGCATGCATTTTCCTAGCAGGATAATAGAATTTAACAGCGGCAAAGGTCCCTGAATTTTGATTTTTACTGACTCATTGGCAGTGGAGCAATGGCTTGGCTACGTGGTCTGGCAGAGGGCCTATGAAAAGTTGCCCAGATGAGGCATGGCCCTTTAGGAATCACCATAGGAATTTGAGGGGTGTATTAAAATAGGACATGTCTCTTCCCATCAGAAAACCCCTTATAGCTTTGCTAAGATGTTTGGATTCAACACACAGATATCCCTCCCTGTGCTTGCTTAAGTGGCCACCTCAGTCCATGAAATGAGTGATTCTGGGGGCACAGCAGCAATGCAGAGATGGGCTGAATCTAGATCTGTTCATCTTGCACCCTCCAAGGCAAACACAGCCCATTAGAGCTGTCCATCTTCCAGCAGATAGAGACTGCAGATGAATATGTGGCATCTCCCTGAGAAGACTGTTCATAGCTGGAGAGTGAGATGGATGCTTGTAGCCCTGGAGGTCTACAGAGGGGTCCGGACAGAAACAGACACCGACTCTGGACTGGGCTTTTCTTACTTGGTGGTAGATACAAATGCTCAGAGTGCTGGAAAAGAAGCAGAACAGAAGAAACTGCACCCATTTGGATGGCCAGCTGTCACTTCTTCAGACAAGGAACACACTTTACAGCCCATAATGTCCAGTAATGGGTGGAGAGACATCCTCCCCAGAGTACTGGTTTGCTAGAGAATTGGAGTGGGCAATTAAAACATTGGTTGTCTAAAATGGGAAGAGGGGAATAAAGGCATGAAAAAGGCTTACACACCTTCATGAGTGTGTGCGCGCTCTCAACATGGGTGGAATTAATGGAGTGCTCCCACTGGATGGAGTCCGCTGTTTTCTTGGTGGATCGGGTGGAAAGGGGGTGGGGAAGGATGCTAGTGTGACTGCAGTTCATGTCAAGGGGGCAGGGTGATGGTGTTATAACTGCATTTTTCCTTTTTTCCCCAGCGTCACTTAAGGTTTTTAAAAAATACGATACGTTGATTAGCGGACCAGAGCTGTGACTACAAATGCTGGGAGCAGGGATGATTGGTAAGCAAGAAACTAATTACTATACTTTAAAATCTTATGTTGTGGGGGATGGTACAGCTTAGTGGTAGAGCATGTGCTTAGCATGCACTAGGTCCTGGGCTCAATCCTTGATACCTCCATTAAAATAAATCTAATTATAAATGAATAAATAAATAAATCTATTCCCCACTGTTGGTGGCGCGATATCATGTACACACGAACACCGTGTGGAGAGAAGCAAAGCAGTTTTCTGTTTATTGATTATTAGAAAAGAATTTACATAGAACATGCATGGTGCCTCACATATCATCTAAGTTATAACAGTGTTAATAATCTTAAGCTATTTAGGTTCCCAGGCTCCAGGTTCCCAGGCTCCTGCAGTAAGCACAGGATGTTACATGATCAAGGACAGACTGTTTTAAAGTTCGTCACAAAACTTCATTAAGTAGGCCATCTCTCATCCAGCCGGCTGTGCCTGTCTGAGGTTGTCCTCCTCTGAGGATCTTACCCGTCGTTGGCTATCCAGCCGTCCATACTGGATACATTAAGTAGGCCATCTCTTATCCAGCCGGCTACGTGACATTTCTCACAGCTTGTTTATCAGTTCAGCCCATGGCTTATTCTCTAGAGCCTTCAGGCAGGGGCCTACACCCACCCCCTAAAATCACATCAGAATTCCTTAGGGCCTGGCAAAATTGGGGCTAACAGTAAATATAACTGTGCTGCCTGGTGGTAAAGGCAACCTGCCAGTTCTGGATCTGTGTAGCTGCCCCGTTGGGAACAGGAGTGGACTGGGTGGGAAGGACTCACCAGACTAGGATTGCTGCCTGCAGTGTAGACCACCACCGTTATCACACTCTGTGTCTTTTCTGAAGGTGGAAAAGATTGGGGATAAATGGAGAAAGTAATGGTAACTGAGGGCAAAGGAAAGACTAAATTGGTTATGTCATAAGGGAACTCCAGTATTCAAATAGCACCTCAGAGCAAGAGATGCTATTGTCTGTTAGCTCAGTGATATCAGAGGCCTGATGGAGTAAACCTGTCTGTCAAGACTGTTCCTCCTCTTGGAAACTGGTGCATTCAAACGACAGCTGTCCAACCTGAGTGGCCTTTCCCTGGAGAAATTTTTATATGGTGATGATGGAGTGGATAATTATTGGTGACTGAATGTTACTCCAGTAACTGGTATCTTTTGACTTTTAAGATCATGTTGCTGTAAGGGGATCTGTGTTTGAAGCCCAGGGTGTGGACTGTGACATTGTGATATAATAAGAAAGATAGTTTGGTCTTCATCCATTGTTCCTGGCTCACAGCTCTCAAAACGCTTGTAACACTCTAGGAGATTAGAGCAAGAGGCATCTTTTGTTTTAATATCTGGGCTTTGCCCTCAGTTCCTAAAATCACATCAGAATATTAAGCTTAGTGAAACAAGTCAGATAGAGAAAGACAAATAATGTACGATGTCACTTAATGTGGAATCTAAAAAATAATATAAATGAATGTATGTGCAAAACAGAAATAGACTCACAGATGTAGAAAACAAAGTAGTGGTTACCAGAGATGAGAGGGAAGGTGGGGGTGGGCAAATTAGGGGTATGGAATTAAGAGATATAAACTACTATGTATGAAATATAGACAAGCAGCAAGAAATACAGTGCATAGCACAGAAATTATAGCCATTATCTTGTAACCACTTTTAATGAAATATAATCTGTAAAAATTTGGAATCACTATGTTGTACACCTGACACTAATATAATATTGTAACTCAAATAGTCTTCAATTTAAAAAAGGTGAAATGAGTTTCTTGTTATTTATAACAAGCCATTTTTAAATCTAACCACACCTGAGTTTATGTTAATGAGGTGTTTTTTTATTTAATTGAAGTATAGTTCATCTACAATGTTGTGTTAGTTTCAAGTGTCGGTAAAGTGATTCAGTTATACATATAGAACTATGTGTATATAAGTATATATATTTTCTTTTTCAGATTCTTCTCTGTTATATTTTATTACAAGATATTGAATACAGTTCTTTGTGCTGTACAGTAGGACCTTGTTGTTTATCTGTTGTATATGTAGCACTTTGTATCTGCTAATCCCAAACTCCTAATTTACTGTTCCCCCTTGGTAACTATAAGTTTGTTTTCTGTGTCTGTGAATCTGCTTCTGTTTTGTAGATAGGTTCATTTGAATTATTTTTTAGATTACACATAAAAGTGATATCATATGATATATGTCTTTCTCTGTCTGACTTACTTCACTTAGTATGACAATCTCCAGGTCCATCCACTTTGCTGCAAATGGCAATATTTCATTCTTTTTTATGGCTGAGTAGTATTCCATTGCACATACATACCACATCTTCTTTATCCATTCATCTGTTGATGGACATTTAGGTTGCTTCCATGTCTTGGCTATTGTATATAGTGCTGCTGTGAACATTGGGGTGCATGTATCTTTTCAAATTAGAGTATTCTCCAGACATATGCCCAGGAGTGGGACTGCTGAATCATATGGTAACTCTATGTTTAGTTTTTTAAGGAATCTCCATACTGTTTTCCATAGTGGCTGCACCAGTTTACGTTCCCATTAACAGTGTAGGAGGGTTCCCTTTTCTCCACACTCTCTCCAGCATTTATTATTTTTAGACTTTTTGATGATGGCCATTCTGACTTGGGTGAGGTGATACTTCATTGTAGTTTTGATTTGTATTTCTCTAATAATTAGCAATGTTGAACATCTTTTCATGTGCCTGTTGGCCATCTGTATGTCTTCTTTGGAGAAATGTCCATTTATGTCTTCTGCCCATTTTTTGATTGGATTGTTTGGGTTTTTTTTTTTTTTTTGATATTGATCTGTATGAGCTGTTTGTATATTTTGGAAATTAAGTCCTTGTCAGTCGCATCCTTTGCAAATATTTTCTCCCATTATATAGGATATTTTTTCACTTTGTTTATGATTTCCTTTGCTGTGCAAAAGCTTATGTTTCATTAGGTCCCATTTGTTTATTTCTGCTTCTATTTCTATTGCCTTGGGAGAATGACCTAAGAAAACATTGGTATGATTTATGTCAAGGAATGCTTTGCCTGTGTTCTCTTCTAGGAGGTTTATGGTATCATGTCTTATATTTAAGTCTTTAAGTCATTTGAGTTCATTTTTGTGTACGGTGTGAGGGAGTGTTCTATCTTCATTGATACACATGCAGCTGTTCAGCTTTCCCAACACTACTTCCTGAAGAGACTGTCTTTTCCCATTGTATATTCTTGCCTCCTTTGTTGAAGATTGACCGTAGGTGTGTGGGTTTATTTCTGGGCTCTCTGTTCTGTTCCAGTGATCTATATGTCTGTTTTGTACCAATATCAGCTGTTTTTGTTACTATAGCCTTGTAATATTGTCTGAAGTCTGCAAAGGTTGTGCCTCCAGCTTTGCTCTTTTTCCTCAGTATTGTTTTGGCAATTCTGGGTCTTTTGTGGTTCTGAGACAGGCTGGGACTTGAGACCCTTTGCTGCAGTGCTTGCACCTAGACAAACATCTCCTTGAGCAACAGAATACAAAGGAAGTATAAGGGACTAATATAACTGCATGCATGCTCAGTTGTGGCAAATTATGAACAGTAAGATACAAAAAGAGTAAAAAATCAACTGCCATTTCTGAGGTGTTAGGCGCAAAAGTAGGGTACTGCACATGATCCCTGCACACCGGACCAAAGAGGGTGGGCGTACCACCTAAATCACCCCTCTGGCCTGAGCCCTGCACCCACCCCTACCCTCACCCCATTTAAGGAACCAGTTTGACCCCCCTCAGGGTACGAGCAAGGGAACCTGTTGCTTGTTTTTACTCCCTTGTGCTGCAGCAGGAATCCCAATAAAGCCTCGCCTGAATTTCTTGTCTGGCCTCTTGTCAATTTCTATTGATTAAGGAGTCCAAGAACCCTGGTCAGTAACGGTTCCACATAAATTTTAGAATTGTTTGTTCTAGTTCTGTGAAAATGTCATGGGTAATTTGATGGGGAACACATTAAACCTGTAAATTGCTTTGGGTTGTATGGCCATTTTAACAATATTAATTTTTCCAATCCAAGAGCATGGGATAATCTTTCTATTTCTTTGAATCATCTTCAATTTCCTTTATCAATATTTTATAGTTCTCAGCGTGTAAGTCTTTTACCTCCTGGATCAGGTTTATTCCTAAGTATTTTATTTTTTGATGCATTTTTTTTTAAAAAGGGACTTTAAAAAAATTTTCCCTTTCTGATATTTCATTGTTACTGTAAAGAAATACGACAGATTCCTGTATGTTAATCCTGTATCCTGCTACCTTCCTGAATTCATTTATAGGTTCTAGTAGTTTTTGTGTGGAGTCTTTAGGGTTTTATATATGTAGTATCATGTCATCTATATATAATGACAATTTTACCAATGAGGTGATATTTTGAAAGTTCTTTGATATGCACAGGTTGGTGGCTGATTGCCAGGGGGAACCGACCATGTGATTAGAACTTTCAGGCCCATCAGCTGCTCTCTGGGGAGGGGAGATTGAGCTAATTACTAATGGCTGATGATTTAATCAGCATTGGCCTAATGAGGCCACCATAAAAATTCTAAAGGACGAGGTTCAGAGAGCTGGGTTGGTGAAGAAGACCTCATCTACATGCAGTAAAGATGGCACATTCAAACTCCGCAGGGATGCTCCTGTGTCGGGACCCTTCTGGACCTCACCCTTTCTAACTCTTCATCCAGCTTTGCATTCATATCCTTTACTATTCTTTGCAATAAATCAGTAATCTGATAAGTAAACTGTTTTCCTGAGTTCTCTGAGCAGTTCTAGAAAATGATCCAACCCAAGGAGGGAGACTGTGGGAACCTCTGATTCAAAGCTGGTGGATCATAAGCACAGTGACAACTTGGACTTTTGACTGCTGGAGTCAAAAGTGGGGCTGTCTTCCCTCTAGGACTGAACTCAACCTATGGGATCTGATGCTATGTCCAGATAGATGGTGTCAGAACTAGTTACACGGTAGAACTGCTAGCTGGTGTGTGAGAATGGCTGGGGGGGTTGGGGAACCCACACACACCTGTTGTCAACAGTGAAGTATTGAGAATAGAGGAGAAACAGAAGTTTTCCTCTGCATCATGTATGTAGAAAACCCTAAAGACCCAACCAAAACATCTGAGGACTAATGAATTCAATAAAGTTGCAGGATACAAAATCAACATACAGAAATTGGTCACATTTCTATACACAAAACAACAGATTATCTGAAAAGAAATTAAGAAAGCAGTCCCATTCATGACAGCAACAAAAGTTAAATACTTAACAAACTTAACTAAACAGGTGAAAGACTTGTACACTAAAATTTTTAAAAATTTGATGAAGAAAATGAAAGAAGATATAGATGGAAAGATAACCAGTATTCATGGATTAGAATTAGTATTGTTGAAATGTTAATGCTGCCCAAAGTGATACCCTGAAGAAGTCCCCTCGTGAATACAACAAAAGACAACCCTTGTGGCTCTCATCACAGGAAATGCCAAGGATTTTAGGAGCTCTGTGCCAGGAACAGACCGTATATATATTTCTTTTTTAAAAAATTTTAAATTGGGAGGAGAGGTAATCAGGTTTACTTTTTTAATGGAGGTACTGGGGATTGAACCCAGGACCTTGTGCATGCTAAAGCACATGCTCTACCTCTGAGCTCTACCCTCCTCTTATTATTTTAAGTTGCAATATCACAACTTAAGTGCCCAAGTGCCTGGAAAAGAGAACAGAAGTTCCGACAGGTCAGAAAATTGCAGAACAGGAATCATGGGTTATAAGGAGAAATTCTGAGGAAGTCTACAGAGGAGAGAGTTACAGTCTTGGTTCTTCCCTGTACAATGTGTCCCATCTTTCCTTTCCACTATCATCTATAAAATGAGTTAGGCTCCCCTAGCCGAAAGTTGGACAGATATACTGAATTTGATCAGGACAAGAATAAGCAAAAGTACATTGAAGAGGGGTAGAGGAAGAGAGGAACAGACAGGGGAGAGTCAGAACGGAGATGTAGTCCCCGTCGAATGGTGGCCAGGTAGAAGGAGAGACTGAGATACATGAATGAAAGAGGGAAAAACAGCTGAAAGAGGGGAAGGCAGAACTGAAGTGTATAAAAGAATAGGACCAGCTGCATTTATCCAGCAGTGATAGATAGCAGATCAGTGGAACGGCCAGCACTGGCTCAGACCTGGTTGGTTGAAGTGAAGACAATACACCTGGACCAGATCCAGGTGATGGCAATGTTCTGAGTTGCGTGCATCAGGCAGCCTGGGGGAGGGGGTCATTTGAGGTGAGTGCTTAGAGGGCTGAACTCATCACCCACCTGAATTCAACTCACCTTGGGGTATGAGGAAAGTCTGTGAGGCAAAGGGTGTAGTGCCCAGTGTAGAGGTTTAGGGAACGTGGTATTTTGCATAAAGACGGGGAGGAGACCCTGTAGAATGCACAGCAGGTGGAGGGAGAACATTTGACCCAGCTCCTATTTCAGAGGAAAGAAGAGAAAGGGAGCAATTTGACTTCAGAAAGCTGCAAGCGAGGAGGCAGGCCGTCTCAGGTACAGGCAGCTCTCACAGTTCTGTAGCTCTCTATGACAGTGCTTTTTAAAACTTTAAGATCCCTCTATGTTCCCTAGGGATCTGTTTAAATGGCAGATTTTGATTTCGTGGGTGTGGTGATTCCACAGGTCTGAAATTCTATATTTATAATCATCTCTGAGGTCGTCCAGACGCCTGCTGGTCTGCAGACTGCACTTAGAGCAGCTGGGCTCTGTGGTACATTTTTATAGCCATTATCACATTATCCATGTATTTCTGTGACTCACAAATGATTCTTTTCAGACTCCAAGTTTCCTGAAGCCAGTGTTTTGTTTAGAGCTGAACCCAAAGGCCAAACAACAGTAAGAAGCAGGTACTCTGTAAAATTGCAAATGATTACATTTAAAAATATGGTTGTTGAATTGTGTATATATGACTGCCATACTGCGTATGTAGTCTTGTGTGTACAGAATTTTATGCATTATACTTGTTACTAAACTGAATTTGGATCTGCAAAGCCAGTCTGTTGACACTGGGTTGTGATGAAGGGAAGTGCAGTGTTTATTGCAACATGGGGTCGGTCAAGCAAGGAGAATGGGCAGATTTGCTTAAAAGACCCGAGTTCCCTGATGACTTTAAGGGAAGGGTTTGTAAGGACGGGGTGAGGGGGAGAGGGTTGCAGGGTTCCTGATCCGCTCGTGGACAGTGTTTGGGTTGGTTGGGGTTGAGGTAACAAGGTGGTATTTCAGGAATCAACATCAACCTTCTCCTTCCAACTGGTGTGAGGTCTGTGTCCTTGCGGTCAGCATGCAGTTAACTTCTTCCACCTGGTGAGGGTCTCATTCTCTGAAAAACAACTCTCACGCATGTGGCTCCAAATATTATCCATAGTCCTGGAAGTGGAACTAAAGGTCCTTTGTTTTATGGGTAAACAATTTTGATTTTCTCTTGCTTGTCTGTTTTTCTTCGTTTCTGCATTTTGTCACTTCTCTGATTAAATTTGCTCTTTGGAGCTGGGGGAAGACCTAGGAGGCTAAAATTTTCTACAAACAAGAGGCAGTGGACATGGCGGTGTCTGTCCCATGGAAGACCCCACAGAGTCCTGCTCAGTTTCATACATAATGTGTCTTGTTCTTGTTTTGACTTCATGAACTCAGACACACAGCCTCCCATCTTCAGTTCCAGGTATCTCCTACTGTGGGGGAGGCAGTGAGTGATGGCCAGTCTTGTCCAGGTAGGATCACCTGAAGTGGATCTGCCACCTCCTTCATTCAATCTTCTTACCTGTTATTGGACAGTTTTCTGCTAAAGTTGGTCATAATGGATGCATGTGCTGAATTAAATCAGGAAATAGACAAAGCAAATTGCTAAATTGATCCAGGAGCCATCAGGTTGTCTGGGGAAGGAAACAGTGCTGAGGATGAGACAGAATATGGTTGAGGGCAGGATGGGGTGGGTCGGGGGAGAATGTGATGAGATGTTAATTATAAAAAGGCAGACCTTAGAAATTTGGGTTCTAATTGGCATGTAAGGAGCTTGGAAGTTGCCAGTCAATCCTAACAAAAAGGAAAAAGGTGAACATACTGGAAAAACCAACAAAACTCTTCGTGGATACATACAAGAGGGGAGGACACAGGGCATACTGCTGCTCCCAAGATGGGAGAGCCCGACCGGCAAATATATGGAGTCACTGCTTGCTGGAACAGAGACCAGAGGTTCGGTGCTGGGGCAGGAAAACCTAACCTGTGACTGATGAACTGCTAGAGGCTAAGTGTGGACAATCTGAGAGTTAACACCAGTGGGGATCCAGTCATGATGAGGCTTCTGTAGTATTGTGGAGTTTACTCCTGGAGTTTGACCAGCTTCCCACATTGAATACGGAGGAAATTCTTGTGCTTCCAGTATGGGGAAGGGAAAGGAACCATTCTGAAATATGCTAGAACACTCTGTTCTTTTTTGTGGGGTGGTAATTAGGTATTTATGTATTCATGAGGTCCTGGGGATTGAACCCAGGACCTCCTGCAGGCTAAGCACGTGCTCTACCCTTGAGCTATACCCTCCCACTAGAGCATTCTGTTCTTAACAAGACCTGCCCTTGGGGCAAACTAATTAAGCAGAGCCTAACCTGCTAGGGTATTATTATCAGAGCCTCACTAACCTGGAGGAAGAAAAATATCCAGTATCAGCTGGCTCTAGCCACACGGGAGAAGGAAATGCCCGCTCCAGCCCACTCTAGCCCTCCTGTCCAACCTAAGGCAGGTGGGGAAATCTGAGAAACATTTGTGAAGCTTAAAGTCCAGAGTCACAGGCTCAGTAAAAGGCTGAGACCTAATAGTAAGAGTATAGAATATTTCTCCTCTCCCCAAACCTAACTACTACATTACTAAGGTATTTTAAAATGCATTTTAAATGGTATTTTTAAACTTTCTCTTGCTGATATTTCATTATTAGTGTAAAGAAGGGCAACAGATTTCCGTATATTAATCATGCATCCTGCGATATTGCTGAATTCATTAGTTCTAACAGTTTTAGGGTGGAGACTTCAGGGTTCTCTGTATAAAGTAATCAGGTCATCTGCTAATTAGTGACAGTTTTACCTCTTCCTTTCCAAGTTGGAAACCTTTTATTTCTTTTGTTGTCTGATTTGTTATGGCTAGGACTTCCAATACTATGTTAAATAGAGGTGGTGAGAGTGGGTATCCTTGTCTTGTTCTTCAATTTAGTGGAAAGGCTTTCTGCTTTTCACCATTGAATAGTATGTTGGCTGTGGGTTTATCTAAGTGTGAACAACAGTATGAAACTGGAAATCAACTACAACCTCGGACCCAACAATATCCTGAGAGCTTAGGACAGTGAATGTAGCCACGACCTGGGCGCTGCCAGGGTGGTGACTGTGTCGCCTAACTCCAGGGTCACCACCAACATTGAGCTCCAGGTGGCGCCATTCGTATGTAACATGAAAGACGCTGCGTAGTGATGGTGCGGTCCTCTAGTCCCTCTCCTGCGGGCGGGCAGCACTCCTCTGCTCTCTGCACGGGGACCGCGGCTTCCCGGGTTTTCAAACTGGTGGGTACACACCAGTGGGCATTGGCTGAGGCCCTGCTACGCTGAGCTGCTTTCCGTGAGGATGTTCTATCCAAGTTTCCTGCTGTGTTTCTCTCATTGTCGCTCAGGGCTTAGGACCCTCCCCTTACCCTTGATATCCAATCAGGACGAAGGCTGGATCTCTCGAGGGACCAGCCGGGCAAAGGACATCGAAACCTCCCAAATGTAAATGCAGATGAAAATGGAGTTTCTCTATGGAAGTGTTAATGACAATAATTGACGTGTGAAAAAGTAGAAACTCTGAATAGACCAATAACCAAAGAAGTTATAAAGGAAGTAAAAAGATCTATACTATAAGAAAGGTATAGATGATTTATAAGCCAATTCACCATACATTCAAAGAAAGTATTCCTAGGTTATAGAAAGTGGTCCAGAGAATAGAAAAAGAACAGATACTACTCAAATCATTTTAGTGGTTGGCATAATTCTCTTAACAAATCTAGAAAAGTAGAATAAAAATCTAGGCTGATGGCACTCATAAACAGAAGGAAAATTTACAAAGAAAATATTAACAAATTAAACTCAGCAGTGTTTTAAGACGATAATTCACAATAAGTGAGAGGATTGCTTTCAGTAATACAGAAATATCTCAACATTAGAAAATTTGCCAGTGCATCTCAGCACACTTACAGGTTAAATATGGAATAACATTTGATCATCTTGAAAGAGGTAGAAATGTTGCAGATTAATGAGAGAGACCCGAAATTCAGTCGTCTCCTTTCTCTGCCTTTCCTCCAGCTGTTGGGACAGGAAGCTGGAGCACATAATTCATGATTCCTTAAAATTTTGAGAGGTCAGCGAGTAGAGTCTGAACCCTGAGTGTCAGAGGAGGAGAGCCTCAGAGACACTTCCTCACCTGAAAACCGCGATAGCGATGTTTACCGGTCATACAGTGAGTGCTCCATCATGTACTACCTGCATGATTTTATCAGTTCTAAGCTGTTTTGTTTTCACATTTCAGAATATCTAGAAATCAGATTTTATCCTGTAACTGAGGGCATCTTACAGTTGCTCCCTGCTAAACAGCAGTCACAATGCAATCAGCCTTGCCGGGTTATTGTTCCCCTCCCATCTCGTAACGTTTAAGCACAAATCATTTAAAAGCCATTTCCAGAAGGAACATGAATCCTGGTTGTTGGGAAGCCCTTCCATGGACACGTGTTGAAAGGAAGAGGGCTGAGCTTAGAAGGAAATCCAGAAACAAGAGTTGAGCGCTCTTCTAACAGATGTCCATCAGTAACGCTCTTGATAGCACAAGGGCAGTATTTATGGGAGAGCACAAATGTCAAGACCTCTAAATCAGAAAATGAGTCAAAATGTCTGCATTTCACTATGAGATGCATTGATGGCTGGACAGATGTGTATAAAAAAGCAAGTGTGGTTAAAAAAAATTCTAGCAGGACAACCTTGGACAAATGACTCACCTCTCTGGGCCTCAGTCTCCTCATTTCTGAAACAGGAATAGTAACAGTTAATGTCTACCTCATAGAGTTGTCATGAGGGTTAAATGAATTAAAATGTACACAGCTCTTGGAGAAGTGCTGGGCTTCTACTGAGCACCATATAAATGCTTTTATTTATATTATTTTAGAAATACACAATGTTCTGTGCATTATTTTTTTCCAGATGAGACAGACTGAGATGAAGTTTTTTTTTTTAAGAACATTTTGCTTTCCACTTCAGTACTTTAAAATTTTTCTTTGTTATTTTCATGTATTACTTTATCAAAAATTTTTTTTAATCCTGGCTGTTTGTGTTTCTGTTTCTGGACACTAGAAATATCTTGCCTTCTTGGGACAGACTTTCTGTCTTCTGGGTAAGTCTAGAATGACTGTTAAGTCACATCAGTGTAAAGCAAGCATTCACTGCTGATGGCTAAGGACGGGAAAAGAAAATCTGCACAAGGGACAGGGGTCTTCTGAGAGGAAAGGGATTAGCACCCAGACCCCTTCTCTTTGAGACACTAAAGTTTTAGAACATTTCTGTTAAACTGGAATGGCCAGACCATAGTCAGCTGTCAGGAGAAGGTCAGGGGATTTCTAGAAGAAAACTCACCATGATGGGTAGGTGTGTGCACTGGTCGCTTAGACACAGGTAGCTTGACGAATTAGGGTAGACTGTTGGTGGGTTAGATTTGGGTTCCCCTATGCAGGATATAAGAGGCAGATTTCCATGTAAGGGGGAAAGTGCTTATATTAACCACTAGGGCTGCCACAATCAAGTACCACAAACTGTAAAGCTTAGACAACAGAAGTTTATTTTCCTTGATCTTGGCTGTGAGTCCAAGATCAAGGTGCTGGCAGGGTTGGCAGGCATAGCCTGAGGGCTGTGATGGAGTTCCATGCTTCTAGAAGCTCCTGGCTTCTAGGGCTTTGCAGGTGGTCTGTGGCATTCCTTGGCTTGGAGATGCTGTCACTTAATATCTGCTTCCGTTTTCATGTGGCATTCTCCCTGTGTGTCTGTGTGAGTCTCTGTGTCCAAATCCTCCCCCCACCTTTTATGAGGACACAGTCATACTAGATTAGGGCCCAACCTAATGGCCTCATCTTAACTTGATCATCTACAAAGACCCTATTTCCAAATAAAGCCACACTCACAGGCAGTGGGGCTTAGAACGGCCATGTCTTTTGGGGGATGCAGTTTAGTCATAAGCAGGGATGTGCTTCACACCAGGCAAGAAAGGTGCCTTAATTTCTCCACCTACAGGATGGTGTGAACATTGTGTACTGGGCTTGATAAGGCTTTTAATAGGAAAAAATAGTCATCTCTTTTCACTAGAGCACACCCCAGAGAAGCGTATCCTCTGAATCAGAAATATTTGGCATCGAGAAGTCACTACCTAGGTATTTCTCTTCATGTTTATCTGGACTTGGGAGATAAGAAAAAGAAATCTCAGGTTCATTTGCTTTTGTTTCTTTTCCCATTTCTAAAATTCATTTTATTGTGTACCTCTAGTACATTTTCAGTTTCCTTTTTAAATTAATTTTTTATTGAGGTATAGTGGATTTACAGTATTATATAAGTTTCAGGTGTACAGTAGTGATCCACAATATTTAAAGATTATATTCTATTTATAGTTATAAAATATTGGCTGTATTCCCTATGCCATACAATATATCCTTATAGCGTATTTATTTTATACATAGTAGTTTGTACCTCTTAATCCTCTACCTCATCTTGCCCTTTCTCCCTTCCCTCTCCCTACTAGTAACCACTAGTTTGTTCTTTATATCTGTGTCTTTTTCTTTTATATTTGCTAGTTTGTTTTGTCTTTTTTTAGAGTCCACGTATAAGTGATATCATACAGTTTTTATCTTTCTGTCTGATTTAACTGAGCATAAAACCCTCCTCCAAGTCCATCCATGTGATTGCAAATGGCAAAATTTCACTCTTTTTATGGTTGAGTAGTATTCCATTGTGTGTATATGCACACTGTATCTTTCTTTTTCCTTTTGGCTTAAAAACCATAAATTTATTTTCTTATATTGCTGGAAGTCAGAAGTCCAAAATCAGTCTGACTGGGCTAAAGTCGGACTATTAGCAGGTTTGGTTCTTCTTAGAGGCTCTGAGGGAGCATCCGTTTCCTTTCTGTTGGCCAACTTCTAGATCCCTTGGCTCAGGGCCCCTTCAAAGCCAGCAGCAGAGCATCTTCTAATCTCTCCTTCTCTCCCTCTGCTTCCCCATCACTTTGCCTTCTCTGCCTTTGACCCTTTTGCCTCGCTCTCATCAGGACCCTTGTGAAAACACTAGGCCCACCTGGATCATCCAGAATAACCTCCCCATCTCACATCTGTCATATAGGCCTCTTTGTCATATAAGGCAACGTATTCACAGGTTCCGGGGACCAGGACGTGGACGTCTTTGGCGGGAGGCATTAGGCAGACTACTATGGTGCTCAAAATGTCTGAGGAATTTTGCCCTCTGTCCCCCAGCAAAGCCACGCCTTTCTCAGAATGTGCTGGCTGTCACCCCCTGATTGGGGGGTGTGACTGGTGTTGAGGTGTCCAGGGCCTGTGCTGGATGTTGGGTGGGGTCTCATCTTTGCTCTGTGGCTGTCACCGCCCTGTCAGGGCCGTGTCTACTCCCCAGTTGTTGGAGTAGAAGCCCTGAGGGTTGGGTTCCCCCAGGCTCCGTTGCCCTCAAGTGCATGCCCTGCCCCCAAGGAGGTGACTGCGTGGTCACAGGGAACCTATGCACCACCTGTGCAGGTGTCTCCAGTTCTGCTCAGAAGCAGCCCAAGTTCATGTACCTTTCTCTGTCGTGTTCACTCCAGACCTAGCACTAGGCTCCTGTACGGAGCAGGCCGGAGCTCGGGGTGACACTGTGGCTGCAGGAATCGAGGGGGCTGTGCTGCCACTGGGACCTAGGCTGTGTCTGTGGCAGACTTCTCCCAGGACCTGACTGCCCCAGATCAGTCTCCACACTGTGGTGTGGAGTGCGCAGAGCCGGAGAGCTCCTGCCAGGAAACCAACCACCGTGTACTCCTGCCCAGAACCTGTCCGCCTGAGACTCAGCACGCAGCTGATGTGTGTTTCTGTGGCACCACCTGGTGTGCGTGCTGAGAATTACCACCCTGGCCAGACACTGCCCCACCCTGCCCGGGCTGACGGTGGGTTCCCCACCACCACATCCCCTGCCCTCCAGGCTGTCTCCACGCAGCTAGATCTAGTCCTCTCCCAGGGCCTGTCTGCCTGAGATTCATCTCTTAGCCACTGCGCCTATTTGTGGCACCATTTTCCCATGTCCACCAGGTTCCATCTGCCATCCCTGTGTGTGTGCTGACAAATGGTTTCCATGGTTCAGCCCTCATCACACCCCAGTACCCCAGTCTATCTCTGCACAGCTAGACTGAATCTCTGCCCTGATCTGCTGCTAGGCGGTGGTGTGGAGTGGGCAGGTCAGGGCGTTGGCCCCGTCTGACTGGGCAGTGCAGCGAGGTGCAGGTCTCTCTGCCCTGAGTGTTAGCAAGCCAGCACACACCCGTGTAGAATCTAGGCTTCTTCATCCTCTCTGTCTGTCCCAGCAGGTAAAGGGGCTCCCCAGGGTGGGGGTCTGCCCTTGTGGACCTTCTCTCCCTTACAGATCCCTCCCAGGGGCACCAGTCCTGTCCTGATGCCCCTTTTCCCCCGTTCTACCTGGTTACATGGAGATCTTTCTTGCAGCTTTGGTTGTATAGATATTCTGCCAGTTTCCAGTTGGGTTTCTGTGAGAATTGTTCCACATGTAGATGTAGTTTTGATGTGTTTGTTGGGGGGAGGTGATTTCCCCAACATGCTACTCCACCATCTTGACCCCTCTCCCACCACACATTCTTTATCCAGTCATCTGTTGATGGACACTTGGGTTGTTTCCGTGTCTTGGCTCCTGTACATAATGCTCACTGTGAAAATTGGGAGTACATACATCTTTTCGAGTTAATTTTTTTGTTTTCTTCAGATACATATCCGGGAGTGGAATTTCTGGATCATACGTTAGTCCTATTTTTAGTTGGTTTTTTTTTTCATGGTACCTTACTTACTTACTTACTTACTTATTTATTTTTAACATTTTTTATTGATTTATAATCATTTTACAATGTTGTGTCAAATTCCAGTGTTCAGCACAATTTTTCAATCATTCATGGACATATACACACTCATTGTCACATTTTTTCTCTGTGACTTATCATAACATTTTGTGTATATTTCCCTGTGCTATACAGTGTAATCTTGTTTATCTATTCTACAATTTTGAAATCCCAGTCTATCCCTTCCCACCCTCCACCCCCCTGGCAACCACAAGTCTGTATTCTCTGTCTATGAGCCTATTTCTGTCCTGTATTTACGCTTTGTTTTTGTTTGTTTGTTTTTGTTTTTTAGATTCCACATATGAGCGATCTCATATGGTATTTTTCTTTCTCTTTCTGGCTTACTTCGCTTAGAATGACATTCCCCAGGAGCATCCATGTTGCTGCAAATGGCATTATGTTGTCGGTTTTTATGGCTGAGTAGTATTCCATTGTATAAATATACCACATCTTCTTTATCCAGTCACCTGTTGATGGACATTTAGGCTGTTTCCATGTTTTGGCTATTGTAAGTAGTGCTGCTATGAACGTTGGGGTGCAGGTGTCATCCTGAAGTAGGGTTCCTTCTGGATACAAGCCCAGGAGTGGGATTCCTGGGTCATATGGTAAGTCTATTCCTAGTCTTTTGAGGAATCTCCACACTGTTTTCCATAGTGGCTGCACCAAACTGCATTCCCACCAGCAGTGTAGGAGGGTTTCCCTTTCTCCACAGCCTCTCCAGCATTTGTCATTTGTGGATTTTTGAATGACAGCCATTCTGACTGGTGTGAGGTGATACCTCATTGTAGTTTTGATTTGCATTTCTCTGATAATTAGTGATATTGAGCATTTTTTCATGTGCCTTTTGATCATTTGTATGTTTTCCTTGGAGAATTGCTTGTTTAGGTCTTCTGCCCATTTTTGGATTGGGTTGTTTATTTTTTTCTTATTGAGTCGTGTGAGCTGCTTATATATTCTGGAGATCAAGCCTTTGTCGGTTTCATTTGCAAAAATTTTCTCCCATTCCATAGGTTGTCTTCTTGTTTTACTTCTGGTTTCCTTTGCTGTGCAGAAGCTTGTAAGTTTCATTAGGTCCACTGAAATTTTTATTTTTCTTAAGCCTTGAGAAAAATATTTTACATGTCACTAATCTTTCCTAATAATACACACTGATCATCTACTGCAAAAGCCACCTTAGAGTAACAGTTGATTTGGCTACTCTCTAGTTTTTTTTTTTTTTTTAACATTTTTTTAATGAGTTATAGTCATTTTACAATTTTGTGTCAAATTCCAGTGTAGAGCACAATTTTTCAGTTATACGTGAACATACATATATTCATTGTCACATTGTTTTTCGCTGTGAGCTACCACAAGATCTTGCATGTATTTCCCTGTGCTATACCATATAATCTTATTTATCTATTCTACATATGCCTGTCAGTATCTACAAATTTTGAACTCCCAGTGTATCCCTTCCCACTCCCCCTATTTTTAGTTTTTTTGTGGAGCCTCCATACTGTTTTCTACAGTGGCTGCACCAGTTAACATTCCCATCAACAGTGTACAGGATCCTCTTCACCGCACCCTCCCCCAAATTTATTATTTGTGGTCTTTTTTATGGTAACCATACTGACCAGTGTGCAGTGACATCACATTGTTTCATTTTGTAAACAGCTTCATTGAGATAGAATTCACAGGCCATAAAATTCACCCATTTAAGGTGTGCAATTCAATAGTTTTTAGTGCATTCATAAGTCTGAAACAATCACGGGAGTCAGTTTTAGAACATGTTCACCACCTCAGAAAGAAACCCCATCCCCTTAGCTATCCCAGCCTTAATCAACCACTAATTCACTTTCTCAGTATGGACATTTGGCTATTATGTACATTTTGTATAAATGGAATCACATGGTATGTGGTCTTTTGTATCTGGCTTTTTTCTTAACTTAGCATAATGTTTTCAAGGTTCATTCATGTTGCAGCCTGTGTCAGCCCTTCCTTCCATTAACAATATTCCATTGTCTGGCTTTACCACATTTGGTTCATCCATGCCTCAGTTAGTGGACATTTGGGTTGTTTCCAGCTTTTGCTACTGTGAATAATGGTGCTATAAACATCTGGGATTTGTGTAGACACAGTTTTCTTTTCTCTTGGGTATATTCCTAGCAGTGGAACCATTGGGTCATAAGAGAACTCTATATTTCATCATTTGAGAAACTTTCAGACTATTTTCCAAAGTGGCTGCACCATTTTACATTCCCACCAGCAGTGTATGAAGGTTCTGATTTTTCCACATCCTCGCTAACACTTATCTGACTTTTAAATTATAGTTACGCTAGTGGGTGTGAGGTAGTAGTTCATCGTGGTTTTGACCTGCATTTCCCTGATGACTAATGATGTTGAGCGTCTTTTCATGCGCCTTTTGGTCTCCGTATATCTTCCTTGAAAAGATGTCTGTTCAGATCTTTTTCCCATGTTTAACTGCGTTTGTCTTTGTTAATTATTGAGTTTCTTAAATTCTGTATATATTCGAGACACAAATCCCTTTTAGATCTGTAATTTGCGAGTATTTCCCTCTGTTGTGTGGGTTGTCTTTTTACTTTCTTGATAGTGTCTGTTGAAGCACAAGTTTTTAATTTTGATGATGTCCAGCTTATTTTTCCTTTGTTGCTTGTGTTTTGCTGTCATATCTAAGAGTTTCATAATTTTTGCTCTTACATGTAGGTCTTTGATCCATTTTGAGTTAAGTTTTGAATATGGTTTGAGATAAGGGCCCAACTTTATTCTTTTGCGTGTGACTGCGCAGTGGTCCTGGCTCCACTTGATGAGATGATTCTTTCCCGGTTGAGTGATCTTGGCAACCTCTCAGAGAATCAGTCAGCCATAGACACAGCCCTGTCCCCGAGTGTGTGCGCACACTGCACTGTGAACCCACAGTATCTCCAAAGTCTGCCTGTACAAGATCATGTCATCTGCAAACAGTTTACCTCTTCCTTTTAATCTTGATGCCTTTCCCCCCCTTATCTAATTGCTCCAACGAGAACTTCCAGTACCATGTTGAATAGAAGCAGTGGAAGCAGACACCCTTGTCTTGGTCTTGATCTTAGGGGGAAAGCATTGTCTTTCCCCATGAAATATGATGTTAGCTGTAAGTGTTTCATAGATGCCTTTATCAGGTTGAGGAAGTCCCCTTCTATTCCTAACTTGCTGAGAGTTTTTATCATGAGTGAGGTTTTGCCAAATATTTTCTTTTAATCTACTGAGATAAGCATGTGGTTTTTTGTTTTCTATTCTATCGATGTGGTGTATTACATTAATTGATTTGTGGATACGAAACCAACCTTGCCTTCCTGGAATAAATCTTTCTTGTTCTTTTTGTGTGTGTGTGAGCCCAAATGCAAATTTTATTCAGAATAATTAGGGTTTGCCTATAAGCTGATGGATGATGGATGTAACACACAGTAGCCAGTAGCAGAGAGTTCATGATCGACTTCCTACAAATGCTGGAATGGAAAGCAGTGTGAGTCTTGGTTGGTTCCAATTTTATGTTAGAAAATTTCTAATCAGCTATAGGCCGGACACTAAGATGCAATTCCTGGCTCTACTGGGAAAACTTCTAACCCTCAGTCCTGGGTCTCTGGATTGCACCTTTGCTCGAGGCCTAAATACTGCCTCTAAAGCAGCGAAGTATTGGACATCGTCAGCTTCTCCTCATGCAGAGAAGTAAGTGGGAGCCCACGTGGAACCTTCCCCTCCAACCAGAGCTAGAAGGCAAAGGACAGTCTCACTTCTTCTTTTTTTTTTTTTTTCAATTTAAGTATAGTCAGTTACAGTGTGTCAGTCTCTGGGTACAGCATCATGTTTCAGTCATACATATATTCATTTTCATATTCTTTTTCATTAAAGGTTATTACAAGATATTGAATATAGTTCCCTGTCCTATACAGAAGAAATTTTTTTAAATCTATTTTTATATATAGCAGTTAAAATTTGCAAATCTAGAGCTCCCAAATTCATCCCTTCCCATGCCCTTCCCCCCTCACCGGTAACCGTAAGATTGTTTACTATGTCTGTATGTCTGTGAGTCTGTTTCTGTTTTGTAGATGAGTTCACTAGTGTTCACTTGTTCTTAATGTATAGTACTTTTTATATGTTGCTGGAATTGGTTTGCTAATATGTGAAGCTTTTTGCATCTGCATCAGTATTCATAAGAGCTCCTGGCCTGTAGTTTTCTTTTATTGTGATGTCTTTGTCTAACTGGGGTAACAGGGTAATATTGGCCTCATAGAATGAGTTGGGAAGCATTCCCTCCTATTTATTGGAAACATTTGTGAAGAAATGATATTTAATTCTTCTTTAAATGTTTGGTAGAATTTAGTGATAAAGCCATCTGAGTCTAGGCTTTTCTTTCTGGTTAGGTTTTAGATTATAAATTAAATATTTTTACTTGCTTTGGGTCTGTTCAGATGTCCTCTCTCTTCTTGACTTGGTTTCAGTAGTTAGCGTCTTTCTAGGAATTTGTTTTTCATATAAATTATCTAATAATATTGACATACAGTTCATAATATTCCTTTTTATTTCTGTATGGTTGGTAGTAATGTCCCCTCTTTCAGTTCTGATTCTAATCATTTCAGTCTACTTGCTTTTTTTTTTCTTTTTGGTATATCTAGCTAATATTATTGCAATATCTTGATCTTTAAATGAACCAACTTTTGGTTTTTCTGATTTTTCACTATTATTTTTCTGTTTTCTATTTCACCTATTTCTGTCCTAATCTTTATTATTTTCTTCCTTCTGTCTGCTACAAGTGTAGTTTGCTCTTCTTTTTCAGTGTCTTGAGGTAGAAGTTTAAGTTATTTATTTGCAATCATTCTTTTTTAATATAGGTAGTTACAAGTTTAAATTTTCCTCAAAGTACTGCTTTTGCAGCATCCTATAACTTTTGGTACATAATGTCTTCATTTTCATTTATGTCAAAGTATTTTCTAATTTTCCTTTAATTTCCTTTTTTGGTTATTGAAGAGATTATTGTTTAATTTCTACTTGTGAGTTTCCCAAATTTCTTTGTTACTGGTATCTAATTTCATTCCACTGTCATCAGAGAATTATCCCTGTCCCTTTAAATGTGTCAAGGTTTGTTCTGTGGCCTAGCATACAGTTTATCCTGGAGGATGTTCCATGTGCATCTGAGAAGAATGTATATTCTGCTTTTCTATAGTTGCCTGTTAGGTCTAGTTGGTTTGTAGTCTTGCTCAAATCTTCTATTTCCTTGTTGATCTTTTGCCTAGTTGCTCTGGTTATTATAGAAAGTGGAGTATTGATGTCTCTAAATATTGTTGAATTGTGTTTTTCTCCCTTCCTTTCTGAGTATTTGGTTCACGTATTTTGGAACTCTATTGTTACGTACATGTGCATTTATAATTGTTGTATCTTCCTGATTGACTTTTGATTATCATTATAAAATGTCCCTCTTTCCTTTTAGTAAAATGTTAAATTTAAAGTCAGTTTCACCTGATTTTAGTGAGCTACTCAGCTTTTTGTTGGTTGCCTACATGATACATCTTTTTCATTCTATCATTTTTGATCTGTTTGTATCTTTGAACCTAAAGTTTGTTTCCTGTAAACTGCATATCATTGGATATTGATTTTTTTTCACAATCTCTGCCTTTTGATTGGATTGTCTAATCTGTTCCCTTTTAATGTTATTATTGATACAGTTAATTTACATGTGCCATTTCACTTTTTATTTTCTATGTCTCATGACTTTTTTTGCTCCTGTATCTTCCTTTACTGGTTTCTTTTACGTTAAGTGAATAATTTCTACTGTAGCATTTAAATTTCTTTGCTGATTCTTTTCTCATTAATTTTTGAGTCATTTCCTTAGTGGTTGCCTAGGGCTTACCACATACATCTTAACTAGTCAGGGCGAGCTTCAGATTTATACTAACTTAATTCCAGTGGAATGTAGAAACATTGCTCTTACAGAGTCCTATTACTTTCCCCCCCTTTATGTGGCATTATTAGTATACATATTACACCCATAAATGTTACCAAGAATTCATTGTTTTTTATTATTACTTTATATAATGTTATGTCTTTGAAAGAAGCTGAGAGAAGAAAGGAGAGCAAGCATATACTTACAGATATTCTTATATTAACCTTCTCACTTACCATTTCTGGTTCTCTTCATTTGTTCTTGTTCATCTGGAGTCCTCACCTTAGCCCAGTACAACTTTGCTCCAGTGTATTTCCTCTGTGCGGTTATTGGCAATTATATTACCAGTTTGTTATAGACCCAACAATGCTAATGTGTATGTATGTGTGTGTGCATATATGTGTGTGTGCACCATAATTTCTTAGAATAATGTTTCTTCTTTCTCTTCTCTCCTTTTGACATTCCATTAACTGTACACTGTTTTGCTTAATGGTGTCCCATATTTCTCTGGGGCTCTGTTCATTTTTTCCTTCATTCCTTTTTCTCTTTGTTCTTTAGATTACATAATATCTACCTTCAAATTTGTTAATTATTTCTTCTGTCAGTTATATCTGTTGTTGAGTGCCTCTAGTAAATTTTTCATTTCAGTTATTCTACTTCTCAGCTCCGCATTTCCATTTGTTCCTATTTTATAATGTCTAACTCTGTTGATATTTTTAATTTGATCAGTTTTTACATCATACCTTCCTTTTACTTGTTAAGTCATGATTCTTTTTATTCATTAGAACATATTTATATAATGGCTATTTTGAAGGCTTTGTCTGTTAACATCCAACATCTGGTCATTCTTAAAGGCAGCTTCTGCTGCCTGCTTTTTTTCTGTTGGGGGGAGGGGTCACACTTTCCTGTCTTACAGAACCCAAACCATTCCTCCTTTCCAACCAGCACTGTCCAGCAGAAAATTCTGCAATGATAGACATTCTGTATCTGCACTGTCCAGTGCAGTAGGTACTGGCCAGATATGGCTACTGAGCACTTAAAATATGGCTAGTGTAACTGAGGAACTCAATTTTAAATTTCATTTTTTATTAAATGTAAATATCCATATGTGACTAATGGCTACCTTCTTGGATAATGCAATTTCAGACCATGCTCAGAGTACCCAGTTCTCTAGAATCCCCTCCCCAAGTGTTCCTGTACCTGCTTCCAGCACCTGTGTGGGGGGTCTTCCCAGTCCATCTTGCACCCTACACCCAGGGCAGGTCATGCTGGTGTGCACACCTCTAGACCCAGAGGGTAGGCGAGAGGTGGTCTGGGGAGATGGGTCAAGCTCCACTGCAGATTAGGGTGTCCACACACATGCATGGGTGACCCCTCATGCAGGCAGGCATGGGAAGAGAGAAGAGTGTGAACTAGAGACAGGGAGCCTCCACTTGTACTGTTGGTCCAGGACCCACAAATTTTAGGGATGGTTTTGACTGTCGGTATCCCATTTCTTACCTATGTGGTGGCTACATGTGTGTTTAGTATATAATTTTTTTCAACTGTATATGCATATACACGTCTAAATGTGCGTGTGTGTATACATACAGATATACCATATGTCACAATTTTAAAAAAATGATTAAAATAATTTTTTACCACTCTTAGGACAGAGTTCAAGCTCTTCTCATGACACATAAAGCTTTGTACACTCTGTGTGCTGCCTACATGTCTGGCCTCATCTCCTGCTGTCCTGCCCCTCACTCTCAGCTCCAGCCATACTGACCATCTTGTTCTAGCTAACAGGCCAAGTTACAGAGGAGCTTGTTGGGGGGGAGCTTGATCAGCTCTGCATTTAAAGCCATTTATATTAGCAAAGCAAAGAAGTACCTGGGATGGGGGTGGAGTATGAGGGGATGGGGTTGGAGGGCCAGCCAGTGACAGGAACGACGTGGCAGCTGCCGCCTCCCCGAGGTTGGGAGGAAAGGTGTCTGCTTATATAAGAAAGCTGGAGACAGTTCTGAAGGCTGCCGAAAAAGGAACAGTTGTGGTTGAAGGAACCATCAATCAGGTTTCCTGAACAGGTGGAGGCTGGGGCTACTCTCAGCAGAAAGCTGGGCTCAGAGCTCCAGTTACCAGCACAGAATCCAACAATCATAACTGATGCCAGAGGGGAGGGAGAGGAGGAGAGAGAAGCCTGAGTCAGCGGAAAGGGCAATTCCAGAGCACCTGAGGTGACTGCAGAAGCACCAGAAAGGGAGTTGGGGACCAGTGATGATAACAGCTAATGCAGTGGTTCTCAAAGTAGGGTTCCCTGGACCAGCAGCACCAGTCTGACCTGGGCACTAGTTAAAACGCAAAATTTCAGGCTCCCTTGAGTGAGAATCAGAAATTCGGAGGGAAGGGGAGGGCCCAGCAGTCAGTGGTTTAACAAGCCCTCCGAGGTGATTCTACTGCCCAACAGAGCCTGACTGTAGTGAGCGTGGGCTGTGCCGGGCGCTGTTCTGAATGATTTGCCTCTGGCCAAGTCACTGGTCCACCTAACACTGCTGCAACACAGAAGTGCACCATTTTACAGAGGGGAGACGTGAAGCAGGATGGTTTCTGTAACCCACTGAAAATTAGAGCCAGATGGAGGTGGAGACATGATTCTAACCTCAAGCATATGCTCTGTCTTCACCGCTGTGCTCGCCCACGGTGAGGCCGTGACTGGGCACACAGCGCCTGGCGGGCTTCTTCAGACACTCTTGCTGGAGCCCATTCTGGGTCTGTGGTTCACTAAGGTTGAACCTAAGCGCCTGCATTTTTCTCAAGGTCCCAGGTGATGCTGATGGCTGTGGTCCGGAGTCCACACTGGGAACATCGGTACTGTTCTACTGACTTTTCCACATGAGGACTGAGTCCAGCAAATGGGCTTTTGGAAGAACTCCATGTGCATAGCCTCCTGCTGGGACTCTTGACTACAAATGACAGAAAACCCAAATTCAAACTGGCTTAAAGCAAAAAAGGTGTATTTATAGACTCATCTAACTGAAACAGGTAAGATTTGCCTTCAGGTACAGGTGGACCCAGGGCCAAGGAGGTAGGATTCTCTCTCCCCACCTCTCGGCTCTGCCTTCCTTCCTGTGTTGTCTTCACTCTCAGGCAGGCGCTCCTCTCACAACGGCCTAATACGGTCAGATGGGAGCTGGAGCTGGGGTCACTCTGAAGGTGTCTCCATTCTTAGGTCTGGCGGTGGATGCTGGCTACCGGCCAGAAGGTTTGCACGTGAACTGTTCACGTGGCCTGGGCTTCCTCACAGTTCCAGAGGCGGACATTCAGAGGGAGAAGGAACCAAGCTGTATCTTTTATGACCTAGCCTCAGGTGCCACATAGTGTCAGTTCCACCATACCCTTGGCAACCTTGGTCATAAATGCCTGCCCAGGGTCAAGAGGATTTGGCCACTGGCTCCACCTGTTGGTGTGGGAGTGGCAGGGTGTAAGGAGAGTCCATGGAACAGGGGACAGTGTTAGTCATTTTTGGAAAATATGTCACGGGGAGGTCATGACTGGGAGAGGGCGTGAGGGGGCTCTTAATATGCTCTATTTCTTGATCAGTTGCATATACATATTTTTATTTAGTGGAGGTACTGGGGATTGAACCCAGGACCTCGTGCATGCTAAGCATGCGCTCTACCACTGAGCTGTACCCTCACTCCAGTTGCATAATTTTTTAACTATACCACCATGTCATTTGTGCGGTCTCTGCACGTGCAGTTCCAGACTTTCCCTTACCCTTCATATCTTAGCTCTTCTGTCCTCTCCTCCAGAACGCCAGGAGTGACATCCCACACCTCCTCCTTGACCTTAGTCCTGTCGGCACCACGGAGCCTAGTGATTCCTTGATAATAGTGCATCTCACCTTACCTTAAATTGTCCTGTTCAGGTGTTTTACCCCTCCCCCAACCCTAGGCCAGACGACTTCAAACCTTTTTGACTACATACCCCACAGAAGTTTATGGGCACGTCTCCAGGATGTGTATATGCATGTGGATGTGCTGTGTAACTTGAGTTGCTCTGTATTAATATGTACAATATAAAACATGCACTAAAAGCGAAATGCTTTGAGATAAAACTTTATAAATACTTTAATATTTTCCTACATCTAAAAACATTGGTCTTGAAAAACCCCAGAGAACCAGAACCCTCTTGGTCACTAGGCCTGTGACCCTGAGTTCCATGGGGTCACGTGCCAATCTGTCTTGCTTGCCTCAATATCCTAGCCACTGGGTAGGAACTGGATGTGGAAATGAATTCACCTGCACTAAAGATCTGTGCACTTTATGGTATGTGTTATACTCCAGTAAAAAAGTTTACTTAACAAAAAGGTAAAATCTTGACAGCCAGCCAGTAGGGCCTTCACATGACTGCAGACCCTGCTGACGTCCAACAGCAGTGGTGTTGAGTGTCACCTGAACTTTTGTTTTCTTCCAGTTCCTTGCTGATAACTTCCTTTCCTTGTCCCACCCTCCGTACTATAAAAGTCTTCCACGTTGTGGAACTTCTAGGAGTATCTCTCCGTTTGCCAGATAGGATACAGCTCAATTCATGGATTTTTAAATAAAGCCAGTTAGATCTTCAAATTTATTCAGTTAAATTTTTTTTAACACCCCTAAAATGTTAGCACTAACTCACCATGCGGGTCACCAGTGAAGATGTGTTTGGCTCCAGGTAAGAGGAGCCAGGTCCAAACGGCTTGATCAGAAGGAAATTATTTTATTATTTCAAATTGTTTTCATTATTTCACATAGCAGGAAATCCAGAGGTAGGGTGTTTCAGGGTTGTGACATTCAAACATCTAAGAAAATCTAATTATATTTTACTTCAATAAGAAGTTTAGTTTAAAAAATACGTATATTTACTGAGTGCTAACTAATCACCAGGCACAGTTCTAGGAACTGGAGATACAGCAAAGAAAGCGAAGTCCCTTAAATGTTGACAAGGCGCTCAGGTCATTTTTTCTGCCCTGACGTCCTCAGCATCAGGTGAGTCACCAGGAGGTGGCATCTGCCCCCATCACCACCTCCTTACACAGCATGTCCAGAGGCAGAACAAGGAGTTTGTCCTTCCTGCTCCCCCGCTGTTGTTAGCTTTACTGAGGTATAACTTACATGCAAAAAGATACCAGTTGAAGGTGAACAATGCAACAAATCCCAAAAAGTTCCCTCTCCCCTTGCTATTTTAGAGATAGTTTTATCACACATTTTTGAATGCTTTAACGTTTCTATGTTCTTGGTTTTGAGATTTATAAAAACAGCATTATCCTCTATGTGATGTTGTGAATTTTGCTCTATTCACCTTATTTTTCTCGTGCATCTGTAGTTCCTTCCCTTTCACTGCTGCATAATATTCCATCATGTGGATTATATAGTTTATCCATTTGCCTTTCAACAGCCGTCAGGTCTGTTTCCAATTTTGTGCCGTCAGTGCTATCACAAACCTTGGTAGCCTCACCTGGTGCATGTGCCTAAGTCTCTTCTCCAGTATCTGAGAATGGAGATGCTGAGGAGTGAGGGACTCAAATCTTCAACTTAGTTGAATTTTTTCAGATAATATGCAG